>NC_086373.1:50413163-51154232 GCF_036588685.1 Mytilus trossulus
TGACTTAAAGGAATTTGGGTACACTTCCTGTCTTCTATGTTTACGGAGCGCCCAAAGTGCCAGTTGGATATTCAAAATATATAGCGAAAACCTACCCGAGACCGCTTAAATGAGGTTGCGACCCCCGGGTCTTTCAATGTCCATGAAATTCAACCAAATCATTGACTCTGTATATTTAAAGGTTGTATTAGATGGATTTACCAGAATAGCGTCATCTTCTATATCTACGGAGGGCTAAGATTGTCACTTTTCAGTCGAAAAATGTCAAAATTTTAGGACAAAGGGCACAGGGTAATGGTGAGAGCACCCTGATCTCTCAATCTTTCTAATATTTGACAGACATTTAGTCAATAGGTAGATACAAACGTGACTAAAAGGAATTTGGGTACACTTCCTGTCTTCTATGTTTACGGAGCGCCCAAAGTGCCAGTTGGATATTCAAAATATATAGCGAAAACCTACCCGAGACCGCTTAAATGAGGTTGCGACCCCCCGGGTCTTTCAATGTCCATGAAATTCAACCAAATCATTGACTCTGTATATTTAAAGGTTGTATTAGATGGATTTACCAGAATAGCGTCATCTTCTATATCTACGGAGGGCTAAGATTGTCACTTTTCAGTCGAAAAATGTCAAAATTTTAGGACAAAGGGCACAGGGTAATGGTGAGAGCACCCTGATCTCTCAATCTTTCTAATATTTGACAGACATTTAGTCAATAGGTAGATACAAACGTGACTTAAAGGAATTTGGGTACACTTCCTGTCTTCTATGTTTACGGAGCGCCCAAAGTGCCAGTTGGATATTCAAAATATATAGCGAAAACCTACCCGAGACCGCTTAAATGAGGTTGCGACCCCCGGGTCTTTCAATGTCCATGAAATTCAACCAAATCATTGACTCTGTATATTTAAAGGTTGTATTAGATGGATTTACCAGAATAGCGTCATCTTCTATATCTACGGAGGGCTAAGATTGTCACTTTTCAGTCGAAAAATGTCAAAATTTTAGGACAAAGGGCACAGGGTAATGGTGAGAGCACCCTGATCTCTCAATCTTTCTAATATTTGACAGACATTTAGTCAATAGGTAGATACAAACGTGACTAAAAGGAATTTGGGTACACTTCCTGTCTTCTATGTTTACGGAGCGCCCAAAGTGCCAGTTGGATATTCAAAATATATAGCGAAAACCTACCCGAGACCGCTTAAATGAGGTTGCGACCCCCCGGGTCTTTCAATGTCCATGAAATTCAACCAAATCATTGACTCTGTATATTTAAAGGTTGTATTAGATGGATTTACCAGAATAGCGTCATCTTCTATATCTACGGAGGGCTAAGATTGTCACTTTTCAGTCGAAAAATGTCAAAATTTTAGGACAAAGGGCACAGGGTAATGGTGAGAGCACCCTGATCTCTCAATCTTTCTAATATTTGACAGACATTTAGTCAATAGGTAGATACAAACGTGACTTAAAGGAATTTGGGTACACTTCCTGTCTTCTATGTTTACGGAGCGCCCAAAGTGCCAGTTGGATATTCAAAATATATAGCGAAAACCTACCCGAGACCGCTTAAATGAGGTTGCGACCCCCGGGTCTTTCAATGTCCATGAAATTCAACCAAATCATTGACTCTGTATATTTAAAGGTTGTATTAGATGGATTTACCAGAATAGCGTCATCTTCTATATCTACGGAGGGCTAAGATTGTCACTTTTCAGTCGAAAAATGTCAAAATTTTAGGACAAAGGGCACAGGGTAATGGTGAGAGCACCCTGATCTCTCAATCTTTCTAATATTTGACAGACATTTAGTCAATAGGTAGATACAAACGTGACTAAAAGGAATTTGGGTACACTTCCTGTCTTCTATGTTTACGGAGCGCCCAAAGTGCCAGTTGGATATTCAAAATATATAGCGAAAACCTACCCGAGACCGCTTAAATGAGGTTGCGACCCCCCGGGTCTTTCAATGTCCATGAAATTCAACCAAATCATTGACTCTGTATATTTAAAGGTTGTATTAGATGGATTTACCAGAATAGCGTCATCTTCTATATCTACGGAGGGCTAAGATTGTCACTTTTCAGTCGAAAAATGTCAAAATTTTAGGACAAAGGGCACAGGGTAATGGTGAGAGCACCCTGATCTCTCAATCTTTCTAATATTTGACAGACATTTAGTCAATAGGTAGATACAAACGTGACTTAAAGGAATTTGGTACACTTCCTGTCTTCTATGTTTACGGAGCGCCCAAAGTGCCAGTTGGATATTCAAAATATATAGCGAAAACCTACCCGAGACCGCTTAAATGAGGTTGCGACCCCCGGGTCTTTCAATGTCCATGAAATTCAACCAAATCATTGACTCTGTATATTTAAAGGTTGTATTAGATGGATTTACCAGAATAGCGTCATCTTCTATATCTACGGAGGGCTAAGATTGTCACTTTTCAGTCGAAAAATGTCAAAATTTTAGGACAAAGGGCACAGGGTAATGGTGAGAGCACCCTGATCTCTCAATCTTTCTAATATTTGACAGACATTTAGTCAATAGGTAGATACAAACGTGACTAAAAGGAATTTGGGTACACTTCCTGTCTTCTATGTTTACGGAGCGCCCAAAGTGCCAGTTGGATATTCAAAATATATAGCGAAAACCTACCCGAGACCGCTTAAATGAGGTTGCGACCCCCCGGGTCTTTCAATGTCCATGAAATTCAACCAAATCATTGACTCTGTATATTTAAAGGTTGTATTAGATGGATTTACCAGAATAGCGTCATCTTCTATATCTACGGAGGGCTAAGATTGTCACTTTTCAGTCGAAAAATGTCAAAATTTTAGGACAAAGGGCACAGGGTAATGGTGAGAGCACCCTGATCTCTCAATCTTTCTAATATTTGACAGACATTTAGTCAATAGGTAGATACAAACGTGACTTAAAGGAATTTGGGTACACTTCCTGTCTTCTATGTTTACGGAGCGCCCAAAGTGCCAGTTGGATATTCAAAATATATAGCGAAAACCTACCCGAGACCGCTTAAATGAGGTTGCGACCCCCGGGTCTTTCAATGTCCATGAAATTCAACCAAATCATTGACTCTGTATATTTAAAGGTTGTATTAGATGGATTTACCAGAATAGCGTCATCTTCTATATCTACGGAGGGCTAAGATTGTCACTTTTCAGTCGAAAAATGTCAAAATTTTAGGACAAAGGGCACAGGGTAATGGTGAGAGCACCCTGATCTCTCAATCTTTCTAATATTTGACAGACATTTAGTCAATAGGTAGATACAAACGTGACTAAAAGGAATTTGGGTACACTTCCTGTCTTCTATGTTTACGGAGCGCCCAAAGTGCCAGTTGGATATTCAAAATATATAGCGAAAACCTACCCGAGACCGCTTAAATGAGGTTGCGACCCCCCGGGTCTTTCAATGTCCATGAAATTCAACCAAATCATTGACTCTGTATATTTAAAGGTTGTATTAGATGGATTTACCAGAATAGCGTCATCTTCTATATCTACGGAGGGCTAAGATTGTCACTTTTCAGTCGAAAAATGTCAAAATTTTAGGACAAAGGGCACAGGGTAATGGTGAGAGCACCCTGATCTCTCAATCTTTCTAATATTTGACAGACATTTAGTCAATAGGTAGATACAAACGTGACTTAAAGGAATTTGGGTACACTTCCTGTCTTCTATGTTTACGGAGCGCCCAAAGTGCCAGTTGGATATTCAAAATATATAGCGAAAACCTACCCGAGACCGCTTAAATGAGGTTGCGACCCCCGGGTCTTTCAATGTCCATGAAATTCAACCAAATCATTGACTCTGTATATTTAAAGGTTGTATTAGATGGATTTACCAGAATAGCGTCATCTTCTATATCTACGGAGGGCTAAGATTGTCACTTTTCAGTCGAAAAATGTCAAAATTTTAGGACAAAGGGCACAGGGTAATGGTGAGAGCACCCTGATCTCTCAATCTTTCTAATATTTGACAGACATTTAGTCAATAGGTAGATACAAACGTGACTAAAAGGAATTTGGGTACACTTCCTGTCTTCTATGTTTACGGAGCGCCCAAAGTGCCAGTTGGATATTCAAAATATATAGCGAAAACCTACCCGAGACCGCTTAAATGAGGTTGCGACCCCCGGGTCTTTCAATGTCCATGAAATTCAACCAAATCATTGACTCTGTATATTTAAAGGTTGTATTAGATGGATTTACCAGAATAGCGTCATCTTCTATATCTACGGAGGGCTAAGATTGTCACTTTTCAGTCGAAAAATGTCAAAATTTTAGGACAAAGGGCACAGGGTAATGGTGAGAGCACCCTGATCTCTCAATCTTTCTAATATTTGACAGACATTTAGTCAATAGGTAGATACAAACGTGACTTAAAGGAATTTGGGTACACTTCCTGTCTTCTATGTTTACGGAGCGCCCAAAGTGCCAGTTGGATATTCAAAATATATAGCGAAAACCTACCCGAGACCGCTTAAATGAGGTTGCGACCCCCGGGTCTTTCAATGTCCATGAAATTCAACCAAATCATTGACTCTGTATATTTAAAGGTTGTATTAGATGGATTTACCAGAATAGCGTCATCTTCTATATCTACGGAGGGCTAAGATTGTCACTTTTCAGTCGAAAAATGTCAAAATTTTAGGACAAAGGGCACAGGGTAATGGTGAGAGCACCCTGATCTCTCAATCTTTCTAATATTTGACAGACATTTAGTCAATAGGTAGATACAAACGTGACTAAAAGGAATTTGGGTACACTTCCTGTCTTCTATGTTTACGGAGCGCCCAAAGTGCCAGTTGGATATTCAAAATATATAGCGAAAACCTACCCGAGACCGCTTAAATGAGGTTGCGACCCCCCGGGTCTTTCAATGTCCATGAAATTCAACCAAATCATTGACTCTGTATATTTAAAGGTTGTATTAGATGGATTTACCAGAATAGCGTCATCTTCTATATCTACGGAGGGCTAAGATTGTCACTTTTCAGTCGAAAAATGTCAAAATTTTAGGACAAAGGGCACAGGGTAATGGTGAGAGCACCCTGATCTCTCAATCTTTCTAATATTTGACAGACATTTAGTCAATAGGTAGATACAAACGTGACTTAAAGGAATTTGGGTACACTTCCTGTCTTCTATGTTTACGGAGCGCCCAAAGTGCCAGTTGGATATTCAAAATATATAGCGAAAACCTACCCGAGACCGCTTAAATGAGGTTGCGACCCCCGGGTCTTTCAATGTCCATGAAATTCAACCAAATCATTGACTCTGTATATTTAAAGGTTGTATTAGATGGATTTACCAGAATAGCGTCATCTTCTATATCTACGGAGGGCTAAGATTGTCACTTTTCAGTCGAAAAATGTCAAAATTTTAGGACAAAGGGCACAGGGTAATGGTGAGAGCACCCTGATCTCTCAATCTTTCTAATATTTGACAGACATTTAGTCAATAGGTAGATACAAACGTGACTAAAAGGAATTTGGGTACACTTCCTGTCTTCTATGTTTACGGAGCGCCCAAAGTGCCAGTTGGATATTCAAAATATATAGCGAAAACCTACCCGAGACCGCTTAAATGAGGTTGCGACCCCCCGGGTCTTTCAATGTCCATGAAATTCAACCAAATCATTGACTCTGTATATTTAAAGGTTGTATTAGATGGATTTACCAGAATAGCGTCATCTTCTATATCTACGGAGGGCTAAGATTGTCACTTTTCAGTCGAAAAATGTCAAAATTTTAGGACAAAGGGCACAGGGTAATGGTGAGAGCACCCTGATCTCTCAATCTTTCTAATATTTGACAGACATTTAGTCAATAGGTAGATACAAACGTGACTTAAAGGAATTTGGGTACACTTCCTGTCTTCTATGTTTACGGAGCGCCCAAAGTGCCAGTTGGATATTCAAAATATATAGCGAAAACCTACCCGAGACCGCTTAAATGAGGTTGCGACCCCCGGGTCTTTCAATGTCCATGAAATTCAACCAAATCATTGACTCTGTATATTTAAAGGTTGTATTAGATGGATTTACCAGAATAGCGTCATCTTCTATATCTACGGAGGGCTAAGATTGTCACTTTTCAGTCGAAAAATGTCAAAATTTTAGGACAAAGGGCACAGGGTAATGGTGAGAGCACCCTGATCTCTCAATCTTTCTAATATTTGACAGACATTTAGTCAATAGGTAGATACAAACGTGACTAAAAGGAATTTGGGTACACTTCCTGTCTTCTATGTTTACGGAGCGCCCAAAGTGCCAGTTGGATATTCAAAATATATAGCGAAAACCTACCCGAGACCGCTTAAATGAGGTTGCGACCCCCCGGGTCTTTCAATGTCCATGAAATTCAACCAAATCATTGACTCTGTATATTTAAAGGTTGTATTAGATGGATTTACCAGAATAGCGTCATCTTCTATATCTACGGAGGGCTAAGATTGTCACTTTTCAGTCGAAAAATGTCAAAATTTTAGGACAAAGGGCACAGGGTAATGGTGAGAGCACCCTGATCTCTCAATCTTTCTAATATTTGACAGACATTTAGTCAATAGGTAGATACAAACGTGACTTAAAGGAATTTGGGTACACTTCCTGTCTTCTATGTTTACGGAGCGCCCAAAGTGCCAGTTGGATATTCAAAATATATAGCGAAAACCTACCCGAGACCGCTTAAATGAGGTTGCGACCCCCGGGTCTTTCAATGTCCATGAAATTCAACCAAATCATTGACTCTGTATATTTAAAGGTTGTATTAGATGGATTTACCAGAATAGCGTCATCTTCTATATCTACGGAGGGCTAAGATTGTCACTTTTCAGTCGAAAAATGTCAAAATTTTAGGACAAAGGGCACAGGGTAATGGTGAGAGCACCCTGATCTCTCAATCTTTCTAATATTTGACAGACATTTAGTCAATAGGTAGATACAAACGTGACTAAAAGGAATTTGGGTACACTTCCTGTCTTCTATGTTTACGGAGCGCCCAAAGTGCCAGTTGGATATTCAAAATATATAGCGAAAACCTACCCGAGACCGCTTAAATGAGGTTGCGACCCCCCGGGTCTTTCAATGTCCATGAAATTCAACCAAATCATTGACTCTGTATATTTAAAGGTTGTATTAGATGGATTTACCAGAATAGCGTCATCTTCTATATCTACGGAGGGCTAAGATTGTCACTTTTCAGTCGAAAAATGTCAAAATTTTAGGACAAAGGGCACAGGGTAATGGTGAGAGCACCCTGATCTCTCAATCTTTCTAATATTTGACAGACATTTAGTCAATAGGTAGATACAAACGTGACTTAAAGGAATTTGGGTACACTTCCTGTCTTCTATGTTTACGGAGCGCCCAAAGTGCCAGTTGGATATTCAAAATATATAGCGAAAACCTACCCGAGACCGCTTAAATGAGGTTGCGACCCCCGGGTCTTTCAATGTCCATGAAATTCAACCAAATCATTGACTCTGTATATTTAAAGGTTGTATTAGATGGATTTACCAGAATAGCGTCATCTTCTATATCTACGGAGGGCTAAGATTGTCACTTTTCAGTCGAAAAATGTCAAAATTTTAGGACAAAGGGCACAGGGTAATGGTGAGAGCACCCTGATCTCTCAATCTTTCTAATATTTGACAGACATTTAGTCAATAGGTAGATACAAACGTGACTAAAAGGAATTTGGGTACACTTCCTGTCTTCTATGTTTACGGAGCGCCCAAAGTGCCAGTTGGATATTCAAAATATATAGCGAAAACCTACCCGAGACCGCTTAAATGAGGTTGCGACCCCCCGGGTCTTTCAATGTCCATGAAATTCAACCAAATCATTGACTCTGTATATTTAAAGGTTGTATTAGATGGATTTACCAGAATAGCGTCATCTTCTATATCTACGGAGGGCTAAGATTGTCACTTTTCAGTCGAAAAATGTCAAAATTTTAGGACAAAGGGCACAGGGTAATGGTGAGAGCACCCTGATCTCTCAATCTTTCTAATATTTGACAGACATTTAGTCAATAGGTAGATACAAACGTGACTTAAAGGAATTTGGGTACACTTCCTGTCTTCTATGTTTACGGAGCGCCCAAAGTGCCAGTTGGATATTCAAAATATATAGCGAAAACCTACCCGAGACCGCTTAAATGAGGTTGCGACCCCCGGGTCTTTCAATGTCCATGAAATTCAACCAAATCATTGACTCTGTATATTTAAAGGTTGTATTAGATGGATTTACCAGAATAGCGTCATCTTCTATATCTACGGAGGGCTAAGATTGTCACTTTTCAGTCGAAAAATGTCAAAATTTTAGGACAAAGGGCACAGGGTAATGGTGAGAGCACCCTGATCTCTCAATCTTTCTAATATTTGACAGACATTTAGTCAATAGGTAGATACAAACGTGACTAAAAGGAATTTGGGTACACTTCCTGTCTTCTATGTTTACGGAGCGCCCAAAGTGCCAGTTGGATATTCAAAATATATAGCGAAAACCTACCCGAGACCGCTTAAATGAGGTTGCGACCCCCCGGGTCTTTCAATGTCCATGAAATTCAACCAAATCATTGACTCTGTATATTTAAAGGTTGTATTAGATGGATTTACCAGAATAGCGTCATCTTCTATATCTACGGAGGGCTAAGATTGTCACTTTTCAGTCGAAAAATGTCAAAATTTTAGGACAAAGGGCACAGGGTAATGGTGAGAGCACCCTGATCTCTCAATCTTTCTAATATTTGACAGACATTTAGTCAATAGGTAGATACAAACGTGACTTAAAGGAATTTGGGTACACTTCCTGTCTTCTATGTTTACGGAGCGCCCAAAGTGCCAGTTGGATATTCAAAATATATAGCGAAAACCTACCCGAGACCGCTTAAATGAGGTTGCGACCCCCGGGTCTTTCAATGTCCATGAAATTCAACCAAATCATTGACTCTGTATATTTAAAGGTTGTATTAGATGGATTTACCAGAATAGCGTCATCTTCTATATCTACGGAGGGCTAAGATTGTCACTTTTCAGTCGAAAAATGTCAAAATTTTAGGACAAAGGGCACAGGGTAATGGTGAGAGCACCCTGATCTCTCAATCTTTCTAATATTTGACAGACATTTAGTCAATAGGTAGATACAAACGTGACTAAAAGGAATTTGGGTACACTTCCTGTCTTCTATGTTTACGGAGCGCCCAAAGTGCCAGTTGGATATTCAAAATATATAGCGAAAACCTACCCGAGACCGCTTAAATGAGGTTGCGACCCCCCGGGTCTTTCAATGTCCATGAAATTCAACCAAATCATTGACTCTGTATATTTAAAGGTTGTATTAGATGGATTTACCAGAATAGCGTCATCTTCTATATCTACGGAGGGCTAAGATTGTCACTTTTCAGTCGAAAAATGTCAAAATTTTAGGACAAAGGGCACAGGGTAATGGTGAGAGCACCCTGATCTCTCAATCTTTCTAATATTTGACAGACATTTAGTCAATAGGTAGATACAAACGTGACTTAAAGGAATTTGGGTACACTTCCTGTCTTCTATGTTTACGGAGCGCCCAAAGTGCCAGTTGGATATTCAAAATATATAGCGAAAACCTACCCGAGACCGCTTAAATGAGGTTGCGACCCCCGGGTCTTTCAATGTCCATGAAATTCAACCAAATCATTGACTCTGTATATTTAAAGGTTGTATTAGATGGATTTACCAGAATAGCGTCATCTTCTATATCTACGGAGGGCTAAGATTGTCACTTTTCAGTCGAAAAATGTCAAAATTTTAGGACAAAGGGCACAGGGTAATGGTGAGAGCACCCTGATCTCTCAATCTTTCTAATATTTGACAGACATTTAGTCAATAGGTAGATACAAACGTGACTAAAAGGAATTTGGGTACACTTCCTGTCTTCTATGTTTACGGAGCGCCCAAAGTGCCAGTTGGATATTCAAAATATATAGCGAAAACCTACCCGAGACCGCTTAAATGAGGTTGCGACCCCCCGGGTCTTTCAATGTCCATGAAATTCAACCAAATCATTGACTCTGTATATTTAAAGGTTGTATTAGATGGATTTACCAGAATAGCGTCATCTTCTATATCTACGGAGGGCTAAGATTGTCACTTTTCAGTCGAAAAATGTCAAAATTTTAGGACAAAGGGCACAGGGTAATGGTGAGAGCACCCTGATCTCTCAATCTTTCTAATATTTGACAGACATTTAGTCAATAGGTAGATACAAACGTGACTTAAAGGAATTTGGGTACACTTCCTGTCTTCTATGTTTACGGAGCGCCCAAAGTGCCAGTTGGATATTCAAAATATATAGCGAAAACCTACCCGAGACCGCTTAAATGAGGTTGCGACCCCCGGGTCTTTCAATGTCCATGAAATTCAACCAAATCATTGACTCTGTATATTTAAAGGTTGTATTAGATGGATTTACCAGAATAGCGTCATCTTCTATATCTACGGAGGGCTAAGATTGTCACTTTTCAGTCGAAAAATGTCAAAATTTTAGGACAAAGGGCACAGGGTAATGGTGAGAGCACCCTGATCTCTCAATCTTTCTAATATTTGACAGACATTTAGTCAATAGGTAGATACAAACGTGACTAAAAGGAATTTGGGTACACTTCCTGTCTTCTATGTTTACGGAGCGCCCAAAGTGCCAGTTGGATATTCAAAATATATAGCGAAAACCTACCCGAGACCGCTTAAATGAGGTTGCGACCCCCCGGGTCTTTCAATGTCCATGAAATTCAACCAAATCATTGACTCTGTATATTTAAAGGTTGTATTAGATGGATTTACCAGAATAGCGTCATCTTCTATATCTACGGAGGGCTAAGATTGTCACTTTTCAGTCGAAAAATGTCAAAATTTTAGGACAAAGGGCACAGGGTAATGGTGAGAGCACCCTGATCTCTCAATCTTTCTAATATTTGACAGACATTTAGTCAATAGGTAGATACAAACGTGACTTAAAGGAATTTGGGTACACTTCCTGTCTTCTATGTTTACGGAGCGCCCAAAGTGCCAGTTGGATATTCAAAATATATAGCGAAAACCTACCCGAGACCGCTTAAATGAGGTTGCGACCCCCGGGTCTTTCAATGTCCATGAAATTCAACCAAATCATTGACTCTGTATATTTAAAGGTTGTATTAGATGGATTTACCAGAATAGCGTCATCTTCTATATCTACGGAGGGCTAAGATTGTCACTTTTCAGTCGAAAAATGTCAAAATTTTAGGACAAAGGGCACAGGGTAATGGTGAGAGCACCCTGATCTCTCAATCTTTCTAATATTTGACAGACATTTAGTCAATAGGTAGATACAAACGTGACTAAAAGGAATTTGGGTACACTTCCTGTCTTCTATGTTTACGGAGCGCCCAAAGTGCCAGTTGGATATTCAAAATATATAGCGAAAACCTACCCGAGACCGCTTAAATGAGGTTGCGACCCCCCGGGTCTTTCAATGTCCATGAAATTCAACCAAATCATTGACTCTGTATATTTAAAGGTTGTATTAGATGGATTTACCAGAATAGCGTCATCTTCTATATCTACGGAGGGCTAAGATTGTCACTTTTCAGTCGAAAAATGTCAAAATTTTAGGACAAAGGGCACAGGGTAATGGTGAGAGCACCCTGATCTCTCAATCTTTCTAATATTTGACAGACATTTAGTCAATAGGTAGATACAAACGTGACTTAAAGGAATTTGGGTACACTTCCTGTCTTCTATGTTTACGGAGCGCCCAAAGTGCCAGTTGGATATTCAAAATATATAGCGAAAACCTACCCGAGACCGCTTAAATGAGGTTGCGACCCCCGGGTCTTTCAATGTCCATGAAATTCAACCAAATCATTGACTCTGTATATTTAAAGGTTGTATTAGATGGATTTACCAGAATAGCGTCATCTTCTATATCTACGGAGGGCTAAGATTGTCACTTTTCAGTCGAAAAATGTCAAAATTTTAGGACAAAGGGCACAGGGTAATGGTGAGAGCACCCTGATCTCTCAATCTTTCTAATATTTGACAGACATTTAGTCAATAGGTAGATACAAACGTGACTAAAAGGAATTTGGGTACACTTCCTGTCTTCTATGTTTACGGAGCGCCCAAAGTGCCAGTTGGATATTCAAAATATATAGCGAAAACCTACCCGAGACCGCTTAAATGAGGTTGCGACCCCCCGGGTCTTTCAATGTCCATGAAATTCAACCAAATCATTGACTCTGTATATTTAAAGGTTGTATTAGATGGATTTACCAGAATAGCGTCATCTTCTATATCTACGGAGGGCTAAGATTGTCACTTTTCAGTCGAAAAATGTCAAAATTTTAGGACAAAGGGCACAGGGTAATGGTGAGAGCACCCTGATCTCTCAATCTTTCTAATATTTGACAGACATTTAGTCAATAGGTAGATACAAACGTGACTTAAAGGAATTTGGGTACACTTCCTGTCTTCTATGTTTACGGAGCGCCCAAAGTGCCAGTTGGATATTCAAAATATATAGCGAAAACCTACCCGAGACCGCTTAAATGAGGTTGCGACCCCCGGGTCTTTCAATGTCCATGAAATTCAACCAAATCATTGACTCTGTATATTTAAAGGTTGTATTAGATGGATTTACCAGAATAGCGTCATCTTCTATATCTACGGAGGGCTAAGATTGTCACTTTTCAGTCGAAAAATGTCAAAATTTTAGGACAAAGGGCACAGGGTAATGGTGAGAGCACCCTGATCTCTCAATCTTTCTAATATTTGACAGACATTTAGTCAATAGGTAGATACAAACGTGACTAAAAGGAATTTGGGTACACTTCCTGTCTTCTATGTTTACGGAGCGCCCAAAGTGCCAGTTGGATATTCAAAATATATAGCGAAAACCTACCCGAGACCGCTTAAATGAGGTTGCGACCCCCCGGGTCTTTCAATGTCCATGAAATTCAACCAAATCAAAGATTTTAGATATATAAAGATTGTATCAAAAGTGGAATGTTCTTGAACGGATTGTTTGCTGCAGATCGGATCAGACCAGAACCCTAGGCCTAGTAGAATCGATGACCTAGTTTAAAATACAAACCGTCACTTTTGATTGAAGGGAAAATATACAGACCTTTATCAGACACCTTCACACAGCTCACACAACCACCCCTTTTGATGTAAAATCCAGGTCCAAATGCATTGTTGATCGTTATTTCACACAAACAACTTAGGGCTCCAACACCTCATGCTGACATGAATTGTGTTCGCCAACATAGGAAAGGCTCGCATTGCCCTTTCCGCTAACATGGATAGGAATCCACTTTCTTTTTGAATGTTTTTCTTCAATTGGTTAGTGCTTTTTTCCCCTAGAACCATTTTGTAGAAGCTTGGTGATCTTTTCAATCTGTCGCGGGGTAAGCAACATCTTGTGTTCACCATGCAGGTTTGTGTGGGATAAACGAATGGTGACCGGGAAACCTTTTTTGTCTGCTCTCTGTAATATTTAGATTGACCTTTTATAAAGTTCAAACCGTATTTCGATAGACTATTTATTTATGCCTCGCGAAGATGGAAGCGGATGGTGAGATGTTCTCTGCGGAGATTGTGGAGGATTGCCGTCTGGATTGGTGAGGTATGTCTGCATGCGATTGGTGGTTCTCAAGATCACGGGTAAGTACACCATATTTTTGGGGGGTTTGAATGATCTTTACCCCGGGATCCATTGCAGTGGGGGAAGCTTCAGATAGGGGACTGTTGGGAGCCGTGTATGTAGCTGCTATTGATGATGCCACTGTTCACCAGGATGCTGTTGATGTTTAATTTCTGATGCTAACAATGTATTCACCCTCTTTGTAACATTTGTTGCCCGATCAAATGTGTAGAGATGTCGCTTAAATCCCAATGTGGTGTTCGATTCCTTAAATTGTAGTTGGGGGAGGGGTTGAACCGAGTAAAAATGCGACTGTCATTTCTAGAGTCAAGGATGGAAAACCCTTGTTTTTGGTCTGTGTTGTGGACGATTTGCTGCAACAGTGTGGTGTCCATCTATTTATTAAAACACGACGTTCAACTACTGACCGACCGATTCGAACTGGAGACCTAGGACTCCTACGGAGATTGGAAGTGCAAATGCTTCGGTGTTGGTGGGAACATAACGCTCGAATTCCGCTCGAATCTGGATGTCCGCTCGGACTGATGACTTACATCGATGAGCAACGGCGGCTTTATGTCAATGAAATCAGACGGGTTGACATCACCGTTACTAAGGAGGGTGTCAATGTTGTAGAATTTCTTTCTGAAGTCTACATCCTCCTTGAACACTATGGCATTAAAGTCGATGGCTGAGTAGCGTTCAGCTTTGAGGGTGACATGGATATTTTGCAATCGACAGCGATTGAACACGGAAGTATTATGGGTTTTGTCATTATCTCTGTCGGTTTGAAAGGCAACGATAATATATCTTGGCTTTTCGCGACCACTATATTGGCAGCTAGGCGGCAGTTAAACTGTGAGGCTTGGGGAACGACTATGAAATCACACTGTCTCATGCGAAATCCACAGAGGATCCTGGATTTTTTCTGGATGGTTTTGTACAGTTGCATCTTGTTTTCGTCTGCAGGAGTGAAGCTCCAGAGTTGGTAAGTTGGGCGCCGGCTTAAGGTTCGAATTCGTGAACCTAGTATTAATATTTTTGAAGACTTTCATCGAAGGTCAACCCTTCTGTGATTGTAAGGATGTCAGACATTATGTATTTATTTATAGCATTGGAGGAAGTTGGGATGGTACCAATGCCACGACCAGAGATGAAATTGTTTAACTGGGTTTGGTTGTTGGGCTTTCTGCGTTTAACACTGAGCTGTTGATTGGGCTCGCTGCGTTGGTCAATGGGTTTTCGAGTGCGGGTCACTTTGTCAACGACATGGTTGACGACTACCACCTACCACTCCTACCATGGCTGCATTGGTGGCAGTGCTCATATGCCTACTTTTCAATGTCTTGGCAGAAGAGGAGGTGAACATGCGACCAGCGATACTGGCGATAGTGTCAAAAAAACTTCTTTCACCGTATGCATACTTTCAAACAAAACCTTTCTTAATTGAGGATATTACGATGGAGTTGCTTATATTCCTTGATGCTGATAAGTTCACCATTCTTTATGGCATCGATGATCGCCATAATCGCGTTGCGCACACCATTGTTACCAGCACGGTATGCAGTGTTGCACAGATCCAAGAAATAAAGGAGCTGGTCAAAGTCGGAGGAAAGAAACACGGTTTGAAGTCCGCTACAATGCTTATCTTGATTTAGATGTTAGACACAATCTTCGTCCACTCAGATCTTTATCGCCTTAGGGTTCTCGAGAGGGTTAATTGCCTTGAAACATGGCACCGGAACTGTTCAGGATCTCTGCATAGTCGACAAGGTCTTAAAAACTTCGGCCTCGAAAGATTCTGATTTCTTTTTCACCATGAGTTCCCAGAGGTTAAGGGTTCCTTTGTACCTCACACCATCCACGAAAATATCATCGCCGTCAGAAGTAACTGGTTAGCTTCCGATGAAGAGATCGAGATCCAAAGGTGTGGTCGGCGAAGGATCGTTACTGATCTGCAAATACTGCTGTGCTCGAAGTCCGAGGATGGTGTCTATAGGTGGTGCAATGGGTAGTGGGTAGTCAAACTTGGGCGGTGGAGGCTGGAGGGCTGACACTGCTGCAGGAAGTTAAACGATCGTTTAGGTGATCGGTGAAGCTGCCTCTCGCTGAGCCTCAACCACAGGATTAACACCTTGGAAAGGTCAGGGTTGAGTCCAATCTTCTCGAGGCGATGCTGCATGTTACTGGCTTGAATCTTCCGCTAGATCTCTTGCAACTCCCTGACGAGCGCCTCACACTGTTTAGGGTCTGTAATCTTTATAAACGTTCATTTATTTAAAGCGTTGACTTGAACCTTCCTAAGTGAAGGTTTGAATACCTGTAAGCGTTTGTTTGAACGCCCCTAAGCGTTGGTTTGAACAGTTGTACCTTCTATAGGCATATATCTATCGAAAGGTTTAAAAAAAAAAACACACATGCATTTTTGCTCGTTTTTCCATAATTTGAATTGAAAAGGTCAATCTATAAATATTTGTTGATAAACACTACAATAATTTATGGACCTATGGGTGGTACAGATAGAAAAATACGGACTGTCAAACAGATACATACCATATAAAACATGCTAAAAACAATCTAAATGTTCATATAACCCCACTAAGGAGGCTATATTATTCTTCAATTATCTAAAAATCTATTTCATTGTACAAACACTTTCATATTTAAAAAAATCACCATGGCCATTATGCGATACTAAACTTCTATTAAACTGTGTATTGCTACAGAACCTTATCGTTTTTGATTTCAACCTTATCGGTAAATCAAAGCACTCAAAGTCCGCGTACACTACGAAAGGGACTCTCATCGGGTGGGTGTTGTTGACAAAAGTCAGCTGGTATGTCCCTTCTTTGGGCAGCTCTGATCTTTGCTGCCTTGTGGTTGACGCAACACTCTTTGTTGGTTTCCAGAGATTCCTTGCTATAAACGTGGTTCAAGCACATGTAGCCTTGGATCAGCAGTAAGTTGAGTTCTCTCTCCCGCTGTTCACCAATGTTTGAAATGTGCAGCGGGTATACTTCACTATCATCTATTCTAAATACATTAACCGCCAGGGTGGAATTGGCCTTCTCAAATTAATTAATATCCTTATGGCTTACCAGATTGAGCTCTGTGTAACCCTGTCCGTTTGTTTTTGGTCTATCTGCAAGGCCGAAAGAATGGCCCACTTGAAACACTCCTCGTCGTTATTTTTCACATTGATTACAGCCTTCTTGTATTTGATCCACGCCGGCTAATCAATGTACTGTGACCTACCCAGCGGTCGTTGGTAATATTGACTTAAAATTTTACAATTGCTCTCGATGTCCAGTCACTTTTTTCAGAGGTCCACTGTGCAATCTTCTCTCCGATCTTTTCATCCATCTTCTCAAGGGTTTCAAGCAAGTCCGTGGTTGAGGGGAAAATCTGGTTTCCCGAGTGAAAGTATCCCACGTTCTCATCATCCATCTTACCTGTTGGGTTAATCTTCACAATGCAACATCACATTGACTTGTTATCCTTTCAATGCCCAATCGTCTATGAGTTCCACCCTTGACATCCGAGAGACCTCAAGGAATGTGTGCACATCCATGTCAATAATAGTGGTCATCTTTCAGGTAGTAAATACATCTTTAAAGGCTTTCAGTGGATGTACCTCAATTTTATCCCCAATGGCTTTCCTATCTTCTCTGACCTGTTCCTGTAACTTATCCAGTAGTCGATCTTTCGACATCCTGCTAACCTCTATCAACTCATGCTGTTTGGCTTGGGTGATAATATCCTTCCTAGTATAGGGTTGGAACAACGCTAAAAAAATGTTGGTCTTCGTTCCGATCAACTGATCCAACTGGTCCTTCCTCATCCGGGAGTACCATCGGCGGTGGTTCATTTTGGCAATACCACTCAGGGCTTTGACGTTTTCAACAACTAATTCCAGCTATTAATAGCTATTGGATCGATATCTTAATCTTTATAACAATCCAAAATAAAATCAATTTGTTTCACCCAAAACCAATATCTACGATTAAATGGTTTTTAGACCCAGCTTTTGATCTTTCGATCCTATCGTCCATATCAAAATATATAAAATTCGTGGTAATCATACCCGGTGCGCCTGTTTTTTTTTTCATCCCATAGCTCACAATTTGCCGAGCTCAATTGGTCTCTCTCTTTGTCAAGACGGTGGTCAGCTGCTTGTTTAATCTCTCACAACCCCAATTGGGGATATGATTGCCCCTTTCCAACATAAGGTTATAATTTCTGCCTACTTATTAACTAAATGGCTGCTTAGTAATACAAAGATTGAGAGATTAGAGGGCTATCACCATTGCCCTATGCCCTTTTTCCTAAAATTCTGATAATTTTTAACAGAAAAGTGACAATATAAGCCCTCCATATATATATATATCGAATATGACAATATTCTGGGAAATCCTTCTAATACAACCTTCATATATACAGAGTCTATGATTTAATTAAATTTTATAGACATTGAAAGATCAGGGGGTCTCACCCTTATTTAAGCGGTTTCAGGTAGATTTTCGCTATATATTTTGAATATCCAACTGGCAATTTGGGCGCTCCGTAAACATAGAAGACAGGAAGTGTACCCAAAGTCCTTTTAGTCACGTTTGTATCTACCTATTGACTAAATGTCTGTTAAATATTAGAAAGATTGAGAGAGCAGGGCGCTCTCACCATCACCATGTGCCCTTTGTCCTAAAATTTGGACATTTTTTGACTGAAAAGTGACAATCTTAGCCCTCCGTAGATATTGAAGATGACGTTTTTCTGGAAACTCCATCTAATACAATCTTTATATATACAGAGTCAATGATTTGCTTGGATTTTGTGGACATTGAAAGACCAGGGGGGTCTCAACTTCATTTAAGCGGTCTCGGGTAGGTTTTCGCTATATATTTTGAATATCCAACTGGCACTTTGAGCGCTCCGTAAACATAGAAGACAGGAAGTGTACCCAAAGTCCTTTTAGTCACGTTTGTATCTACCTATTGACTAAATGTCTGTTAAATATTAGAAAGATTGAGAGAGCAGGGCGCTCTCACCATCACCCTGTGCCCTTTGTCCTAAAATTTGGACATTTTTTGACTGAAAAGTGACAATCTTAGCCCTCCGTAGATATTGAAGATGACGTTTTTCTGGAAACTCCATCTAATACAATCTTTATATATACAGAGTCAATGATTTGCTTGGATTTTGTGGACATTGAAAGACCAGGGGGGTCTCAACTTCATTTAAGCGGTCTCGGGTAGGTTTTCGCTATATATTTTGAATATCCAACTGGCACTTTGGGCGCTCCGTAAACATAGAAGACAGGAAGTGTACCCTAAGTCCTCTTAGTCACGTTTGTATCTACCTATTGACTAAATGTCTATTAAATATTAGAAAGATTGAGAGAGCAGGGCGCTCTCACCATCACCCTGTGCCCTTTGTCCTAAAATTTGGACATTTTTTGACTGAAAAGTGACAATCTTAGCCCTCCGTAGATATTGAAGATGACGTTTTTCTGGAAACTCCATCTAATACAATCTTTATATATACAGAGTCAATGATTTGCTTGGATTTTGTGGACATTGAAAGACCAGGGGGGTCTCAACTTCATTTAAGCGGTCTCGGGTAGGTTTTCGCTATATATTTTGAATATCCAACTGGCACTTTGGGCGCTCCGTAAACATAGAAGACAGGAAGTGTACCCAAAGTCCTTTTAGTCACGTTTGTATCTACCTATTGACTAAATGTCTATAAAATATTAGAAAGATTGAGAGAGCAGGGCGCTCTCACCATCACCCTGTGCCTTTGTCCTAAAATTTGGACATTTTTTGACTGAAAAGTGACAATCTTAGCCCTCCGTAGATATTGAACATGACGTTTTTCTGGAAACTCCATCTAATACAATCTTTATATATACAGAGTCAATGATTTGCTTGAATTTTGTGGACATTGAAAGACCAGGGGGGTCTCAACTTCATTTAAGCGGTCTCGGGTAGGTTTTCGCTATATATTTTGAATATCCAACTGGCACTTTGAGCGCTCCGTAATCATAGAAGACAGGAAGTGTACCCAAAGTCCTTTTAGTCACGTTTGTATCTACCTATTGACTAAATGTCTGTTAAATATTAGAAAGATTGAGAGAGCAGGGCGCTCTCACCATCACCATGTGCCCTTTGTCCTAAAATTTGGACATTTTTTTACTGAAAAGTGACAATCTTAGCCCTCCGTAGATATTGAAGATGACGTTTTTCTGGAAACTCCATCTAATACAATCTTTATATATACAGAGTCAATGATTTGCTTGGATTTTGTGGACATTGAAAGACCAGGGGGGTCTCAACTTCATTTAAGCGGTCTCGGGTAGGTTTTCGCTATATATTTTGAATATCCAACTGGCACTTTGGGCGCTCCGTAAACATAGAAGACAGGAAGTGTACCCAAAGTCCTTTTAGTCACGTTTGTATCTACCTATTGACTAAATGTCTATAAAATATTAGAAAGATTGAGAGAGCAGGGCGCTCTCACCATCACCCTGTGCCTTTGTCCTAAAATTTGGACATTTTTTGACTGAAAAGTGACAATCTTAGCCCTCCGTAGATATTGAACATGACGTTTTTCTGGAAACTCCATCTAATACAATCTTTATATATACAGAGTCAATGATTTGCTTGAATTTTGTGGACATTGAAAGACCAGGGGGGTCTCAACTTCATTTAAGCGGTCTCGGGTAGGTTTTCGCTATATATTTTGAATATCCAACTGGCACTTTGAGCGCTCCGTAATCATAGAAGACAGGAAGTGTACCCAAAGTCCTTTTAGTCACGTTTGTATCTACCTATTGACTAAATGTCTGTTAAATATTAGAAAGATTGAGAGAGCAGGGCGCTCTCACCATCACCATGTGCCCTTTGTCCTAAAATTTGGACATTTTTTTACTGAAAAGTGACAATCTTAGCCCTCCGTAGATATTGAAGATGACGTTTTTCTGGAAACTCCATCTAATACAATCTTTATATATACAGAGTCAATGATTTGCTTGGATTTTGTGGACATTGAAAGACCAGGGGGGTCTCAACTTCATTTAAGCGGTCTCGGGTAGGTTTTCGCTATATATTTTGAATATCCAACTGGCACTTTGGGCGCTCCGTAAACATAGAAGACAGGAAGTGTACCCAAAGTCCTTTTAGTCACGTTTGTATCTACCTATTGACTAAATGTCTATAAAATATTAGAAAGATTGAGAGAGCAGGGCGCTCTCACCATCACCCTGTGCCTTTGTCCTAAAATTTGGACATTTTTTGACTGAAAAGTGACAATCTTAGCCCTCCGTAGATATTGAACATGACGTTTTTCTGGAAACTCCATCTAATACAATCTTTATATATACAGAGTCAATGATTTGCTTGAATTTTGTGGACATTGAAAGACCAGGGGGGTCTCAACTTCATTTAAGCGGTCTCGGGTAGGTTTTCGCTATATATTTTGAATATCCAACTGGCACTTTGAGCGCTCCGTAATCATAGAAGACAGGAAGTGTACCCAAAGTCCTTTTAGTCACGTTTGTATCTACCTATTGACTAAATGTCTGTTAAATATTAGAAAGATTGAGAGAGCAGGGCGCTCTCACCATCACCATGTGCCCTTTGTCCTAAAATTTGGACATTTTTTTACTGAAAAGTGACAATCTTAGCCCTCCGTAGATATTGAAGATGACGTTTTTCTGGAAACTCCATCTAATACAATCTTTATATATACAGAGTCAATGATTTGCTTGGATTTTGTGGACATTGAAAGACCAGGGGGGTCTCAACTTCATTTAAGCGGTCTCGGGTAGGTTTTCGCTATATATTTTGAATATCCAACTGGCACTTTGGGCGCTCCGTAAACATAGAAGACAGGAAGTGTACCCAAAGTCCTTTTAGTCACGTTTGTATCTACCTATTGACTAAATGTCTATAAAATATTAGAAAGATTGAGAGAGCAGGGCGCTCTCACCATCACCCTGTGCCTTTGTCCTAAAATTTGGACATTTTTTGACTGAAAAGTGACAATCTTAGCCCTCCGTAGATATTGAACATGACGTTTTTCTGGAAACTCCATCTAATACAATCTTTATATATACAGAGTCAATGATTTGCTTGAATTTTGTGGACATTGAAAGACCAGGGGGGTCTCAACTTCATTTAAGCGGTCTCGGGTAGGTTTTCGCTATATATTTTGAATATCCAACTGGCACTTTGAGCGCTCCGTAATCATAGAAGACAGGAAGTGTACCCAAAGTCCTTTTAGTCACGTTTGTATCTACCTATTGACTAAATGTCTGTTAAATATTAGAAAGATTGAGAGAGCAGGGCGCTCTCACCATCACCATGTGCCCTTTGTCCTAAAATTTGGACATTTTTTTACTGAAAAGTGACAATCTTAGCCCTCCGTAGATATTGAAGATGACGTTTTTCTGGAAACTCCATCTAATACAATCTTTATATATACAGAGTCAATGATTTGCTTGGATTTTGTGGACATTGAAAGACCAGGGGGGTCTCAACTTCATTTAAGCGGTCTCGGGTAGGTTTTCGCTATATATTTTGAATATCCAACTGGCACTTTGGGCGCTCCGTAAACATAGAAGACAGGAAGTGTACCCAAAGTCCTTTTAGTCACGTTTGTATCTACCTATTGACTAAATGTCTATCAAATATTAGAAAGATTGAGAGAGCAGGGCGCTCTCACCATCACCCTGTGCCCTTTGTCCTAAAATTTGGATGACTGAAATTTTTTTAATTGGCTTTCCATATATATTTCTATTTATAGTTAAAAATATTTCTAGAGTTATTGGTTTTTCTTTTTGTCGTAAGAAACATTATACACAAAAGTACATCTTTGAAGTCGTTTTTATGACAAAACTCTATATTACATACAGACAAATAAGTCGCACGGAAAAGGGTTTATATTCGAGGACAACGAGAAATTGCGACAGCTTGAAAAGGTCATTTAATGATTCCTACGTATCTTATCAGTCCTTTTGACTATGAAAATCGTGCTTTTTATAATTTCAAGTATTTAATTTTCTTATGATTTTTCACTAAATTTTGAATATCAAACTGGCTGCTAGCAGCCGGTTGGATATTGAATATCGAATAACGAATAACGAACCGGCTGCTAACTTCACATACATCATTTATTCAAAATCATAAAATGCAAAAAATACATTTTGCAAATAAAACATTTGACATAAAAATTCATATTTAATATGAAATAATAATACATAATTACTACGAAATTACATCAACTAATATCATGTCAATTGAATAAATGACAAAGAATAGCAAAGGTGGGGAGAAAAACCTGCCCCATAAATAAACATATATACATATCTACTTCAAAAGATAAAATAAAGGGCGGTATGTGGGTGGGAATTTTGAACAAATTGTTTGATAAGAATCACAAGTTAACACATCAAATACTGATGATAAAAGGAAGTGACCACAATGCACTTACACGTGAACTCGTGCTGACCCGCAATGCCATTGACCAATAAGAAAGATGATATCCGGTCATGCATTGGACATAAAAGAAATTTCTCTGCACGTGAAAACAAGTTATCTAATTTCAACAATTTATCGTTTAATTAAGTAGGACACTCTGACCCTTTGACCAGACTAGAGACATTATACATTTACAGTAATAATAGCTCACTCTTTTATTTAAGTCGGTTAGTAATAACCAATTAAACAGAATTATCTTCTCTGCTGTCTTAAATTATTTTATTCCGCTTAATCTTCAATTAGCAAATAAAACTGGTTATATGATAACAGACAACACATTATAAACAGTTAAAGACAACTCAAACTGTAATTTTGTTTATATACTAGGCAAAATAAGAAACTTGATTTAAATTGCAAAGTATATTAATTTATATAATTTTCAACTTTAAATTAGTGAATTGAATGATTTAAAAGAAATACGACTTTACTCAAAAATTTACTTGTATATAATAGATGGAATCCAGTTAGTTGTGTCGAACACTATATTGTTACAAAACCTTTAAGGCCGCATTCAAAAATGGAAAAATTTACACGTAAGACAACGTCTACACCAATATGAGAGATAACGAGCTATTGAGATGTTGGCAGAAGGAATAAGTCAAATGCAGGTTGCACATCATTTTAATGTCTCTAAAATTGAAAAAAACCCACGTAAGACAACCCCATCTACGACAAAATGAGAGATAACTATGGAACGCCATGACTGCCTTATGTTAATGATCAGCATTATATGCAGTGCTCACACCATTATATGCAGTGCTCACACCATTATATGCAGTGCTCACACCATTATATGAAGTAGTCACAACATTATATCAAGTGGTCACAACATTATATGCAGGGGTCACAACTTTATACGTTTTTTTGTTGATGATGGTGATGATCGGTGATGGTGATGATGATGTTTGATGTATGTGGAGATTGATGTATGATGAGATGATTCGGTAAGCTTCGGTTTATTTTAGCGGAAATTACCGAATCCATAATTGGTAATGCCCAGCAAAGAAATTAAAACAGTTATTAAAGTCATGTTATCATTAAGGCAGTGTACAATATTTAAAACTTATTGGAATAAGTAAATTAAGAAGTATGATCAATTTATCTCAAATTTATTCCACACCAGGGCATCTTAACCTTATTTTGATGATCAGTTTCATCATATTCACAACTAAAATATTTATATACTCTAAGTGTTTAATAAATTGCTTCGCCGAACGCAGCTGAATACGACCACTGAGGTTCAACCCTGAACCCGGTTGGGACAAAAATGGACACCCTATTCACGCTTGATGCAGGTTTGAATTTGGAATGTAATTAAATATTTGACACATAATAGGTTTCTGACACAGAATAACTGTATTCAAAGAACTTAAAATTGGTTATATAATTTGATTTTACCTAATTTTTTGCTTTTGCACTACGCTGTTGCGAGTTGTCCCACCCCTCCAAAAGTTAAAAAAATACTCCCCTTTTTTTTGTTGATTATATGCAATACACTTTGCTGTTGCAGATTGACCCCAACCCGAAGAAGAAAAGAAAAATTTACCCTTTCAAGACCCAGTTTAACATTTTCATTTAAATTTATCATCTTATGAAAACTGAGTTTGTGGGGTGAATAAAACGTTTTCTACGTTTGTTCGTCAGTCTGTACGGTTAATATATGAAAAAAAAGTAGTATGCTTGCCAATGAAACAACTTTCCTCAAGAAACCAAATGACACAGACAGAAATTTAAAACTATAGACCACAGTACGGCCTTCATCAATGAGCAAAGCCCATACCGCATAGTCAACTATAGAAGGCCCCGAAATGATAAACGTATTTATATAACATTTCAAACGAGAAAACTTATGGCTTAATTCATGTACAAACAAACGAACGAAAAACGAACATGTAACATTAACAAACGACAACCACTGAAATAAAGGCTCCTCCTGACTTGCGACAGACACATATATACAGAATGTGGCGGGTTTTAACATGTTAGCGGGATCCCGACCCTTTCTCTAACCTGGGACAGCGTTGTAACGGAACAACATACGAACGAACTATGAAAATCAGTTGTAAAAGGCTAAACTCATCAGATGGATACAAATATAAATACATCTAACAAAAAAAAATAGAGTGGACGTGGGCGGGTACTTGTATATCCCAACAATTAAAAGACACTAAGTACTGATCTGAGAGTACTCGCAGTTACTGACAGCTAGTTCAAAGCCACTATAACGACTAATAAAACACATGCATCTAAGTTTTGCATTTAGAATCATATTCAAAACAGTGTGGTCCTGGCCATTGATTGACGACCTAAATTATCCCATTGACTGGGACAGATTAGGTGAACGTTTGTCGGTAACAATCACTGCTCACTATGTACTTGTTAAAGACACTGAATCTGTGGGGTCACCAAAGGTTCTCAACACCTAAATAAAGCAATTCGTAAAACGAATCCGGAATAATACGACGTGTTGATATATATCAATAATATAAATCAAAACATAAAGGTTATTCCTGAATAATTTTTCGAATTATTTTATCATTAAAGGCGTTTAGAACCTTTGGTTACCCCACAGTTTAAATTCTATAATAAGTAAGAAGTGAGCAATGGTCGTTACAGACAAACGTTCACCTAATCTGTCCCAGTCAATGGGATAATTTAGGTCGTCAATCAATGGCCAGGACCACACTGTTTCGAATATGATTCTAGGTAAAGATTGAAACAAACTATGAGTAATAGCAATTCTTCTGACAGATATTTGGTTCTCCTTAAAAAATACTGTGTCATAACATATCTTAATTGCAGTCCCGAGTAATCTGAAGATAATTATTTAGAGTCAAATGATCAGAAATGCACATTTGTATATGTGTATAAATCTAGTATGTTTTGATACGACTGCAATTTAAATTAAAAAAAGGGTCGTGCTATCACGTCGTCGTCGTCAGCGTCGTCAAATACAGATTGTTTCCGGATAATAACTTTTGTAAAAGTAAATAGAAATCAATTAAATTTTAACACAAGGTTTATAACCACTGAAGAAAGGTTTGGATTGATTTTGGTGGTTATGGTCTCAAATGTTTATGAATAAGGGTAAAAAAAAGGGACCCAAACAAACATTTTTGTAGTTTCCAGTCATAAAGTGTATGAATCTCTGAAATTATACCACAAGTTTTCATACCACAAAGGGATGGTTGTGATATGCTTAGAGAGGTAGGTTGGGGAGGTGTTATGGCTCAAACAGTTTAGGAATTAGAGGGGAAAAGAGAAAAACACAAGGGTTTCTTAAGACAATTTGAAACCAGTGTAAGCAAGGTAATCCAAATACATTGAGGTAACCCAAACAAACATGTTTGATTACTTCCCTTACACTGCTTAAAAATTATGCGTAAAGTTTTTTTTTCTCATATCAGATTTTAGAAATAAAAACGAAAAAAGTGGGGATACATTTTTCTTTTCTTCTTCGGGTTGGGGCCAATCTGCAAGAAACTTATTATGTGTCAAATATTTAATTATATTCCAAATTCAGACCTGTATCATGCGTGAATAGTGTGTCCATTTTTGTCCCGACGGTTCAGGGTTGGACATCTGCGGTCGTATCCAGCTGGGTTCGGCGAAGCAATTTATCAAACACTTAAAGTATATACATATTAAGTTGTGAAAATGGTGAAACTGATCATCAAAATAAGGTTAAGATGCCCTGGTGTGGAATAAATTTGAGATAAATTGATCATACTTCTTAATTTACTTATTTCAATCAGTTTTAAATATTGTATACTGCCTTAATGATAACATGACTTTAATAACTGTTTAAAGTTTTTTGCTGGGCGTTACCAATTATGGATTCGGTAATTTCCGCAAAAAAACCCCGAAGCTTACCGAATCATCTCATCATACATCAATCTCATCATACATCAAACATCATCATCACCATCACCGATCATCACCTTCATCAACAAAAAACGTATAATGTTGTGACCACTGCATATAATGTTGTGATCACTGCATATAATGTTTTGACCACTGCATATAATGTCCCGACAACTGCTTATAATGTTTTGACCACTGCTTATAATGTTGTGAGCACTTCATATAGTGTTGTGAGCACTGCATATAATGTTTTAACCACTGCATATAATGCTGTGAGAACTTCATATAATGATGTGAGCACTGCATATAATGTTGTGATCACTGCATAACATAGTGTGAGCACTGCATATAATAGCGTGCGCATATAATGCTGATCATCAACATAAGGCAGTCATGGCGTTCTATAGATAACGAGCAATTGGGATGTTTGCAGTAGGAATGACTCAAATGCAGGTTGCACATCATTTTACTGTCTCTAGAATGACAATTGCGAGGCTTAAGACTTGTCTAATAGATACTGACATGACAAATGATCGTTCTCGATGAAGCAGATGTGAAGCGGCGTTACGTCAGGACAGGCACATCCGTATTATTCTACTCCTGAAAAAAATTGTAAATGCGTCAAAAGCAGCACGACAATCTCACGGAAGAAATAACAACAGAATATCTGCCAAACCAGTTTGTTCTAAGAGCTCGTTGTCCGTTGAAGGGACATACCGTATAGCGGGTTATTTTCGCGGGGTGTAAATTTTCGCTTATTTTCGCGGATAGAACAAAATCGCCAAAATAAATTCCGCTAATTTAAAAGTGTACATGCAAAGGTAATGCTAAAAATGTTGAATCCGCCAAAATAATAACCGCCAAAATTTTTCGTATACCTTATTCAATGAAAATCGCTAAATTTTACACCCGCGAAAATAACCCGCTATACGGTACCCTTACGCAGCGTGATAGGATGACGCTACTTCAATGGACTCGGGTACTGATTCGACAGGAATAGGCTAACATGGACACAGGTTCTTTTAACCGGTGAATCAAAATTCAACTTGAAATTAAGCAACGTCAGAGCCAGGGTATGTCGGAGGCACAATGAACTATATTATGATATGTGCATACAGGATCGGTTTGTTTGTGGAACGCACCGATCTCAAAATTATTGATGGTAACGGTTTCCGAAGGGGAATCGAACCAGGAACCTTTGTGTTAGTAGTCCGATGCACTAACCACTACACCACGGCTCTCGGCTCGAGTCATTAGTTCGTTATCATGGCGAAATAAAGTACTCAAATGCTTATGTTTAAATTAATTGTTCGAAATCACAGCCTTAGTGTTGACTGATAGCGGTACAGGAGATGAACTACTTAGATCTTTTGGGGCAAAGAAGCCTCGCAATTAATGAGGAATTATAGTGTGAAACACGCCCATTCCTATCTCAATAAGGCATTAAGCATTTGACAGCTTAAGAAGATCGTCCAAACATACTAGGCTACACCTACAAGGTTATGAATATCTACTGATCAGGAAATAATATCAGAACACACTATATTTCTCAATTTTATCAGAAATATTAGTATAGTGCAATGTTGTATGTACAGTATTCAACCGCCTGTACGAAATTACCCGGATCGGCTCGAGTCATTAGTTTGCCTAATTGGTTTTTCTTATCGTAATAAAGTACTCGAATTGTGACGTCGCTTATAACTTTCCCAGTAAATTCCCACTAATATATATATATAATTTAGACTTATTAAATAACTTGTAGTTCCTTTTTCAGAGCCCACGTGGAAATGTAAATGAAGGTAAAAAAAAGACAGTAGACATTTGTAACTCTTTTAACACAGTAAGTCCAGATTCAAACTTACGGAGCACCTGAGCAGTTACAGATATGTACATGTATATGTATTCATAATAGCACAAAACTGAAATGCTGACCGATTTTGTTCATTTTTAAGTATATATAAGTCAAATATAACAATAAATGAATTTGCAGGATATTCTCGACCACATTATAACATCTGTTATATTGTTATATTACAATCGTACGTATCAATTCATTCTCTCGTTGTAAATAAAAGTCGTGACGGCTAGCAGATTATTTTTTTTTTTTCAATGTTTTAAAAATCTTTATCCGTATTTCTTGTCTATTTGTATTATCATTAACGTTTTTAAATATGGCATCAATATTTCTATGTTTTCTAGCAATGTGATTGATTATACATCTGCAGCTAGAGTTTGGATTAGTTTTTCTTTTTACGTATTTCACTAATAAATTAATTTTTTTATAACTTTACATTTAAACAAAATGGGTAAATAGAATTCTTGGGAATTCATGACAATTCGGACCAAGCTTAAGAGAACAAGGACCAGTTGAAAAAATAATTCGGACCACTTCTGAAGGCAACACAGAAAACAAACCGATGAGTTAAAAAAAGATATTTCAATTTTAATGTAAAAAAAATGGCATTTTTCATCAAAGGAAGATAATTTGGAGCTTTTTCAGTGATATCTACATTTGAAAAGTCATCTGGGGCCAACACGGATTGTTGTTTTTTATAATAATTTTTGTACCATATGATAAAGTAACAACTACTAAAGTTTAAAAATAAAATTTGTAATGAAAAATAAATGTTTATTTTTTTCTGAAAGTTTTATACCCTCGAGCCTCCTTAAATAGTCTTTATGATTGAATCATCGCTTTATTAGAATCCGTTATTTCTCCATTATTCTATTCCTTGTCGACTTTCATTTCGATGCATAAATATCTAATATCAAAGACAGGATTATTACATCTGATATGCTAGGCTCATTCATTTCGAGAATCTGTTTCTTTAGAAATGCAAATTTTTGTAATACTAGTATCTATATTGCAGCTTTATAATAGGTTTAATGATTGAAAACAGAAATCAAACACGGTTTATCATAAAAACAGAAATCAAACACGGTTTATCATAAAAACACATTCCTCTAAATAATATTTATAAGAAGATGTGGTATCAGTGCCAATGAGACAATTCTCCATCCCAATCATAATTTATAAAAAGTAAAGTTAACAGTTATGGGTCAAATTACGGCCTTTAACACGGATTCTTGGCTCACACCGAACAGCAAGCTTGTTTAAAATCAAACGTTGAAGTTATTCCGTTTTGGTATGTCACCAAATTGGGAGGGTAATATGACATTCTTCTGATTCTCATTAGACCATGTCGGTGCCATGTTTGACTTTTCAACATAGAATCATGATATTTGCGTTACAGGTGTATTATCAGATCCGTACGTCGTGAGTTATTTAATTTATATGACCTTCATGTATCCTTGATGTGTAGAGTAAGAGTAGTGTGTTGTTTTACATCTAATCGTTTTCAAACATTCTGTTGTTTTTTTCTATGGTCGGGTTGTTGTCTCTATGACACATTCCCCATTTCCATTCTCAATTTTATATAATTATGTTATATTCCACTGTGGCATCCATAATGTATGTTTCTGCGCAGTCATTCAACAAAGTGCTAGGGACAGGACGGGAGCAAAGTTTTCAAGAACGTGAACCTTCCAGCGAGACCACAATTTAAACTGTCCCTAATAATCTCGATGACTTCTATTACATGAAAATTGATAATTTTTGTTTTTTTGAACTGAACAATTATCCATAAATTTTGTTGTTGAACTGACCAATTACTTGGTTGTTTTGTTGTTGAATTGAATAATTACACAATAACTTTGTTGTTGATCTGAATAATTACACAATAGTTTTGCTGTTGCACTGAGCAAATACTTAATTGTTTTGTTATTGAATTGAACAATTATTTCATTGATTTGTTATTGAATTGAACAATTATTTGATTGTTTTGTTATTAAACTGAACAATCTCTTGATTATTTTGTTATTAAACTGAATAATTACTTGATTATTTTGTTATTAAACTGAACAATGACTTGATTATTTTTTTATTGAACTGAACAATAACTTGATTGTTTTGTTGTTGAACTGAACAATTACTTTATTGTTTTGTTATTAAACTGAACAATTATTTTATTGTTTTGTTATTAAACTGAATAATTATTTGATTGTTTTGTTATTAAACTGAACAGTTATTTGATCGTTTTGTTATTAAACTGAATAATAACTTGATTATTTTGTTATTGAATTGAACAATCACTTGATTGTTTTGGTTTTGAATTGAACAATCATTAGATTATTTTGTTATTGAATTGAACAATCACTAGATTATTTTGTTATTGAATTGAACAATTATTTGATTATTTTGTAATTGAATTGAACAATCACTTGATTATGTTGTTATTAAACTGAACAATAACTTGATTATTTTGTCATAGAACTGAACAATCCCTTGATTATTTTGTTATTGAATTGAACAATCACTTGATTATTTTGTTATTGAATTGAACAATTATTTGATTATTTTGTAATTGAATTGAACAATCACTTGATTATTTTGTTATTGAAATGCACAATTATTTGATTGTTTTGTTATTGAATCGAACAATCACTAGATTGTTTTGTTATTGAACTGAACAATTATTTGATTATTTTGCAATTGAACTGAACAATCACTTGGTTATTTTGTTATTGAAATGAACAATAACTTGATTATTGTGTTATTGAATTGAACTATTATTTGATTGTTTTGTTGTTAAACTGAACAATTATTTGATTATTTTGTTATTGAACTGAACAATAACTTGATTATTGTGTTATTGAACTGAAAAATTACTTGATTTTGTTGTTATTAAACTGAACAATAACTTGATTGTTTTGTTATTGAACTGAAAAAAAAAATGATTATTTTGTTATTAAACTGAACAATAACTTGATTATTTTGTTATTAAACTGAACAATAACTTGATTGTTTTGTTATTGAATCGAACAATCACTAGATTATTTTGTTATTGAATTGAACAATTATTTGATTGATTTGTTGTTAAACTGAACAATTATTTGATTATTTTGTTATTGAACTGAAAAATTACTTGATTATTTTGTTATTGAATTGTACAATCACTTGATTATTTTGTCATAGAATTGAACAATCACTTGATTATTTTGTTATCGAATTGAACAATTACTTGATTATTTTGTTATTGAATTGAACAATTATTTGATTATTTTGTAATTGAATTGAACAATCACTTGATTATTTTGTTATTGAATTGTACAATCACTTGATTATTTTGTCATAGAATTGAACAATCACTTGATTATTTTGTTATTGAATTGAACAATCACTTGATTATTTTGAAATTGAATTGAACAATCACTTGATTATTTTGTAATTGAACTGAACAATCACTTGGTTATTTTGTTATTGAACTGAACAATTATTTGATTATTTTGTTGTTAAACTGAACAATTATTTGATTATTTAGTTATTGAACTGAACAATTACTTGATTATTTTGTTATTGAACTGAACAATTATTTTATTGTTTTGTTATTAAACTGAACAAATGTTAAATTTTGACTGATACCTTGTAATATTATGGATAAAATAATGTTATGTTCTACACCAAGAGAGTATAAGTAAAACTGTTGAATTAATCAGTCAGCATCGTATCGTGTTTTAAAATTTGGAATTAATAAAATATCATATGGACCAAGCATATAAGCAAAAATTAAAGACAAGAATACACAAATTTAGTAAAGTACAATAACACAATGACGGGAAGTACAGAGCCACGTCATATATGTATCAAAGAAACATAAAAAGCCATATACACATTGTATCATTTAATAATTCTAAGTGAATATTTTTTACCTTATAAAAATACTTACATATAATGTCGAAAACTTAAAATAACCTCTCTGCCAATGTTTTTAGTATGGTAGATAAGTTTTGCAAGGAGATTAAATCAACAACATCTGAAATGAAATGAAATAAATTCTTTCCAACTAGATACTTTATTTTAGAACTTGTGATTAGTTCCTTTTGTTATTTCGTTAACGAAAGATACTTGGTCCATGATTCCATGCCTAACAAAAGATGATAGGTAAGGTAGGCAGTTTTAACCTATATTTTTCTTCTTTGAATTTTACATGCATAGACTAGACATAAGAAATTATCTTGACTTACACGATCTCTGACATTTTATTTTCTAGAATTCAAGGGAATTAGAAGATTATTACACCTTAGAATAGTTGTACCTTTTGGCTCCATCTATAAGTTTTCAATTTTTAAAATAGTTATATTGATTTCTCCTAGACCTAAATTTTTGTAATGCATCAATATCATATATATATATATAACGACATGATTATTTAATTCTGACAGAGTTGTCTTTCTTTCAATAAAAAAAAACCATATGAAGTGATCGTAGAAATTAAATAAAAAAAGAAATATTTTCGAATTTGAAAATAATAACAAAATAATAAGGGACAATGATTATCCGCATGTTGATGTCATCAATTGATTTCACGTCAAGTATATATTCTCTAGATTCTATAATAAGAATTATATAATCAATATTCTTATAATAACAAGTGAAGTCGAACATTTCCTTGCATATACTAGTCCCATATAATAGTTATCTACGACATAAGGCAGATGCGAATCCTGGAGGGGGTCAGGGGTTTGGAAATCCTTTCTTTGGGCATTCAATGCATTTAAATAGGTAAACTAGTATACGATTGAAACCCCTCTTTATCCTGGGTTGGGAATCCCCTTTTGAAATGACGGGATCCGCCCCTTAAAGGGGGCAATTTATATGTTCTTTTCCATGTATGAAATATGTACCACTGAACTTTTAGTATAATAACAATTAATTATACTTTCACATTTGTTATTTTTCTTCCATCACAGATTTCCGCACGTAAACTGTAGAATTGTGGATATTTCCATCGAGAGGTGTCATGGTTAAGGTCACTCACTACACGCGTGAAAGCTGTTGGCGTAGTATATAGGACGGGCAGATAATCATGCAGTAGCGATAAATTTCTGAAGATTTGGATAAATAAAAAGGATTTTCTTTCAAGAGAAAGTTTTTGTACACTTGTTTTATAGTTACACTTATTCAAATTCAAATTCAAATTCAAATATTTTATTGGACAAAGCACATATGATACAATGCGTATTCCAAGATATAAACACATTAAACATGACAATTTATGCAAATACAACATAAAGAAAACATTTGAAGTACCAATTATATATATAATATCACAGTATTACATAGTATTATACTTATGGTAGACCAACTGACATTAGATTATTATTACGAGCTTCAAAAGCTTGACTTAAATAACTACATATTTGTCTGGTGTTAACTAGATTTACTGGGTTAAGTAAATAGATCGTTGATTTAATATCATCATCATTATTAAGGTTTTTGAAAATATCAAACTTCTCTCGAAGGTCTTTATATAGAGGACAATGTAAAAGAAAATGAACTTCATCTTCCACTTTATCTTTACAAAGTTTGCAGTATCTTTCACTTGCTAAAATTTATAGATATAGATATTCAAATCTAGTAAGCATATTTCCTTTTTTGTTAAATTTGAGCAATCATTTTAAAATATATAAGCCGGCATTAATTTATTTATCTCAGATAAATAATGTACATTTTATTACAGGCAGGATCAGAACCATAAAGTCCATTTCAAGGTAATCATCGTTATTAATTTGCTTAATTCCCATTTCACCTAACATCTAGACATTTAATAAATATAATTCCCTCAACATTTAAGGATAGACACATTTTTTATATTATCAGTAAATAACCACACACAATTTTCCTCATGTTGAGAGATCTGGATAGTTGTGGTAGATATTGGATCTCTCATTCATCATTGTATGCTGGATAACTATAATACTGAAATGTTGTACATCTTGAAACCAAAGTTTTACAAATGCAAATTGTCTTTTTTTTTGGCTTTCTGTGGATTGTTTTGCCAACGCATAAGACATATTCAACTGTAGTACCAACAATATTCGACTGCTTTGTGAACATTTGTCGTATTTATAATAGCCAGGGAACATCTTTTAGTTCCATATTATTATTTAAATATTAACACTATATATATATATCACAGCATGGGTTCGAATCCCGGCGAGGGAAGAATCAAAAATTTGCGAAAGCAAATTTACAGATCTAACATTGTTGGGTTGATGTTTAGACGAGTTGTATATACATTATGTACACAGCCATGTATCACCATCATTGATGGCGATCCGATGGATACATCTGTTGTAGGGTTGTCACTGACTCAGACGTACTTATGAATATAATTATTTTCTGTGACTGTATCTTACATTAATTTGTAGGATCCTTTACTATAGATAATTTAGCTGATCTGTAAACAATAACATCTTCATGCCTTATATATCATGTACTGTAGTACGCCGCTAGATTAAAACTGACGTGGAAAGGTAACATATGCCCACCGAAAGCTCTTTTTTTGAGAGCCCAGGTGGTCGTGTGGTCTAGCGGGACGGCTGCAGTGCAGGCGATTTGGTGTCACGATATCACAGCAGCATGGGTTCGAATCCCGGCGAGGGAAGAACCAAAAATTTGCGAAAGCAAATTTACAGATCTAACATTGTTGGGTTGATGTTTAGACGAGTTGTATATACATTATGTACACAGCCATGTATCACCATCATTGATGGCGATCCGATGGATACATCTGTTGTAGGGTTGTCACTGACTCAGACGTACTTATGAATATAATTATTTTCTGTGACTGTATCTTACATTAATTTGTAGGATCCTTTACTATAGATAATTTAGCTGATCTGTAAACAATAACATCTTCATGCCTTATATATCATGTACTGTAGTACGCCGCTAGATTAAAACTGACGTGGAAAGGTAACATATGCCCACCGAAAGCTCTTTTTTTGAGAGCCCAGGTGGTCGTGTGGTCTAGCGGGACGGCTGCAGTGCAGGCGATTTGGTGTCACGATATCACAGTAGCATGGGTTCGAATCCCGGCGAGGGAAGAACCAAAAATTTGCGAAAGCAAATTTACAGATCTAACATTGTTGGGTTGATGTTTAGACGAGTTGTATATACATTATGTACACAGCCATGTATCACCATCATTGATGGCGATCCGATGGATACATCTGTTGTAGGGTTGTCACTGACTCAGACGTACTTATGAATATAATTATTTTCTGTGACTGTATCTTACATTAATTTGTAGGATCCTTTACTATAGATAATTTAGCTGATCTGTAAACAATAACATCTTCATGCCTTATATATCATGTACTGTAGTACGCCGCTAGATTAAAACTGACGTGGAAAGGTAACATATGCCCACCGAAAGCTCTTTTTTTGAGAGCCCAGGTGGTCGTGTGGTCTAGCGGGACGGCTGCAGTGCAGGCGATTTGGTGTCACGATATCACAGCAGCATGGGTTCGAATCCCGGCGAGGGAAGAACCAAAAATTTGCGAAAGCAAATTTACAGATCTAACATTGTTGGGTTGATGTTTAGACGAGTTGTATATACATTATGTACACAGCCATGTATCACCATCATTGATGGCGATCCGATGGATACATCTGTTGTAGGGTTGTCACTGACTCAGACGTACTTATGAATATAATTATTTTCTGTGACTGTATCTTACATTAATTTGTAGGATCCTTTACTATAGATAATTTAGCTGATCTGTAAACAATAACATCTTCATGCCTTATATATCATGTACTGTAGTACGCCGCTAGATTAAAACTGACGTGGAAAGGTAACATATGCCCACCGAAAGCTCTTTTTTTGAGAGCCCAGGTGGTCGTGTGGTCTAGCGGGACGGCTGCAGTGCAGGCGATTTGGTGTCACGATATCACAGTAGCATGGGTTCGAATCCCGGCGAGGGAAGAACCAAAAATTTGCGAAAGCAAATTTACAGATCTAACATTGTTGGGTTGATGTTTAGACGAGTTGTATATACATTATGTACACAGCCATGTATCACCATCATTGATGGCGATCCGATGGATACATCTGTTGTAGGGTTGTCACTGACTCAGACGTACTTATGAATATAATTATTTTCTGTGACTGTATCTTACATTAATTTGTAGGATCCTTTACTATAGATAATTTAGCTGATCTGTAAACAATAACATCTTCATGCCTTATATATCATGTACTGTAGTACGCCGCTAGATTAAAACTGACGTGGAAAGGTAACATATGCCCACCGAAAGCTCTTTTTTTGAGAGCCCAGGTGGTCGTGTGGTCTAGCGGGACGGCTGCAGTGCAGGCGATTTGGTGTCACGATATCACAGCAGCATGGGTTCGAATCCCGGCGAGGGAAGAACCAAAAATTTGCGAAAGCAAATTTACAGATCTAACATTGTTGGGTTGATGTTTAGACGAGTTGTATATATATATATATATACAACTCGTCTAAACATCAACCCAACAATGTTAGATCTGTAAATTTGCTTTCGCAAATTTTTGGTTCTTCCCTCGCCGGGATTCGAACCCATGCTACTGTGATATCGTATATATATGAATAAAAAAAAAGTCCTGCATCTAAGGCCATATATAGTAATACGTGTTAACAGTTCAAATATACCAACTTGGCCATTTTTACCTTCTCTTAAACAGAGTTCCATTTCTTTTGTTGTATTTCAACTTGATATTAGGGGACGACCATTTGATATTCGGGGGGGGGGGGGGGGGGAGGATTTGTTTTTTGATCGGTTATTTATTTTTGTAAACTAAGAGGACAGATTAATCATTTTCTGCACTATTGAAGCAAGATTTTTCATTTTCATTAAAGCAAGGGACTGATTGTTTATTTTCACAACTTATTTATGATATTCGAAAACATACACATTTTTAAATGATTTGTTTATTATAATTAGTTAAGTCATTATGTGCCATTTAATGAGAATTAATCCTCATCCTCTGCTGAAATGAATCTTTGAACTGCATATACATGTACTGCATATATACATGATATACATAGTATATAAAGTTTGGTTGTTCCTAGACTCTTTTAAAAGTATTGTCAAACATATTTCGCCGAGCGAAACGAGGCCAATCTTTTTTAAGGGTTTTGCAGCCACTGAAGGCCCAAGAAGCTATAAAACAGATGATGCAGGTGTTCCATAGACCCTTCCATAATCTGAAAATGCAAGTTTTGTATTTAAAAGCAAAATGTATAAATTCAGTGTCAGTGTAAGACTTAAGTTTCTAGGTATAACGTCAAAAGACCAATGTGCATGTCAGATAAAGTAAAAATTGAATCCACATATATAGTTTAGTCTGTGGCTGGTTTTTTTTTAAACTCATGATCAAGTTCATAACAAAATACTAGAGTACAAAAGGAATGCAACACTAACAGAATACAGAAGGGCAATCAATGAATAAAAGACAAATAAATAAGAAACATTGATCCCGAAAAATCAGGGCTACGTCTGAGGGAAAAACAAAAGTTACTTCTTGCACGGCACTCGCCTTGAACACAATTTGATATGGAGACAATCGTTTGGTTTTGAAATTTCAAAATCCTCATGCAACTAATATCTAATCCTACAAACATGAACTGATTTTTGCTATAAACAAGTATAGGTCAACGAAACTGGCAGTTAATGTCTTATAGGTTTTGATTGCTCCCACGATATCCTCTTCTTCGGTTTTTATATCTTACTATTCATGGAATTGACATTCACATATGTTTTAATTTACTTGTTTTTATAAGCTACAAATTAAAAATAATATTCATTCGATCATTGGAACTGTTTGTGTTATAAATGTTTAAAAAACAATAAAACATTTTTTAACAAAAATCGTAAAATAAACTTGAGACTTTAAAGAACCTGTGTCGCATACCTTGGTCTATGTGCATATTGAATAAAGGACCCACATGGATTCGTGACAAAATTGTGTTTTGGAGATGGTGATGGTGATGTGCAAAATAAGAAACTTGATTTAAATTGGATTTTAATTTTTTTAAATTGCAAGTACATTAATTTATAAGATTTTCAAAATTAAAACTAGTGACTTGAATGATTTCAAAGAAATACGACTTTACTCAAAAATTTACTTGTATATAGATGGAATAAAGTTTATAGTCGAACACTATATATTGTTACAAAAAGCCGCATTCAAAAATTGAAAAAATTACACGTAAGACAACGTCTACGCCAATATAAGAGATAACGAGCTATTGAGATGTTGGCTGCAGGAATAAGTCAAATGCAGGTTGCACATAATTTTAATGGCTCTAGAATTGAAAAAAATACACGTTATACAACCCCATCTACGACAAAATGAGAGATGACGAGCAATTGGGATGCTGGCAGTAGGAATGACTCGTCTTCGATGTGGCAGACCACGTGAAGCGTCGTTACGTCAGGACAGGCACATCCGCATTATTCTACTCCGAAATCAATTTGTAAATGCGTCTCATACAGCACGACAATGTCACGGAAGAAATAACAACAGAATATCTGCCCAAACAGTTAGTCCTATAACATATGACTTCGCATTCTAATTCAATTTTTAACGTTTTTATACTGATATTTTAATTTTTGTTTTTTTAATGCAAACGTGGCACATTGATAGCAAAAAAAAATATCAGAAAAGTATATTGAAATAGTAAATAATACCCCCGAGGTCATATGTTATAGGACTACCCAAACAGTTCGTAACGGATTACGTCAAGTTGTTAAAACAGCTCGTTATCCGTTGAAGGGACATACCCTTACGCAGCTTAACATGATGACGCTACTTCAGTGGACTCGGATACTGGTTCGATGGGATAGGCTAACATGGAGACAGGTTCTTTTTACCGATGAATCGAAATTCAACTTGAAATTAAGCGACGTCAAAGCCAGGGTCTACCGGAGGCAAAATGAACTATATTCTGATGCGTACAGGATCGGTTTGTTTGTGGAACGCACCGATCTCAAAATTATTGATGGTAATCTAAATACAACCAGGTATAGGGACGAAATTCTGGCTCCAATTGTTCTTCCGTTTCTCCGAAGGGATCGTTTCAACCACGTTTTTCAGCAGGACAACGCCTGTGTCACGTGGCACACATTTCGATGATTTTTTTGGAGAATATTCACATTCATTTTTTGCCATGGCCCGTAATGTCTCCAGATTTGGGACGAACTTGGATGACGTATCAGAAATAACCAAAATTTAACGGAAACGCTCGCCCATCTACGAATAGCACCTTTTAGGGAAGGGAACAATATCCATCAAGAGTGCATTTGACGTCTAATGGGTTCTATTGAGGTGTCAGGCGGTCATAAATGCAAGAGGTCATACACGGTATTAACATGTTCTATTCAAAATGGTTTTAGCTAACTATTCCATTAACTTATTGTTATTAATATTTGATTGTAAAAAAAAAAAATAATCTTACAAACATGTAACGTTTCTTTTATTTCTTTGCTTAGTATACTAGTATATTGACAAAACTTTAGTAAATATACAAACATTGAAAAAAGGGACAACAAGCAAGTGTCCTATAATTTTTTTAAGCCTCAATAAATTATCATTATGCATCAATACATGATTATCAGGGAGTGCATGGTGTTTCAGAAAGTACTATAGTTTCAAATCATACTAGGGTATCAGGACGAGATAACGACAGTTTAAAATGTGATATCTGCATACAGAAGCCTCGCAATTAATAAGGAATAGTGTGAAACACCCCGATTCCCATCTAAATAAGGCATTTAGAATTTGGTACCTTAAGAAGATCGTACAAACATAGGCTAGACATACAAGGTTATGAATATCTACTGATCAGTAAATTATATCAAAACACACTATATTTCTCAATTTTATCAGAAATATTAGTATACGCGGCGCAATGTTGTATGTACAGTATTCACCCGCCTGTACGAAATTACCCGGATCGGCTCGAGTCATTAGTTCGCCTAATTGGTTTTTCTTATCGAAATAATTTAAAAGTACTCAAATTGTGACGTCGCTTATAACTTTCCCAGTAAATTCCCACTAATATAATATGTAGACTTATTAAATTACTTGTAGTTCCTTTTTCACAGCCCACGTGGAAATGCAAATGAAGGTAAAAAAACGAAAGTATAACATTGTCAACATTGTGACATTTGTAAGTCTTTTAACACAGTAAGTCCAGAGTAAAACTTATTATTTAAATATAGGATTTCGCTATATTTTTGTATAAATGAACTTTCACTTCTTCTAAATAGAAAAATAAAATAAAAAAATGGGGTTACCATTCATTTACGCTCACAATCTGCCTTTGAAAGAATCATACATTTTTGTAAAGATACTTTATTTCTGTAAGAGACATGTCTGTTTCTGTTGAACTCATAGGAGAAATAGAGGTGATATTGAATAAAAAAAAGAGCTTTGTTACAAAAATTGCTCAAATTTTACAAAAGTTTAGTTTAAGTACAGCCCATTTGAAAATTATAATGAAAAATATAGCTCACCGATGAGTTAAAAAAGATATTTCAATTTTAATGCCAAAAAAATGGTGTGTCTGTTTCTGTTGAATTCATAGGAGAAATAGAGGTGATATTGAATAAAAAAAAAGAGCTTTGTTACAAAAATTGTTAATGCCAAAAAAATGGCATTTTTCAACAAAGGAAGATAATTTGGAGCTTTTTCAGTGATATCTACATTTTATTAAAAAGTCATCTGGGGCCAACACGATTTTTTTTTAATAATTTTTGTACCATATGATAAAGTAACAACAACTAAAGGTAAAAAATAAAATTTGTTATGAAAAATCAATGTTTATTTTTTTCTGAGGGTTTTATACCTTCGAGCCTCCTTAAATAGTCTTTATGATTGAATCATCGCTTTATTAGAATCCGTTATTTCTCCATTATTCTATTCCTTTTCAACTTTCATTTCGATGCATAAACATCAAATAGCAAAGACAGGATTATTACATCTGATATGCTAGGCTTATTCATTTCGTGAATCTGTTTCTTTTGAAATGCAATTTTTTGTAATACTAGTATCTAAGTTGCAGCTTTATAGTAGGTTTAATGATTAAAACAGAAATTAAACACGGTATACCATAAAAACACATTCCTGTAAATAATATAAATAAGATGTGGTATGAGTGCCAGTGACACAATTCTCCATCCAAATCACATTTTATAAAAAGCAAAGTTTACAGTTATGGGTCAAATTACGGTCTTTAACACGGATTCTTGGCTCACACCGAACAGCAAGCTTGTTTAAAATCAAACGTTGAAGTTATTCCGTTTTGGTATGTCACCAAATAGGGAGGGTAATATGATATTCTTCTGATTCTCATTAGACCATGTCGGTGCCATGTTTGACTTTTCAACATAGAATCATGATATTTGCGTTACAGGTGTATTATCAGATCCGTACGTCGTGAGTTATTTAATTTATATGACCTTCATGTATCCTTGATGTGTAGAGTAAGAGTAGTGTGTTGTTTTACATCTAATCGTTTTCAAACATTCTGTTGTTTTTTTCTATGGTCGGGTTGTTGTCTCTATGACACATTCCCCATTTCCATTCTCAATTTTATATAATTATGTTATATTCCACTGTGGCATCCATAATGTATGTTTCTGCGCAGTCAATCAACAAAGTGCTAGGGACAGGACGGGAGCAAAGTTTTCAAGAACGTTAACCTTCCTGCGAGACCACAATTTAAACTGACCCTAATCATCTCGATGACTTCTATTACAATTTTGAACAGAACAATTATCCATAATTTTTGTTGTTGAATTGACCGATTACTTGATTGTTTTGTTATTGTTGAACTGAATAATTACACAATAGTTTGTTGTTGATATGAATAATTACACAATAGTTTGTTGTTGATATGAATAATTACACAACAGTTTTGTTGTTGCACTGAACAAATACTTGATTGTTTTGTTATTGAATTGAACAATTATTTTATTGTTTTGTTATTGAACTGAACAATTATTTGATTGTTTTGTTATTAAACTGAACAATCACTTGATTATTTTGTTCTTAAACTGAACAATTACTTGATTATTTTGTTATTGAACTGAACAATTATTTTATTGTTTTGTTATTAAACTGAACAATTATTTGATTGTTTTGTTATTAAACTGAACAATTATTTGATTGTTTTGTTATTTAACTGAACTGAACAGTTATTTGATCTTTTTGTTATTAACCTGAATAATAACTTGATTATTTTGTTATTGAACTGAACTGAACTAAACAATTATTTGATTGTTTCGTTTTTGAATTGAACAATAACTTGATAGTTTTGTTGTTAAAATAAATAAATACTTGATTGTTTTGTTATTGAACTGAACAATTACTTGATTATTTTGTTATTGAACTGAACAATTAGAATCATATGCAAATCAGTGTGGCTGTGGCCATTGATTAACGTCCTAAATTATCCCATTGACTGAAACAGATTATGTGAACTTTTGTATGTAACGACCACTGCTCACTATGTTCTTGTTTAAGACACTTAAACTGTGGGGTTACCAAAGGTTCTCAATACCTAAATAAAGAAATTAGAAAAATTAATCATGAATAACACGATGTTATGATTTATATCAATAATATAAATCAAAACATAAAGGTTATTCCTGATTAATTTTTCGGATTATTTCATTATTAAAGGCGTTTAAGAACCTTTGGTGACCCTAGAGTTAAGATTCTATAATAAGTAAGTAGTGAGCAGTGTCGTTACAGACAAACGTTCACATAATCTGTCCCAGTCATTGAATGAATTAAGGATGTCAATCAATGGCCACAGCCACACTGTTTTGAATATGATTCTATTTGATTATTTTGTTAATAAACTGAACAGATATTTGATTGTTTTGTTATTGAACTGAACAATTATTGGATTGTTTTGTTGTTAAACTGAACAATTATTTGATTGTTTTGTTATTAAACTGATCAATCACTTGATTGTTTTGTTATTGAACTGAAAAATTACACAATAGTTTTGTTGTTGAACTGAATAATAACACAATAGTTTTGTTGTTGAACTGAAGAATTACTTGATTGTCTTATTGGTTAACTGAACAATTATTTTATTGATTTGTTGTTGAACTGAACAAATGTTATATTTTGACTGATACCTTGTAATATTATGGATAAAATAATGTAATGTTCTCCACCAAGAGAGTATAAGTAAAACTGTTGTTTTAATCAGTCAGCATCGTATCGTGTTTTAAAATTTGGGATATATTACTTCTTTAAATAAAATGTCATATGAACCAAGCATATAAGCAAAAATTTAAGACAAGAATACACAAATTTACCATAGTACAATAACACAATGACGGGAAGTACATAGCCACGTCATATAATGTACCAAAGAAACATAAAAAGACATATAGACATTGTATCATTTAATAATTCTAAGTGAATATTTTTTTCCTTAAGAAATACATACATATAATGTCGAAAACTTATAATAACCTCACTGCCAATGTTTTTGTATGGTAGATAAGTTTTGCAAGGAGATTAAATCAACAACATCTGAAATGAAATGAAATAAATTTCTTGCCAACTAGATACTATATTTTAGAACTTGTGATAAGTTCCTTCCGTTATTTCCTTAACGAAAGATACTTGGTCACTGATTCCATGCCTAACAAAAGAGGATAGGTAAGGTAGACAGTTTTAATCTTCTTTGAATTTTACATGCATAGACTAGACATAAGAAATTATCTGGACTTACACGATCTCTTATAAAAAAAATCTGGAATTCAAGGGAATTAGAAGATAATTACACCTTTGGGTAGTTGTACCTTTTGGCTCCATCTATAATTTTTCAATTTTTCAAATAATTATATTGTTTTCTCCTAGACCTAAATCTTTGTAACGCATATAGTGTGATCAATATCATTATAAACGACATTATTATTTAATTCTGGCAGAGTTGTCTTTCTTTCAATAAAAAAACAACATATGAAGTGATCGTAGAAATTTAATAAAAAAAGAAATATTTTAGAATTTGAAAATAATAACGAAATTATAAGGGACAATGATTACCCGCATGTTGATTTCATCAATTGATTTCACGTCAAGTATATGTTCTCTAGATTCTATAATATTAAACATTTTATAGTGGTATAAAAACCTTGAAAGCAGTGCTGTGGACAAGATCAATGCGTTTTAACTCAATAAAATTGCAAAAGAAGAATTATATAATCAATATTCTTATAATAACAAGTGAAGTCAAACATTTCCTTGCATATACAATTCCCATATAATAGTTATCTACGACAGAAGGCAAATGCGAATCCTGGAGGGGGTCAGGGGTTTGGAAATCCTTTCTTTATACATTCAATGCACTAGTATATGATTGAAACCCCTCTTTATCCTGGGTTTGGAACCACCTTTAGAAATGATGGGATCCTCCCCTTAAAGGTGGCACTTTATAGGTTCTTTTCCATGTATGAAATATGGGCCACTGAACTTTTAGTATATAACAATTAATTATTCTTTCACATTTGTTACACTGTAGAATTGTGGATATTTCCATCGAGAGGTTGCATGGTTAAGGTCACTCACTACACACGTGAAAGCTGTCGGCAAATTATATAGGACGGGCAGATAATCATTCAATAGCGATATATTTCTGAAGATTTGGATAAATACAAAGGATTTTCTTTCAAGAGAAAGTTTTTGTACACTTTTTGTTATAGTTAAACTTATATATATTCAAATCTAGTAAGCATATTTACTTTTTTTTTTAAATTTGAGCAACCATTTAATATATAAACCGGCATAAAAATTTTCTCAGATAAATAATGTACATATTATTCCAAGCAGGATCAGAACCATAAAATCCGCTTCAAGGTCATCATCGTTATTAATTTGCTTAATTCCCATTTCACCTAACATCTAGACTTTTAATAAATATAATCCCCTAAACATTTAGGGACAGACACATTTTTATAAGTAAATAACCACACACAATTTGCCTCATTTTGAGAGATCTGGACAGTTGTGGCAAATATTGGATTTCTCTTTGGAAAAGATCTCTCATTCATCATTGTATGCTGGATAACTATAATACTGAAATGTTGTACATCTTAAAACCAAAGTTTTACAAATGCAAATAGTCTTTTTTGTCTTTCTGTGGATTGTTTTGCCAACGCATAAGACATATTTAACTGTAGTACCAACAATATTCGACTGATTTGTGAACATTTGTTGTATTTATAATAGTTAGGGAACATCTTTTAATTTTATTATTATTTAAGTATGAACACTATATATATGATTAAAAAAAGAGTCCTGCATCTAATTTTAAAAGGCCATATATTTTAAAAACACGTGTTCAAATATACCAACTTGGCCATTTTTACCTTTTCTTCAAAAGAGTTCCATTGCTTTTGTTATATTTTTAATATAGATCAATTTCTTTTGAGAAAAAAATAAGTTTTTACTTTGAAATAAGTATCGTGTAAGGGATCAAACTTAGAGAAAAATTATAATAGTTTTTGAAAGTTACGGTTTGTGTGATTGAATTTTATGATTCAGAAAGTCTAAAATACTTTTTGAAACTAGATTTGAGAAATTAAGTATATGTCATAAGTGAAACTAATATCTAATCCTACACACATGAACTGATTTTTGCTATAAACAAGTATAGGTCAACAAAACTGGCAGTAAATGTCTTATAGGTTTTGATTGCTCCCACGATATCATCTTCTTCGGGTTTTTTTCATATTTTCTAGTCATGGAATTGACATTCACATATGTTTTAATTTACTGGCTTGTTTTTATAAGCTACAAATTTAAAATAATCTCCATTCGACCATTGGAACTGTTTGTGTTATAAATATTTAAACACATTAAAACATATTTAGATAAAAATCGTAAAATAAACTAGAGGCTCTAAAGAAACTGTGTCGCTCACCTTCGTATATGTGCATATTGAATAAAGGACACACGTGGATTCATGACAAAATTGTGTATTGGTGATGTGTTTGTAGATCTTTCTGTACTGATCATTCTTGCTGTTTACAATTATCTCTATCTATAACGAACTTGGCCCAGAAGTTACAGTGGAAAATGTTTTGTACAAATTTACAAAATTTATGAAAATTGTTAAAAATTGACTATAAAGGGCAATAACTCCTTAAGGGCTCAATTGACAATTTTGCTCATGTTGGCTTATTTTTAGGTCTTAATGTACATTATTACTGTTTACAGTTTAACTCTCATCAATAATAATATTCAAGATAATACACAAAAGCTGCAAAATTTTCTTCAAATTAACAATTAAGGGACAGCAACTCAGCAATGGGTATCCTAAATGGTAAAAAAATTTCAGTGCAGATAGATCTTGACAAATTGATTCATTATTTTTTCTTTTTCAGTCTCTTTATAGATAGAATAATAGAATAGAATAGAAATATATCTGAGATTTTAACGGATGTCATTTTCCTTCTAGTCTCGTTAAAACGTTTTGTATCCATGTATCATTATCTGTATTAGTCTAGTTCATTACCATAGAATCAATTATAATGAATGAAAAAGCGGTTTTCTCCTCTCTAATCGATACTGACTTATTCATCAATGTCCCATCGTTACCATTCACCAGTAATTACTGTTATCATTGGTAATATTAATTAACAGTGTAAAAACATGTATTTGAACATCTCCATTTAACAATTAGAAATAACAAGCACTATATATATTGCATATATTATTAGCTATTCTGAAGTTTTTCATACGTTTTTCACAACTGAGTGAGAAAACATTTGAGAGAAAACTATGCGCGTGCGGGATGAATCATCATGCAAATTATGCAGCTGACTGGAAGATGACGATCACCCCATTACTTGTTTAATCACATTAGCAGAAGTTTCTTTGTGTGTGTGTATGTCAATGTACAATAGAATTAGTTGATTTAATCGAATTTTTACATTGCATCGAATAGAACAGGAAAAAGGAACGACTTTGTTGCGTCTGAGTAAGTACATTTTTTACATTATCATACCTAAAACTGTATGTGATTACAAATTTGCATTTAAATGAATATTTACTCTTCTCTTATGTTGATGTTATATTATAGTCTATAACGATGGGCGAATATCCTTTTAACACATATGATATTTAGTACATAGCTATAGATGACAGTGTATCATAACTAAGACGTATGTTCAAATTGCAACATGTAGTATTTCTTTTACATGTACCAAGTAGTTCTTCTAAATGAAAAGATGTATCTATCATATGACAGCGACCGAAATGATCTGACTTCTATTCCAAAAGAAAAAAGGCTGTTCCCCTCCAAAAATATCTCCTAACAAATATTGCTTTTTTCACTACTTATATTAAACTTAAATAACAATGCACGTGTAACTAATCAAAAATATGCTTTCCAAAAGAGGTAACTCACGTCATGATAGAATTTTAAAATATAGGTGAAAATGAATACTAGTATTAAAATAAAAAAAAATGATATTAACATCTAGAATATGTAAGTTATTAGAGGTATACACTAGTATGTATAATACAAAATGCCGGTGAGAACATTTTCGCAACTCGCCGCAAAACATTTGTATTTCAAGACATGAAAAAATGAAGGTTGTAGTTATAATACTTGTGCAAGAAAAATGTTTTGTCTAATCAACAGGAAACTTGTTATTATATCACCGTGAACCTATCGCGTATAAAACTTGTTATTATATCACCGTGAACCTATCGCGTATAAAACTTGTTATTATATCACCGTGAACCTATCGCGTATAAAACTTCTTATTATATCACCGTGAACCTATCGCGTATAAAACTTGTTCAATATCATATTAACCGACAAATGGCGATTTTTCAGCAGTGCAATGTTCTGTCCAATACAGCAACGATACCCACTTATATGATATACTCTATTTCCTTTCACAGAACAACAATAAATATGGTTTTGCCATGAACAGAATGAAACCCCGTAGTGCATCCTCGGGTCGAACTTGATAATCGCGTCCACCAACGTTCACCCGAGCCCAATCATGCATTGGATAATCTTAGTCAAGAATTGCAATACGAGTATGCATTTCAAAGGATGGGATTACCACTCGAACGAATAGTACAACAGATCGATGCCAATGAGATGTAATCAGCGTTTGCCGAAGAGAATGGCCACAATAGACATACGGACATAAAATAACTTCACCGAAAGACCCATTTCTGTTTGTGTTTTGCTGTTTTTTTTCCCTCAATTATCCTGAATGACATTCGTGCATGAAATTTTAGCGCAATCAAATAATCTCGATTTGAAGTACAAAATGAAGGGGTGTTTAAAGACATTGACTACCGTGGAGGATGAGACACCGTCCAACTTGTCCCTCAACTGAAAAAAACTTTATACTACATGTAGCCTTCTTGATTTTTAACGAGTTAAAAAAAAAAGAGCACCAAATAAAATTGGGTTTACTTTGCTAAAGTGATGTATAAATGTGCACATTCAGAGAAAATCTTGATTGAGAAGTAAGCAATAGTAATTTGTTAAAAGTTGTGACAAGAACTGAATTATTGTTGTTGGCTTTAATTCCAGTGTAAATAATTACACAAATATTTAATGTTGGTCCCTGATTGCCCGTTCGGTATAATTTGACATTTGTATATGTCGAGGCAAAATTATTTCAATACAATTTCCCCTGATAGAATCTTTGCCAAATAGTTATTGATTACATTTAATAGCAGTGTTTAGAGATTCAGAAATATACGATGCCAATGAGACTGAGAAAAACACTTTGAAATGTTACGCAGACTATTTATTCGGATGGTAATATGTAATTTAATGTGACTAGGATTTTTTTTTCGAGTTTCTATGATAAGAACTTTTGATTAAACTGTACTGAATGATTGTTCTAAATTCTTTTTAATAATTCCTGTTTCTGGGGTTTAAAATGTCAAATCATTCTAACCCCAGCCTTGATTTTGAACTTTTAGTATCTCAGATTGTAACCATAGGTGTTCTAAGGGGTTTAATTCTGGTCATGGCAATACAATTATATATCGTTCTGAGTAAGGAAATACTAGTAAAATAATGTACACGTTGTTACAATTTCTTATTGGACTGGACATTGTCCTGCTGAAACATCTTCCTCTGTCGGTCATTATATAGGACATTGTACAAGTTTTATACGCGACAGTTTCAGTTGTTTTTAAACACATGTTTTAAATCATAAGGCAGTCACATTTCTTCCAAAGAACAGAAGTGTATACTTTAAGAGTTGCAAGTACATATAATTATGTAGAAACGGATGATTGTGTATAGGTGAATTTTTCTCAAGGAAAATAATTTGAAACAGTATGCATTGTATGTCAACCCATTTAGTAAAGTATCTCATCCGTCGCAGCCAGTTGTGTAATTTTCGATGTATTCTATATATTTATGTAAAAATACATTTCAAGTTCGTCCGCTGTATGGTAATCTTGATTAATCAGCTGAAAATTATGCTAATAGCAATAAATTAGAGGATTATAATGACACTCGATTGAATAACACTGTTTAATGGCGCTATTTAATGGCTACTTATTACATTTTTAAATACGTGGCGAGATCTACATCTATGTCATCAAGATAAAAGGTTCTCATCAAAGTGGATAGCAGATTCAATATACATCTGCGTATTGTTCTTTTAGATTACCTTCACCTGTTCATTTGATATACATTATTTGATGAGAAAATCGCAACCTTGCATTTAAACATTATAGTCCTTGGTTTGAAACCAGTTCGTGATAAATATGCAATTAAACATTTTTTTAAAGGAAAATGAATATGTACGAAAACACGATATCTTAAAAAAGAAATTCGATGATATTGAGTGGGTGAATACATGACGTAACTTATTTACTTCTTTTGTGATGCTTGTTTAAGACCTATTTTGACAATATATGCTACAAAAAGGCGGAAGATATCAAATCTCACAAGTCGAACAGAGACCTTGGCTGCTAACTTTAAGTAAAAAAAAAACAACATAGGAAAAACAAAGAAAGGACAAACTATAGTTAACATAACACTACACACTAAAACTAACTTTTCAAATCAAAATAAAGCAAACAAAATGTCATGAAGTTGCAGAACTATCCGTCACATGTATCCAGAAAAAATGGTCACGTATCCAGATTAAACAACCGTGACAATAAAGCATTAGTTTTCTTGATTCATTCTCAGTGGCTCTTAACATACTTGAAATTCGTCCAGTATGTGTGCAGAATCTAGATTTAAAAAAAAAGTTATTTATTGATTTATATATTTTAAACGATCGTGTATATCTTATTTATATAATGTATGTTATTAGATTTAACAGCTTACTTTGCACATTGTCTAAATAAAGTTTATGATACTAAACCTCTTTAAAATTTAAACCGTCTCTCAGTAGAAGACATGCATTCAGTACTTTAAATGTATAATTGAAAAAGCACGACCAACTTAACCAGTTGAAATAGTGGTGGAACGGGTGCATATTCTCGAACTAAATTTACGGTAACATAAAGGTAAACTCATGTATGTTTGATGCATTCAATGTTCAGTTTATTATCTGAGAGACTATAATAAGAAACAAACCAAAAAGTGTGAATGAATAGATTTACTGTTGTGTGATTAATGTCCAGTGACAAATACTTCATTTATATGCAGGTCGAAAACAAACTAACAATAAATACTATAAACACGTTGTTTCACAATTGATTCGACGGGATGAAATTAAAGACATGCATTCAAGACAGACATTTAGGCTGTCACTTGAAAGCAGAGATTTTGCAATTTGATTGGGCTAGACAGCTTGCGAAAATAAACACGCTGACGGTATATTTACCACGTGAAGGGTTGTTCCAAGGGTTCTTTCATATGCAGAAAGCTTGCATAAACTATGTGCATCGTACTAATCAGAGAGTTAATGCAAGAAACCTTTAACGTGCGGAAAATTGTCAAATATCTTATATATACGTACAACTCAGAGTCGTTGCAAGGGTTCTTGCCTTTTCCGTGCAGAAAGCTTGTAAAAACCATGTGTATACGGACCACTTTGAGAGCATACTCTTTTTCTCGCGGCATTGGATTGAGTGATACACTTTTAACGTGTTGAAATCTTATAACATATCGACATACATAAAAGGTATTAGGAAACAGTACATAGGAAAAGTATTGCCAAACATCATTGTTTTACGTCTTCGTGCTGAAACTTTGTTTTCTGGTAACGACGGTGGTATTTTATATATGGTGTCTTTATTTTTTTAACATAATATTATTCGGCTATGCGTTCGATCGATGTTTGCCCACCTCTCTATGTATGTCACAGCTACCTTTATTTTATTGAAATTCTCAAAAAAGTCTTATTTATCTCCGTGATTGACTTGTGTGGTTCCCTTGAGAAAAATGAACTTTAACATTAACTGCAAACATAATATTTTAGGGGGAGAGGGGGGGAAATGTAGTTACCTAAAATGGCCATATTTTTGACAGTTACAGAGCTTTAGAAATCTCTGATTACCAGAATTTCATATATACCCCTGGTGATTCTGACCCAACATCATACTAATCAAGGAGGTTATATAAGCCTACTTGATCATATCATCTTTATTTATTGCATAACAAGTTTTGCATCTGTTATTATATTAGATCCGATTATTTTTTGGGAGATTACAATACATGATAGACTTATCCGCATCAGCAAACATGACTAGCAGTGGTTTGCTTTTATATCCATCAACTAATCCTAAACAAGTGACTGGAGGGATTTTCAGATGACGAGAACAGGGGGTTTGAATTTTTGAATTCTTCTCGCAGTTTGTCACTTGAGTCAATAAAGAAAATAGAATTGAATTTAGAACACTATTTTTCTATATTTGATATATACAGTCAAATCTGACAATTATATATTCAGAAAGGAAAATTGTTGTCAATAGTTTATCTATATTGCGTTATTTAAGTGCATAATGCGTATGTCTCGCAGTTTGTCACTTGAGTCAATAAAGAAAATAGAATTGAATTTAGAACACTATTTTTCTATATTTGATATATACAGTCAAATCTGACAATTATATATTCAGAAAGGAAAATTGTTGTCAATAGTTTATCTATATTGTGTTATTTAAGTGCATAATGCGTATGCACTGCTGTTATGAACATTTGAGCAGATTTGTCATATAAAATGTAGAAACAAATGCTGTTTATTTATTATAATATCATTCAAAAGACGTATACTGTTGTTCTTTTTGCTACTTCGTTTATAACTGGCAGTCATTATTTTGTCACTTATATATCCTTAAACACAGATGTTAATACCCTGCGGTTGCCCCAAATTTTTTTAAGTATAATGTGTTCTGAACATAAGTTGATAATTATTAAAAATTAGTACACTAATTCTATAATCTCAATCAAAGAAATTTAACAACGAGAACCTTTTGAAATTGCATTATAGATTTCAAATTTTTTTTTTTTTTTTTTTTTTAATATGATTTGTTATTATTTCAGACATTACTCGAGTCTATATATATAACCAAAGATTTATAATTTCCTAAAATAAAAAAAACAACTGCATGCATAAAACTCGAACCAGCTAATGTATACAACCACTTACTCTTAACTAAAATGACAATAGTCAGTATCTACGGCTACGACTTACAAAGGATTTGTATAACCATTTATTGAAAAGTGGGGGGGATTTATTTTGCAGTTTATCTATCGTTTTCATCTGCTGCTTCTCATGGCTTTTTTCCGAGGCTTATCAACACTTTTGTAGACAATTATATCCTGCATTTTGTGTTGCAGACTATTCATTTCAATGAAATCGTGTGCAAATTTATTTTTCAACTTTTACCCCCCCCCTTCTCCCCCGTAAATCATTTTAGTTTATTACTAGTTACTGTTTGTTATGCTGAATAATAATGCTTGTGTTTAGTTCTTCATCTTCATTTCGTATATTAACACAAGACACCTAGCTACCTTGATTAAATTATTTTCTTTTTTGGAAGTGAGGGTTGCAGATTGTCCCCATATTCTCAAGGTTAAAAAAATCCTATTTTTCTAAAGGAGGAAACCTTTCACATATTTGTTGGTTTGACCTAAACAATCGTTATTTCACTATTTGTAATTTCGTCATGAGTTCAGATTTCCCTTATAATAACCAAAGAAAATAGATCAGCTAAAATTCTAGTATGAACACTGCACAACACATGAACAAATTGCATCATTACCGATGTTTCTAAAAAACCTTTTAGTCTTCGTATTATACAGTCTTAATAAACTGAATATCATGCTGGAGTAATATTGATCTTAACCACGTCTCTTACAACTTCATCTGCATTAATCAATTCACAGAAGTCCGAAAGCCAGACAATTTTATTATATTCCAATAATGGAACGATAAATATCCCAAACACAACACAGCCTCATTACTGAAAAACCGGTCCAGCTAATAAATATAATAATGTTACATTAGGAGATTCAATTTGTCAGCGTTATTAACGTGTAGTCGAGCCATACAGTCCTTTCGTGTCTTGTTTTTGAAAAAGAGGCGCCGCGAAACGCATGCTAATGTAATTTGGATGATCGATCTCGTGAAATGTTTAACTTTTAAAAACAAAGTTGCAAAAAATCCTAATCCGTATAAAGTTATTGTATTGTCGATGTGGGAAAGTAATTTGGTTTCAATATGTCAGTAATTTTATATCCATAGTCTTAAAAATATTAGCGTCGAGCAAGGTGGTTAACATTTCTGAAATCAAAGCATTAACAAACAATCGAATTTTCCAAACACCGAAGAGACAGATATAATATAGAAGTTATAGACGTCTTTATTGAAAATATGAGCGAGTCGACTTGTATGCATTTTGGAATACGTATATGCATGCCAGTCAAATAGCACATATATGCATGACCCATACAAATCTATGGTACAAGCCTGTGTTTCAGGACGATATAAATTTGGTAGGGTGTGCCATTTTTGCCTAAAAAAACGTAACCATTTTAATATAACATTCACTGAAATTTAGTACCTATAAATATATAAATATTTAAGAAAGAATGACCTATACTTATATACAATATCTAGAATATGACGTTAAAACGTTATTGAAGATCAAATCAGGAGACAAAATTTCCGGGGTTCATTTTGGAACTTATTTGAAAGGTGAAATTAATAATTGACTATTAACAATGTAAGATTCTCAATAGCATATTTATAAGTAAGTAAGTAAGTAAGTAAGTAATTTTTATTGGTTTAAAATCCAAAATTACAGGATTGATACCAAGACAATACAAATTTGTTATACACAAACATACAAACATATATATCATACCAAATTTATAAACATTATATGATATTTATATGATATGTAGATTATACCCCAAATCAATATACAGTTTTCAAACGTAAATGCATTTCAATATAGGATGTCATTAAAAAGGAGGGTCATTCTTATATAAAATCTCGCCAAATTATGACCCATATTTTTGGCACATCCCCGTATACCCAATAATTGGAAGTTACCCCCCCCCCCCCGTGGTTTTCAAAGCTTATTCTTCTAATATATATATGCTTTGAAAGTATGTATGTCACAGTGCTGTGTTATTACTGTTGTAGACATGAGTCTTGGCCCTTTTACCTTCATGGATAAAGGAGGCAATTCCTTTACGATAAATGAAAAAAAGTTTTGATCGTGACAGACATTGCCACATGAAAAATAAACTGTGAACGATTCAAGCGTTAATTGTCCAATTTTCACCCACTTTAAGTGACCAGAGGTGACACTTTTATCATAACGTAGATATAAATATCCTAATAGTATAAGATTGAATACTGAATGGAATTAATCATGTGATAAACTGACATATTTTTGCTACAGGCACTGTAGGTTTGTTAAATTATTATATTGAAAGCAATATTTTCTTGGTAGCATTATTAATAGGCTCCACCAGATGATAACGATCGATCTATCGATCAAACGATGAAAAAATGACATCTGTTGAATTCAGCGCCTACAGCTATAGTGAATTGTAAGGTTTATATAGCAATCCATAACTATTTGGGATTAGGACATTGATACATTATAAAGATTTCGTTTAAGGTAAGGCATGCTTGGATATTTGATATATGCAAAACTTAAAAGATAGAAGAAAAGAGGGAAATCGCTTATAAATTTACGCAAAATCGTAATGATATAGATCTATGTCGTTATTATATATAGGAAATGTCCACATGATATACATGTAAGCATATCTGCTGTTTAAGAACTTTTTAATGCATGCAGTTTCAAGAAGTGTGTTTCTACCTCTACATATTGTATCAGAAATAAATTGAAAAAAAAACTTTATAGATTTTATGGATTTGCTTTAATCAAGAATGCTCAAAACCGAATATTACATCAAGGCCTCGTTGGTGTTGAAAACAAGTGTATTAACCGCTTGAACCGTCTGGCCGAAGGAAATGGACGCAAAGTTTTCGTCAAAGTTTGATGTTGTTGAGTTGAAGTGTGTACGCTATTTTAAGATTTGCTTTGCATCCACTTTTTGTTTGTCGATAGTTTGAAATTTTACAATACTCATTTTTCGCCAATTTTTTCTTGGCTTCTGTTTGGAAGGGAACGATCAGATATGTCTGGAGGTTGATAGTAATGAGTTGAAGCGACAAGCAATATTTACACATATGCCGTGCAACCAATTCCATTTTGTTACACTCATTGTACAGGGAACATTTTACTCTTTAAACATTACATCATTGAAAGTACTTTATTGAAGTGCTATTGTTTTTGGATATAAGTTCATCAGTTATGCTTCAGTTTATGTTACTTCATGTGTGCAAAGCCCGTATGGGTCTTGATTGCAAAACATATACGGTTTGAAATGTAAAATATAGCTCAGACAAAATCATCCGCTTCTTCTCTCGGTATTTTCTCTTACTGTATTAAAAAATATTTTGTATAATATTATTGTCTCGTTTGTTCTGAAAGTGGTCTGAGATAGTTGACACTGGGGTATAGCAACCAAACGATCAATCTTGAATCGGTAGAAAGAATTTTGTAAAGTGAACACTTAAGCGTAAGAAGAAGGAAGTGATATGGTCATGTTGTGGTCTGTTGCCAAGTTAATATTAATGTTGGTGTTATGTAAAACACTTAAACTAAAACACTTCAAAGAGAACATGGACACTTAAAATGTACTTGATTAACTTTAGTGATGGAAGGAAGACAAGAACACTCATGTAACACGTGTCAAAAATCCTGAAAGTTTAATCCGGCAGTAGACTGTATATAAATCTAAACATCTGACTTTCTTACATTGTTCGATATCCTAGCTGATGGTATCATGTGACCAATGCTATTGTTTTCTTTACCACCCTTCATGGTTTCCGAGTGGGCACTTTACAATCAGCTGTTGTAATAAATATTATATTCTTTTCAAATATTGGCAGTGATAAAAAAAAATAAAAAATGTAGTATTGTATTATTCCTGAATATTTCTGCATTTAGAACTTATTTGACAAATGAACTTCTTTTCCTAGACGCAGGAAACGCAATCCGGCAGAAGACTATATTTAAATCTTCACAACCGACTGTTCCCTAGACTTGCTACATGTCCCTTCCTAATTATGTTTTCTCTTTTTTTCAATTTTGCCCCTCTAATAATTTTACTGCTATAACTAGGAGATTACAATTATACTGCCATCTGCAGGAGGAAGGCCTTTCTCCAAGGGCAATCAGTAGGCTGGCACTTATCAGTAAACATATAAATTAGTAAGAGAGAAATAATAGAAAGGGAATTGTAGCAAGTCTAACTGTTCCCCAATGTACCATATCCTAATGTAACGATATGACCAAGGATATTTTTACATATTCACCCTTCGTGGTGTATGTGAGAGTCAATTATATATTCGTTCCTGTCCTTACAAAATGCAACATTGAATAATTTTTCTATTATACCTTTTATTTCGTTGAGAACGAACCCTTGTAATATTTCTTCAAGTGGAATTTAAAGTACAGAATATTTCTTCCATTTAGAATAACATTATAAAGATGATAAAGGAACTTCTGTGTACAAGACACTGGAATGACAATTTATTGAACAGTACCGAAAAATCGCGTTTTGTCGGATTTTTTTATTTTTTTTTATTATATAAATAGTTATTAATAGTCCTTCATTTCCCTCAACAGGAAGATACATATCTGTGTATTATTCTGATTTATCTCGTATAATCTGCTTGTATTATTTATCAGACTGACACATGTTATTATAACGTGCATGGTGCTGTTACTTTTTGAAATATTTTATTTTTAGTGACAGGGATATTTTCTTTTGATCATCTTTTTTATAGCTACATTTTAAGTGGATGACAATTTTATGCATTTTTCAGAAGTGTATTGGTCGTGTGCTGGACTTACGAGCCTAGGGCTTTCTACCTGAAGGACACGTTAATAAACGAGGTATGTCATAATAGAGATCATACACGAGAAATGTGATGGCTTAAAAGGTCGTCATAAGTATAAACTTATGCTATAACACACGACAAGCCAAGTGTACATGTTTTATAATATCTATATGGACTGATAAATGCACAGCTTGTAAGTTAATTTACATTTTTAATATACATATACATATCAACATGTAGACGTAGCAACTAGTTACTTTAATTGCATATGATATAATTTTACATGAAGATAAAAATATTTCAAGTACATTTATTTCAAAAGGTTCATGAAGTGAAGTTTCGTGAATCCGTTAATTAGTACTCAGGTGCACTTTGTTTAAATGTATTTAAAATGCCAGTGAAACGTTTATCATATACATGCACGTATTAGATATGCATATATATTATATGTATTTGAAAAATAATACAGTTACTAAGAAATTAGGGGGCACACGCATCATTCAACCTTGGCTCTGGTCTAGATCTAATTACACTGCAAGATGTCATCGATTTCTTGAAATTTCAATTTTCTTGAAAAGATCTTGTCAATGATTTAAGAAAGAAGGTACACCCTCCTCCCGCCCCCCTTAAATAAAAAAGGATTGATACAGTTTTTTGTTTTGTTATTTTTTCTAAATAAAGAAGTATATACCATCTCTTCTAGCAACTTTAACTGAGCATGCTATGAAAGAAGACTACAATAAAAAAAAAATGTTATGAGTCGAAAGGAAAATTTATAATAAACAAGCAAAAACAATTGAAAGAAAATGTGTATTTATAGTTTTGATAGTAACTTTTGATTGGGTAATCGTTGGTTTGCCTAATGTCCAGTGTCAAATATGTCTTGTATTCAGGACGACAGTGCATGCAAACTTCAAGTTGAATTCGTTTATGATGTTTCTTTTACTAATATTTATAGGTTAAAACTTCCATATATGAAATGTTGGTGTGTTTTTAGTAAAAATCAGAAAAAAAAATGCCCGTCAGTATCCAATGTCTATGTTATGCGCCCCCATGCTCTTTGAACTGTCTAGTCACGTGAATCGTACAGGAAATGCTGTCCTTGTAAGAATTTAACCACTTCCTTATCAAACTAAGATAAATATCAGACTGTTATCATTTCTTTCGAGTCTTATTGTAATTGGCAACTTGAAAATAAATCTATTTGCATTTACACCTTTAAGTGCTAGACTAAAACATCCCGTAGATCGCAAACCAAATATCACAAACAACAACAGATTATAAAAAAGATTTAATGATGTACTTAGGTAAAATTAGACTAATCTAGACTATTAGTCCGAAGAGCATTAGTTAAGAAACAAAATAAGCTAAAAATAATAATAGGTAATAAACATAAACTGATTGCTGTTTGCCATAAGAAAGCTCTATGAATTCTATTTATTGTTACATTTTTTTATTTTATTTTAAGATTAGATATGTCGAAGCGAAAAGAAAAAGGTTCGAAGCAACAAGACCCTGTCACAGGATCAGACATGTTGAGTAATGGTTTCCATGGCTACAAAGAAGGATATGAAAAGTTGGAAAAGATTGGCGTTACACAGCGTAACCGGGATTTTTTCAATAAGATATTCGTTCCTGTGTTCCTGATGGTATCAACACCTAATTTTGTCATGTTGTTATGGTACACAGCTACAAAACACAAAGGAAGTTACGGGAACATGGTTTATTCAATTAGCCAGGCATCAACGTTGGACTCTCTAAGGGAGTTGTGGGGAGATGTTCATATTTGCAGCAACTTCGCTCTTTCTGTTGTGTTTGGTTATTGCATCTGGGCATTATTACTGATGAAATGTTTGCCAGGAAAGCTAGTCAAAGGTCCAATTACTCCAAAAGGAAACACTCCAGTTTACAAAGATAATGGATTCTCGCATTATGTCGTTACCATGACTACTTTATTTCTTTTGACCGTCATTCTTAAGACGTATAACTTATCACCATCTGTAGTTTATGATAACTTTGGTGACATTCTCGGAACATTGAATGTTTTAAGTGCTATATTTTGCATCTTTCTGTACATCAAAGGTCTATATTCACCGTCTTCAACTGATTGTGGGTCCTCTGGAAACATTATATTTGACTATTACTGGGGAACCGAACTCTATCCTCGTGTACTTGGATTTGACATCAAGGTCTTCACTAACTGTAGATTTGGAATGACAATTTGGGCCGTGCTTGTTTATATTTATGCTTTAAAGAGCTACGAACTTCATGGATTTGTTGACAGTATGATCGTATCAGCAATTTTGCAATTGGCATATATCACAAAGTTCTTTTGGTGGGAAGCAGGATATTTGAGCACCATAGACATCATGGTTGACCGCGCTGGATATTATATATGTTGGGGATGCTTAGTATACGTACCTTCTTTGTATGCCTCAGTAAGCCTCTATCTGGTAAACAACCCCGTTTATCTTGGTAGGTTCTGGTCGACATTTATTTTAACCTGTGGACTATTGTCGATCTCCGTGAATTATTTCGCAGACTGGCAGAAACAGCGCGTGCGATCAGCAGACGGAGATTGTCTTATTTGGGGAAAGAAACCGAACATCATTAGAGCCAAGTATACGCTTGAAGACGGACAAGAGAAGGAAAGTATACTTCTAACCTCCGGATGGTGGGGACTTTCTCGCCATTTCCACTACATACCTGAGATTTTGTTAGCCTTGTTCTGGACATTACCAGCAGGATTTGAGAACTTCATGCCATTTTCTTACGTCATCTTCCTCACTATACTCCTGACGCACCGTAGCTTCCGAGACGACGACAAATGCAGTTCCAAGTATGGCCCCTTCTGGATGGACTATTGCGAGCGAGTACCACACAGAATTGTTCCGTATTTATTTTAGTGTAATGCTTTTAACTATTAGTTAGCTTAAGGTTTTATAACTGTTGGAATTTGTTGTATAAGCGATAGATTTTTTAAGAGATATTTACGAAGCTATTCACTTTTGCCAAAAGCGTCTTGTTTAATATACAAGACACTTTTATATTTGTGCTTTGTTATATGTCAAGAGTTAAGTTGTGATATATGGCAGCAGGATTTTATATAACCAGAGATTTTTTTCTTCCAACCTCAATACCAAAGTCACATTACAACGAAATTGAATAATTTAATATATCTAATGGAAATGAAACGTGATCTGGCATTATACAAGTAATTCGTTAGATGATTAATCTGTGATGAGAAAAAAACTATGTATCATCAGCTAACATTGACAGTCCATACATCTCTCTTCGTCTAATCAAATAACTGCAGAAGCGTTTTAAGATATAATCAACAAATTCAACCTTTTCTGTCATTGACTTTGCATTAGTGGCTATAAACTTAAAAGTTTAAAGGAATTTTAATCAAAATGGCATATTGTTTTAGTCAGGAAAATAACTCGATGCTTTTGAAATTAGAGTATCAAGCTTGATTAGACCTAGTTTGATTAGACATATAAACTATTAGAATAATCAGCTTTAATCATGAAATTGTTAATTCACATAAAGATTCTGAAGTAATTGAAGATTTAAAGCTGGTTCAAGAAGTCGAGATGGGAGAAAAAGCTTGCTGCTATCTTCCTAGCGTAAACTTGTTCATATTTACTATGAAAACTGATTGTACCATTTTAAATATAAAGAAAGGGCAGAGTCCGAGTCCAAACCTGTAGTTTTTTATGTGCTTTGTATTGCTATGTCTTGCCATCAGGCTATTAGATTGTGTTATTATTTATAACGGTATCTCATGAGTATGAACTTGTGAACTGTATATAAATAATGGTCATAATGACGACCTTCATTCATGTATATCCTTGGTAAGAAGTAGGAGATATTGAGAGCACAAATTTCCACTATTTTTTTCACAAGCTGTTCAATACTTATTAACAAATGCTTATGCATGGCTTCAAACTGCAATTTTGAGATAGTTTGACAAATTTTTAGTATCTTTTACTACATCTTTTTTAACAAACTCTTTTTGAATTTTCTTTATTATCAGAAATGATTTTTTTAATACTTTGCTGACGAAATAAAATCAAGAGGCTATTCAATGTCATGCAATTTTGACTTTAAGAAAATGTCAAATGGGATGATGATTTTCCATAGTTCAATCTATTTGCAATACGTTTTAAAGGATGAAACATAATCCTTAATATTTCATATTTACAACCAAGATATATATAAGTCAAAGGTCTGATACCATTTAGAAGGAACTTTTTTTAAAGCCCTGATATCCTGTATTTTATTGAAATATCCACTAAAAGCATGTCCCCAGAGTGTTTTTGGAAAAGCAACAATGAAACTGAATTTTTAAGGGCCAAAAACTCTGTAAACATCATATGCCAATAACGGCCAATGATTGGGTTGTATACAAAGGAGGAAAAGGGATAAACCAATTGTAATCTACATTTTTAGTGCCATAATTGATTATTGTTGTGTTCTTTATTATTTTTGTATATATTATTTTTGTCAATTTTTTTATATTGAAAAAACCATGTGCATTATATAAATTAAAGCATGCACACATCAGGTAATTTGCGATTTTAGGTATTTTAAGTCTAATCATTGCTCAAAATTTGTCACTGTATGTTTGAGATTTAAGGACACAAATAGACCTATGACGACAGTATATTCCGAGGTCTATGCAATTGTGAGATTTTCTAATGTATTTTCATCGTTTTAATGTACTTGTGTAGATCGACGTACTACAATTCCCTGTTTTTGAAACGAAAACATTATCCAAGAAGAAAAATGTTCCTTACCGAACATACATTTTTTAGCCCTAATGAAATGAAATCGTCAGAGACAATAATTAATGAAATGTTTTATACACTAATAAATGTTTCACATACTTATAAGTATACTTGTGAAATGGAATGTATAAAGAATGTCGCGAATGTAAATATTTATATATTTATCGATCAAGTGTAATGTATTATGTTTGCGTCTGCTTGAAAACAAGGAGATGATCGAAATACTCAAAGGAATTTTAAAAGATAAAAGAATCGAATAGGAAACTCCTGTAACTGATATGGTCATCAGTTTGAGACAAATAAGGTTTAGCAACTCTAATGATCTGCCATTCAGTTTTCTGTATGAAAACAAAGGTACTTTGTTGTCTAAATGTAACATATTGCAATGATACTTATATACATTTATACTACAAAAAAGTATGAGAACGATTTTACATAACATTTATTAAGGTCGTACAGAAAAGTCTGGTTTAATTTTTAGTGTGAAGAAAAATACTCATAACCGGATTGCCAAATGTTTGTATCAATAAAGTGTGTTGTGGTATTCTTTGAATAAGCTCAATAAAGTTAAGTTTATATCCTTTTTATTTATTTATCTGCCTTTGAATGCCGGGAAAAAACCATGTGCTGAACATGACAAATATAATACTTAAATGTATATGACAGATGGTATAACTTATATTGAAATCAATACAACAACAATCATCTATAATATGCATGCAACTGCAGCCAAGCGTAAATATGTTAATGAGAATAAAATCGTGTTTTTGGTATTGCTATTTTGCCCAAGGTGTTCAAGAGCGTTCATACAAATGAAAAAAGAGAGATGTAGGCAATGAGACAGCATCTAAGCAGCTACAAAACAGTTGTCTTCAACAATAATATATTTCTAATATTTTGCCAAGCTATGACGTCGTTAAAACAAATACATAGGAGATGTACTGATTGAGCTTTGAATAAGTATTTAGCATATAATGCGAGTACTCTTATATCTCTACTTTGTGTCTGACGTATTTTTGATGTGGTTTATACCGGCATGATGTGTCAATTATGCCCTTTCAAACTGATTTTAGTGACATGTATTTCCTCTGTTTTGCACTTATAGTCATGATGTCCAAATTGTGTTGTGGCTTCCAACAGGAGCATGTAACCCAGTGGAGAATATGGTTGCTGTTAGTTATATTGATAACTTCCGATATTGTTTACGCACAAATCAGGTATAACTTACCAAAAGAGAATGAGCCAAAAAGGAAATCTACCCGTAACTAGTACTTTCGATATCTACGTTTGAGATTTTTGCAGATTTTGGAAATGGGAAAGATGTCAGAGACAACAACCCTACAAAAGCAGAAAACAGCCGAAAGCCACCGATGGGTCTTCAACACATCAATGCCCTACCGAAAGCGTGCTTCAGCTGGCCCATAAACAAAAATATGTACTAGTTCCGTGATAATAGACGTCATACTATAAACTATAAAACATTAAAATGAACTAAAATTAAAAATCATACAAGATTAATTAAGGCCAGAGTCTGCTGACTTTAGACATGCGCTAAAAAACGGTGGGGTTGAACATGTTTGGTGATATCAATACTCCCTAATAAATCTAGCCATAGTAGAAAAACAAACACACAATGCACAGTCAACTCAGTTTAAAAGAAGTCTAATCCAATCTCAGAATATGTAACAAAAGAAACTAATGCGTGTGATTATTGCTTTCTTATTTTTCTATTTTCTTTCAACTTGGATAAAATAATAACATTGACTTCCTCATAACAGCATATTTAGTTTTCCATAGCTCTTCAATGGTGTTCTTACTATTAGTATACTTATACAAAGCTACACGACTTAGAGCATGTAAATACACCCACATGACTGATTTAACATGAAGTTCTATAGAGATTGATTCGAACGTTTTAGCACGCCTGACAAGGACATCCGAGAAGAAACCATTGAAACTGTTGATATTTCCGGCGGAAGTCCTTGTCGGACCGGAAAACATTGGAATCATGTTTCCAAGCAAGCGAGAGAAAAAAAACATGTAATAAAAACAATCAGTTTTGTAAATGGTCATTCTTAGACTTTATTTGGTTCAGGGTTGTGGAAAATTAAATATTATATTATGATTCTGTCAAAAAAGCAAATCTAACTCACAGTACGTTTATTTTGAATATAGTATTGACAAATGCTTTAAGAGAGAGTTGTCAGTCATATCACATCTTTTTATATCAATTTAACTTTGAGAAGTTGACGGGAAAATATAATTGTTATAATTGAAATGTCTCAGTAAACAATATTGTTCTATAATAGATACACAATCCCCTGAGAAAAAAATTATATGCTCTCTCATTAGCAACACAAAACAATATTAATCAAAGTGCTAACGCACTGCGCACTGTTTACTCTGAAATTTAACTCTAAAAGTCTAAAGACCTGAAGTTTAACATGTAAACGATACCGATTTCCACTATTTTCCAAAGGAGAGCAGATGAAGTGAAATTCATAAGGTCAACAACATAACACAATAAGTTAATCAACAAAGATTTTTATCAGCTATTGGCGATATTGAATTCGATCGCGGGAAACAAGTGCTTATCGTATATGCCTATGCTTTTATTACTCTGCTGAGCTCTTCTTAAAGATTACTATCACCGCTTTGTGGAATTAAATCAGTCATACTTTAATTAAATTTAAGTTTAATAATGTGCACAATTCGGCATTAACATATGTATACCATTGAATAATCAATATGATCTGGAAACAAACTACTAATTTACAATAATCCGTTTCCTAATCCAAATAAAAACATTTCATATGGTAAAACCCAAGCAGTAGAATGAATAAAATTAAACATTCAATTTACACTACCAATCTACCGGTTTAATAGTCAAACAAAGAAAAAACTATTGGTCTATCACCAAAAAAAAATCCAACACATAAACAATGGACAATAAATTAGTCTTTTAATATCAGGCGTTTTCATTCGAAAATTCATTCTTCACCAGAAATGAGGATCTTGTGTATAATTGCGGCAGCAGTCCTTTTGTGCCAATTACTGTTTTTTAGGGGTATCATTTGCGCCAAATTTTGTTTTCCAAAATGTATCAATTGCGCCAATATTCGGAACTCATTTGCGCCAATTTACCTACACAGATATCTACCATAAATATTAATGATTAATATTAATTTTTATTTTTGCCTTAAAAAGTGTCATATGTTCGGAGATATGAAGATGAGCATCTAGAGAGAAATGAAATGACTTAAATTGAATTAGACAGTCCATGCACAGACAGCGAAAAAAACTTATTGCTTTGCTGAATATTTATTACAAGTTATGCCAAAAGAGAAGGAAAAAGAAGCTTTTGCTGATTACATTTTATCCAAATATATTGACATAGTGCTTTGTTCCCACAATCCGTAAGGGCTGAAACTCTATCTATCACAAGACGTACCAGTAATGGAGCAGAAGCATGCCACCGGAATTATTATCTGCTGGTTCCAAGTCTGAAGAAAGGAGGAGGGAAGTCGTTTTTCTTCTAATTGGCGCAATCGTATGTTTTATTTTTGGCGCAAATGATACCATGCAATTTAAAAACAGGTGGCACAAACATAGCATTGGAGAAAAAATGTTGTGGCACAAAAGGACGTATTTTTGGCGCAAACGTATCTCTCCAATAATGGCAGTGTGCATGGCACATACCCCAATATGCATGTATTTGCTAAAGACCGAAGGAAATTAAGAAAAACATTATTTTGTTGCTGTTTTCACATTTTCATAATTTGAAATAATTTTGTTTGATTTTACATTCTTTACCAATTATTTCTTTTGAGTCAACGGCTAATAGATCATCTAAAAGTGTATAATTATGATAGTTTATAATCTCCACGATACTATCTATAGACTGCAATTTCAGTCATGAGATTAAAACTGAACATAATTTGATAAGCCCTTAGTATAATGCATTTAGAAATGAAATATGTACAGATAAAATATTTCCGAAAATATAGATATATAAATATGAAGCTATGTACGAAATATATACATTCATGCATTATTTGAAAATTAGGGTATCAAATATGAGATACCTTATCACATGATCAGTTATGCAAATACATACAAGCCCTGATAATTAATGATACTGTAATTATCGTTCGACTATGACGCTCCGTCATTCGTACGCATGTCACGTGATCGATTCCATAATCTGATAAATCATATGAAAAATAAGGAAATGTGGTATGATTGCAAATGAGGAGATGTGGCATGATTGTTGATGAGACACTATAGAACAGTTATAGGACAATGTTATGATTATTTCCATAACAATTTGTAACCTGTAATTTAACCTCTTGCAGAACTCCCTCGCAGTCATCCTCGTAAAAATGAAAGTGAAGTCCAGTTTACAGTGACTATGCTGATTCAGACAACATTGATCCAAGGTTGATTTGTTCAGTCTTTTATGTCCCATTTTGGCATAAAGCTTGTCATTATTCAGAATGTATGTATCACTGGCATTACAAAATGTTAGATATTGAGCGTTCCTGAAGGAGGTGAATCCTTGCTCTCTGCTCCATGATATTATTTTGGCATGACTGTATATGTATACTGTTGATCTTGTTGTCGTTTAGAAAGTCATGTTTTCGTCAAGTAGGAGTTCGCTCGCTTAAATGATTTTTAAGATCTTCTTCGCTTGTTATTCAAATGTAGAATCATATATAGATAGGTTTGCTTGAAATAAACGCAATTCACATTTCAAAGTGACAAGTTCATTCCTCTATATTTCATCGTGTGAGCATTGTAATGTTCTAACTTTCACTTCTTATTGGTGAATATTTACGAACTTGAGATGTAAAAGCTAATGCCTAAACTTTTAGCTAAAATAGGAAACTTGTGGACTTGAAAAGTAACTCAGTGTGTACTTTCATTATTGATTAAACAAGCACCTCAAATGAAAAATTTGTTTTTAGTTAAATATAACCCTTCATTTTTAAAAACAAAACATACTTGTCCTTTTTTTTTCTATATGGGAAAAGAGACGGTATAATAAGTTAAAACAACCTGTCAATGCCATGGCTTTAAACGAAAAATAGAAAATCATAGAATTGGGAATTCTCTATATTACCCAATTCTGCAACATATGATTTACTGGGAGAAAATCACAGATTGCATTGCAATCAAGCCAAACATATAAGAACAGTATTTCTTGTAAACATTATTTTAATAGCGATTAAAATAAATATGAAAATTCTGTAGATCTATACAACACTGTAAATTATTGTTCTTTGAACTATGATTATAAATAAAATTCGTAGAACACAGTATAAATCTCGTACAATCGTTACATGTATTAGGGGGATTCAGATCATTGCATATGGATCTCAAATATAAAGTATCTTTATTTTTTTCAAAAGTGGACATAGGCCTTCTGGTGACCTAAAATTTCTTAAATCGACATTATTTGGATATAGTTATCTATTGACATCTAAATCACATTTCCTGATTAAACACAGAAAAAGACCCATACCGTACGATATATCATATATATAAAGATTTTTGAAATTCTGACATGAAGGTGAAAAACGAGGATGATTATTTTGAAATTGACTTTGTCAAGGTTAAAAATGGTAATAGATTTATATCTGTATCCCTGTTTTCTTTTATAAAAATATAGCTTAAATAAAATCCGATATGCCACTGCGAAGAAGCAAACCATTAAAGGGAAATCTACAAGGGAGGAAGGTGTTCGGTTACCAAAGTCCGCATTTGTACGAGACATTCTGATAACAAGAGGAAGAAAAAACCCTTTATAGTGGATAAGTTTCATTGATAAAATCAGCATAATTTTTTATATCAACATACTATGTCGCATTTATATCTGTAAACCTGGCATATGATCTGATCATTACTTTAAACACTGTTTTACTGTTCAATAATTGTCATATCAGGGAATTTTTGTTATCGTGATACCAAATTTAACTTAAAGGAGATGATTAAAGATGTTTGACTTTGCTTATGGTATTTATCTTCAAAAAAAAATATACCTCTATTTGATATGCAGGTGAGAACTTAACTGTATCTTTCTCATGGCAGATTTCCCCCTTTTATGCACATAGTTTGAGACAAAAATGTTTTGTCATACAATATGGTAGTTCTGCTTTAAAGAGTTATAGTAATACAATTGAGAACGGAAATGGAGAATGTGTCAAAGAGACACACAAAAAAAACGACCAGAGAGCAGAAAACAGCCGAAAGCCATCAATGCATGAGTCTTCAACACAGCGAAAAAATCACGCATCCGGGGGCGGGCTTCAGCTGGACCCTAAACAAAAATGTGTAGTAGTTCAGTGAAATTGGACGTCATACTAAACTCCAAAACATACATTTGAACTAAAATTAAAAAAAAAAAACACATACAAGACTAACAAAGTCTAGATGCTCATGACTTGGGACAGGCGCAAAAATAAGGCGAGGGTTAACATTTTTTGTGAGATCTCAACCCTCTCGTTTTACTTCTAGCAAATGTAGAATTAACTTAAACCACTTCTGGTGCATTTGACCATCGTAAATAAAGAATATATACTTGAATGTTAAAACAAAGTAGTAGCTATTGTCTCAACCTCGGGTTTCAAGTTTTACACCGTTGGGGAAGATGGGTGGTAATTTGAAATGTTCGTACTTTTTGTCTATTGAGGGCGGGTATAAATCATGATTTCAAGTAAACACTCCCCAGATTGTGATAGTGAATCAACTGGCATCCCCAATTCAATTGACCACGCACAAAGAAATCTCCATACTTCCAAGTTTTATGTATACTTTCATGAGCATGTATTTATCGTTTCTTACATGCTTTTTCAAAGAATGAACACTGAAAATTGTAATGTATTCTATTACATTTACAAACCACGCACCTGAAAAGTATACAAATGCGCGAGAATGTTATGAATAACAACACCACGCTCTTGATCAAAAGTTTGCAAAGCCAAAACATTAAACGTTAAATAAACAGAAATGACAAAACGACCACGGTTTAACTTTGTCTGCATTGAGGGGTTGCAACTGTAAATCTGGTATGCCATCTTTCATTTTATATTTACAAATATGCGACATAAAACAGTTTGAAAGTGACACTCTCATGAAGGATTATGGTAGTTCAAGGTCAGACAAATATTTACTCTTTGTAACAAACATTCCATTAACAACGTTACCATTCATATTTGATGAAAACGAACAAAACACATCAATGGATTAAGTAATAAACACAGAAAGTTTTTTGGAAGTGCCTCAAGTATGTATTTATTTTAGTTATAGAGTGCGTTTAGTAATAACGAACGACAGAACGTTCACAGTTTATTGCACCGTAAGGGAACACTAAAACTAATGATAGGTTTCGTAAAGTTATTTTGTTCTTTTAACAGTGTGCATATACTCAATGCGAGTGTGGCCAAGTTCTAATATTTAGCATCAGGAAATAGTGATACAGCATCTTTAGAAAACTGAAGGAAAACATTGATTTATGTTACTTTGCATTTGGTCAATAAACAACTTGCAATGCTTGTAAAGAATTGAATTGTCAATAATTGAAATATTCCGACGTTTCTGATATGTTATTTTTTTTCCGTTACCATAGAAACGATCCGTGATGTCAATAAATCACGTTAAACTAATGACAGGGAGAAAACCGCAGCAATCTAACATATTTCCATTTCCATTAGAGATTTCCGACACTAGGTCTGTAATTAGGAGACAGGACTACTGGGATGATATTTCATCTACACGATGTATCTATTTTCTGTCAAGGTTTTAGTTATAAAACGCTTTATAACATTTTGATATTGTAACAACGTAAAAATCTGAACTAAACCTGATCTCTTAAGTTGCAGATTAAGGTTGCGATGATATGTAAGAACTGTTTTGTGTATTTGGCTTGCCAATCTCAGTTTGATTAGAGTACCAGATGAACTCGTCATGCGCACCAAAATCAGTATCATACGATACTATATCATACAGTATTCTATGGTAACCTGTTTGCACGATATCTTATGGTAACATATAGTGTCCTAAGGTATTTAAAACGATAATCTATTAAATTGACCTTTTTTGTTTGAGCGTTACTGACGAGTCGTTTGTAGATGAAACACACATCTTTAGACTGATATATATGGTGAATTTATCTACGCATATACTTAAAAAATCTTGCAAGTTATATATAAACGATTTTCATAAACAGTAGATATTAAAGTATAAATCATTGTTTGACATAACAACATCGAGATACAGATTATAGTGCTTATTTAAACAATGATCGCTTCTATTTTTACTTCCGAAAAGATCGTAGATAACCACAGTTCATAAGCGACATAGGCGAAAGTTGGCACTGAACATTAAAAATATTTATACTTTTTTTTAGTATATATCTGTGTCAAGTATTATATATAAATAATACGTATTTTTATCTTCTTTAGATACTTTCGTCCAGGAACTCATTGTTATATTTTATTACCGGAGTGTAATAAAATTTTGGCGATGTTGATAGTGATTAATATATATATATATATATAGGTTTGAACGTAGTTTTCAATTTAGACTCGTTTATATTTATATATATATATCTTGATCATTATTAATGATAATATAAGCTCACCTGGCCCAAAAGGAAAGTGAGCTTTTCTCATCACTTGGTGTTTGCGTCCGTCGTCCGTTAACTTTTACAAAAATCTCTTCCTCTGAAACATCAAGGCGAAATTTATCCAAACTAGGCCACGATCATTATTATGGTATATAGTTTTAAAATGTGTCCGATGACCCCACCCGCTAACCACGATGGCCGACATGACTAAACATATAACATAGGGTTAAATGCAGTTTCTTGGATAAAATCTCTGAAACCATAGCATTTAGAGCAAATCTGACTTTAAGTTGTTCAGATCTATCTGCCCTGAAATCTTCAGACAAATCAAGCAAGCCATGTGTTGTTGGTTTGCTACCCTTGAATTGGTAATTTTAGGGAAATTTTGCAGTTTTTGGTTATTAGGTCTTTCCACTTTTCGTGGAAAGACCTTTTGTTTTTCTTCTGATTTTTTTTCTTCTACCGTCTGAGATGCTTTTTTGTCTTATACAACATATCGAATGGATTTTTGGCCAGTGATGTTATACAAGAATGGGGGTTTCAAAACTCACCCTGTGTGACATTGAAACATTGAAACATTGAAACATTTTTTGACCGAACACTTATTCTTATAGGAGTTATCTCCCCGTGTCCCCTATTTCTTGTTATCGCTATATCTCTAAAAACGTAAAAGATTTTAACAACTGTTTCCACCAAATTGTTCGTCTACTCTTAAGAATGATTTTGTTAATTTTGACTGGAGTGATCGGAAGACATCTTATGGAAGTTATTTCACTTTGAAAGTTTAAGATAGGCGATATGTTGGATAAATTCATACGTTATAAGTCGTATCTAGGCCTACAGTCTTTTGATATGAAGTCATTGGTCCATTTAAATGAAATTAAGGTATAGGTCAAAGGTCAAGGTCATATTATAAATTTTGAATTTTGCTTGTTTAATATCGTTATTCAAAAGAAACTGTTACAGTACACGATATGATGTGTTTGCCAAATAACAGTTTACCATAAGGCGCAACTTCAAACTATTTAAGTCGAAGAATTTTGGGTAATGTATTTGAATCAGTATTTCTCCACAACCATACACGTGATTGACCTGGGGTCTTTTGATTTAAGATCACTGACCTATGACCTCAAAATTGAGGTCAAGGCCAATGGTCAATTTGACGTTCAAGATTTTGACCTTTGCTAAAAATTCTTTCTGGTTCATTATAAAACAATTAAGTCTTCTGCATAAACTTATTAATCTGATTTTTTTTTATCAGTTTGATTTACCACATTACATCAACACGGAGTGACATTTTCTAACATCGTTTTTTTAATATCTTTCTTATTATCGAGGTGGAAAGACCTTCAATTGTTCTCTGAAGAATTGGTTTTTAATTAGAATCATATTTAAAACAGTGTGGTCCTGGCCATAGATTGACGACCTAAATTATCCCATTGACTGGTACAGATTAGGTGAACGTTTGTCGGTAACAATCACTGCTCACTATGTAATTGTTAAAGACACTGAATCTGTGGGGTCACCAAAGGTTCTCAACACATAAATAAAGCAATTCGAAAAACGAATCCGGAATGATATGATGTGTTGATTTATATCAATAATATAAATCAAAACATAAAGGTTATTCCTGAATAATTTTTCGAATTATTTTATTATTAAAGGCGTTAAGAACCTTTGGTGACCCCACAGTTTAAATTCTATAATAAGTAAGAAGTGAGCAATGGTCGTTACAGACAAACGTTCACCTAATCTGTCCCAGTCAATGGGACAATTTAGGTCGTCAATCAATGGTCAGGACTACACTGTTTTGAATATGATTCTATCTTCAATATATAATTATTATTGATAGAGATAAACTGTTAACAGGCTCAGCAATACTATACAGCAAAGTAAGATCCACAAATAAGTCAGCATGACCAAAATAGCAAATATTGATGAGTTATTGCCCTTTATAATCATTTTTTAACAATTTTGTAAAAAAAAAATTTTTTTTACATGAGATTACTTTTTTTCACGGGGATATTAAAAAAAAAAAATAATAAGTTGTGTTGAAATGATTTGATTTATTAACAGTTCAAATAAATTAAACATTTGCATGTGCACTGTGTGTGGTATCAACTACTTCCGCACATGAGAAGTATACTGAAAAGTACGATAATGACCAATATGAATTTTTATTCAGTATAATTTAATTTAATTAATTTTCTTGGCGTGAAACAAGGGGAACCTTTATCGCCTTTGCTGTTTTTGTTTTTTATTAACGACATTATTCAAGATATTTCCGTTGAAACAGATAAGGACATCGTGTCTCTAAATGGATTTTTAGACCCATAACTTAAAACGGATCCAACCATACTATCAAATAGAAAAAATTGTTGTTCAGTAGTCACATATATTTGTTTCAATGAATTTATTAGTGAAGATAAAGCTCTTGATCCTTGTTGAGATAAACGCTTTTGAGTTTGTAAAATTTTCCATTATAGTGTGGCAATACATATATTTGCACCTGTCCTAAGTCAGGAATCTGATGTACAGTAGTTGTCGTTTGTTTATGTAATATATACGTGTTTCTCGTTTCTCGTTTTGTTTATATAGATTAGACCGTTGGTTTTCCCGTTTGAATGGTTTTACACTAGTAATTTTGGGGCCCTTTATAGCTTGTTGTTCGGTGTGAGCCAAGGCTCCGTGTTGAAGGCCGTACTTTAACCTATAATGGTTTAATTTTTAAATTGTTATTTGGATGGAGAGTTGTCTCATTGGCACTCACACCACATCTTCCTATATCTATTTTTAATATATTTGATCTTATTTGCTGATGATACTGTACTTTTTTGAAAATCAACGAATGTGTTGCAACATTTACTGAATAAATTACTACTATAGTGTAATAAATGGAACATAGAAGTAAACACGGAGAAGACAAAAGTTGTTGTTTTTCGAAATGGATGGAGGCCTGTGGTAAACCTTTTTTATTACAACGACAGAGAATTAGAAATTTTGAACTCCTATGTATACCTCGTTGTATTGCCACACTATAATGGAAAATTTTACAAACTCAAAAGCGTTTATCTCAACAAGGATCAAGAGCTTTATCTTCACTAATAAATTCATTGAAACAAATATATGTGACTACTGAACAACAATTTTTTCTATTTGATAGTATGGTTGGATCCGTTTTAAGTTATGGGTCTGAAATATGTTTTTTTTTTTATCGTGCTGGTGATATAGAGCTTATATATAATAGATTTTGTAGATTTATTTTAAAACTTGGTAAAAAAGTCCCTACAATTTTTTTATATGGTGAACTTGGGCACTTGCCATTTCATATTTTAGAACAAACGACTGTAAAAAAAAAGTAATTTCATGACAATTACAAATCTAATTTCAAACCTCATTAAGAAAACGATTTTTCGTAAGTGTCTTTAAAAGGTTTTTGTAACATTTTTCAAACCGATTAATTTTAAAATTTTTAAAGCAATTTGCAAAATCTATTTTGTCAGTTTAAAATGACAAATTTTGGCGTAAAAATTCACGGTCTATTAATATCAGAAAAAAATCAAAACACTCTTTGAAAAATTCATCTTTATTTATTTATTTTAATTACTTTCGAAGGATAACAACTGTATCTTAATGCGGTGTTCACACATTGCCGATTATTTCTCCCGTTAGAGATCAGACAGCGATACGACACAAAAAGTGAAAAAGTCGGATTGGTATCCTCAATTATCTGGAATGTCCTATAATTGTCTGAACGCAGTCGTTTTAGTTCGTAACAGATTCCTTCTGGTCGGGAAGGGTCCAAATAGTTCGGCAAAGCACCCCGACAGTTAGGTGCGTCCCGTAACATTCGGGAAAACTCAGCCGATTTTGTATAGTCGGATTACAATCGTGCCTATGTCGTGACAGATTCTGCTGTATCGGATCGAATTCCTAACAATGTTCTGTGTATTCGGGACGGTGTCCTGTGGAACGGGAATGATCTGGAGAATTTTTTCATTGCTGTTGTTCTGCCCGCGATTGAGTCCAGATTGCATCCAGATCTTGTCGATTGCGAACTGTTTTTGCCAAACCGTTCCAAAACAGTCCCGTTATTAATTCTAAATTCGTCAATGATACCAACGTCAGAGTCCCGACAATTACAGAATACAATGCGACTGAGACCAGACAAAGCCGTTTGCAATGCGATAGAGCGGACCATGATAGGATTACGTTCCGACAGTACCTGATCATCCCGAGTATGCCGACAGTTTTCGAACGGATAACTTCCGTCAGCGTCGGTTCACTGTCTTGTCACTATCTGATCTCTGTCGGATTAGATTCGGTAGAATCGGGACGCAGTCGTGACAGACTCGGTCGAATTTTACCTGGCGAAAGATACAAATCGGATTAGAAGCGGATTTAGAACGGGATTATCGGGATAAATTCGCTTGGAAACGGTTGAATATCGACGCTTCCTGAACAATATCTGATTGTTGTCGTGATTAAATTTTTTTTTTTACAAATTTAAATTAAAGTTTGAATTTCCATCCACGATTCATAGGATCTTGATCAGACTCTTAATAAATTTTAATCGTGAATGGTCCTGTTAAAGACGGCAGTAAAAATCGTGAATGTGTGACCTAGAGTCAGACAGTATAGATTTTTTTTTAACTTGTAAACAAAATTAAGTATACAAGGTTTGTTGCAATGCAAACTATTGACTAGTCGTATGTTTCTAGAGAACAAAGACCATGCACACAAGGCGAGTCTATATATTTTGTTCACTTTGTCAAAGTAAACTTGTTCAGAAGAATTTTACAAGTGCACTTTAAGAGAGTCGGAAGGTTTAGAAAATAACTAAACAAGTACACAAAATTAAGTGCACAAGGTTTGTTAAATGCAACTTTACCACTTATTTTTGTCAACAAGTTAAAATTGAGAACTGACCAACTTGTTACTATTAAAAGCTTTCTTTGTGTTGGAATTGCCAGCTTGAGTCAAATTTTCTTATTATTTAATTTGTATAATTTGGGACTTTTAGTTAAATCGAATATTGAACCTGAGTTAACTAATAACAGTACATGTCTAACACATTGGAATATTGAACGAGACAATACTTCTTAATATGTCTAACACTTTAGAACATTGAAAAATACAATACTTCCTAATATGTATAACACTTTAGAACATTGAACCATTATCATTTTTTTTAACCAAAAAAACACCAATAGCATTATTTCTAGATCATCGAAAGCATGCAAAGGACAACCTAGTGCTTCCAAACTTTCTATTTTGCCATAATCATGTTGGCATTTCAATATTACATATTGAAAGAGGTGATAAATTCGGGGAAAAAAACGTATTTGCACTGTTAATGTATTTAGCCTGGATATTCCTTTTCCAACTTGAAATACCATTCTTTAATTATGCATATATGGCAAATTATTGTTGTCTAGATATTGTTTTGCCTTTTTGAAGTATTTGGAAAACTGTAAAAGCTTCAATAGAATGCTAATTTTAGAAAAAAATATACATTAATTGTATTTCAAAAGGATGAAATAAATTTCTTTGACCTAAAAACGAGAAATTAATTTTTATTTGTGGGCTTAACTTATCGATCTCCGAAGAAATATTATGTTTGATAGCAGATGTGATGATTTCTAAGAATGAAATTTTCTTTGAATATTGCGTTTTAACCACTTTATTTGCGATTCATTGGAATACAATTTTATTCCTTTTCTATTGCAAGGGAAATAACTGATTTTTTTTAATCCTATAAGTAAACAGAAGTTATCTGTGATTATTTAAAGTTGATTTTTTTTCAATTGTTTGTATTCACAATGCTTACAATATTGTGTGTCGGTAGCCTGAAAAAAGACTAGAAGTGGTCTGTTAAAAAATAGTTCGTGATGAGATAGCTTGGTTCACAGAGGTTGCGTGCCAAACAGCTGTTTCTCCCAACATTTATATAAAATAAATGTCATTTCATATGTTATCTCAACTCCGACAACTTTTGAAACTAGACTCATATATAGCAACGGAATGTATGATTTCCAGATCTTTGCAATTTAGGTCTGTTACAGTTCCCATATTTAAGGAGGGGTTCATTCAAAATATGTGTAGCTAAAATATAATACTATAAATTTAATGGTATGTCAAATCCTACTTTCAGGTTGAATTTTACAAGATGATGATAACTTTCATCGAACAAAAAGACTTAACCTTTAGTCCCGTTATTCATAAACTATACCACATCATCCTAGCCTGAATCCGGATCTATTTTAATGTTCACTATTAACTGTAAACACTGGTACTCGCCTCTGATTTATTTTTTTAGATATTAACACGTACATCCATGGGTATCATTTACCAAGAAAAAGTACCGAAGGATGACAGGGAATAAGGGGTCTGCATTAATTATCACAGTTAACTGCTGATTCCATTATGTATGCAATCTTTATATGACAATACATTTTGTACAAGTAATCTTAAAATGGTGGTCCTGGTAAGGTCCTCTGCCCTCTCCTTTGCGATGGTAGGCATTACTTTTGGTTGACCTTGCAGTGGTGTCAATTGTTTTTTTTAGTGGAGCTTTAGGTGATGGCCAGTACTTTAGGGTGGGGTTGCTGTGGTATTTATAGTTTTTGGTTGCTCTTGCAGTACTGTCAATTGTTGTTTTTTTTAGCTTGATGTGTTGTTTTGTTTGTGATGATTGCTGTGATGTCAATCGCTGTGTTTTTTTGTTTTTGGTGGTGGCCAGTACTTTTGATTGATCTTGCTGTTTTGTCCATTGTGTTTGTTGAAGCTTGATTTGGTGTTTGTTTTTGGTGGGACTTGCGTTGGTGGTCATTACTTTTGGTTGAACTTGCTGAATTTTATTGGGGTATTATTTGTTTAGATAGATCTTACTGTTGTGTCCATTGTATTTTGTTGAACTTGATGTGGCGTTTAGTGTTGGTGGTGTTTGCTGTGTCGTTTATTGTTTTTTACTGAGATTGTGTTGATGACCATTACTTTCGGTTGAACTAGCTGTAGCTTGCTGTGGTTTTTATTGTTTTTAGATGATCTTGCTGTGGTGTCCATTTTTTATGGAGCTTGGCGTAGAGTTCATTGTTTTTGGTGGAGCTTGCTGTGGTATTAGTATCTATTTTGTTTTGTGGAGCTTGATGTGGTTTCCATTGCATTTGGATGAGCTTGCTGTGATGTCCTTAATGGAGCTTGTTGTGTCCTCTGATTTTGGTTGTTCTTGCTGTTATGCTCAATGATTTTGGTTGAGCTTGTTGTGGTGTCCATTGTTATTTGGGTGGGCCTTGCTGTGCGTCTATTTATTTTGATCAAGCTTGTTGTATCCATTGCATTTGGATGAGCTTGCTGTGATGTCCTTTGTGGAGCTTGTTGTATTGCCCATTGTTTTTGAACGAGCTTTCTGTGGTGTCCTTTGATTTTGGTTGAGCTTGTTGTGGTGTCCATTTTTTTTTTGGGGTGGGTCTTGCTGTGCGTCTATTTATTTTGATCAAGCTTGATGTGGTTTCCATTGTTTTTGGTTAAGCTTGATGTTGTGTTCATTGATTTTGGTTGAGCTTGTTGTGGTGTCTATTTTTTTGGTTTGGGCCTTACTGTGCGTCTATTTATTTTGATCAAGCTTGTTGTGGTTTCCATTGTTTTTGAACGAGCTTGCTGTGGTGTCCTCTGATTTTGTTTGTGCTTGCTGTTGTGTTCACTGATTTTGATTGAGCTTGTGGTGTCCATTGTTTTTTGGGGTGGACTTTGTTGCCCGTCTATTTATTTTGATCAAGCTTGATGTGGTTTCCATTGTTTTTGGTTAAGCTTGATGTGGTATCCTTTATATTTGTTGAGCTTGGTGTGGCATTTATTGTTTTTGGTTAAGCTTGCTATGATGTTTTTTTGTTTTTGATTGAGCTTGTTTTGTTTATTGTTGTTTGTTCATCTTGATGTGGTGTCTCTTTTATTTTGGTTGATTTTGTTCTGATGTCCATTTTTTTTAAAAGTGGAGCTTGCTGTGGTGTGTTGGTTGATGTTTGAGTAGCATCATTTGGTGTTCATTGTTGATTGAGCTTGGTGTGGTGTCCATTGTTGATTGAGCTTGGTGTGTTGTCCATTCTTTCGATTGAGCTTGGTGTGTTGTCAATTATTGTTAATTGATCTTGCTGTGGTGTTCATTGTTGTTGATTGAGCTTGGTGTGGTATCCATTGTTGATTGAGCTTGGTGTGTTGTCCATTCTTTCGATAGAGCTTGGTGTGTTGTCAATTGCTGTTAATTGATCTGGCTGTGGTGTTCATTGTTGTTGATTGAGCTTGGTGTGATGTCCATTGATTCGATTAAGTTTGGTGTGGTGTCCTTTGTTTTAAGTGGATGTTGATGTAGTATCCATTGTTTTGGCAGAGCTTGGCGTGGTGTCCATTATTTTTGATGGAGCTTGCTGTGATATTAATAATGTCGAGCTATCAATGATTAAAATTATATTTTTGTACTTAAATTATACATGTACTTGGTTTTTTTAAGTATCACACAACAATAGCATGTATGAGAAATTTGTAGGTTTTCATTCATCTGTTGTTGGGTGTTCTTGTGTTTGTTTGTGTTGTAGTTCTTTCATGTAGTTTTGTCATTTAAGCAATACTGTTTAACATTGCCATATAAGCGGGTGGTTTGGCTGGCCATAAAACCAGTTTCAACAATTTGAAAAGCAGTATACTATTGTCGCCTTTATACATTAAAGAAACACATTCATCTATTTAAAAACTTTTTTTATTTTTCCTTTAATCCTTCAATATAAAATATACCTTTAACAATGTAACTTTGCATTCAGCATCAACAATTTTATTATAAAGTAAATGTTGGTCAAAACAGTGATTGCAAACACTATCAAAACCATCATAAAAATGCAAGACAAATATCTATGATAAAAAACAATAAATAAATTCAAATAAATTCTACATTCAAAACTGATGTCAATAAACACTTATAACAAACATTTTGTAACATTAACTATTTATTAGGATGCATGCCTTCCAATTCTAATATCACTATAAAGTTTTACCTCAATAACTCGAGATAAAATATTAAAAATAAATTATTTCCAAATTACATCAAAAATATTCTGAATAATCAACTCTTTATATTTTATTAATACACAAAATTTGAAGAAAAAATTAACAGAACTGGCAAGATATTTTAGGCTTATGCCGTCATGGATTGTAAAACAATCATGGCTTCTAATCAGAAAATACTAAGAATTTAAATCCTGAATCACTCACCTATCAATTTATATCTTGTATTGCTGCCTATCTTCTATAATTTCAATGTAATCGGCAATATTAGAAAATTGGTCCGAAATCATAATTTACCTTAAGGGTTATTAATCCTAAAAGAAGTCACCAAATGGATTTGGTCATATAAGCATTTTTGTGAATCAATTCATTTTACCCTTATGTTCTATTTTTAGTCATGGCAACCATGATGGTTAATTAGCATAAACAAAAAGCAAAACTTCATAAAAAGATGCTGGAATGATCATTAAATTCATCTTTGTTTGAAATTGGTTCAGGAGTTACAGAATAAATGTAAATAAAAAGAAGATACAGATGATATATGTACACCAAGTGACAAAAATAGCTTACATAGCCAGGTGAGCTGAGATGAAAAGCTTAGGCAATTCATATTTTTATAAAAACATTTTAATATATGGAATAATGATACATGTATATTGTGTTTCAGAGTTACAACAAATGTTTGCTGTTTGTAAGAAACAGGAAGAAATAATTCCTTTAATACTGTAAAACTTTACACTATTCACAAAAAATGTGACAAAGTATAAAGCATATTGATACAATTTACTAAACAAATAGCATTGTCAGTATGAAACTGATTACAGTACACCAACTCATAACAAATAAATAACAGTCGCTGACAATTAACTTTAATGTATAAATATGATAGATAAATAAAATTTAGACTAGATTCCTGTATAGTCACTTGCAGCCAGAGTATTTATACATCTGAGGAGGAGATACAGACTGCAGTTGGTTATTTTTAGTGGTTTTTTTTTTAAATATGAACCAATTTGATGTTAATATTTTATATAGTTTGGCAGATATGATTTTTTTCATTGAAATATCTGCTATATTTTTTATTATCATGTATGCTGTTGCATTGCAAGGAGTTAAAAAAAATAAAAATACCAGTAGTATTAATATAAAACAATGGCAGTACTAATCTTTAATTTCCTGACTGTATCAAAATGAGACTTGTGTTTTCAGATGCATTTGACTAGGTACATGGTTATTGGTTCATTTATAATATGCAGTAAACAATATAACAATATATTCAGAATCAAGATTGAAAAATAAATTGATACATAGGCTCTGAAAAATCCTGTATGAATACCATATGTTTCTGTGTTTTAATGTTTCATACTTGGAGATCTCCCTCCTATTAAAATGTTCAGAAGGGAAATTTCATGTAGTCATTTTCACACCATTTTTTGAGCACTTAATAACTATTTGGCGGAAAAACCTTCTATTTTGAGTCTAAAATGACAAAATCGCAATAATAAATGTACAGAATAATTTCATAAGTTAAAGTATTACCCTAAACAAAATAACAAATATTGTGTCAGATTTGATTATAATACTTTATATCCGATTAGGGATCATGTACAATGTTAAATAAAATAAATAAGTCATCTATGAGAGCATTCATCTTTTACAGGATGAGCTGTTGATACATGAATAGAATGAAAATTATGATTATTGTTTTCTTTTCTTGTTTTAATATTCTCTTAGCCTCTACATGGACAATACCATGAAACCTTCCTTCCTTGTAATATTTTCAAAAATGCCATAAATCTTTGAAAAAATATGATCTCTTGCAAAGTTAATGTCATGATAAAAAGCAAACAATTGCAATTCCAATTGCAAGGATTGTGAAGAATTCCATAAACTAAAAATTCTTAATACTGAAGGTGAGATTCCAGAAAGCATGAACATTATCAGCAGGATCTCGCCCATCAAAATTAGGTTAATCACATTAATAGTAGACAAAAGGATTTGAACCATGTCCAAACGGTGATGATTTCAATGATATAGGACAGTTGTTTGATGTAAAATATACAAGACACTTCTTTAAACTAAAATTCAGTCAAGCAGAGGGAAAAAACAAATATAGTCATCAATACCAAAATATATTTTTTCAATTTCTATTTCATTGAGAACATATTTGATTACTAAGCTGAAGATAATCTTACATCAATAAATCTATGACTAGTTATAAAATAAGTATGTAGATATCTTTTATCAAATGAATTCCTGCACCCTTTTGTTAAAACAAATGATATTCAATGCCATAAAAATTAATATTTTAGTCATAATAAACAGAAAACATCGTAATTTGTTAAACCAAAAATGTTTATTTTATCACTAATTTCATTGTTTTATGGCGACAGAAACTAAATGTTTGCTGTACATAATTCATTTAAAATGGTAGACTAACTCAAAACTGTTTTTCCACAAGCTTTTATTATCTATATAATTAACAAATTGTAAGTATCCTGTACATACAACAATCTTCAAGCACATGATTACGCAATAGCTGTGGATTTTAAACAATAAAACTTTGGTCCAACAATATGCTGCACAAAAATACTTTTAAAATAAATAAATCAGTTATAAACTTATACAATATATTAGAAAAATTATCATACCTGATTTACCTCAAGTTTATAACTGTTTCGTTAATTCTACCATAAATTCTGATTTAAACAAAACCGTACTGAAGCACACACTTTACTTAATGTAAAGAGCCAAAAACTTAGAGAGACTTGGTTTTTTCAAAATTTTGTTTTGGGTAAAGATAAAAGGTAAGTCACAGGCTATGAATTGGACATACATTATTAATTTTTTCATGCATATTCAAAACCACAGTACCTAAAAAAAACAAAATATTCAGATCCGAAAGGGTTCTGTTTGGCTAGGTTTCACTATGACAAAATGATTGCAAAATAATGCTATTATAATTCTTTTATCACAGTTTAGAAAACATTTACCTCAAATAATGTAAACGATAAAAAAACAAATGGTTGCCTATAAGATAAATCTGCATTGCGTAAATTACATAAAAACATTTCTATCACACATGATGAACTCCTCTGGAATGCAAATCAGAAAGTCCAAAACCTCTTTCTTTATCATCTTTCATTGGTGGAAGCAACGTCACATGGTCCATTTGTACATTATTCTGTAACAATATATGATCATCAGGATGGACATATCCATTTTCCCGTAGATTAGACATACTTTTGGAATGAGGAAGACTGCCTTTGTAATGTGCATTGAGATTCGAGTCACTACGAATATAGGGAAGAATTGTCTCTCTCTTTTTTGCTTGATTTTGGTCATATTTAGCCTGAAAGTATGAAACAGTTTAGTGTATATAGTAATGGTGTTATTACATAAAAGATCTCTACACACATTAGCTCAAAATGGAGCTTTCATTAGAAGAAGCCATATCAATTATGTGTATCAGTGGGGTAAAATGTGAAAGCATGAAAATATAGTACATGCCAAACAGTTTACTCAAGTGATAAGTAGGAGTTTAAACTTTCAACTTTAGATGTTGTTCATCTTTAAAGCTTTCTTTGTTCCAGTTCAAATAAAATTGAGACCAAAAATAATTTCTTGGCATCTCTGAAAACTCTCAGTTTAAAATTGCAAGGTGTTTTATACAATTGCTTGTTCAATTATCAGCATAAAGCCAGTTCAGTTGTTTAATAAAATAATTGTGTACATTTCAAAACACAATAGATCCATTGGCAAAGTTAACTCATTGGCAATCCAACCTATCTTTTCTTTTTATTCAAATACTACTGTGATCTGAATTTGTACAGGTAGTTACAAATCATTCCATTACATCTTTTAGTCACCTAATTTTCTTCATAATCAGTTTCATTAGAAGTGAATTTATGGTTATAGTTAATTACAAAATTTAGTGTTTATAATAAGTCCTTGCAAACAAGATTTACATTATTTATAGGTACCCATACACATTTATAATTATATACATATGTTTAAAAAAATAAATAAAATAAAAACAACTGAACGAAAAGATAGATATAAACTGAGAAGTTTTTGAAGTCAGCATGCAAACAAGAAAAGTAGTGATCATACAAGTTATTTTTTAGTTTTTAGGTATGTTTTTTTTTGTTTTCTAGAAAAAGATGAAATTTAATGATAAGTGCCAACCTGAAATTGTAAATAGATATAAAAAGATAATAATAAAAGATGAGTTGTGCCTGAAAAAGAGCAAGTGAATTATAAGTACATACATAATAAAATAATTTGCCACATGCAAATACATACCAAAACACTTTTCATTTTTCCTTTGATACTTTACACACACTTGTTTATTTCTAATAACGAATTTCACTTTCTATTTATTTACAAGTTCAAAAACAAAAATGCAAGGTCCCAGTATTTGTAAATAATTCCCTCTGGCTACATACAAAAATTTGAAAATGCAGAACATCTCTACACCTCCAATTCTGACTTATGAATTATATATAATATAAATTTAAAACTCCAAAATTCCCTCTTTCATTTTCTTCATACATTGTGTTGATTATTATGTAAATTTGGCCCACTCTTTGAATGTGAAAAGTTACTATTTAAAAGTGCTTTAATGCTGCTTTCACTTTGAATTTGTGGTAAAAATTGTTGTCTCTTTCTCTCTTGATAAAGGTCAAAAGTTGCCTAGAAAATCAAAATAGTAAATTAAATATAGACCGTCATAATTATTAAAAATTACAAATACTTATTACATGGTTTTCTCATGGACAAGCTCTTCATAGTTTGGAAAAATTTGGAGGTTTTTCTTGGAAAAGAAAAAAAAGTTGAAAGCATAGAACAGAGTATGAAGTTTCAGTAGCTTGCTTAAGGGATTTATAACATAAAGAATTATTCAACAAAAAATAGACAAAAAGTATTGAAAATTAACCTTTCTGCATTTGTAGAATCAAAAATAGAAAGAATAAAAGACTTTGATCGAGACAAATAAAGAATCAATATACAGTTTTTAATAGAAAAAAAATAATAACATCAACCAATGTGAATTTATTTAAAAGCAGGAACATTCACCACACAACTATAAACTGGATTATTTACTGATAGTTGTCTCCCCTTAATTGAAATATATCTTTTTTTTGAATGAAAAGATTCCTGGTCATGCTGTGCCTAGTTTAGATTCAAGTATGGAGAAGCCATAAATTGTTCATATTTAATAAAGTTTAAATTCTTCGGTTCAATATTAAATTTTGAAATTTATTTGTCAACAAGTAACAACAAAATAATGAAGTAATTTAAATTCAAAGAAGATGCTGATCTTGTACATGTATTGACACAGATTTCAAAAACTAAAATACCTCCTAATAATAACATCAAGAATGTTTGCCTATATGAAATTTTTACTCTGGCACTTGCTATGTACCTAAATTTTCACCTAGAAGGCAAGCGACAGACCAAAAACAGACATACTGACTAAAAAACCAAATGTCTTGGTATGATCAAAGTCAGGACACAACAAGAATGTGTCCCCAGTACACAGATGCCCCATATGCACTATCATTTTCTTTGTTTAATAGACTGTGAAAATGGGGAAAAATCTCCAATTTGGCATTAAAATTAGAAAGATCATATCATAGGGAACATGTGTACTAAGTTTTAGGTTGATTAAACTTCAACTTCATCAAAAACTACATGGACCAAAAACTTTAACCTGAAGCGGGATGAACGAATGAACGGACGCACAGACCAGAAAACAGTGCTCATAAATGGGACATAAAAACTGTAAACAAATACATATTTTTTCCATACTAACCTTGTTATAAACTAACACCCCAAATATTGCGACCATCATGCCAATAAAATTAGACATAGTAATAGGGTTCTGTAAAACGAACAGAGAAGCACCAATTATAACCACTCTCTTTGTGGCATTAGCTACAGCATAACTTAATGTAGACACCATAGCCAGGACAGTGAAGGCAAATACATTCTGTAACATGCTGAACAAGCCATCAAAAAACAATAATAATACTGGAGTGGCCAGCGACTTTCCCTCTACCTGTAATGAAAATATATAGTTTAAGACAAACAAAAAAAATGACCTGACAGTATTTGTTTCACAACAAATTAAAAACAAACCCAACACAATGAGATATGAATGAATCCAATCAATTGTATACCAGAAATTACTTGGTAAATCACAAAGCAGATGCCGTCTTAGTCACTAAGTTATTCAATACACTTGTTAACCACATTCAAAATCAAAATTTAACTCTTTTAAATCAATAATAAAGACATTTGTTTTACCAGTTTTTTTGTAAAATGGAAAGGAATAATTTCCTTAATGGCAATCCCCCATATACATTTATTGTGGATTCTAAACTTATTTTAACTCTTCAATTATTTAATCAATCTGATCATACTTATAAGATTTGATTTAAACTTTAATTGTATCAATGACTTCATCTCTAAGTGAAATTATCTCAACTTTGAAATGAGCAATCATGCAGGATCAAGATTTAAAGAAAAGGTATATATAACAGCCTGCTTGTAATGAATTGTGAGCATATTTGACCCTTATGTACATAATTTTATAGCTGCCATTATGTCAAAGATGACATCTACCCCATATTTAGCTACTTCCTTTTTAAGAACTCTATTACTGCCTGCTTGTAATGAATGGTGCATTTTTTACCCTTTATAAGCACATTGTCAAAGATGACATCTATTTAACTATATCTTTTTTAAGACCTCTTTCTATTGTCTCATGTAAATGTACCATATTCCCTATGTGTATACTCACTACTGTATCCTCACTGTAGATAATTTTTCTAAAGTCAAATATCAACCAAACAGGGAAGAAACATAAAGCAGATATTCTACACAGTAACACTAGTAATCGTAAATGATGAAGACCAGTTTCATGTAGACACTGAAAAAAAAAGAAAATAACATAAACTGACACTGTTTAAATCCATCTACATGTATACTAAACATGTTTAAATCAGCTACATTCTTTACGAGCCTGTAGATCAGTGGTTGGTTCATGTCTGTCATATTTGTTTTTTGTTAATTATTTTGTAACAAATTAGTTTTCCTCAATTGAATTGTTTCATATTTTTTGTGGCACAGACTATTATTACAGACTATATGGTATGGGTTTTTCTTATTGTTGAAGGCTGTCTGGTACAGTTGCCTCTAACTTCTTACATTTAATTGTCATATAATATGCATTGACTGTAGTGACAATTCTTACCTTTTTAGAGAAAATAGTCATTAACGAGAATCCCAGTGTAGCACCAAGAGCACTGAGTAATCCCATAAATTCAAATGATACTTCAGTTAATGTAGCAATGATAACACCTCCTATGATGGGCAGTAATGATAAATATACCTGAAAGGCAAACAAAAAGCTAATTTAGAAAGTTTAATTGCATTATTTTTTTTCTGGTCTGTATCAGTATTTTTAAAGGAAATCCAGTTGTTCAAAAGGCTCTCAAACTCTTAGTCACTAAACTAGTTATTCTTTTCATTATACTTTATAATTTAGTTTTACAATAAACTGGAAAATTCTGTGCTTTTTTTTTCAGTCATGGACTCTATTTAATGTCATTCTTTTCATGCTTTTATTTGAATTTTGTGATTTTCCTTTTGGTATATTTTCTTACTTTTCTGATATTTACCAAAATTTGAAATATAAATTAAACTAAACCAGTTTTGTAATAGATTTATAGGCTAAGTAATAGAGCACAGGACGTTTGCACTTTTTCACCTGTAAAACGATAGGACATTTGCGCTGAAATAGTATGGACATTTGCGCGTTTAGTTTAGAATCATCTGTATTAAATTGACCGGACATTTGCATCTTTTACCTATAGTTGACTACCTGTAACCTTAATGAGAAGTTATTATTACGTAAATAAATTTAACTTATATTTGTCATTAGTTAGTTCACATCTACACAGTCTTGAACATGGATTTTAAAGTTATAGTGACTAGAAAAAAATGTATATGTCTTGATGGATTTTTATATCGTTTCGACCAAACCCTAACAATTGGAGACCTTTTATGGAGATGAACCGTTAAAAATTGTAATGCAAGAATTAAAATGGACAATGGGAATTCTAATATTTTGAGTCAGAAAAATTATCATAATCATCAACGATGTGAGGACAGAAAAATTAAACGCCATCAGCTAAGAGTGTATGCAAAACAAAAGGCTGCCGACAACCTCACACAGACTACCAAAAATCATTTGTGCTGGATTGATAGATGTTGGTGAGATTCTTTACATCCTAAAAATTTACAGTCAGTTTCAAAGGCAATGTATAGAGTGAGAATACAATCTAAATCAAATTTGCCTAAGTCTAGAGAAGATGTTCACACTCTCTTTAAGGTTATCCTGTACAGACCTCAAAATTCGAAAAAAATTCTTCAAGTCAACAACAGAGCAAATGGAATAATCTTTTGTACATGTATAACCAATTTAGAATGTTTGTGTTATGTTGAAGAAATTTTTACGAACGTAACATTTAAATTTTGCCCTAAAATAAAAGAGGAGGGAAGTCATAAATATCAAAAATTGCAAAAGCGCAAATGTCCATTTTTTTAAAAGTGCAAATGTCCTATGTTTTGAAGCGCAAGTGTCCAGAAAAAAAAGTGCAAATGTCCTATGAAAAAGCGCAAACATCCTGTGACCAAGTAATAAAGCAATATTTATATTCCTTTCAATTTATAAAATGTATTGATAATTCATTTCTTAATTTTGTTTTCCCAGACAATACATATATAAGGTTCAGACAGTAATTCAACAACTTAATCTTAAAAATGAACACATGTAATGACTAATGTGTATTAATGAAAATAAAAATTAAATGTTTCAAGTTTGATTTTTAACTGATCAACTAATGTGCATCTTTGCTAGCCAAGGGTTACGATCCACTCCCACTCTCTTCACCCTTGGCGGATTAAGCCAACATTTGTGATTTCAATGTTGCGCCATCTACCGGAAGATTAAAGTCACTTCCATTCCGAATACATTATTCTTGACCAATGGTAGCAATTGAACTCTTCGAGTTGGAGGTAAAAACATGGTAGCGTCTAGATTCTACACACTTCCAAAAGCCGGAAACAAAAAATATACATCATTCAACATTCATGCATTTGTGCAAGAAGTATACAAAGGAACTTCTATAAGTCGATTTAAATAAAAATATTAAAATTTTCACTGAATGTGGTCGTATGTTTAGGGATGTAAAGATTTGTTGCACAATAAACACGTGGCATTTGTTTACAAACACTTTCTATATTTACACGTGATCATGTTATAGGAGCTTTTTGATTGGATGCAGCGAGTTTCGACTGCAACCAATAAAAATCTGTACCTTGCGTCTCAGAAATGTTAACTCAATCCGCCAAGGGCCAAGAGAGCGGGAGTGGATCGTAACCCTTGGCTAGCGAAGATGACTTTATATGTGATGAATGTGTCACATGTTTATACTTACTGAATTGTGGTTGGGAACAATATACTTACTGGATATGTTTGTGTTTCCCCAAGCAGAACTCTTGAAAGAACAACAGTAAATAATGGCAAGGTGGCTTTCACTGAAAATAATAAACATATGTCATGTATGTTAATAACTTAAAGCTTAAGGTATAATTATATACATGTATGGGAGTATATGAATTCTTTTTTTTAATACTTTGCCAAAATGGTCTTCTGACATGTTCATTGATATTGGGTTAATGTATAGGTCACTATGTTAATTTTCAAGCTTTAGCATGTTTAGGTATGTACCAGCAATTCAAAATGTGAAATTAACAGAAAATTATTTCTGACATAATGTATTGAAAAGCCCTATTCAATGTGTAATGTACATGGTTGTTAGTACATGTACAAATGTATGATATTTCTCTTACATTTACAAAATATAGCCATATACAATGTACAAATATAGAATTTCTTTTTTAAAACTATTTTCTGCAGCTGTGGCTAATTGTTTATCCATCTCCTCGATTACTTTCCTTTATTTTGCACGGTTAAATCAATTGTGATTTGAAACATGTGAAAACAGGCATTTTTCAACTACTTTATATGCTAATATTCAAAAAGAGTTTAGACCATTGTAGACCATGAGAAATATGATTTTATAAGATATTACCATGTTTAAACATGTTAAAAACATTCAGTAGTTGTTGTTTGTTGATGTGGTTCCTAAATGTTTCTCGTTTCTTGTTATTTATATATATTAAACTGTTGGTTTGCATGTTTGAAATTTGAATAGTTTCAAACTAGTCATTTGTGGGCCCTTTAATCTTTATACGCTGTTCGGTGTGAACCAAGGATGTGTGTTGAAAACTATATATTGACCTATAACAATAAACATGTACATGTATATTGTGGTTTACTATTAAATGTACAAAATTGTGACTTGGATTGAGGTTTTTTTATTGGCACTCATACAATGTAACAGATCTCCTTATATCTATGTTTTAATGGCTCTAAGATAGTATTTTTGTATTAATTATCCTTAAACAAATGAATATGTTATACATTTATATATACAAAATAAGATGTGGGGTTCACTTACACCTATGAGACAGCTAGACACCAATTCGATACCAAAAGACAACTACCATGACTACATCAACATGTATGGTCATGCGGGGTATAGTACATGTATATATGTTCCTTGGTCATGCATCCTCCTCAACAAAATCAAATACAGAAAACTTATGCTCCTCAACAAAATCAACTACAGAAAACTTTACAAGTCATTCAAGTGTAACCAAAACATGTAAAAAAAAAATTAAACTAATTTGCTGTTTTATATGTACATGTAGTTACATATATAACTTATAGCACGTACATGTATATATGTAAAGACAACACACTATGGCAAAGTGACATACACCTAAAGTACATGTCAGCAAACAGTACATGAAGATCTGTTATCCTCTTGTAGCACCATACATGTGCCTAAGTTGAAATAAATTGTAATGTCTTTGATGACCAATTAAACAAGGATACAAATGATATTGTTTACAATTTGTACTATTAAATGGTGTTGTTTTGATCAGGATACACAGTAATCATGGTAATACAGTTGAAATTATCATTAATGATAAAAATTATTATTAATGATAAAAATTATCATTAAAAATAAAATTGTAACTATTATTTACTTTCTGTATCACTAATGTTTGTAATATATACTTACCAGTGTGGGCGTATGAAACAGAAACTATCCAGATGCTGACATGAGAAGACAGTGATGACAAGAATTTCCCCAATGCCAGTGGAATAATCATGGTGAAATAATATCTTTTAGGAACATTGCCTGTGTGTGGGACACCTAGAAGTCCTAGGATCGGGCCTAAATAAACTGCTGCTGATATAAGCTGGACGAGAGTCACTGTCATAGGATACGGAAATTCTGTCAACACCAACTTTCCAATAATATTTCCGCTCGCACTGGAAATGTACCATACAATGCACACCAAGACAAGCTTGATGCCATAAAATATGGCCTCACTATCCATGGCCAGTTTTTTCAGTGATCAGATTACATTTTCCTTGCGTTATACTGTAGAAAACATGTATACAGTTTTGTCAAATGTCAACATCTGGAGTTTGTACACGTGTGACGTTGCCGACGATAAAAATAGTCAGCAGTGAATTTAAGCTGATTTTCAACCGGATATAAATGACATAGTAAATATGAATTAAGAAATTTTTATCCAAATACACTGACATAGAATAGTAGATATTAAATAAAAAATATCTAATTATTTTGTATTAAAATATTATTTTCTAGCGATGAAATTTGCATCGGTACCGCAATATGTCAGCCACCATGATAAAGTTTGACAGATGAAGGGTTAAAGAATATGCCCAACCACAGCCATAATTATGAGGAGATGGAAATATCTTAAACCCCTTTGCATTGCTGCTGCAGTTTTTCTATTCATACAATTCTTTGTATTGATTAATTTGAGTTCAAACCAGGTGAATATTGGTGATAAATAGGGTTATTGTGAAAAGGGAGATAATTTGACATATTTTTTCTATATCAAATTATGGATAAGCTAAAAACATATAAATTCAATAGCTGAGAAGTGTCACAAACCCTTTTAAATTCAAATCGGTTGGGTTAATAGTGGTATGTTGGAAAAGTTAAATTCCATAGTGTCATAACTAAGGGAGAAAATTTGAGTTCAAACCAGGTTAATATTGGTCATAAACAGAGTTATTGTGACAAGGGAGATAATTTGTCATATTTTTTTTCTCTCTCAAGTTATGGATAATCTAGAAATAAATAAATGATCTAGCTGAGAAATATCACAAACCCAATAGGAGGGGAAATTTGTGGATAAATGTACAACACCAAGAAATATATGGAAATTTGGAGTGCATATTTCTCTTGTTATGTAAAAATAAGAAGACGTGCCAATGAGACAACTCAACATTGCTACAAGGGACCATATTACATACAAATTATGTTATAAATAAAATTCACTATTTGAGAAAGTATTTATGTGCTAAATCTAAATCCACTGTTTGAAAAAGTATTTATGTGCTAAATCTCATTAGATTTTTGTATATAATAAAGCATACATATCTGAGCACAATAAAAGAAAACTAAATACATATTTACTTTAGGCACTGGTTGGCCACTGATATCACCATCTCAATTTTAATAACAAGATCCAGAAATCAAACGTAATTTTTCAAGCAGTTCATATTTAGAAAATTAAAACCATGTACATTTTCCAAAAAGAGATCTTTATAGACATCGCAATATCCTAATTTGATCAACAATACAGGTAAAAGATCTCAATCAAACATCTACAAAATATGCACAAAACAAATTAATAATTCTTTACATACAACTTCAATACATTAAGAAACAAAATTCTTAATAAAAATTAAGACTTCAATACTTAACCTTTACAACAATGGTCACTGCCCAAACCTCAATAATTAAATCTAGTGCAAAGTTTCTGTATACATGTTATATACTGACCGCCAAAACTGGTTTACAACTACTGTAAAAACACAATAAAATAAATTATATACTTCAAAAATGATATGCGAAAAGCACATAAATATTTTTTATAACCTCAGGACACCATATGACCTTCAAAAAGGAGTTTAATGTTAATTTAACCCATACTGCATAGCCAGCTATGAAAGATCATGAAATGACCAAAGTAAATTGATTCAAAAGAGAAAACTAACAGCCTGATTGATGTATAAAAAGATTCATAGCTTCAAGTTCAATACCGGCAGTCAGGGGTACTACTTGTACAAGTGTATTTTATTTACTTGAAGAAGTAAAAAAAAATATACATATATAAGTAAATAAATAAAGTTTAAATAATCTCCCCTTCATTTTCTCAAAAATTTACTTGTATAAGTAAATTTTTCTTACAATCCAACAAAAATCCTCAAGTTTTGAGATGTAAAATCATGCCTTTAATGATTTTTCCCAGGTTTGCTCAAATTTTTTAATTAAAGTTCAATGTTTCATCTCATTAGTTCAACAAAGAAACTGATTGCGCAAAGATCTTAAGTATTTGCGCAAGGCCTTCAAAAATTGCTCCTTGGGGGCTTGTAAATGAGCAGTGTTCTGAAGATAACAGACAAATGAGATTTTCATTGTCCATGAAATTGCACTGAAATGATTAGTAAAGACATCTGCTAGGCACTCTGTCCGCTGTATAACGTCGGAATTTTACGATCTGCCGTCATACGTTTTTTTGTATGTTTGCCCCTGGTTATCGCAGGAAAAACAATAGAATTACTGAGAAGAATTTAAAATAAATTTGATGTTGAAATAAATGGATAATTAACGACTTTTTACCTGATCTCATGTTTATTGATACAAACTAAATAATATTTGCGAGCTGTTATATAAAACGGTATTTTTTGGACGACGTTGAACTCTTCGTTTATTTTATCGGAACAGACTATATTTTGTGAAGCCGGCGCGCCATCTATCAACAACAAATATTCTAGGCAGAAGACATTTTGTGTTGGAAAAGTTCCAGAGTTGGTACTGTCTAATGCTCCTATTTATCGGTAGGTAAATAAATTCACCCTGTTAGATACAAGTGGATTTTTTTTATTATTCTCTTGAAAACGTATGTAAATGAATGGGAGCTTTTAGGAGAACATTCTTGAGAACTTCAATGAAATTATCCCAAAATTTTACTTTTATCCGACTTTCTACTGCACAGCGCGAACAAGGCAAACTACAGATACACATGTATCTTGATATTTTTACGACGATTGTCAACGACGTCGTGAAATACTGTGGGACGTTTCCTTCCACACATTGATGTATGCAGAAATCTACGTGAAAATGAAAGATATAAAATGTAAACATTCGTGAAATGTACGGCAGGCCGGTTCCTCAGAAAAATGTGTTGTTTCAAATTATATAATATTGAATTTTGAAAAGGGAAACAAAATACGGCTACGTTTTAAAAAGCTATCATCATTTGCCAAATGTATTAGAACAGGCATTATATTTATAAGTTGTATTCAAGCACAGGAATCGGAAGTTCTATCAATAAAATTCTGTAAATAATAAGGTCGACTATCAATAGAGCTTCTCGTCTACGAGAAGCTCTATTGATAGTCGACCTTATTATTTACAGAATTTTATTGATAGAACTTCCGATTCCTGTGATTCAAGTGTTCTATTTATATCTCTAAAATCTATAGTCTATTTCTTTATCCACTTTCACTTTCTATTACAACCAGCATTGAGTCGAGGTAGTGATTGTGGGATCTGCAACACACTTTATATTCAAAGTAATAGTTTTTACAAGTAATTGTCACCTTCATTTTTACCACATACAGAGTGCAGCTATAAGTAATAGTTACTGAAGATTATTCCCTAAATACTTCATATGAATTTGCATTTTTCCATGAAATATTCTGTGGTCATTTCTGGTTTGATTTTAATCAACTTGGTACCAATAGATGCAAAATTAAATCAGGTTTATTTGTTTATTTGGTTGTATTTTTGTTGAGGATATTTTTTTTTCTAATGAAATAAAGACAAATATTATTTTCTGTTCAGAAATTTGTTACCAAATATTTTATCCAAATTAAATTGTAAAATTTTATTACCCATGTTCCAGTCAAAACAAAATATAGCAACTGAAAACAAAACTATTCAGTATTGCCAAATTAACAAATATTTTATAGACAATTCTTTATCTTTTAACGCCTTGCTAATACAAATCCAACCATAAATGCATTAAAAAAATTAATTTTAAATGAGTTTTTATATGAAATTTACAGCAACTAACTGAAGTTGATGTTTTCCAAAATGAAAGTTTTATTTAGAAAAAAATTATAAATGATTTAAATGTATATTGAGTACCATAAAAATCAAAATTATCACATCTTTAAATTGTCCTATTGTATGGACATATAGTTTTGTTCTGAAATGTCTCAGAGTTTCTACCAAATGAAGTGCTAAAAAAATTATTTAATACATGGTTAAATGAAAAAAACATGAAAATAACAAAATATAAAACAGGAAAGAAAATAAACAAATATTCTAGAGACAATACACATAGTTTATAAACTGGTTAAATTCAAAGCCTTACTGCTTTGAAAATATTATGCTGTAAAACTTGACATTTTATATATACATATATTATATATATCTTTTTCAGATCTAATAATAATATCATATGCTGTATGACAAGGATGATGTGCTGTATGACAACGCCATTGATATTTCTAAAATATTTAGCTGCTATAAGAATTTCAATGAGTTGTAAGTATAAAGTTAGAAGTTTTTTGTCAATACATGCATGATACAAATATTTACTTTATCAAAGCAAATTCTAAACTGTAACATACCACATTTGAAGGTATCCACATTTTTTTTGGTAAGATGTGTAGTTTTATGTTAATGATTGATTGATTTTATTTTGTTTAAAGCCACTTTCAACACTAGTGTTCTATGTTGTTGTACAAATGTACTCAGTGTTAATGGAGAAAGAAGGATTGCTTAGAGAGTACTACAACCTTCAGTTGGAAAATTGACAATTAAAGAGTAAAAGTCTAAACTAATAAAACAATAATCATAGAAAAAAACTGCACCTGCATGTTTCCCAACTTCAGTGTTTAAAGGCTAGTAATGCAGTAGTTCAACTACTAATAGAACAGTGTCTTATCATGTATATGAAGCTGTATATTTTTATCACATTCAGTTGGTTTTTTTGTTTGTTTTTTAAATTGCATTTTATATACTACACTTTCTGTATAGATGCATTTTCATAATATTTTTTTTCTGTTTTAGGTCTGTAAACTGTTGAAACTGAGTCTAGACACTAAAAACCAAAGACAGATGTAAAGATGAATATCTAGTAATTTGTAAGCACTCTTTTAGATTAAGTTCTACCACAAAATAAAATAAAATTTTAAACCAATTGTCATTAGTAAGAATGGGCTGGTACATGTATAACAAAACTCTTTGTCTAAAATCATCTTAAATATATTTTCTACAAAATAGGCTTTTGTACAACTGCAAAAACAATTAATTTCATTAGACCACATTAATTCTGTATCATAAACCTATGCTGTGTCAACTATTTAATCACAATCTAAATTCAGAGCTGTATCATTCAGAGCTGTATTTAGCTTGATTGGTGTGTCCATACTTACCCCAACCGTTCAGGGTTTGACCTCTGCAGTCGCATTAAGCTGCGCCCTGCAGAGCATCTGGTTGATTTTGATGTGGTAACTTTCTGTCTCCTTGGGGACATGTACATGAGAACACACACACATATATGCACACAAACACACAAATATACATCTTTGACACTCCCGCATTTGATACAAGTCATTAATTATTTGATTTAATTTTCTTTTTAGGTATCATGGAAAAATTTCCATGCCTAACAACACTAGGCTTTACAGTTCCTGTGAGTGAAAGACTAGAGATAGATCAAGTAGCAGACAAATATATAACCAATAAACTACTTCTTGAATTGAACACCATTAAAGAAAAGTCGAATTGTCAATACACATACCAGGATGTTCTCAACTGGATATGTAGTCTTTGTGGAAAAGAAAATGTTACCAACAAAAGCTTATATTTAAAGGTAAAGTCAATACTGCTGAAAATCAAGACAACAGTTTCAAAGCTGAAAAAAAGCAAACAAAACAGTGAACATGTTGAAAATTATTTAAGTTTGGTGATAGATACTGATACATTATTAGAAATTCCACACAATTCAAGAATAAGAAAGAATAATCTCATTGAAACATCTGATACAGAAAAAATGCGGATGTCGAACTTAGAGATCTTAATAAGATTGGAAAATGTACAAGGTAAGTTGATATTTATACAACTCATAAACATATACATTGAATTTTGGTATATTTTGCCTTAGTGAGACAGCAAACAAACAACACAGTCTAATACAAATAGGAAATAAATATCTGTGATATTTATACAGCTCATAAAACAAATACATTGAATTTTGGTATATGTTGCCTTGTTGAGACAGCAAACAAACAACCCAGTTTATCAAAATAAGAAATATATATCTTCAGATTGACATGAATAATCACTGATTTAATTGTGTCAAGTTATGCAGATCTAGTTTTAATAGTGCAATATAACAGCGTGTTTAAATGCACAAAGAAAAAAATACTCATTACAGATACAAACAGCTCCTTGTGCAAAAATTCTTGTTAGTAGACATACTCTTTTAATGAGAAAAAAATGTGCCGGCTTCTATGAATAAGAAGTTGAGTTTCAACAGACCAGCATTTCATTTTCAAGTTGTGTTGATCAACTAAGAAGAACTAAATAGCAAGTAAAGAAAATTTATTTGCAACATATGTTTTGATGAATGAAAACAGCTAACTGGGTACTTATAACATACTTTCCTTTAATCAATTTTGATTTTTGTTGTATATATTTCAAATTACTAATATGCTATATAAATGTAAATATACATCAACATAACATACATTAACTTTTATTTCAGAAGTTGAAGAGGTAGAAGAAACATTGCAATTGACAGAAGAATGAATGGCAAAATAACAGAACTTAATATATATATATATAAAAATGAAATAAAACACATTTTCTTTTTTGATGTATTTTAAATATAAACAATTGGAGATGTTATGTAAACTTAAATTAGACAGCAACCTAACAGCTCAATCACAATATCTATCTGGAGACCATGTCAAACAGTATACAAAAATGAAGATTTATTGTGGTTTACATGAAAATTTTACATACTATATAGCTAGTAAATAATAATGTTTGGTTGAAAGTTAGCTATTCTTTTAGGCATTAATTCAATTTCCAAAATTTATTTAGATTTCTTGTTTTAATAAGAACTTGTCAAAGAATGTATTCCATATTTAGCATAGAATATGTGTATTAAAATATGGTGATGTGGTATGATTGCCAATGAGATAACTATTTTTTATTTTTTTGGATATCTTCTTTTCCTGTCTGGATATGTCTTTTGTGGCCACTCCATACGGATTTCTCTCTGTGATAAGTTAATATGGTAACTACTAACTATTTAACACTTGTGTCTTATTTCTTGTATTTTTTTTTTAATCAATAGCATTCTTTTGATGATTCATGACATTAAACATGATATGCAATTTTTAGAAATTTCTATGGTGTGAATAACGTTATTTTCTGAACCTCAATTTTTTGCTGAAATGGGATATTTTGGTACTGCCTCAGAGCTTCTCTGTGCCCTCTTCACTACATTAGCACATATAACAATTGTATGATAAGAATTCATTATGTTTATGTTAGATAACTCGGGTATTTCAAAAGTGAAATATGACAATTACATAGTCCAGTGTCATGAGATCAAAACAAGCCAATTCCTCCAGGCTAGAAAACGCGCCAAAAGGGGAGACACTGTCCTAAAAAAAAATACCCCATACCAATGACCAGAAATATTGTCTTTTTTCCAATAGGTATTAAGTATGCTTCAAATTAGGGTACATAAAAAATTCTTTTCTGTGAAAATGGTAAAAGCTGCAGAGTCACTACATCTGCAAAGAGCAGATAATTTAAAATTCTATTAGAGCAAAGAAATCCAAAGATTTCAATAAAAGAAGATAGGATGACTTTTTTACTTCTACAAGTAAAAAAATCTGAATGTCTAAGGGACATAACTCAGCCAATATTTTTTTTTACCTATACAAGTAAATAAAATTCACTTGTATAAGTAGCGTACAAATTTACTTATATGTGTATATTTATTTTCACTTCTTCAAGTAAATAAAATACACTTGTACAAGTAGTACCCCTGACTGACCGGTATTTTTCACAATTACATGTAACTCTTCGAAATTTATATATCTGATTAATATAATGGGATTTACACCCACTATTAATATAGATTGGGTTAAACTGGCCACATGGGAACAATGCCCAAATGAGATACATGTATATTGATTCAATCCTTAAATTTGTTCTTGCTTTGTATTTTTACTTAAAATGACACAAATCCATCAAATGAAACTCCAACCTGATCAAACATTCAAAAGAAGTGATTCATTTTAATAAACATTTGATATTTTTTCTGCATTTATGATTCTCTATCAACACATTTATGGTAAAAGCAGAAAAAACTGAAAAAGGAACTGGCCATTTCAGATATACAAAAACATTTTAATAATGTTAGTATTTACAATTAAAGTACAAATATTTTATATTGCATGCTAATTTTTGTTTTATTTTCTACCTACAATGTACATGTATAATATCAAGATTTTGTACAATTATACATGTACACAATTGTTTTATTTGTTTTAGGGTGATGCAGACACCCACAGCCATAATGGCAAGGTAAAGTATAGGATAAGTTTAATTAATTTGTATAGAAAGTTGTATCTCAGTATGAGCTCATGTTTTACAAATTGTTTCATGATGTTGTTTAATAAAATCCAATTAATAAAAATGTACAGCCACTGATATTAGAATTTAGGAAAGGATAAATTATATTAATTTACCAGCAGCAGGATATAGAAAAAAACCTATTAGTTTTGAAATCTATTTTGTCTTATCAATTGATATAAAAAATGTATAATATGAAATATTTTCATAATTAGAAATAGAAAACTTAATGTGAGAAAAAATAAATGATCATTAATTTGGTCACCTAAAAAAATTACTAGTTTAGCATGAAAAGTGGATTTAAACTTAAGAGGAGTGCCATCACCCATTACTATGCCAACTGAGATAAAAGATAAATTAGAAAGGTGATATTTAAATCACTTTAGTCATGCTGATCCAAGTATTTTCAAAATATTGCATAAATTGTTTACAAAAACTGCTATAAAGATAATTAGATTAAGACAATGATTTAAATCTTTATGTTTTAGATAGTGGTTGAGTTATTACAGAAGTCATGGACTGACAGCCCCTTGTTTCTACTAGAGCCTTCAATCTTATCTGCATTGTCAGCTGGAACCAACTCAAAAGAAGATTGTGTTTATTTGTGTAATAATAACAAAGTTATTACATTTGGTATCATTGGAAACCAATCCAAAACTTTGGTAAATAATGTACATATAGCAATAGTGAATACATTAATGTACAATTTACTGTTCTTTGATTTCACATTTCGACATAACTGGTCAAATCAGTAATGTAGCAAGAAAATGAACATTCTTGCTATTTAAGTAATATGAAACTTCGAAATTTAAAAAAAAAATGAACATGGTTTATATATTATATTTGAAGTTTTACTTTAAAAGAATTTTTGTTTAAATTTTTTTAAAGGAAATCCTTTACTTTTACTTGTAAGCAATATGAGAACTATATTTGGTGAATGAAATGATTGTAAGGTGAACATGTCTGTCTGGCAGGTATCATATGACCTTGACCCCTTTTTTACGGTCCATTACTCAATGCTACGTCTTTGTGTTTTGATCTCTTTTTCAATTACCAGCAGCAATAGGTCAACTAGATTTGGTGTATAAAAAGGTTGTAAGGTTAATATGCTTGTCTGACATGATTTATCTGACCTTGACCTTATTGTTATAGAAGTTTAAAAAACATTAAGTTTAATTGTTATGTTTAGTAAAACCTATATCTTTAAGATTTCAACATAAAAGCAATGGTCAGTAAAGCAGGCGCAACATTTCAGCGCATCTACTCTTGTGTTAATAAAGGAAGATGGCCATCAATTAAAAATTGATATTCAATGAAAAAATAATATTGCGTCTTAAAAGTTCAAGGATGTTTTTTTATTGTTTTTAGTTTAATACTAATATTGTAAACCAACTTATTTTCTTGAGCGATTTATTTTTTGCGAGTTTCAAATATAATTTTCTTAGTCTAAATCTAAGCAAAAATTAAACCACAGATATGGATATCACCAATTAACCATAGGATGACCAATACATTTTTAGCTCACCTGACCTGAAAGGTCAAGTGAGCTTTTCTCATCACTTGGCGTCCGTCGTCCGTAAACTTTTACAAAAATCTTCTCCTCTGAAACTACTGGGCCAAATTAAACCAAACTTGGCCACAATCATCCTTGGGGTATCTGGTTTAAAAAATGTGTCCGGTGACCTGGCCATCCAACCAAGATGGCCGGCATGGCTAAAAATAGAACACAGAGGTAAAATGTATATTTAGGCTTATATCTTTGAAACCAAAACATTTAGAGCAAATCTGACAAAGGTTAAAATTGTTGATCAGGTCAAGATTTATCTGCCCTGAAATTTTCAGATGAATCGGACAACCCGTTGTTAGGTTGCTGCTCCTGAATCGGTTATTTTAAGGAAATTTGGCAGTTTTTGGTTATTATCTTGAATACTATTATAGATAGAGATAAACTGTAAACAGCAATAATGTTCAGCAAAGTAAAACCTACAAATAAGTCAACATGACCAAAATTGTCAGTCAACCCCTTAAGGAGTTATTGCCCTTTATAGTCAAATTTTAACAAATTTTCGTCAGTTTTTGTAACTTGTTCAAAAATTTTCTTCTCTGAAACTACATGGCCAAATTAAACCAAATTATCATTGTGGTATAAAGTTAAAAAAATGTGTCCGATGCCTACTAAACAAAATGGCCGACATGGCTAAAATTAGAACATAGTGGTAAAATGCAGTTTTTGATTTATATCTTTAAAACTAAGACATCTAGGGCAAATCTTCCAAGATTTAAATGTCCATCAGAATAAGATCTATCCCCTTGCAAATTTTCAGATGAATCTGACAACTCGTTGTTGGGTTGCTGCCCTAAAATTGGTAATTTTAAGGAAATTTTGCAATTTTAGGTTATTATCTTGAATACTATTATAGATAGAAATAAACTGTAAACAGCAATTTTGTTCAGCAAAGTAGGATCTAAAAATAAGTCAACATGATAAAAATTGTAAGAGTACCCCTTAAGGAGTTATTGCCCTTTATAGTCAATTTTGAACAACTTTTCGTAATTTTTGTAACTTGTACCAAAATTTTCTTTTCTAAAACTATGGGCAATATTAAACTAAAAGTGGCCACATTCATTACTATGGTATCTATTTAAAAAAAAGTGTCTAATGACCCCATTTACCAACCAAGATGACCGACATCAGTAAATGCAGTAACAGGTGAGCGACACAGGCTCTTGAGAGCCTCTAGTTTTTTGTGTTGTTTGGTTGATGAAATTGACTGATCATGACATATACAGCTCAATATAGTTTATTCATAATAAGTTTTTGTAATATCAAATTACATAGTGCATGTAGTTTCTGAAACGAAATAAAATAGAATAATGTTTTTTTTTGTTATTTCAGTCCTTAATGGTTCATAAGTTAAGACAGGATGGATTTTCAGCTGTTGATTCATCGGATGAACATCCTGATTCACTTACCAAAGAAAATAGAATGCCTGTCAAAATAACCACACATATATTTGTTCAACATATGAAATACCCAGAACCCACCATTCATATTGTTGTATTTTACAACAGAAAACCAGGCTTTCTATGGCACAGCCAAATACAGATTGCAACATCAGATATAGCTTTTGGTTCAACTGCTGGAGCATATGAAGTGTAAGAAAGTCAATAGAATGCATAGTTATATTACTTGACACAATTTATTTTTGTCCATCCTAAATGTTTCTTATTGTAAGAAAGCAAACCTAAAATTCAAACAAGGGTGTTAAGAAAATAAGATGTCAAAGTAACTTAGTTAATCTATATGACCAACTTAATGTCATATTCTAACAAAATCAGTTTGGCAATTATGTGATTTGAAAACCATATATGTCTTGTAAGAAGTTATTGTTGCATATAAAAATCAGAAAATCATGCAATTATGCCCTGTTATATAATCTGTAAATCACTATTGAGGTAAGTTCACAGTCACCAATTTGTTATACTTTTTTCTTGATACCATTTTAGTGATCCTTCTAATTTATTTTATGTTTTATTTCCAGGTTTAATTTACAAAAGAATACAATAGACAATGTCCAGTTACATGTGCCATCACCTATCACAACATTTCTACAACAAGTGCCTCATTCTGAATTCATTGAATGTAACTATGCAAGAGCTGAAGCTTTCTATTTGAAAAACCCAAGAGACAAATCTGAACAGGCTATACATTTCCAAAGGAAAGCAAGACAACTTATATCAACAGCACAGAAAGTTTTAGATGGTCTTGGTATAAGATTCTGGATAAGTAGTGGTACTACCTTGGGTAAGATTTTAAATTTTATCTTGGAATTATCTAAGAAAACACATTGTGATGCATAATAAAATTAAAATTTAAGATGGTACAGTTATAACACTACAGGGAGATAACTCTGTTAAAACCAGCTGAAAGTTGTACTAAAAAACTTAAGGATAGTTAAGTCAGTTTATGTTGATTTTTTCATTGAGGGAACTTCAAAACATACTCCAAGTAACAAAGATTTTGAATCAATCATTCCACTCATCAAAGTCAGAAATGCATTGAACAATCTTAAATTTTACCAGGACTGAACAATGACCTTAACTTATCCAAGTTTTTGACACAACCAAGTTAGTCACAACAAATGTATTGTAAACAAAATAAAGGCTTTTCTAATTTTGATTTTTAGTGACTCTAATAATACAGTAACTTATTCAGAATATAAAATTACTTTTACATGACAAATACAAAAAAATACACTTTAAACTATTTCAGGTTGGTTCCGACAGTGTGATATAATACCTTACTCTCAAGATGTAGACTTAGGCATATGGATAAAAGACTATAAGCCAGAAATGGTCCAAGCTTTTGAGAAGGCTGGACTTCCTTTAAGATTTTTATTTGGAAAAGTAAGTAATTAAAGTACAATAAATTTAGAAATGTTTTGGATATTTTATTATCGCAAAAATTGCTAGAAGATACCTTTGCAAAAATATGATCTCTTCTTTTAGATTTTGAAAACATTATTTTAATAGTGTATTTCCTGAAATCATAATACCAAAACTTCTATTTTTGTCATGTTGTAATGTTTATAAATAGCAATAATAAATGCACACACTTATTTCAGAATATATGTAAAAATGATAAAGGTTCCATATCATTTTTGTTTGTCTCCAAATACAGAGTGGATGTTATACTGTTATCTTGAATTTTGCTCAACTTTACTTTCTATTACTGTTTCTCAGCTCGGATATTAAAAATTAATGTGATGATAGGCTGAAAGTTTAGAAATATTTATGGGTAGAAATGAAATTTGTATCATTTCTTGATATGAAAGACATTCCAAATGATTTTTGTCTGACATGTCTAAAAGTTGATGTACATGTACACAAAATCTAATACAGTTTAAGTCCAAATGAAATAAAACTGACAGAATTTTTTGTATAAATTGTGAAGCTTTGCAGGACCTTGTTTTTAATATTGAACATAAACACAACTTCACTAAAAAACCAGGTGCAGATCTAGAATTTTGAAAAAAGGGATGGCCTTTGCCAATTCATAGATTGGAGTGACAAGTTTATACATTTTTCATATATGTAGCTGAGTTGCAGAAAGACTGGGAAGGGCACTGCAGGAAATCCACCTCTGAAATAGACATATTGGTCCACCACACTGTCTTCAACAAATGACAGACACTCACACATATAAGCCTGGTTTAGCTTCAAAACAGCCAAGTTGAAATTGCTGAGGATATGACAACAACATCAATTCTTTTAAATGAATAACAAAACACGAAAGATCCCAAAAACCATTGACAATAATCTGGTCTTTAGACAAATGAACAAATTTGTTGCAAGGTAATTTTTTTTTTTTTTTTCTTGCTAGACAAAAACTCTTCTCTTTTCTCATTTTATGTTTTATGATTTTTAAATGTGTAAATTAATGAATTTTACAGGTAGAAGACAGCTACCAAATGGCATTCCTATCAGGGGAAGTCAAACTTGACATATTTTTCTTTTATGAAGATGATTCCTCTATGTGGAATGCTGCAACAGTGACAGAAACTGGAGAAAAACTAAGGTGAGTGCCATAATTGATATGATAGATATAGGAAGATGTGGTGTGTGTGCCAATGAGACAACTCTCCATCCAAGTAATAATTTAATATAGTAAACCATTATAGGTCAATGTACAGCCTGTTTATCCTTTGCTAATAATTATTTGAAAATAGACCAGTATTTCAGTATTCTCCAAAGATATTACATTTAGCATCCTAGTTTACAGGGAAATCTTGTTTCAAAAATCATAGCATCACATTCACAACACAATCTATAAGAAAACCAATTAAGACAGCATCACATTTTAGAAATATTATATAGCATCACACTACCATGATGCTAAAAGGCCCTTGGGAGAACACTGACTATTAATGTTGTTTTATGTGACTTTTTACATATAAAACTATCAAAACATCCCTGAACTTCCATCTCCATCTTCATACTTTATGGCATAAAATTGGTATTTTATAGCTTTCTTTCAGACTGACCCCATGTATATGTAAAGGTACATTAAGGTAAAGTTATGCAATGGATTACATACATGAGCACTTAGTCCTTTTGGAATAAGTCTGCTTATTTAATTTATAACCCTCACTTTTAAATTTTTGGGAGACATTATTTTATACTTTTGAATTTGGTGTTTAATAGTGCACAAAAAAGTGGTCTTATCATCATACATGTATTTGATTGCAATCGTTTTCATAATTTTTGTAATACAGTGTCCTGGAAGTCACTCTATTTATAAAACACATATTATAAAACATGCATTGACTTATCACATATTTTTGTTTCAGATACATATTTCCGCGGTTTAAATTATGTTGGACAACATTATTGGAAATAAAAGTTAGGATACCATGTCCAACTCAACCATATATTGAATCAAATTATGGCAACCAGTGGCAGACACAAATAAAAAAATGGGATTGGAAATCAAGTGCTCCTAATGTTAGACACAATGGCTACTGGCCAAAGGACCAATGGGAAAAGGTTATACAAATGTATGAGTAATGATAAAAAGAAAGAACCAATGGTAAAAAGTGATACATACTGTGTATATGATGTATAAAAGAACAATTTGATAGAAAAAAAGGTTGTGACAAAGAATGTCCTGTCCAAAGAATTAGTAGAAGAAAGGTTATGTTAATCTATGATCAATTGTTAATATAGCATAGCATTGATATCATTGTGAGAAATGAAGGTTATGGTAACAGAAAGAGTTCCTTTGACAGTCAGTATCCACTTAAAACTAGCATTTTTTTCTAAGAGGAGCACAAAAAGAACATTTGTATTTTTGAAGAGTGTGTCATCTATAGTTGCTAGAGTTTAAGTCTTATATAATCACTTGATTGTTTTAAGACCTGTATAAACCAATGCCTAAGAACAAGCGTATTACCCTCCATAAACATGTTAACAAGTTAACAAATTATAGAAATATAGATTCTACTACCGAATTGAGTGTAATACGATATTTATCCACTCAAGACAGTTAAATTTTCAAATCGGCCAGGACTTTAAAATTGATAATTTAACTGTTGAGAGTGGATAAATATCTTATTACACGAGATTTGGTGGGTGAATCTGTTTCTCTAATGATTTTCTAACATTATGCAGGAAAACTTATTCCTTCTTTTCTAATGATCTGCAAAAAGATGTGTTCTTTCTATGTGACGTCAGGCATGGTCGCCTTTTTTCATGCCGTCACAATAGGAGATCCAGAGGAAAGCAAGAAAAATCGACGTCACAATCAGATTTTAACCAATGAAGTTCTGAGATCAAACGAACCACACTTTGGTTAAATTTTTTTTATACAATGTGTGCAAAAAGGGATAAATTGACGAAGAATTAGAGAAAAGATGGTATGCTAACTACCAGTCTATTAAATGATTGCTTGTCAGATATCAGGCAAAATCTGCAAAAGTTTTTTTTAAATGAGAAATTATTGCTATGTTTCTTCTTTCATACGAGAAGCTATGGCTGGGTTTAAATCACATTTTTATGCATTTTCTTTTTCGTTGAAATTTTACATATTATCTGAAATTTATATTTACAAATGTCGATATCACTTTTCATTAATTTTGCATGATATATCTTGGTTAATAACTGTGTTACTGTATTATTTGTTTTTTTATTGAAAAGCTTTAAAGATATACCCTGGTTGACAGTAAGTGCTGTTTTCTTAAAACAAAGAATTTGTAAAATAAGAGAAAGACCACCAGAAAGTGTTGAAAAAGTCATGTTTGTCGGTAGATCTGTTTAAAAATGTTTAGAAAATTATTTCTAGGATTGATTAGACCTTAGAATTTTATATTGTGCAGAATTGGGCATTGTTTAAAACTTTTTTTTTTTTTATGTAGAATACAATTTGCATAAGAAGAAGACCATATACAATGTTTTAAATATTTAGTAATTGTTTATAAGGCTAGAATAAGAATATATTTGTACAACATTCCATTTTAACTGCATTTATATGCGTTAAATGTCTTTAAAAAAAACATTCCAAAATGTGTTCTTGTGTCTGTTGAATTATAAATTCTTATAGATATATCATTTGCAGGTTCAGCTGTAGAAAACATTATTCAAAATAAATATTTTAAATATTTAAGAAAATTGAATGAATGCAAAGCATGATTGTCAATATACTAATTTGAAAATACCCATTTTAATTGCATATGAAGCTGGCATTATAACTTTTGAAAAATATAAAAGCTTCCAAATTCTATTCCTCTATTAATTTTTGCGAGGATTTTAAATAGGATTTGATACCTTTACTGTTATAAAAATGTAAAATTTAATGTTGAACCAAAGGATAAAATGTCATGAAGAGAGACCTATCCAGAAAGAGAATCTAAAAATTAATTTAATGTGGCTAATAAGATGTTTTATATGTATATATATTTATAGTGGTGCTATCTGTTATTATTTGTTTCATGTTAGCTTTAAATATTTTAAGAATTTACATGCAATTCAATTTTCAATAAATTCACCTGCCAAGCTAAACAACATACTTTTTAAATTGTTGTCAATTCCATGCAAGAATCATTTTATGTTGATCATTACTGATGATTAATGGTTGCATCATTCATTGTTTTTGAATATACACTTTTGTATATAGATACTTTTTGCCTGCTGGATTTCTACATTTAGGGTTTACACAATGACAGATATCCCCAGTAAATGATAAATAATAAATTTGTCTATGATTCTGATGATTGTCCTTTTTGTAACCTGTGATGAATTTCACAGAATGTTAAAAAAAATCCCATTTCATGGGTCAGTAATGATATGAAAATCAGATTTTTCATTCATTGTCAAAATGCATTTCTGTCACAGAAAATTGTTACTGATGATATTGATCTTATTATTAACACTTTATATGACATATACCCTAGTTAAGATAAGAACAATTTAAAAATATTTGTCATGGTATTTGGGATGTAAGGATTTTTCCCAGTTATATTTACTTTATAGTTTAAGATTTTATAATTAAAAAAAGTTCATGTATTGCATAATGGTAAAACTATATGGCACCATCAAATTGTTGCAGGCCATATAAACCCAAAGCAGTTACACTAGATCAAAATGTATATAGCAAACATTCTTAGGTAGTTTTGTAGTAGCCTCTGAGTATTGACTAGATATGAGTTAAATTTGCAACAGATCATTCTTTGGAACTTCCTTGTTACTGCTGTTGCTTTTTAGCCCTATCTTGTCAAAATGATCAATATGTTTTAGTTGTTACTTGGATTAAAGTCTTCCATACAGTTTTTGTCATTTTTTTGCATTGCTAGTACAATTGAAGGCCTAGTATATTATAACTCTTCAGGAGCACTTGAATTCACCCTCATTTTTTAGTCTTTAGTTTTCTATTTTTGCATTTTGTGTACTTTTGTTTCTCTGTTTGTCTTTTTCTTTTTTGGCCATGGCCATGGTCAGTTTATTTTAGATTTATGAGTTTGAGTGTCCCTCTGGTATTTTTTGCCCCTCTTTAATCATTGTGAGCAGAGGGATGTGGACTGCAGTATATTGCTAAACAGAACAGAATGGCCCTAGCTATAGGTATCATAAGGGGATAGATATAGTGTATAGATTACGTATAAAATACCAACATCACAAAAGTTGGTAAACGAAGAGTAGTCATAATGCAAAGTTCACTAAATTATGTTTTTAAAAAGTTCGGTAATTTTGTTTATTCGGATTAACATTGAAGAGGAAGATGGTTCCACCTTTGTGTCTTTTTGTTTCTCTATCAAACTGTTATGATATCAGTGCTTTTACTTACAAAAAGATCAAATCATACAGCAAGTTTACCCATTGAATTCATATAGATTTATTAGTTAACCTGGCTACACTTTGGTAGAAGTGGTCGATACTTGAGGAAAGAATTGAAACAATAGTTGCAATCTTTTTAAAAAGCAAAAAAAGCAGACTGAAACTCTAAAGGTAAAATTGACACACTGCATTTGTAATCCATTGTTCTTATTATGTTATCTCCTTTAAGAGCTTAGCTGCTTGATGTTTTAGATGTCCATAAAGGATGACAGTTCAAATATTTCAAAAAGGATGACAGTTCCAATTTCCAAAAAAGATGACAGTTCCAATATTCCAAAAAGGATGACAGTTCCAATATTCCAAAAAGGATGACAGTTCCAATATTCCAAAAAGGATGACAATTCCAATATTCCAAAAAGGATGACAGTTCCAATATTCCGACTTCAAGACTGACTTTGCTTTAAAAATTCTCTTGTTTTTTAACCAAGGCTGAAATGTTTGCATCTGTCCTAATTCAGGAATCTGATGTACAGTAGATGTAGTTTGTTTATGTAGTTTATTTTAGATTGTCAGTTTGTTTTAGATTTATGAGTTTGACTGTCCCTTTGGTATCTTTCGTCCCTCTTTTAAACATGTTTCTCGTCTTTATATAAGATTAGACTTGGTTTTCCCGTATGAACAGTTTTACACTACTAGTTTTTGGGGCCCTTATAGCTTGCTGTTCGATGTGAGCCAAGGCTCAGTGGTGAAGGCTGTACCTTGACCTATAATGGTTTACTTTTATAAATTGTTATTTGGATGGAGAGTTGTCTCATTGACACTCATACCACATCTTCCTATATCTTAATATGAAAATATGGAGAAGTGATTTAAAAGCTAACCATCAACCATATATGAATGAAGTTGAAATGCGCATCTGCAGGTCAATGTTCAACAATGAACATAAACCTAAAGCTAGTAAGCTATAAAAAGCAAGCACGATAACCAAAGACGTGATTAACAATAAAACTATAAAGTTATAAACAAAAATTAAATGTGAATTACATTTGTTTTTTTGCGCACTTCAATGTTTCTGTTGTTTTGTTGTTTTCCTCTTATAGTTGGTGTGTTTACCTCAGTTTAAGTTTGTAATCCGGATTTATTTTCCGTCAATCGACTCATGATTTTCGAATAGTAGTATAGTACTGTTGCCTTTATTTATAGCAACTAACCACTACATCTGTATTACATGCTCCTGTTTGGAACTTACTCATATAAAATGTGGTGGGATTAAAAACCTCTGTGTGCTCAACTTCACAATACCTGGCCAAATGGTGAATCAGCACACTATTAAACAAACTGTAAACATCAGTTGTGAAGGGCTTGTTTCTTCATACCAGAGTGAATCAGTAAAATCATATGACAAAAAGAAAAAAAACCACAAAGTACTAATCTAAAAGTGTATAATAAAAATTCTCCAAGATATATTTTAAAAAAGTCTATAAAAGAATGACAAAATAAAACATCATACTTAATCAAATCATAGAAGGAATGACTTTGTATAGACATTTTATAGGACAAGGATGGGTTTAAACTAGTTTTATAACTAGTGAACTTCCAACTTGAATGTGTTTATACACTGTGTAGAACGCCACATGCGGGGTGTCGGCTAGGTTTGACACGGGGTGGCAATTTCGAAGCAAAGAAAAACTGTCAAAATAAGTTCAAGTATAAAAATTTCTTTATTTAAAATTCTTAGAACCATATAATGTACTGCACGGAAGGAACTGAAACATAATCTATTTCCTGCAATCAAAATCAGTCGTTTTCAGGGCTCTGTTTTCTCAAACACCTCTCCCTAGTTTTCCGTGTTGCAGATTTTGAGGCTTTATATGCAAATTTCTGGATAAAAATCTACTTTAGACGACTTCCCTCTGCGCCATTTATATAGAATTGAATGCCTATTGTGGAATTTAACCAAATACCAGCTTAATACTTAAAATTAATTGCTTTCAAAACTAGTTTTTCATCAAAATAAAAAGTGTCGCTCGGGGTGTCAGTTTTCGCATCTCAAGGGGTGGAGGTTTCCAATAAAAAAACTAATAGATTTGCATATGAATAATGTAAATCGGTCTTATCTGATTCTTTTTAATTCAAACACAACTGTTATATCATGATAACAAATAAAAAACTGCAAGTACTTCATTTTGTCTCTTTTTTTAGTCATGTAAGACATGTGCTTTTGATTTCATAAATAGTTAAATATAACTCAAAATATTTTGATCTGGAGCTAGAAAATGATTCCCTTTCCTTTTCAGTCACTATCATGGTCAGATAAAAAGTCACTGATGTGGCTCAATACACCGAAAGATGTAGGAAAATCATAGAGTAGACCTCCATATAAGATTTTTGCCGAATCCATCAACAGTCAAACTCTATCATTGGCATCAAAGCTCTTCATCAGGTTCTTCTCAAAAGCGCTTGTGCATGCTATAAAAAATACTCACTCTGAAACGAAATCGATCACTCTCTCAAATGAAAAACTCACCGGCACCTTTATCATCAAATGTAATACTGCTTGAAGGAGACCTGAAGCCGATGACACTCTATTCTCAACAATATCAAAAAGCCATTCAAAATCTTAAAAAAACTTTATATATATGGCTGTTGATTTTCCATCTTTTATCCGAATGATAAAAGCAAATGAATATGAATATCTTTTCGACAATATTTCTCTTCGACTTTTCTTTGGGACGGTCAGTTTTATGTCAAAAAGAATAACATTGGAACTATGATATCGGGAAACAACTAAGAGGTTTTGGAAAACTGCCTACAGACTTTTTCACGTTAAATTTTTATATAATTTATGAGTAGACCAAAAATTATTGGATACATTACCGAACACTTGTGTGAGCGCGGAATGAACGATCCCCAAGATGCAGGAATAAATAATGCAGTTACAAATAAAAAGATACTATCATACCTTATCGTAATAGACATTGATATCCCAAAGAATTACCTCATCGCCATGGACCTTGATATCCAAAAGTGTGACCTCTGCTTTAGATATCTATGTTCTATCGTTCTCCAGGCATTCTTTATCCTGTATTAAATATGTTAGGTAACTAATAAAATGTTATGTGATGACGGTTTTAAAGATGGTAAAAATCCAAGGAAAGAAAAACATTACTAGATGCCGGTGAGTGTTTCATTGACAAGAGTAACCGAATTTGTTTTAGAGTGACAGCTTTTTGCAGTAAGCACGTGCGATTTTGAGAGGAGCCTGAGGATGAACTTTGATATTTTTTGACTGATGGTGGCTTCGTGACTTTTTTCTGACCATGAAAGTAACTAAAAAGGAAAAGAAATCATTTTTCAGCGGTAAAAAAATATTTTGAGTCATTTTTTTACTATTAATGAAATCAAAAGCACATGTCTTATATGACTAAAAAAAGAGACAAAATGAAGTACTTTTTAGTTTTAAATATGTTATCATAATATAAGTAGTCAGACAAAAAACGATTTACATGATTCATATGCAAATCTATTCGTTTTTTATTGGAAGCCTCCACCCCTTGAGATGCAAAATCTGACACCCCAAGCAACACTTTATATTTTGATGAAAAACTAGTTTTAAAACCAATTTATTTTAAGTATGAAGCTGGTATTTGGTTAAATTCCACAATAGGAATTCAATTCTATATAAATGACGCAGAGGGGAGTCGTCTAAAGTAGATTTTTATCCAGACATTTGCATATGAAGCCTCAAAATCTGCAACACGGAAAACTAGGGAGAGGTGTTTGAGAAAACAGAGCACTGAAAACGACTAATTTCGATTGCAGGAAATAGATTGTGTTTCAGTTCCTTCCGTGCAGAACATTATATGGTACTAATAATTCTAAAGAAATAAATTTTTATACTTGAACTTACTTTGACAGTTTTTCTTCGCTTCGAAATTGCCACCCTGTGTCAAACATAGCCGACACCCCGCATGTGGCGTTCTACACGATGTTATAGTGTACCATCAATTACTGAAAGCTATTTTGCAACTAATCAATATATCATGTTTCCCAGAATAAAATATCAATCAGTACCCATTTAAAACATCTTGTGTAAAGATGTCACAAATAGTCTCCAATAAAAACATTATAAACAGCAATGCTAAAATAACAATGCTGTCAGGATTTAAGACCATAAGTGTTCATAACTGGATAACAATATATATTTAGTTGTGATTTATTTTATTGATAACAAAATAATGTAAGTAAGTATGGATTAAAACCGTATTTAAAGTTTCACTACTGTATTGAATTGATAGCACACAAAATATTTTGTCGAAAGGTTCTATAAGTTAACATGGGTGTATTTTAATCAGGAGCTCTATAAACAACACTGCTATAAAACTAGGTTGTGATATCCTGTTTATTAAACTGCAAATTGAGCTTTTATCTCAGTCTGTTCCCACCTACGTTCATGCATTGCATTGTTTCATCAGAAATAACTTAAATCTATATCCTATGAAATTGAGTAGACTCAAGATCATTCCTTTGGAATAGTGACAACTCTAAGGTGGTCATTACAGCATATGGACCAATCGGCTGTCATGTGCTGTCTATTATTTATTTGTAATGCATATGTTGTCGCATTTGCATAATTTTTTTTATATTTAAACAAGTAAAGAATTAAGTTAAAATAAAAACAAAACTGCTAATCAAAGCTCCAAAAGAATCTAAGAAGACCGTCGCTGAATTGCTCACCTGGCAAACATATGTAGTGAACTCCATCATGCAAAAAGTTTATAACATTTTCTCCAGGCAATAACTTACTTATAATAGTACTTAAACACAAATATTGGTATCCGAAAATGAGAAAAAATAATCAGCTTTTAAATATTTATGAAATAATAATGAAAACTTCCCTTTTTCCCTAAAACACACACAAACACAAAACGTTATTTATGTAAATAGATTTTTAGACAGATCAAAATTATATTGTTTCTTATCAATGTGTTTGTTTAAAAACGAACCGTCATACATATATACGATAAGATAAGATTAAATAGTATAGTTTTATTCCAAATAGAGGACTATGATGAGTTATAATTACAGTGATTTATTGTAATTGAAAAATACGAATGGTTTTGAAAATAATTTACTATTATAAATATACAACAACATTATTTTGTAATCTTAAGTCACAGTTAGGTAGACAAGCGCTATAAATCATGTGAAAAATATTAATATATGCACATACTCATATCAATTATATATAACAAGTGAATATTCTTAAAGGGTTTTATTGAATATGCCAATATTCGATTGATTATGCACATTTAATGCGCAGTTCACAATTGAAAATAAGTCAAAGATAGCTATCAAAACCGATTATTTATACAAAATATAACAGTAAATACAGAAGCAGCGACATATACTTAACTGTATGTTATATCTCTAGAATCAGTTGAGACAATTAACATACCAGTAATCATATCAGCAAAAAAATATTTTAACATATGATACGAATAACATAAGCGTACATTACAGTCAAATCAAAAGCCATTTTCTTTCAAATGAAATCAAAACTAAAAGAGTCTAAAACTAAATAATGAAGCTACGAACCATTGTTAATTTTAAACTAATATGTAATACGATGTTATTTTTTCCACACACAAAATCAAATGCCATATGAAAACAATATCAACAGCCAGAATATGTCAGTCCAAACATATTTTGTTGTTCTTCCATGTTGACACTTCCGATGTAAAGTTTTCCTGACTCCGAGAATGCCAGACAACACGGCAACTTTATTCCTATCGACGTAGTATCGAACCTGCAAACGTATTATCCGTCGCTATTTAGAATGTGTAATATGTGACTGACGGCATCGTTAACAATGAAATTGTCTTTCTTTGTTGCAACAATTCCTCCAAAAAGACTTATCTCTGCATCGGGCTGACCATCATAGGTATTGAGGATACCCCCAGTTGGTGATAGGATGACAACTCGACCATTGCCTGCGTCGGATAACCAATCGACTACACCAACGTTTCCCTTGCTGTTGCTAGTGATATGTTTTGGGTATGTGAACAATGGATTTTTTCCCTGATCGAATTCCCATATCATTTGTATTTCACCCTCGATATTCATCGCAATCAGCACTTTGCTTCCCTCGGGCGCGTATCGTATTCCTTTGGATCTCGATTCTATAATTAGTTCGTTTTTCTCAGTTAAATGAACTGCAGCAATGATCTGATCATAAACTGAATAGATAGAGTGGTCTGTGTGCCTGTTTTAGGGTTTATATTTTTCAATACAGAATCACCAGTTGCTAAAAGAAGATCACCTGATGGTACTACTACCATACTGAATACAACAAGTTGAATGTTCAATAATTCCAAAATGTCTTCCACGCCCAGAACAACCTTCTGTAATATACCATTTTTAGAGTCGGCTATCCATATTGGATTATCGTTACAAATAACAATGGAGTGAATAGAACGTAACTCGGTCTTTGCCTTCTTTTCTACTTTCATTATGACATTGGCCATGGAAGTTTTTGAAGTGCTATCATGGTGTCTGTCTTGAGAGTCCCTAGTTTCATACATTTTGTTGTAGCTGGCACGAAATGAGATATATTGTAACCTTTGTCGGTACGTGTTGGAAGTAACTCGTTGTCATATCCGAGTTGATGCTCTAATATCTGCACGAAACTGTTCAACTTTAAGGCGTTCTCCCTTCTCCCGATTAATGATATATACTTTCGCTTTTTCAAGCTTGCGTTTTCTCTGTCGACGTATGAATCACTTGTTTTCAACTCTCTATCTAGTTGTTCGAAAAGTTCCTCTTCACATCGATTCATAGTTTCACTTAAAGTTTCCTTTTCTACCTTTATAGCTTGTTTGGCTTCTCTGTGTTTTAAGTGTCTATCAGATTCTATTTCGGTCAGTTCCTTCTATCTTTTTCCTATTTCTTCTAACATCAAAATAATTTGTTCTTGTATATCGTTCGAATGTTTGATTTTCTCATCATACGCTTCTATCAAATTCTGAAGTTTATGTCCATTGTGGGCATCGGTTATGCATATAGGACACACATCTTTGCTGCATTCTTTACAGAAAAAACAGTATATTTGATGTTGATGGGTCTTACATTTTATATTACCTAATATACCATTTTCATTCACTCCATTTTCTTTTGTACCAATGTCCGTTATATTTATAATTTTGTGATCTCCAGAAGTTTTCACCTTCGAATGTATGTTTTCTCGACAATTTCCACACATCAAAAGATCACAGTCTCTGCATTTCCACATGATTTTCTTGTCTGGAATTTCACATAACTGACACGTTATTTGGATTTGTTCCTGACTTAATGACTTGGAAAGTGCTATGTTTAATTGTTATGTGATCAAGTATAATGTCATATGCTATCTTCCTGGACATAAATTTACTTTCTAAAAATTTAACATGTATTATGAATATATGTGCTTTTGAAAGATATTTTAGAAAACTGTTTTAAACTTTTATATTTACAATGATGATGACATTTACAGATAATGTTATAGGGGCCAATTCAAAGTATGCAATTATGACAAATTGAATTACGAATAAAACCAAATTTGTTTTATTCAAATCAATAAAAAAAGTTGTGACACCTGTCATGATTTATGATGCCTGCATTCAAAAGCAGCAAAAAAATATTTACCACTTCACGAAGTTTTCTCCTGGGTGGTCTCTCAAGACTTCTCATTATCCAGATGAATGTATAACAGTAACAATGTATTTTTTTTTTATTAAATAATACATTTGTCGACAACTCAGTCCCTTTTATATTGTCCATTTTCGCTGAATTCTTGGTGTGTTCTTTAGTATATGGTTACATAAGATATCTTTCAGGATATATGTCATTATCCAGTGAAACTATTCCTCCAGGAAAGTCAAGATCTTCATTTCTCAGACATGACTAATTTACCCATTTTTTGTAATATGTTTGCCGTCATTTTTAATGTTGAGAAACCTTGAAACAATAGAATAAATGATGCATAAATGTTCGATAACGACCTGAGGATGACAATAGCAATGTCCCGATCAAATAGATATTATGAGGCTCAATTAGTGACCTGTTAATTTTCGCCAAGGTACCCTCAATATAGCACCTACTGCCATTGGGATTTTTTTCCTCAGTTTTTCACCTACATTTCATTCGTTAAGAGATGTGAGAGATGGTTCCTGTACCAGATTACGAACAGTTTGTTTAAACACGAGGTCACCCATAAGATTTAAACATGTACAGCCGTATGCGTTTTATCACGTTTGTCTATCACATTTGATATTAAAAGCTAAACAAAGCGTAATGATGCGATTAATTTCATCATAAAATCGCCTTTTTATTTTATTACATAAATATCTCTACATAGGATGTGTTTTTGCAACGTGGTATATGGTAGTTATTAGAATATACTCTCAATTTAATCTTGAGTGGAATGTAAGTTCTGCTAAGTTACTGATAAGAAGCTGAATGAAAAATAGCATCAAAGATGCATCTAGATAACAATAATCTGCTGAGCTATAAGAAATGCATGGCTAAGAAAATATTAAAAGCCTGGGGAGTCAGCTCTTTTTCAGAGTTAGACGATTAAAACAGAATCAAATGCTTTAAAAAAAATGTTCTGATTTCATTTTGATATTGAAATCATTTATCTCCTTATTTTTGTTTATTAAATAAAGGCAACAGTAGTATACCGCTGTTCAAAACTCATAAATCCATGGACAAAAAACAAAATCAGGGTAACAAACTTAAACCGAGGGAAACGCATTAAATATAAGAGGAGAACAACGACACAACACCGAAACGGACCAAGCAACAGACAAAACACCACGAGAATAACAAATATAACATCAAAACCAAATATATGAATTAGGGATAGACAAGTACCGTGCCACGTCTTATCTCAAAAATAAGAGAAAACACAAACGACTCAACGTTAAAATGCAACACACACACAGAAACGAACAATATTATAACAATGGCCATCTTCCTGATTTGGTACAGGACACTTTTAAAGGGGAATAAAAGTGGTGGGTTGAACCTGATTTTATGGCATGCCAAACCTCGCACTTTAATGGCACAGTTAAATATAACATTGAAATGAAAACAAAATATTACAGGACTACAATACAAATAAAAAGCAGAACATATTAGACAAAGAAAAGCATGATTAATAGATAACAAAAAGCATCAGGTTTAAAATTCAATACGCCAAAAACGCGTCTAGTCCACACGAGACTATTAAGTGTTTCGCAACATCTTTCGAAACATTGTGTATTTTGAGATGACCCACCGGGAAGTTTACCTGTACTTATCACTGTCAACTAAAATGTCAGTGTAAATTTTAGTTTCCGAAAATGTCTAGTGATAATCCTTTGTAAATATTTATGTTTATCTAATTATAATTAGTACGTACGCAAGTCTCTAACCGCGGAAAATTTACTGTTTATTATGTGCAAAATTTGCATTATATATATGTATACCCTTTTGGTCAATTCCATACATTTTATTTTTGTGAGGCCTTTTGATATCTTACCTAATAGTACTGGTTTTGTTCATTGTTAAATGCTGCACCTTAAAATAAAACAGATTTAATGTGTTGACTCTGTCGAATATTCCGACAACGACAACCGAAATAGCAGAACTTACATTGACAAAAACGTCGAGGTTTAACCAATTCATTCGACAACAATGCATGGTATATATAATGCATTACATTTTTTAAGTGATTGCATGTAATATGTAATGCAGCAATCTTTGCATTACATGTTATTGTAATTTAATGCATTTCGTAAGAAAAAGATGTGTTAATTCCATATATTACATTGCCGAGCATGGCATTACTTTTTGTTTACATATATCTTTCACAGATTGTTAGAGATTTAGCTAAAGCAGAATTTAAGATTATATGGATGAACTGAAAACATAATCATTTAGGTATGTTTTTTTTTATTTGAAAAGCATTACTGTTAAATGTTTTATAGTTGCCAAAGCATCAACGAATACCTCTTCATTATTAAATTACAGAAAATTTACATTTGTCAGCTTTTGATTTTGCCATTTTTTTAGGGACTTTCCGTTTTGGATTTTCCTCGGACTTCAGTATTTTTGTGATTTCACTTTTTTCGAATTACACTTCAATCCAATGTGCATAGTTTATATTGAGAACTTCAGTACTCCGTTGCCTTTCTATTATAGTCATCTGAATCTTGAAATTAAAAAACAAGAGTGCACACACAGAAATGTCTCGCCTTCTTTGCTAATCATTGATATTATGTTGATAGTCCTAAATATAAAGCTTTATTACAACTGTCACATAAATTTAACATAAACCAAGAAAACTAAACATTGACCTTTGAACCATGAAAATGAGGTCAAGGTCAGATGAACCATGCCAGGCAGACATGTACAGCTAACAATTCTTCCATACAACAAATATAGTTGACCTATTGCTTATAGTTTAAGAAAAACAGACAATAACACAAAAACTTAAAACAGAGTAATGAACCGTGAAAATGAGGTCAAGGTCAAATAAAACCTGTGCGTCTGACATATAGATCATAAAATATTTCCATACACCAAATAAAGTTGACATATTGCATAAAGTATTAGAAAAAAGTCCAAAACTCAAAAACTCAAAAAAATGTCCAACTGGCAGGTGTCATCTGACCTTGACCTCATTTTCATGGTTTAGTGGTTATAGTTAAGTTTTTGTGTTTTGTTCTGTTTTTCTCATAATTTATGCAATAGGTCTCCTATATTTGTTGTATGGAATGATTGTAAGGTGTACATGTCTAGCAGGCAGATGTCATCTGACCTTGACCTCATTTTCATGGTTCAGTGGTCAAAGTTTATTTTTAAAGTTTTAGTCTTTTCATCTTATATTATATGCCAAAGGTCAACTACATTTGGTGTATGGAAATACATTATGATCTATATGTCAATCCCGCAGGTTTTATTTGACTATGACCTCAATTTCACGGTTCATTAATTTTTTGTGTTTTGGTCTATTTTTCTTAAACTATAAGTAACAGGTCAACTATATGTGTTGTGTGGATGCATTGTTAGCTGTACACGTCTGCCTTGCATGGTTCATCTGACCTTAACCAAATTTTCATGGTTCATTGGTCTTTGTTTTGCTATCTTGGTTAATGTAAAGTTTATGTGACAGTCGTAATAAAGCTGTATACTTAGGACTATCAACATAATATCAACGATTAGTAAAGAAGGCGAGACATTTCATTGTGTGCACTCTTGTTTTATTATAAATTAATGTACATATACTTTTTTCTGAAGAAAATTCTGTAATTTCTCCAAATATAATAGATTTTTATATATATATATATATATATATATATAAATAAAGTGCCTAGAAAATCAACCTAACGATGTTAGAGTAGATTTGATATATATATATATATAATTGTTGGCTTCAAGACAATTAATTCGAAGATATGATTTCCGTATGCAGTAACCGCAGCGTGACCTTTCTCGTAAAAAGCACACAAACTTAAACATCGCCCTGTCATCGAAATAAACTATATCGTATTGTACATGTTATACCTGTCCTTTCCCGATTATCAAGGCGTCTTTGTTGGTTTTAACAAAGATGACAATCGGTAAACGCCGGCTTCAAAACACGACCATTAGTTACCTGCCATATTTTCACAACAACACTGACCAAGTGAAATATTTTTTGACGATTATTCCAAATGAATGCGTAACAAAATGATAAAATCAGGCACAAAATACTTACTAGCTTATGAAATATGCATGCATTGGTTCAAGAATTACATTAAATTATTTTCACTAGTCACTCGTTCCATATGCTAGAGTAAGAGTTGATAAGAAATATCCTGACTGACTGTTCGCGATAATCTCTCAGTGCTCTTTTTATTTTTATCGTATTATTGAAAGGGCTTTAATTTTCATAAAGCTATGCCTGTAACCCTGTAATGTAAACAAAATTATTTCCAATATTTGTTAATTCTATATTACACACAAACAGACAGTCCCAGTCTTCATTTCACGTATTTAAATGTTATACAGTTATGATATCTTCAAAAATACAAGCCAAAATGTGTCATTTATTTTTACCAAAATTTTACAGCAGCGTTTCCCTTGTTTAAAAAAATAAAAATTCTTAATATAAATGTAAAGAAAAATTTAAAGGAGGGTTTTTACTTATTACTTAGCTTTAGCTATTCAATTTAGAGTCAATTATGAAGTTTTAAATGATATAGAAATGACCCTGCGTTTCAAGTTATGTTGTGTATTAGAGTATTTGATAAAAAAAAAAAAAGTCTCATTGACCATAAGAATGCACAAGCTGAAGGGTCTTGCCTGATTTATTCATCATGATTGAAATTTTTATACCATACGCCGAATATATAGATAGAATTATTCTAAAAGTATATGTAAAAGTAACGTAATAAGCCATCAAAACGAGGTCAAGTTCAAATGAACCCTGACAGACAGCATGGGCACCATGCAATCATAACATACACCCAATATAGTTGACATTGTTTATTTGATCTGAGAAATTGAAATAACTAAACTTATGAACCTTAAAAATGAGGACAAGGCCAAATGAATTAGATACTAGTAGACATGTTCACCTAACATTGATTCCATTGATCAAATTTAGTTTACCAATTACTTACAGAATCTAATAACAAAATTCATAAAGGTTTCGCGGAAACATGTGTCTTGCAATTCTAAGAGAATTATAAGTGAAGTTCAGAAAAAGCACGAAAAAAAATTGGGGTGATCAATCTTTTAAGAGACACAAATCGCTATAAGGGCAAAACAATGGCAACGAATTAAATTGGTATTTTTGACAAAGTCAATTTTTCCTCCGTTTTTTAGTTTAATCTATATGAAATGAAAACCGAATGTCAGTTTTAAATACAACGTTGTGATATGCAGGCCAGCATTGAATTGAATGTCATATGTTCAAATGGTAAGGTCAAAGGTCAAAGCATTCAGCAAGTAATGTTAATTCATAAAATTTGAAGTGTTTCTTATGAGATCATTTGATTGGTAAATCAAACTTTTCAGATATTGTTTAGTACATTATGTAGAACAAGAATTGGCAGATGGAACTAAATGATTATATGATTTAATTGTCGAAGTGACCATTGTTAAAATAGTCAAGTTGGGTTGTAGGGAACAATCTAGATAATTTTAAATACCAAATATTTAAGAGGAAAAATAACAAACTATATTGTTGAAGGCCGTACGGTGACCTACAATTGTTAATGTTTGTGTCATTTTGGTCTTTTGTGGATAGTTGTCTCATTGGAAATCATACCACATCTTCTTTTTTATATTTTATAGTTTATGAAAAAAATTCTTCTTATTAGAATAATAATGTCCAAAGGACACACGCATTACCAAGATGTACTACTATAGTCTACTATAGATGAAAAGATAGATAAACTAACAAAAATTTTCCCCTTTTTCCCTTCAAGTCTGATAAGGGGAACCTAAAACATCATTTCCAAAAACAATTAAATAAGTGCATAGTAAAATTTGGATTTTCGGTAAACGTCATTATGCGGCAGTGGCACCGTCTTGGTTTTTGTGAAAAGTTAAAAGGCTCATGTTTTTGATTTTAACGAACGTTAATTTGCTAATCCGAACATTTCGTTACCCATATCACTTAACCCTTTTTCTAAATTCTTCAAACGGAGATGTTGTTTACCGTTCACAGAAATTTAGAAACGTTCGTGGTAAGCTTATTCTAAAATGTGAACAATTCAACACTGTAATTAGATCATTGAATATAGTTTTTAGTGGTATTAATATTGATTTTGTTATCAGTAAATTAAAGGCAAACTAAATTTTATTGTTAAATACACATACTTTTGTGGATTCATCGATATTCGTTGGATTTTCGTAGATTTCGTGGGTACAGGGGAACATCAAATTTAAATGTTCAACGAATTACATTTTTTTGGAAGATGTTGACATGAATATCAATTATATGGTCATTTTTATAAATTTCCTGTAATAAAACTTTGATTTTTTTTCTCGAAAAACTAAGGATTTTCTCATCCCAGGAATAGACTACCTCAGCATATTTTGCACTTTTTTATTTTGAATTTTGGGTCAACGCTCTCCAATTTTGTAGTTGTTTGGCTTTATCACTTCTTTTTTATCTGAGCGTCACTGATGAGTCTTATGTAGACAATACGCACGTCTGGCGTATTAAAGCATAATCCTGGTACCTTTGATTACTATTTACAAAACTGGGTGGATGCCAATGCTGGTGGACGTTTCGTCCCCGATGTTATCACCAACCCAGTAGTCAGAACTTCGGTGTTGACATGAATATCAATTATATGGTCATTTTTTTTTAATTTCCTGTAACAAAACTATGATTTTTTCCGAAAAACTAAGGATTTTCTAATCCAAGGAATAGATTACCTAAGCCGTATTTGGCACATTTTTTTGGAATTTTGGGTACTCAATGCTCTTCAACTTTGTTATTGTTTGGCTTTATAACTATGTTGATCTGAGAGTCACTGTTGAGTCTTATGTAGACGAAACGCTCGTCTGGCGTACAAAATTATAATCCTGGTACCGTTGATTACTAATTGAAGGAATGTATGCAGACTTTGCCAAAACCACGGATTAAATATCCACGAATATGCAAGTTTTCCCCAATCTATGAAAATTGGTACCAACAAAAATACATGCATCCACAGATTCCATTGGTTGTTGGATGTGCACTGATTGACAATTAAGTCTTAGATGCACAATTTGTTTTATTTGTTGTTAGTGTCTTTGAACCAGCTGTTAGTAACTGCAAGTACTCTCAGATCTATATTTCGTGTCTTTTTGGTATTGGGATGTACAAGTACCCCGGCATGTCCAGTCTGTGTTTTTGTTATATGTGTTTCTATTTGTATCCATCTGATGAGTTTAGCTTTTTTTAACTAATTGTTATAGTTCGTACTTATGTTGTACTGTTACACCACTGTCATAGGTTAACAGAGGGCTGGAATCCCACTAACATGTTTAACCCTGCCACATTCTGTTTGTTTGTGCCTATCCCAAGTGCGGAAACTGATATCAGTGGTTGTCATTTGTTGATGTGTTACAGATTTGTTTTGGTCCTTATTTTTGTACATAAATTAGGCTGTTACTTTTCTTGTTTGAAATGTTATATGTTTGTCCTTTTGGGGCATTTTATAGCAGACTATGCAGTTTGGGCTTTGCTCATTGTTGAAAGCCGTATGGTAACATATAATTCTTGTGACATTGGTCTTTTGTTGAGAGTTGTGTCATAGGCAATCATACCACATCTTCTTTTTTATATTAGTTATATGTAGTCGTGTGTCTGTCCAAAGCCTGTTTTTCAGTTGTTGCCATTTTATAATTGTCATATTTTTATTTTTTTGTGTGTTTTACATAAATCACTGTTATTTTCATTTTGAATTGCAATCATGTCACATCTGATTGGCAACCATTCTCATCTTTTTATATATATATTAAGGAACAGATCTTTATTCACTGCAAGAAAATTGACTGAACAATACTGAATTTACCATAGTGGACAAGTCTGAAAATTGACTGAAAGACTGAATATGACTTTATAAATGAAGGTTCAGTCTTTTTAAAAAGTTGCTTAGATCAAAATGACTGTTTCAGTCCAAATTGGTTTACTAGTGTTAACATTGAAAATAAACCATGAGAAACTGATATCAGTGGTTGTCATTTGTTGATGTGTTACAGATTTGTTTTGGTCCTTATTTTTGTACATAAATTAGGCTGTTACTTTTCTTGTTTGAAATGTTATATGTTTGTCCTTTTGGGGCATTTTATAGCAGACTATGCAGTTTGGGCTTTGCTCATTGTTGAAAGCCGTATGGTAACATATAATTCTTGTGACATTGGTCTTTTGTTGAGAGTTGTGTCATAGGCAATCATACCACATCTTCTTTTTTTATATTAGTTATATGTAGTCGTGTGTCTGTCCAAAGCCTGTTTTTCAGTTGTTGCCATTTTATAATTGTCATATTTTTATTTTTTTGTGTGTTTTACATAAATCACTGTTATTTTCATTTTGAATTGCAATCATGTCACATCTGATTGGCAACCATTCTCATCTTTTTATATATATATTAAGGAACAGATCTTTATTCACTGCAAGAAAATTGACTGAACAATACTGAATTTACCATAGTGGACAAGTCTGAAAATTGACTGAAAGACTGAATATGACTTTATAAATGGAGGTTCAGTCTTTTTAAAAAGTTGCTTAGATCAAAATGACTGTTTCAGTCCAAATTGGTTTACTAGTGTTAACATTGAAAATAAACCATGAAAAGCAGTCATGGTCAGGTGCAACCTGCTAGACAGTTAGTATTATGTACACCTTACAAATATTCCTTACACTAAAAACAGCTCATCTATTTCTTAAAATATCTAAGAAACAGAGCAAGCAAAAACTTCCTGTTGAACCATGAAAATGAGTTAAAGGTCTGATGAAACCTGTCAGTCTGACATGAACACCTTACAACTATCCAACATCCTAAATAAAGCTGATCTATTGCTTTTGAATTCAGAGATACAGACTTGACCATGAAAACTTCATGAGGTCAAGGAAAATGGATAAATCACAGAAAGAAGAAAATAAGTAGAGATAATTCAAACCAATTGTGAAATGTTCTAGCATTGTTTGAGGAGAATTTTAACAATAAATAAACAAAAACAGAGAAAAATAAATGCAAAGGAACTATTCACAGTGTTTTTAAAGTTAATTTCTTATGATCCAAGCCTATCTTAAAAATTGAAATTGAAAAAATAATTTGCAAATCATCTTAAATTGATCAAATTTAAACATGACAAAGCAATATGTTTGACAATGGAATATCTGTTGTGGAATACTTATAATAAACAAACACATATTTAAAATATTTATGCATTATTTATGATACATACTAAAAATTATCACAGATACATAAATTAAAGGCATATACATAATAAAATCAACAACAAAGGACAAAAAAATCTGTAAATTATCAGCATTATACTGTGTTATTCTTAACAAAACAATTATTTAATGGTTGTCTGAGATAAATGCAATGCAATCTTAAATACAGGTGAGATCTAAGTGAATGTGAAATTTACAACACAAAATGAGAACAATAATGATGAACTACTACTGCTCGCTAACCAAAATGCCCTCTTCTTTACAGATCATAAATCCTAAAGTCAATCTTTCTTTTATTTTTCTTCATATCTAACTTGTTATGTGCTTATCTCTGCTGTCATAATAGGTATTATGTAAATATATTCATAAATCATAAAAGATGACTCATGCAAATTCTGGGATTAAAAATTTTCAAATTGCATTGCCAACCCTGTCAACAGCCTCAAACAAGCACCAGTTTATTTACTATTGTAGAATATCTGCACTCTTCCCAATTTCATCTGTTATTTTTCCAGACTCTAAATAGTTTAGTACCAAGTATCTTTTGGTCTCCAAATACGTACTGAGACATCACTTCCTGCACTTGCTAATACTCCATTCTGATAAGATATCTGAAACAAAATTATATACATATAAATATTGTAAATACAAATAAACTTGCTATTGAAGATAGTTTGCTGACACTGAAAAAGCAAAATAGACATACAAAACTGATTGTTAAGATCAATAAAAGCTTTTCAAGTAATTCTATTCACTAATTCAGTATTTCAACTATAAGACATAGGAGTCAATGCCAATGTTTATGTGTTTTTTCCATATCTGAAACCTCATCAGTAGTTGTCTTTTGTTATGTATATAGGTTATATAGTCATTTAGATTATTTAGTATTGATGTTTTATTATTGATAGTTACTTAAGTCTCTATTAAAATTATTCACAACTGTTTAGTTTAAACATATTTTATTGTTCCAAAAAGAGACAAATGGATTAGACACAAGTTTTCCAACTTAGTAACGTCTTCTCCAATATATACATAAATATACACATGAATGAACATTACATAAATTTGACTTTAACCAATTATTATTTTAGCATGAAGATATAAAAAATAAATTACATATAAATTTTTAGAATCGAATCAATGGATATTTAACACTTAATATAACCAATCGAATGCGCCTATTTTCAGAAGAAATAAATGCAAACACACCGAACTGTAAATTAAATATGTTAGTGTACATGACAAGTGACTTTAGTCATGTGTGTGTAAGAATTTGTTTAAATGTAAATTACACACTCATAGTTTATAGTTACGGATTAACAGAAAAACGGAATAAATCTACACGTAATTGTAAGTATCAATTTTGTTTTTTACTTAAAGATCCATTGAAACGTTTCAGAATACAAAAGACAATCATAAAGATCATTCGATTATCGTTCCCAAAAGAGCATACATACATTGATCATGTTCTAGTAAGATCTGTTACAGAATAAGGTTGTCAAAGTTGAGAAAAACGCTTGGTACTTTTTATATACTTTTGTACAGATAGAAAAACACTATCATTTTCTTCAGAACTCAAAGACTCATCACCAGAGAGCAATAACTCAATTGTAATATTGATAGCAAAAACATTGATTTCATTCATCATTAATAGTCTTTCTGATGAAAAATTGTTACAATATAATAAATAATGTTTAGCATCTTCATTGATGAAGCCACATAAACAATTGGCATCTTGTACTAAGTTTGCATTAAACAAATCAGATTGAAGAGTGCTACAATGGTTTCGCAACCTTGCATGTAATACAGATAGTAAGCGGTCTCCAGAGCAAAAATGACTCGGAGGTTTTTTATTCTTATAGTATAACATGTGCAATTTGCTTTTAAATGATGAAAATGTTGGACTCTGTCTAATAATAATATCTAAAGTGTTCCACAATGTTATGGATGCTTTAGAGCTTTACATGAGTTGCAAAGTGAACATATCAGTATCCCACTATTTTCAAATACTACTGTCTGTATTTTTTTTAATTCAAAGTTGAAACCATACTTTGGCAAATCAAGAAAAAAAATATTTACAGATTCAGCAAGCCTGAGCATCCATATCTGAGGTTCCATTTTTTTAAAAGGGAGATAAGTTTTCTTTAAAAAAAAAGACATAAATTACCCTTGCAACTTCTCCTTCATGTGCAGTCAGAGTGTTGATGGTGCCTGGATTTAAACTGGGTTCCAAAACCTTGATGGTAGTATCAGTACAACATGTAAACAGGGCACCAGGTGTGTATATAATGCCTGTAACTTTTCCTGTATGACCAACATCACAACTCTGAAAAACAAAGTACATAAGAGAGAGATAAACATTGACTGTTTCTTGAGAAGGGTTTCTTCAAAACTATCTGTGTTAGTCTATTTGTTTTTAACATAGTGTGTTTATTTTGGTATCAATGCTAAAAGTTTAAACACCATCTTCACTTCCATATATTCTTTTCATGTGACCTGTATTCCTGTTGATATTGATGTGTGTACTAAATAGCCACACATTAATTTAATATGCATATAAGGATCAATAATATTTTTATTTGGTAATCTCACAATCATATTATTTTTGTAATGAATCAGTGAAATTAAAAATGCTTATTACTTATACAATATCTTTTCCTCCTTGTAGAATTTGCCACACAAGATTTTTACCCTATGAAAAATACTTAAAATAATTTCAATTTTACCTCCATTGCAAGATTAGCAAAATAAAACAACCAAAGAAAATTTGTCATGAGTATCATAAAAATGTTTTCTGTATTAACAAAAGCTTAAATTTTTATTAATAATAAAATTTATTCATATTAAATATTATTTGAAATTCCAAGAAATAGGTTCCAATACCTCTATGTGTTTAAACTGTCCACAAGTTGTATTATACACATGTATACCACCAGTCTTATCTCCTACCCATAACTGTCGGTGTCCTAAATTTAAACTCATAGGATAACTCTCTAACTGAAATAAATAAAAATAACTAATAAAACCTTCACACTATTTTAATAAGCATGAGTTAGAATAAGGTTTCAGATACCTATTAAATACTTTTTTTTATTTAATAATTCAATTAAAATGCTCAAAACTTTGCTGATTCCCTATATTGGGTTATTTCTTCTGCTTGCGTTTTAGGCGACAAAGATTTTTCCTACATTGTTATCTCCACTTGATTATTCATCATACAGCAAATATACCTTACAATTAATATCAAATAAGCCCTTTCTAAGTTCATAGATATTTTTTCCAGTTTAACTTTGAGTTTCCAAATCTTAATTTATCGATTTCAGTATTTTCTAAAATGCTGTGCATGTACAACTTTTCTGCATATTCTTTATGGATATCACTACATACTGTGTCCAAAATTGAAGTGGTACTTTTATAGTAATAACTTCATGTTTCTTTTGTCCATTCCTGTATCGAAGAGGCTTTAATTTTTTTTAATAACAATAAACTTTAAATTGGTTATAGGTACCAAATTCATCCTCTCAGAATCTTACCAAAACACTGGTACCAGTAATTTTTACCTGTATAGTTTTATAAACACTGGTACCATTGATTTTTACCTATATAGTTTTATAAATACTGGTACCAGTGATTTTTACCTGTATAGTTTTATAAACACTGGTACCAGTGATTTTTACCTGTATAGTTTTATAAACACTGGTACCAGTGATTTTTACCTGTATAGTTTTATAAACTGTTCCTGCTCTTCTATCGTAGATTGCTATGGTTTTATCTTCACTTCCTGTTACAACGTAATTCTCATCGGCAGCCAAACATAACACTGGGCCACGGTGATACTTTCTCTTTTTCATCGTATTTTCTCTGGGATCTATAGAATATACTAGCTGATCAAAACCACATCCAAAAATCATGTTATCCTCCATATGCAATCCTAGGATAGCTGATCGACACCTGAAACGAAACAAAACATCATTTTATCCTCTATATGTAATCCAAGGATAGCTGATCCACACCTGAAACGAAACAAAAAATATATTATCCTCTATATGTAAATTTAGGATAGCTAATCAACACTTGGAACAAACCCAAAAACCATCCTCTCTATGTGCTATCCTAAAATAAGTGATCGACACATGAAAACTTCTGATTTCTATGATTAAATTCAGCATAAAAGATGCTTTTTTCTAGATATAAGTAATAAACTTAAATTTATCTATTATTTTATCCTTCTTCTAAAAATTTACAATTAGGTTTTAATACAAGATTTTTTAAACAGCTTTTGTCAAGTTTACAAAAAAATATGAGTTTACAAGGTATGCATTTATAATGAGTAAATTCAAGATTTTCTATTGAGAAATACTTTTTATGTTTGCTGCACATAAATAGTTTTTATAACTTGATCCAATATTTTTTACGAAAATTGGCTCTTTTTATGTTATCCTGCAAAAAGTTTCATAATTGAAATATTATGTAATTTTTCTAAAACATTTATCTTACTTGAATGATTGTGTTTCTACAACACCTGCCTCCAGATCCCACATCTTAATGTATCTATCCCATGATCCTGTGCAGAGGGTTTTGTCATTAGATGTCAGCGACCAAATCCAACCCTAAATAAAATGACACAATGTAAAAAGTTAAATTAAAAGTACTAACATAGTCTTACTATAAATATCTTTATGTTGACAAAAAATTCCTCAAATTTGCATTGATTTAAGGGCAAATGTGAGAAATTTCGGACATTTTTAAATGTCAGTACAATTTGAATGGAAAATAACTTGCTCTTAATCAACTTTTACTACAGATACTTATTTTTTTCAACTAGTTTAAGAAAGAATATTTAACAAATCCTTTGCAAGATATGAATAAGCGGCATTGTTGGATATTATTGCTTTCTATTTCTGAAATATGGATATTAATGTTTGAAATTCAAAGAAATGCTATATTTTTTGTCTATCTAATGAGCTAAGCCTTTTTCAACTGATTTTTATAGTTCGTTTCTTATGTTGTACTGTTATAGGGGGAGGGTTGGGATCAGGCTAACATGTTTAACCCCGCCACATTATTTATGTATGTGTCTGTCCCAAGTCAGGAGCCTGTAATTCAGTGGTTGTCGTTTGTTAATGTGTTACATATTTGTTTTTCGTTCATTTTTTTACATAAATAAGGCCGTTAGTTTTCTCGTTTGAATTGTTTTACATTGTCTTATCGGGACCTTTTATAGCTGACTTTGCGGTATGGGCTTTGCTCATTGTTGAAGGCCGTATGGTGACCTATAGTTGTTAATGTTTGTGTCATTTTAGTCTTTTGTGGATAGTTGTCTCATTGGCAATCATACCACATCTTGTTTTTTATAAGAAATATAACAAATATTGTCATAAAATTTTACTGTATATTTTTTTTTATAATTCATTATCAACTATATTAATTATGTCTCTATTTACCTTATGTGCTTTGTCGCTGGCATACACTTTCATCTCATTCTGTTTAGTAGTGGTAGGGTCATACTTAGACAGATCTAATAAGGTTAAATATCGATCTCTTGATCCTGAAGCTAAAAGTCTGCCATTCTAAAAATAGAATGAAACAACTACAACATTAATCAACAAAATATACTTGGTAGATCTACTACATGTATATCACTTTATTGTTGAAAAAAAAGGAACTTACCGGTAAAGTGGAACTGACTAGCTGGATGCAAATGTGTCTACAAAACCTTTCATAAAAATAGAGGCACAAGTGTATTGAACATTTAGACTGATTTTCAAGACTATGTAGTAATTGAAGATTGTTTGTGTAATGAATTTGTCAGCAAATAAAGGAAAATATCAAAACTATGAGTTTCACAAGGAATCAAAGTTGTTAACACAGGTGTAATCAAAATGTTAACTTTGCTACATTTCATTTTTTTCTGTACTTTACAAAAAAATCAGGATAACACAAGTACTTTAATATTTGCAAATAATGCTTTTCAATTATAAACGCAATTTATTACAGTGTATGCTAGTCAGAATAAATTAAGCAAAACTTTTCATGTTTGTTATTTTAGTGTTGACTTCTGAGCCTTGTTACATGTAGTTGTTGTCAGTGTATAAAGGTGTTCTAGGATATTTGAAAATTGAAGTCAGATCTCTGGAGTCTGGACTTTCTGTGGAACATCACTTTATATCTGAAGTTCAGTGGTTGTCATAGTTGTGGATGGTTTCTACTTTTAACTGTTTTTCATTTATTGGTGATGTATAATCAGACTGTTCTTTTGAATCTTTTTAATTTTAATTTAATTCAACCTGCCCCTTGAAAAGCTTTCTATACAAAGTTGATTGCACTCATTGATGAAGGCCACTCTTTGACATGTACAGATATAATTGTTTACATCTTTGTTTTTTTTTTAATTTCAATGCTGGCTGTCTCATTGAATATCATAATACATTTTTATTCCTTATTTCAAAAAAACCTTTACAACTTATCTATATTTACAAGGATTAAAAGCAAAAAATATTGTATGGTTTTGATAATTGTCATTTGATAAGGACCTTAAATGATCTGCACATATTTTTTCCTTGTTAATGAGGGGCATTATCAGGTTGCTGTCTCATTAATGAGGTTAACCTAATTCCTCTCCTTTTATGAGGGTCTGGATGGAGGTTCTTAATTTCTGCATTCCTTAATTTTTTCTAGGTTATTTTTCTCTATGACTTTTTTTCTAACCCAAACTTTCAGCACACCATTACTTTTAATACTTCATTGTATATATTTTGGTCCATTTCTATGTATTCTTAATTTTTCTTGGCCCAATATTTTCTATTCTGTAATTCCCATCCAGACCCACTTTCAATTTTAAGTTTTAAATGTTTCCTCTTACTTCCATCAAATGAACTGAATCCACTGGAGCAAATATAGTATCTTTATACAAGATGGATTCTGTCTGATTCTTTGGATCTGACCATACTCGACAACACTTCTCTCTTTGTATACAAGCTTCTTGCCAATCAAAATCTTCATCTGAAAGATAAAAAAAGAATATAAATGTTTAAAGATCAGAAAGTAATGGCTAGTGTTTGATTTGATATATTAAATTAAACTAACATACCTATTCAAATACAGCCAATTATCTGCTTAAATTGGCTTTTCCTTAATTATTTTTAGTTGCAAGAAAGATTCAAATTAAATAAGACAAACTTCATCTTTGATTTATAAGAAGTAAGATGTCGTTACATTTATGGGATTTATTCTTGGTTATTTATATACATACATGTATATCTCAATAATATTACCATGTTTACCTTGTCAGCCTTTATAAAAAATAATACAAGATAAAAAAGAATTGTATCCTGATTTAGAAAAATAACTCGCAAAATGATTGCCTGATATTGTCCTAATCAATTTCAGTGTAATTTTTTATTTAGTCAATTAGAATTATCTCCTTTATACCATTGACTTTAAAAAAAATCAGTTTGAGATCTAGTTTCTGAATATCTTTGGTTGATATTGTTCTAATGATTAATATTTTGCAGGGTTTCCCCTGGGTCAATTATTTTTTTCGCCACCTCTTTCGCCAAAACAATATATTTTTCGCCACTTTATTATTTTTTTCGCCAAATAACATGACTATATTTTCGTTTTAAATTTACATTTTTTTTCTACCCCCTCCCCCTTTCCCTTAAGTAAGATGATTTTGCCCATTGTGTCTATGATTATGCTCTCAAACTTATTTTAGAGTTTACATGTTAATGAATAAACACTAAAAATTTACTTTAAAACAACAGATTTTTTTTAATTTAAAAGGGAAAACTATTCATTGTATTTTAACCAACTTTTCTAATTGATTGGGCCACTATACTTTTAATAATAAAGAAGATATACGTCCTGGAATATAACAAAATTAATGGACATGTTTTGGTTATATAATACCAGTATAGTTCGTATAGGAAAAGTTTCTTTAAAAGAAAAATACTGATGTTCCCTTTTGAACTAAGAAGTCTTTTTACAACAATGCAAAAGCTTTTATCACACGAAATTGATCCCTCGTTTCATGTGTAGTCATTACATTGAAGGGCTACTCTCCTTCGAGCCAACCTTTTAGATAGATTTCTTCATAACGACAGTTTTGTATCACATCAGGTGAGGCAAATTGACCTTATAAATTTCATATTAAAACAATAGCACACTCAGTGTGTAACAAATCTATCCTGATTTTGTTATCACACCATTTTTTTAACTTTTTTTTTTAAATGGTTTTAAAATAGTATACAAATTTATAAGGTCAATTTGCCTCACCTGATGTGATCTTTATTGATCCAATAATTCCCATTTTCGGACATTTGCAGACTATTTTATTCAAAGTTATAATCTATATTATACCTGAAACAGGTGGATATGGTTTGGGCCACCTTTTCCTAATTCTGGTTATCCAATATGAATCACCTTCAAATAAGTCTTTGAACAACTGACACACTTTGCTGAACGTGTGAATTACAAAACCTGCTTCCAAGAAATTGCATATATGTATCAATAATTCAAGAGGTAATTTGTCTAAAGTTAGAGAGTCGATTGAAAGCTGTGATAATTCAGATATTGGGTCATAATTTCCTCCTTGGTCGTCATAGTCTGATGCAGGAAATTGTTGGTTGAGATTTCTATCAAAGTTTGAGTAAAGTGTACTGTCTGTGATGCTGTCTGGATCTTTTTGCTTGATATTGTTTTCATCCTTGTTCTGTTCCATAGTAGCTGTTCTTAAAGTAAAAATCAATGCGATTTGACAATATGAAAATATACAACCCAATCAAATCAAATCAATTTATTAGTGTAAAATCCAAAATTATTTACACAACCTTACTACCCATTTTTTAGTCCCCCTCTCAACCATGAAATAAAAGATTTTATACGAACATGAGGAAGGGAACTTCTTATTTAACATGTGTATATAGTAAAATTGCGTCTCTTGTTTGAACCTTCCCTGCATCAGAGGAATAGTAAATAACTTCATACAAATATTATAGAATTGGAACCTTATTAGGTATGGGTTTTGCTCATAGTTGAATGCAAGGATCCAGAAATATTTTCACCTAATTTCGGTCATTTTGAGATAACTTGAAAGGTGGTGCCCTATTTAAAAAAACTTCCGCGATTTTTCCAATACTCTGGTGGTGATTTTGAGGCTGCCAACCCTTGAAATTCAAATTGAGACTCTATACAATCTGAATCAATCTCTGTTGACCTCTTCATGTCTTCAGACTGTAATATATATACCATTCTTCCATTAATTGGTGAGATTATTTTTTCAGGTTCATTTATATATTTCCAATCTTCAAAATTAAATTATAGCCAGGTGTGAATAAACGTATTTCAGTTTTGGTATTAAGCTGTATTTTGCCTCCGAATGACCTTATATCACCTCAGAATAACCTTTTAACGTCCAGCAACAATCACTTTTTGGTTGTGACGTCATATGTTTTGAATTATGAAGTCAAAGTTTACGGGAACCTGTGTGATGTTATGTAATGGCGGACAAATTTGCATACAAGTGTGAATACGTCTATTAAAAACACAGATAAAGCGATAAGCGATCATTAGCCAATACAATGTATATCCCTGAGGCATCTTGGATTAGAAATATCGTTGAGAATTTTTACTCCATGTTGACATATCAACAAAACACATAGATACATGTATGGTATGTTGAATTGTTGATACATGTAAAACAACCCAATAAGATCTAGAGGACATCTCTTTTTCAAACATAAACATTTTTTTGACAAATTTTAGGACAATGATTTGGGTTTCTCTGTATCTGTATCTGTATGGTTACGTCGTAGCTACCAATTCTGGCTTTAATACAACGGGGTGAAGGCGCCGTCGATTTATTGACGTCTCGTGAGAGCAGATTTAAAGCTCTCAACGCTCGTTTCGCGCACAATAGTGTCCTCAAGATGGTTCCAGTTAATAACTGTGGACACAAAGAATGAGTTGGAGTATTGCTGAGTTTTACTGGTGGGAATGTCAAAGCACCTAGTATTGTTCCTCACTTGTTTTTCCACTATGTTTGTTGCCTGGTAATTTTCAAACTTTTTCGCTGTGATGGTTCGTCTTGGTCTGGCTGGTTTTAAAAAGTCGTCTGGATCGATAGCAGGTACCAATCCCTCAACCACCTTGTACAAAAATATAAGTTTTTGGCTAGTGCGTCTGGCTTTTAGTTCTTGAAGTTCCAGTTTGGCGAGCATGTCTGTTACGCAGCCATCTTCTCTGGTTTTGTAGTCGCCTGTTATAAAGCGTGCTGCTTGTCGTTGTATACGCTCCAGTTTGTTTGCGTCTATTATACTGTAGGGGTCCCATACTGTTGCCGCATATTCCATTGTTGATCTAACTAAGGCAATGTAAGCCGTTTTCTTACATTCCTGTGGGCAGTATCTTAAATTCCTTCTGAGGAAGCCAAGGGTTGAACTTGCCTTTTTTGCAACATTTGTTATGTGTGTGCTCCACTTCAGGTCTTCTGATATCTGCACTCCTAGGTATGGGTTGTTTTGAACTTGTTGGAGTATCTAGCCGTTGAGTGAGTAGAATCTCTGGCTTTTGTTTTTGATGCTCAGGATGTAGCATTTTTTAGCGTTAAATCGCATACCCCATTTATTTGCCCAATCTTCTAGGTTTGCTAGGTCTTCTTGCAGCAGTTTGTGGTCTTTTTCTGTTTTGATGGTTCTATACAGTAGGCAGTCATCGGCGAACAGCCGTACTGATGACTTGACAGTGTCTGGGAGGTCATTTATGTGACATAAGAAGAGTAATGGTCCAAGTACTGTTCCCTATGGAACTCCAGAGTCCACTTTTACTTCTTCAGATTGTTCCCCCTCTACTACAACTTTCATCTTCCTCTGTGTAAGAAACATATTTAGCCAGTTGTTAAGTTAAGGGTTTATACATGAAATCAAACAATGCACATACATAGCCACTTACAAAAACTGCCTTTGTAAAATAAATTCCTGTGATGTTAACTCAAGCACTTTTTGATTTCAGAATTCATGGAACAAAAATTATGTCTATGATTCATCCATGTTTGTACTTTTACCTAGACCCTGGCGATACACGCATTTTCATTGGATAACATTAATAAGTAATATCGAATGAGAAGTGACTTAACAAAAAAAAATCAGTGTAAGTTTTGTGCTTAATTTTGAATGTATAATTTATTTTAAAAAATCTCTTAAATGACCAAGACCTTAATATGTAAACATCCGGATTTCATAACGGCACATGTTTGTGAAATCGTCTGCAACTTTGACACTTCTGTCTCAATTTGGTTTTACGTTTGTTAGAAACATACAAACAGACGTAATGCCTCTCAAACTAGCAGCTAATTTAACAACGCTCTTTCCTGAAGTCAAAACAATAACAGAACGCTACGAAAAAGCTAAGAAAGCAGGTTTCCATTACGTTGAATGCGCTTTTCCATTTGCAGAAACAAAAGAACAGCTACAAAATGTCAAAAAGAAATTAGGACTTGATCATGTTTTATTTAATGGCTATCCAGGCATGTCATATTTCAGTAACTTAAATTTCTTAACCCAGTTTAACTGGTAACTTCCCCTAAGCCCTTGGCTTAGGCTAAGGTCAAAATCTAGAACATGTAATAAATCCTTTAACTTTGGGTCATGTGATTGTCATAAGCCAACCACTTCTGCCGACCCTTCATCTTGGAATGTTATTATGCGATTTCTTGTCTCGAGATAATATTTCTATTAGACTTATTAAAAAATAAAACTTATTCAGGCCAAAAATATATACATTGCATGTCTGCTTATGGCTACCCAATGCAACCTACCCTATTTTTGAGCGCTGACCCTGAGTCATTTTATTTCCACTGTCAAGAGTGAAGTTAGTGTTGCCTATAATATAAATCCATTGCCTGATACATCCTAATGTTCAATGTCGTAAATATGACAGCTGTTTTAAGGAACTTGGCGACTCATTTGAAATTTTTTTGCCAACCATAATAACAAAGGGACAATCGTTAAAAATATTGATAAACTCAGCCCATGATAAACAGGAACCACCACAAGAGGCAACTGCATACATATTTTGTAACTAAAAAGTATGACACAAAAAATAAAATAGAAATACCGACCTACCTACCCTATTTGTTTTAAGTATGTAACCTTAAACAGACATTTTTTTTTTTACCTTTAGCTGTGCACAGCTGAACACTTAACATGAACACATGAATTTATACAGGTTCCAATTTTTTGCCTTTAAATGCAGACTTAAAATTATTCAAAGTCTTTGTCCTCACAGTTAAATCTGACAGGTTATTCCACTGATTCACTTCTCTAATTGAAAAAGTATTTAGTCAGTGTGTTATCTTACTCTGTTTTTTTTTGGATTTTTTTTTAGTTTTAAGGAGTGACCTCTAGTATAATAAATAAGTAAAGTAAAAAGGCTTACAAACACTTATGATCTGACCATACCACTTTTTTTTAAAAGGCCTTTATTTAGACTGGCACTTTTAATACTACAAAAACAAATAAGCTGTACAACCTTTATATTTTGTATACTGGGTAATTCTATATTGAACATGCCATAATATTATTAATGCATATCTTTAATATTTGTTGGAAATAACCTTTTGGTATAAGGGGTTGTTGAATGCTTTCACCTGGAGTCCAAATGATAATTATGTCTTGAAATGCTATTTTTTTTCTGTGATGTTTCTTTGTATTAGATTAACTGGTATAAGGATCTGTCCAAAAATATATGTGAGACAAATGGAATGCATCTTGAACTATGAGGGACAGTCATAGTCCAAAAGCAAGAATAAACATGTTTAACTTTTAAAGGTCTTTAGCATTTTCTGAGTCGTCCAACTAAAAAATGTATATGGAATCGAAAATTATAATTTCAAATTGGTTGACTAGGAGTGGTTATTCACAGCACATACTACATGAGGAGGATCTTACTTGAACAGCATGGCACTCTCAACATGAAGAGATATATAAATATGGTCTTAGAACTATATATTTCATGCGTTATCTATTGTATTTTGTATTAAGAATAATTTTGTGTTTTACTAATTAAAGGTGACGTTGGAAAAGGTGATAGAGGCATTGCAGCATTACCCGACAGAAAAAAAGAATTCCAAGATAATGTTGACATTAATATACAGTATGCCAAAGCTTTGGATTGTAAAAGGTAAATGCATACATGCTTGTAAAACTTATTATTTTATATCGGTTGAGATTAAGATTCTCTTATTTGATAAAAAGGGGTCACATGACATTCATTATTCTTCAGTAATAAATTCCATCGGTCATTAACAGAAAAAAACGGACCAGAAAACCAGTCATTAACGAACTGTACATGATAATGACTGATGGGGTGTGGTTTTCATGTGATAATGACCACTGGATCGTGGTTTCTGACTGATAATGACCGCTGTAGCGAGATTTCTCTGTTTAGACCAGTGAGGCATGGCTTTTCTGTTTAGAGAGATATACCTTTAATAAAACATGTTCCTGTTTTTAATATTACATTTAAGATGTTGAATTGTTTATAATATGTTTTCATTAATTATAAAATTAATGATAACTTGATATTTATATACATGTACTGAAAAATTGCGCTAAAATGAATGGCAGTAATACTAAGACTGGTCTTCACTCTTTGCCATAGAAATCATACAGCTACTCAAGCTTGCTTCAGGCATTTTGAAGTTATGAGAATTTTCCAAAACATCATTTCTCAATGAAATAAACATAATAGTTCTTGAAAAGCTGGTCATTATCGTGATACATGGACTGCCCGTAGGACAGTGGTATTGACTGCGACACCAATAATGACCTTGTCTTCAGCTCAGTTATTATCACTATCTTAGTCAATATACCACTGTCCTGTGGGCAGTCCATATATAATGACCAACTATTATATAATTAAATAGATATAGGAAGATGTGGTGTGAGTGCCAATGAGACAACTCTCCATCCAAATAACAATTTAAAAAAAAGTAAACCATATTAGGTCAATGTACGGCCTTCAACACGGAGCCTTGGCTCACATCGAACAACAAGCTATAAAGTGCCCCAAAATTACTATTGTAAAACCATGCAAACGAGAAAACCAATGGTCTAATCTATATAAAAAAAAATGAGAAAAGAGAAACACATAAAATTACATATTAAACAAAAGACAACTACTGTATATCAGCTAGATTCCTGACTTAGGACAGGTGCATAAATTTGCAGCGGGATTAAACGTTTTAATGGATCCAAACCTTCTCCCTTTTTCTGAAACAATAGCATAACATCACAACATAGACAACCATGCACACGATAAAATATCAATTGTCAGGCTAAACTCAATCAAAGAACGTAAATTAATACACTATGAACGAATAAATTTGATGCATGTAGTTATACTTATAACAACTAAAAATTTGTTTAGGTAATCATAATGTACCAACCTTCACCCTTAGTAATACCTCAAAAAATAGTGTAACATCACAACATAGAAATTCACAATATAAAATATCAATTGAAATGGCTTGACTCAATCAAAAGAAATATTAACACTAGGGAAAAACACTTAATTTGAAAGCAAAGAATGTAAACAGTAGTGACTAAATCAACAATGAGCAAAATGATATAGTGTGTAGTAACGTTGTAAGATTTATAAAATTGAGAAACAGTACAATGAAAGCAATATTATACTGATTTAAACCTTTTATCATAAAAGTAAAGGGTGGAAGTAAATAGTTCTTACATGTACATGTATTAACATTTATTTTAGAATCCATGTTATGGCAGGTGTAACAAAGGGATTGGACCAGAAACTATGTGATGAGACTTATTTAGAGAATATTGCCTTGATTGCTGATAAATTTGCAAAAGTAAGAACAGAAACTTTTGTTTTATAGAAACATACTTCATTACATTTTCATGGAAGACATGGGATGAGAAACTTGAAAATAAGCAATTTATAAAAATTGCATGCACATTAAAAAAGAAATTGTTCCAAAAAATATCTATAATAATAGAATTGGAAATGGAAATGGCGCTTGCGTTTATAGGGTAAGATAAAGAAACAAATGCAACTAACTTACAACAATTTTTCTCTCACTTTTACAGGAAGGACTGACATGTATGCTTGAGCCAATTAATGACAGTGTGACTATTCCAGGGTATTATTTAACAGATGTTCATAAAGGTAAATAGAATTTAAATACATACCAATTTCATATGAAACAGTCTTAACTTATATTTTTGAATTCTGATTGTGGTTCTAGTACCTAATGGGACTGTGATATCAGGTAAACAAATTTTTAAGAAATACCCTAGACAAGTTATGTAAAGATTTAGCTGAGTTCGCATTTAATAAAATGCTGCAATTGAAAGAGAAATGCTAACTCAGCTAAACCATTTACATTATTAAGAGTCTACCTATATACAAATCTTATATGATACCTAAGCCCATTAGACTTTTTTCATATTACCGACATTTGACTCTTGCGTTTTATTTTTTTGACAGGTTATCTCCTCTTTGGTAGGACATCCTGGTACTTGGTCAATTCAGAGCAATGCTTATAAGTAACATCAAGCTTTTAATCTGTACAATAGGCTATTTGCCAATTCCCATAATTGACCCTATTATTAGAGACCTTTATTTCTGTTGTCTCCCTTTATGAGGGACATTACTTTTTATTTACAATTGAGAGCTAGCAGAAAGAGCAAATTTACCTGTGCGTAATACGAGTAATCTTTAAGGTTTTTAAATCTTTTAACTACATTAATTTGTTGTTTAGCTAAATACTTTTGGCATCAGAAATTATTTTTCATGAAAAATTAGTTTAACCGCCGATACATCACTTTCAATTCATCATGCTTTGCATTGGCAAAATCCAATTTTGTCCAGAATGGAACCAATCTACGGTTGACAAAGGGCAGTAATTTGTTTAAAAAGTGTGTAATAATAGAATCAAATTGGTAATTGGCAAATGGACTATTGGGAGGGGAAACTAACTGCTTTTATGTTTTCTATACATGAAAAAATTTAATGGAAAAACAGTTAACTTTCCCCAAAAGTTTAACTGATTATATGTTAGATATTTCCTCTTTTGGTTGCTCTTACCTGACTGAGTACTAGGATGTCCTGCCACAGATTATACAACCTGTCGAAAAATTGTTTAATTTGGAGTTAAAAGTTGGTTATATGTAAATAGTCCATTGAAACCAAGCTTACAACTCAATTCCCCAGATGATGGACAGTTTTTAAAAGATTTTGTATGTTCTACAGTGACAAACTGTGTGGTATTATATAATTGTATGTTGATAATGTAAATAAATAATAAGAGATGTTAAGTTACATGCCATTCAGTCAGCATCCCAACAAAATCATTAAAATAGAAAGACATCACATTGTATGCTATTCCTGACCGTTTTTCCAATGGCAGTTTATTAAAAGATTTCTTAAATTTGGAACCATGAACAATTTTTTCCCCAAGTTATGTTAAACAAAGAGAAAAAGACAGAAGACACTTAAGGGGCATATTGAATATTGGAATATTGAAAATATCAAATCAAGTTACAGTACCAGAACTTGAAAGTTGTATATGGCTAGTTCGACAAATTAATTTTCTCTTTGCAGCTGTTGAAATAATAAAGAAACTGAACAGACCAAATGTGAAGTTACAGTTTGTAAGTTTTTGATCATCAATGGTAATAAAGATAATAACAGATTCTCATTTTGTGTAAAATAAATAAAATTATAGGTTAAAAACAAAATCTCATCTGAAATTAAATAGCAATTATGTGTAATGAAAAAGACCCATATATAATAGATGGTGTATGTAGATGATGGGGTAAGGAAGAAAAAAAATCAAATATATTTTTAATATGGCAATGAATCAATTGTCATTTTAATATAAGAATGTTATTTTTCTAACTTAAGGGATTTGATGTGTAGATATTTGTTTCATATTAAAAATGTATATGTCAGACTCTTTCAACAAAAATACTCCATACAAATATTATTTTTTTTCGTGGGTGGGGTTTTATAAATGAAACAGACTGTCCATCCATATGATTTATAAGTGCAATTCCTCTCAAATAATATAGCAGATACTGATGAAACTTAATTCAGTTTTAGAACAGTTCATGAAGATGCGCTACAAAGAATATTATCTTGGCAGGCACACCGTGAAAAGGGGAAATAATTGTTAATTGTATTTGCTTATTTAAATACACTAATTTTAACAGTATTATATGGAAGGGGGTCAACTTTTGTAAGATTGCACCATATTCTAGTTTAAAACAAATAATACAAGAAAAGAATAGTACTTTTGTTGCTCTGTTTTATCTTGAGTGTTTCTGATTTCACATATTTACATCAAAATCAAGATGGCTCATAGGTTGGTTTACATTGGTACAATTACTAGAACTTAAGCAGTATATATACATATGCAGTTATACTCATATTATTTTCATTGAAACATTTATCTTTCAACTAACATATGCAGGAGTTATCAAGAAATTATATATAAAACTGATGCAGTCTACCTTCAAAACTTTCATTCATTGCACAGAAAGGACTTTCTAATATTAGCATTAACAGACAATCAGAAATGTAATGACATGGCAATACCAATCTGACCAAAAAAAAAGGTCGAAAGTTCATTTATAATGTTTTGACAATACAAATATTTTGTCAACCACAACATTTTGTATATGTAAAAAAGAAGATGTGGTATGATTTCCAATGAGATAACTCTTATCAAGGGACCAAATGACACAGAAATTAACAACTATAGGTCACTGTAGGCCTTCAACAATGACCAAAGAGCATACTGCAAAGTCAGCTGTAAAAGACCTTGAAATGACAAATGTAAAACCATTCAAACAGGATAACTAACACCTTTATTTAGGAACAAAATAAGAACGAGAACAAATATGAATCACAGCAACAAATGACAACACTCAATATCAGGTTCCTGCCTGCCTAGAGAATGCCTTATTTTATGTTAGGGGTTCAACCTAATATAGGGCTGTACTAAAATAACCCTACATATAATATCAAACACTTACATTACCCCTAACCTGAACCTAAACATTCCATAATCTAATCTAAAATTTACACTAAATCTCGACCCAAAAGAACAGGTACCCTCAGCTAAAAAAAACCTCTAAATTAAAGAATGTCAATGAATTAACATTTGGTATTGTACATAGCAATGTTAATATAATGTTATCTTTTAATTTTTTTAATTTCAAAATGTTGGCAACCTTCAGTATCAGTTTCTTGATGAATAATAGGATGTGAGCATTGACAAGCTTTTAAGGAATCGTGAATTTATTTGTTTTTACTTTAAAATTTGTTTTATCTCAAATAAGACTACAAGTGTTTATCTTTAAGATAAGGCAAAATTATTTTTCTTCATACAATGTATATAATTATACCATGTATATTTATATTTTACAGGATTTCTTTCATATGCAGGTGTTACATGGAAATTTTACTGAGAATTTTAAGAAATATTATCAATATATAGGTATGATATGATAGAAATATAATTGAGAATGGAACAGGGAATGTATCAAAGAGACAACAACCCAACAGAGAGCAAAAAATAGCCCAAGGCAACCAATACAAAAGTATGATCAATACTGTAAGGTCATACACAATTTATTTTATTTGTTGGGTTTTAATTCAGATTGATATTGATATAACTAAATTTTAATTTCTTCAGTGGGCTTAAATTAAAATGCAATTTTGAAAAAAGAAAATTAACTCTCTTTCTTATTTTATAAAATTATTAGATGTAAATGTTTAATTATAATAGTCTAGCTGGCATTGTACAGGACAGTTGTTGAATTAGAATACCATACAAACTAATATATGTCACAGACATCAGGCTGATGTTATCTTTTTCCCCTAAAAAAGAGATCAAAATTACTTAAATCACAATCTTTTACAAATTATGTTACCTTGTAAATTAAAGGCTAAATCATTGCTCTTGGCAAAGGTAATGTATTTTGTACCTTGTTCATTGTTGTAATTTTGTTGTTTTTAGATCATATACAAGTAGCACAAACACCAGGTCGATGTGAACCAGGATTTCCAGGAGAAATGGACTATTCCTATGTCTTTAAACTCTTAGAAGACCATGGATATGATGGTTATGTTGGTTTGGAATACATGCCAAGAGGTAAACTTTCAAATAGAAAATAACACAAAAAAGAATAACATCAGCAATCATAATGCTTGGCTCAAGGAGACATTGAATTTTATTTTTGTCCCAGCTAGTTCTAATTCAAGTTTTTTAATTTGTTATTGTCTTGTTTTCTAATAAACGAATAGCATGTTAGAATAAATACTTAACTAGTTTTATATGGGCATGAATATCCCATTTGCTTATCTTAATCGTTTCTTTTAATAGAAATACACAGTTAAAACTAAATTGTTCAGAAAACAATTGAAGGTCTTCCGGTCATAGAATTTCCAAAATAATTGATAAAAAGCCACTTTTGGTTTACTCAAAGTTACTATAAGCATAAAATCATAGGATTTCTCAAACTGATCCCAAAAATAAATGGTTTCTGTATAGTACACCTGAAATATGGTAGATATTTTGCTACTTCTGCTTAAGAAATGTCTTGTCCAGTCTCATTTGATAGCTTTATTCAAATTGATTCAAATAATACAAGTTTCTATATACTTTTGTATGAAACAAGAGAGATAATTTGCCAATTCTGGTTGACTCTAGGTAAGTGCTGGTTGACATTTTTCAAGGTGTCATGACTCAAATATCACCCATCATAATTTAGAAGACCCTTTGGCTTTAAAATGAGCTTGTGTGAAGTTACAGCAAAGGTCAAAATTTAGAATACGTTGCTCAAACTTAGCTACTATGCCCCTTGGACTCTTGTCCTGTTTTGGTTTAAGTCTATGGACAACATGAAAATTTATTTCCTCTATTTGAATTTCACTCTTAATAAAATCTTTTAGAATTGCTTCAGTGTCCTCTTCTGGATTGTAATCATCTGGGACACCTTTAAAAATCAAGTTTTCCCTCATTGATCTTGACTGTTGCTCTATTACCTTCTCCTTTAATTGTCTGTTTTCTTCAAATAGAAAGTAATTTTGTTCATCCATTTTCGGTACTCTGTTTGACATTTCACTTAGCCCTTGATCAATGTTAATGATAGTGTTATTATGTGTCTTTATTTGTTCTTTCATATTAGAAACGTCACAGTCTATTTTCATGCAGTGTGTTTCCATGGAGACAACCCTTTTTAGTATGTCTTCTAGCATATATAATTTTTGAAGTTTTTCTGTCACTTCACTCATAAATCTATTTAAGTCTGGATTTGTGTATGGTGATGGTGTTAATAGTGGCATGGTGGACATCATAGCAGGCGGCAATTGTTGATGATGACCCTGCATCATATTTGCTGGTGTAGTATGGGGTGCTGGTGGTTGAAAAGGTGTAAATGGATAGCCTGGGTAAGTCCCATACAATGTTTGGTGGGCAGCAGAATAAACATTACTGGTTAAAGGTGACTGGTTAGTTTCCTGGTTAGTTTGTGGTGTTTGAGGTATGGAGCAAACTGGGCTTTGTTCTTTACTCTTTGAGTTCTTTGTGGTTTTTTTGTCAGCCATCTTTTTCTTTTTGTTAGAAAATGGCGACCCTGTTTGTTTTCATTTTCGTTTATTCTTCTTCTTACTACTTGCCATTAATAAATATTGTATTTGTTGATGAATTGATTTCAAATAACATCTGGGGACAAACTGTACTTGTTAGTTGTGACATCTTTCACAGTTGAAATCCCCAAAAACACAAAAATTTCTACACTAGTAAAATGTTTCGACTAGCCTCTGCCGCCATATTTGCAGTATGTTGTACCGTCTGATATATTAGATCATTAGTTATAAGTTTTTGTACATGTATTTTAATTTTGTATATGTTTTAGGAGACACTGTTGAAGGACTAAAATGGTTAAAGGAAATGAATATGACATTATAAAACAAAAATGGAGAAAAATAGAGATGGACATTTAATATACAAGACTTTATAGTTATATTTTAGTAATATTTGACATAGGTTGTCAATTAGTGTGTGTCACTGTGTGTGGGGAGGGGAGAATAGATGACTTTTCTGCAATATTTTTTGAAAAGCATATAAAACCTTTGGGTAAACATTTTTGTATTACTTTTTATTGGATTTCTATTCCATATTATTCTGTATTGAATGATTTGAATGCTGAAATATCTTTTTAAATTTAATAACATTTAAATGAGATTTTTTTTAGTTATATTTCATGATACATAAATGTCAGTGAAATTAGAAGAATGAAAATGATCTGTGATAAATTCTGAAAATGTTTTGGGAAAATAGTGCAAGATGTGATTTGTTTTAATATTTGATATGGCAATCATGACATGTACAATGTACTAGATTTGGTAAGCATGTGAACAATCTTATATACTTGTTTTTATAATATTTTTATAAATAAATTTTCTACAGTTGAAATAAAAATAACTTATTGAATTAAATGTTTTATTAGATGCCTTGAATATAGAAATAAGGAGATGCAGTATGATTGGCAATGAGACAATTATTTATCAGAGCAAAAGCAACTGAAGGACCCTGAACAGCATTCAACCTTGAGCAAAATTCATACCATATAGTAAGAGGAGAAGACTGTTTTGTAACTCCTGGCTAGCAAAAATGATACTTGGTGCCAACAATTTTAAGTGCAATGTAGAACACCCAAAGACAAAACAAGAACTGAAGGTTACAACAATGGAATTAAAGAACCATGCCTTTTTCTTTTTCCTTAAAAAGATCAAATATGGAATTTTGGATCCTCAATTCTCTTCAACTTTGTACTTGTTCAGCTTTATAAATATTTTGATTTGACTAATGAGTCTTATGTAGACGAAACGCTCGAGTGGCGTACTAAATTATAATCCTGGTACCTTTGATAACTATGGTAACCTATCTTTAAAGAAATAATAAAAATGATGGTTTAAAGTGACATACAGCCTACTGGCATAGTGTTTTTTAAGATAAATAAGAAGATGTAGTATGAGTGATAATGAGACAAAGTTGGCTTGCAACGCTTAGCCTTGTCTCACACAGAACAGCAAGCTACAAAGAGCCCCAAACTAACTGGTGTTAAACAACTCAGACAGGAAAACCTACATTCTAATCTATATGACTTACAAGAATCACCTATTATCCACACCAACAAATGACAATCTTGCTTTGAAAAAGTTGAAAAAGCAAAAACTTAGGCATGCTGTTTCTGTCAGTGTATTGTGAAGCACTTGTGGTTGATATATGATATGTGGTATGCAGTTGTATTTATAAGCATTTGCACACCTCATTTCCATGGAGATTATAAATTTTGGTCATGCCCCCTCCCGCTTCAGTTGTGATGAATTTGAATATTCTGCATAGTTATGTAAATATCTCCATTTTAAATTGAGTATTTGCACTTTATTACCTGATTCAGCATGAAAAAAATACCAGACATATCTCTGTGTCCACAGTTTATTCTGCCTACTTTAAGGTATGATTCTTTCCTGTATGATCGCAGTAATATGGTCTAAAAAACAATGAAAACCATATCCTGGTTACAAGAATAAAAAAGTTCACAAGATTTGTAACTGGGATCTCTGGTATTTATACGACCGCAAAATTTTGCTATCACGTTGGCGTCGTCGTCTGCGTCGTCGTTGTCGGCGTCCGAATACTTTTAGTTTTCGCACTCTAACTTTAGTAAAAGTGTATAGAAATCTATGAAATTTTAACACAAGGTTTATGACCACAAAAGGAAGGTTGGTATTGATTTTGGGAGTTTTGGTCCCAACATTTTAGGAATTAGGGGCCAAAAAGGGCCCAAATAAGCATTTTCTTGGTTTTCGCACTATAACTTTAGTTTATGTCAATAGAAATCTATGAAATTTTGACACAAGGTTTATGACCACAAAAGAAAGGTTGGGAGTGATTTTGGGAGTTTTGGTTTAAACTGTTTAGGAATTAGGGGCCAAAAAAGGGCCCAAATAAGCATTATTCTTGGTTTTCGCACAATAACTTTAGTTTAAGTAAATAGAAATCAATGAAATTTAAACACAATGTTTATGACCACAAGAGGAAGGTTGGTATTGATTTTGGGAGTTTAGGTCCCAACAGTTTAGGAATAAGGGGCCAAAAAGGGACCCAGATAAGCATTTTTCTTGGTTTTCGCACCATAACGTCAGTATTTAAGTAAAAAGAAATCTATGAAATTTAAACACAAGGTTTATGACCATAAAAGGAAGGTTGGTATTGATTGTGGGAGTTTTGGTCCCAACAGTTTAGGAATAAGGGGCCCAAAGGGTCCAAAATTAAACTTTAACTGTTTGATTTCATCAAAATTGAATAATCGGGGTTCTTTGATATGCCGAATCTAACTGTGTATGTAGATTCTTAACTTTTGGTCCCGTTTTCTTATTGGTCTACATTAAGGTCCAAAGGGTCCAAAATTAAACTTAGTTTGATTTTGACAAAAAATGAATTGGTTGGGTTCTTTGATATGCTGAATCTAAAAATGTACTTAGATTCTTGATTTTTGGCCCAGTTTTCATGTTGGTCCAAATTGGGGTCCAAAATTAAACTTTGTTTGATTTCATCAAAAATTGAATAAATGGGGTTCTTTGATATGCCAAATCAAACTGTGTATGTAGATTCTTCATTTTTGGTCATGTTTTCAAATTGGTTTACATTAAAGTCCAAAGGGTCCAAAATTAAACTTAGTTTGATTTTAACAAAAATTGAAATCTTGGGGTTCTTTGATATGCTGAATCCAAACATGTACTTAGATTTTTGATTATGGGCCCAGTTTTCAAGTTGGTCCAAATCAGGATCTAAAATTATTATATTAAATATTGTGCAATAGCAAGTCTTTTCAATTGCAAAGTATTGCACAATGGCAAGAAATATCTAATTGCACAATATTGTGAAATAGCATTTTTTTTTTAATTAGAGTTATCTTTCTTTGTCCAGAATAGTAAGCAAGAAATATCTAATTGCAAAATATTGTGCAATAGCAAGATTTTTTTTTAATTAGAGTTATCTTTCTTTGTCCAGAATCAACTTAAATCTTTGTTATATACAATATACAATGTATGTTCACTTTTTACTTCCAACTGATAAATTAAAATAATCTTTACCATACAGTGATAACAAGCATTTGTTTTACATCTTAATATTTTATGATGCATTTAAATGAGTAGTTATTGTTGCAAACTCCATTAGAAATTTTAATTGAGATTAGTTTTGGAATAAGGGAAAGGGGGATGTGATTAAAAAAATTGGGTTCAATTTTTCTCATTTGAAATTTCATAAATAAAAAGAAAATTTCTTCAAACTTTTTTTTGAGAGGATATTCAACAGCATAGTGAATTGCTCTAAGAGAAAACAAAAATTTTAAGTTCATTAGAACACATTCATTCTGTGTCAGAAACCTATGATGTGTCAACTATTTAATCACAATCCAAATTTAGAGTTGAATCCAGCTTGAATGTTGTGTCCATACTTGCCCCAACCGTTCAGGGTTCAACATATGCGGTCGTATAAAGCTACGCCCTGCGGAGCATCTGTTTTTTTATGTTCACAGCCTAAAATCAATAAGCATTTCTCTCTTCTTATTATTTTACCATATAATCAAGTTTGTATCCAATCACATGCAGGGTTCTAGAGCCTTCACTACGAAACTTCTTTTCTGCATTTATTCATAGTTTTCTGTAAACTGGCATACAGAGAAAAGGTAGTTTGTTTTGATTATTAAGGATTAGTCCATATTCACAAGTAATATTCAAAGACAGAGATTCAATTGGATATGCCTACAATTATTCAATCAATTATTCAATATATTAAAAAAAAAATAGTTATCTCCCTTTTAAATTCCATAAATTTATATACTCGTGAACACGATTTATTTTGAAAATAAAAGAATCTTTTGGTACTTTGCAGTCTAGACAAATCATTTGTAGGCTTCAACATGTAAAAACCTATAAAAAAAACCATTTTAAGTATAATTAAGCCACTTTTTGATTGGTTGGAAGTCAGTGTATTTTTTGCATATTCTAAAAAATATTCCTCTTTTCAAATGAATTTGCCGGTGTTTCACCACTGCCCTTGAATATGCCTCAAATACATAGGTATTTGCCATTTTGGATATTCAGATTTAACCCAGGGAAGTATCTTTTCATTTTTTTTCGAACATGACGTTACATTACAAAAGTGAGCGAATGTGTATTAGTACATGTATAAAAATGACCGTGGTTCTATGATGATATTCACTTAGTAGTGTAGTGTAAAAAGTCAAGAAAAATGGTTTTTGAATAACAACCAAATAGATATATGTGACAGTTTTGTATATTTGGGTATTCGAATTGGGCTTGTTCAGTCAAAGATATTTTATGTAGTTATGGTTTTCATGATGTATGGCTAAAACAAAGTGTAAATAATGTTGATATATTCATACATGAGCTAAAACAAAGAATGAAAGATACCTTTATTGCTGATGCTAATTCTTTTTTTAATAATTCATCAAAATGTATACTTTATAGATATATATATGACACAGATATACTGCAGTTTTATTTAGATAGACCTGTTAATCAAATATATAAACCTTTTATATGTAAATATCGTATCTCCGCACATAGCCTCAATATAGAAACAGGCAGATATTACAATGTAGATAGAGAAAATAGATTTTGTACTATGTGCACTAACAATATTGTAGAAGATGAATACCATGTTATTCTAGAATGTAATAGATATAGTGATGTAAGAAAACTATACATTAAGAAATATTATTGGCAATATCCATCCACTTTTAAACTTATACAGTTGTTATCAGTTCACAATGTGAAAGAACTTAATAATTTAGGTAAATTTTTGTTTAATATTGAAAAAAATCGTAATATGTAGTTGTATTATTTATTTATCATATGAATTTTTGTCTCATTCTCCGCCATGCATGTATTGTGTATAATTATTTTATTTATATTTCACTGATGCATTCAAAAAAATATTGTAAAATTGTATATTCTATAAGCTGTATTGCTTCTGAATAAAGTATTATTATTAGTCTCAAAATTATGCATAAACATGTTTATGAATTACAGCTTACAAGCATTTTTTTTTTATCTGTACCTGTACATAGAGTTTTAATCAAAATCTGTTCGGTGTAATTAAACAATTATTATGTTATGGAGGGATAGTTGTGAAAAATACCAGTCCAAGGACAGAATTCCATATCATGATATATCTTCAAAATACAGTGATTTTTTGCCCAGTGAAAATGCTTTCAAGATTCAGTGATACACATTTATTTGTGCCCAAATGTTCTTTTCCACTAAAGAAAATATAAGAACAGGTTATAAAACATTATGACATTGGAGCAATATCTCTATAACAAACTGCTAAATATGCTTTCATTGATAAAGATTATGTTTAACCAGATAAAACTTTAACAAAAGATCTGTAAAAAATTTCAATTGATATAAAAGTTTGTAGAAATGAAACATTTACAATCTATTTTTTATGCCCACCTACGATAGAAGGGGGGCATTATGTTTTCTGGTATGTGCGTCCATTCATTTGTTGTTTTTTTCCGTCCATACATCCGTCCGGTAGTCCATCCGTCCGTCCGTCCATTCGTCCGTCCGTCTGTCATGCTTCAGGTAAAAGTTTTGGTCAAGGTAGTTTTTGATGAAGTTGAAGTCCAATCAACTTGAAACTTAGTACACATGTGCCCCATGATCTGATCTTTCTAATTTAAATGCCAAATTAGAGTTTTTACCCCAATTTCACGGTTCACTGAACATAGAAAATGATAGTGTGAGTGGGGCATCCGTGTACTATGGACACATTCTTGTTAGATCTGTCATGATGATGATCTTATAGATTGAAATGGATGGTATGTTTTCCCCCTGAGATAAGCAAAATGTTATTCAGATATAGGTTTAATGCATTGATCTTCTTTAAAAAAAAAATGGTTGTAAATTCAGAAAAACTTGATAATTTCAAAGTTAAATGTAGTAAATTAATTTATAAGTGGAGATAACTCTGAAAGGTTTTATTTTCAAACAGATTTTTTTGCAAATTTTTATATTTTTTGTATCAGAGACATGTATTATATATCTCTGGTTACATTTTGCAGAAATTGCTAATTTTTCTATCTTAATATACAATTTTTTTTAAATTTTGAAGTATTTAAAAAAAAATCATATTTTTTATTTATTTTTTGTATCCCAGGGCACGTCAGAGATAGTGTGATAGTCGAGTTTGGCATATTTTTACACCGTGATTGCCAGGATTTCAAACTCATGTGGTTAAACTATTTAAAATTACACTTTTATTGAATAGCAAATTACTGCAGTCAAGGATTTGTATAGTTAGGGACTATACAAATCCTTGCTGCAGTTCAACCGGAACAACCTGTTCCGTTCCAGAAATTAAACATCGTTCAACTAGAGTTGTCTCCCTTCAACAGGTGTCAACCAAAATGTTGTGACAAGTTGGCAGGTTTTATTTCTTGTTAACAAGGATAATAATAATAACAATATGGGAAAACAGTCTGTTATTGTGCGATGCTTCATCGATTTCATTTGTCTTTTTATCGGTAGGTATTTGTACCGCTATGTCAGTGAAATATATAAGAATGTTGCGACCGGTCGCATAATTTTGGAAAGTGTGAAAAGTTGTTGAAGGTCTTGCAACTGTATTCATTATACATAAATGAAAAATCTATTGACTCAAATAAGTGTTTTTGAAATCATCACTTAACATAATTAATTTTGAATTTGTGAAACTTTAAAAATGTCTCTCGTTTGTCAATGTCATGTTTGTGAAATTGTGTGTATCATGCAGAACATACATGTAATTTTGCAATGTACATGTACATGTATTTCTTTACTTATTAATATTCTTGTCTACCCACGATCCAACTTCCAAGCAAGGACTGAAGCTCATAAACTCAGCAATCAAATTAATTAATTGTTAAACGCAGGACTTCAGGAATGTCTGGAGAGTGTAGAGCCGACAACCTTGCTTCTGAAGTTGTCCACGAGGATCTTGAATTGTTTGTAATTGGGAGTTTTAACGACCATGACTGGCTATACACCCATGAACAGCGGAACTAATGGTTGGAACCCCACCCCCTTTTATATGACTTGCATGTGTTGGACTCCCTTTAAAAATTGTTAAATTTATGTTATATAAGGGGAATATTTTCATAATGGAGGTAAAAATACGGGAAATCATCATTAAAAGAGAGCAGTTGCTTAGAAACATGCATAGGATTTCTCATACTTTCATACTATTTTCACCTGTTTCAATAAAATCTGCCCAATATCCAATATGGCCGAGCTATTTAACTGTGAAGAGCGCCATTGAGTGGGATTTAAATTTCTTTAAATTCAAGGTCTCAGGATTTCATGTTATTAGGCTTGGGATTTTGGAAATCGGTACCCCTCTGACCTCCCTCATAATTTGATGACATTTATAACACAAGTATTAATTTTTGTTCAGAATTTCAATCAAATTTGATTGTACATGTATTTAAAAAGATTTTACTTCATTGTATCCGTATCATGTTCTTCATCATTTTGTTCATAAGAAGAACAAAAGCAACATCAACAAGTATACTTTAGACAACTCTGTGTCTTACAACAAACAAACAAACAAATACTTTATTACAGTTTCAACTCTTTAAACTTTTATAATGTTATTACAACTGGTTTGCAAAACTAATACATTTTATGTCTTCCAATTAATTTTAAAGTCTTTAAAATTCATGCCATTTTATTGGGAAATTTTAGATTAAGAAGTGTAAAATCATGTTTATATTTAGAGGATGAAAGAAAAAGGACTCTCCTGTTTTAAGTTTATACAAATAAATTTTCAGATCATAACCATTTAAATATAGATTCTTACATTGACACCAGTGGATTATCGGATTTATCCAATCGAGATAGTTAAATTATCAATTTTAAAGTTCGAGCCGCCTCGGCGAGTACTTTAAAATTTATAATTTAACTATCGAGATTGGATAAATCCGATAATCCACGAGTGACTATGTAAGAATCTGTTTCTCTAATGATTAAAAAGACATTTTCTTTTTTTGTTTACCGAAAATCCCCTTTGAGTGCCTTTCACATTGCACGAAGTTGTCAATTACATTAACACCTGTTATCATATTTTGGTTCATCCAGTCAGCCAAAAAGGTCATGACCCTTAAAATCATCCAATGATCATCTGAGATCACCAGCAACCACACGTTGATTAAATTTTTTTATACAATGGGTTCGAAAAGGGATAAATTTCCATAGAATTAGAGAAATATATATACATGATATATTTAATCATGTCATCATTATCATGAGTTTTAAATTTGAAATGTTTTAAAATCGAAAAATATTTTTATTACCAAGTACATTTCTGGTTTAAATTAATCCCCGTTATCTCTTTTATGGTCTGTGTGGAGTAAATATTATTTTCGTGTTGTCTAACAAATACATACAGTTAATTAAGTGAAATACAATGTACAAGGACCATATACATGTACATGTATTTACTGTATACCTTGTATGTTCACTAAATTATTTGTTTAATTTAATTTATATGTTTTACAAGCAGCAATTGCTGAATGTAAACAATTTTTTTTTACCAATCGTTTAAAAACGATTAAGAATTCTATCATGACTTATCTGAATTATATCAGGTAATTCCAGAAATGTGATTGCATCAAATATTTAAAGTGCTTTAATTTTTAAATGGTATATATTTGACTAAATTTTATGGTATTCAATCAATAGGTAATATATTTGTATATCAAGAATTTATTGTACCGGTACTATACACAGCTATAGCCATAATTGTTGAACCTTGTTCATATATATTTATATACATGTTTGTTTATGTAATGTATACATGTTTCTCGTTTTGTTTATATAGATTAGAACATTTGTTTTCCCGTTTGAATGGTTTTACACTAGTAATTTTGGGGCCCTTTATATCTTGTTGTTCGTTGTGAGTCAAGGCTCCGTGTTGAAGGCCGTACTTTAATCTATAATGGTTTACTTTTTAAATTGTTATTTTGGTGGAGAGTTGTCTCATCGGCACTCACACCACATCTTCCTATATCTATATATCATGTACAGTACTATATATCACATGTATATTGAATTGATACAGTGATTTGAAAATCTATTCCATACAGATTAGTAGTAATGTGCAATTAGAATTAATAAAAAAATGAAATGAAACAGAATTAAAAAAAAGATGAAATGAAACAGAATTAAAAAAAAAATGAAATGGAACAGAATTAAAAAAAAAATTAAATGAAACAAACACCAAATTCTTTTTTGCACAATAATTGATATGTGAGAAAATGTTCCATATGTATGGCAAACGTTATTTTGTTCCTTTACCATTTTACTTTAGTATTATGGGAGTGTCATATTGAACTTCATCCTCTTGCTATTATTCCAAATTGCTTCAAGGCATTGCAATAGATCAAGGAGGTAATTGTGCAGTTAATTGAATTTGTACATGTACAGATAAAATTTTCATTCATAAGAAATTAATTCTATAATTTACACCTTGTTTACAAGTAAATTGATTCTAATAGTAAGTATAATCATTCATGCAGGACTATTAATGACCATATAAGTGTTAAGTTGTCATGTCATCAATCAGTCAAGTGACAGGTAATCAATTCTGGTTAACTTTGTGGTCTGACCTACATCCTTTTCGGGAAAACAGGGGAATGAAATTGATGTAAAATCACTTATAAATGTAAAAATTAAATTTGTACTAAAAGAATTAAAAATAATGTACAGGAAATCGACCATTGAAAACTGAATTGAAAATATATTGTTGAGTGTCATACATTCATGACATTAGCAGTGGCATTGACCCCAGAATTTGCACAAGGAAGATAAAGTCTGTCATAGATTTGGAACAAAAAGTTTGGAGAATTAAAAAGACATTGCATGTTTTGTTTTATCAGGATAAGATAAAAACAGCTTTTTCTCATTTTCTTTCGCAGGGTTTTCTTAAAATGTTAAAACCATAAGCTGATAAGAGACAATTGGTCAATTAAACTGATTTCAAGACAACTGATATTAATTTTCTAGGATATAACCAAAAAATTAGTCCAATGATATTATTTTTTGGCAAATACTTCTCCTTTCTCTTAAATTTATGAAGTGATATGCACTTGTTACATATATGCACGATGTAAGACATGTTTAGAATATTATACAAACTTAGGAAAGTATACTGGTAGTTACACAGTATTAACAGCACCTGATGATAATGTATACCTGACCATTTCAGTCCATTTAACATTCACAGACATTCTCTAGGGGCAGAATGATGTGTTTTGTGATATTGAGCTTTTAAGTCTTTTATAGATTCTGGCTGTGATCCAATACTGGATATCATATTTTTAAGATGTACATACATGTATAACCTGTAGTTTATCATGTTTCATACATGTTGAGTTCAAATAAATGAAAGTAACCAAATAGTTATCAAAGGTACCAGGATTATAAATTTGTATGCCAAACAAAACAAACAAACACAAAGTTTCAAAATACATATTAAAGTATGAATTTTTCAAATTGTTATGGAAATCTGACATTAAAATGTATAATTCTTAATTGAACAAAAGTGATGCTGTTCATATATATTTCTGCTCATGAATTAATACACACAAAGTGGTTCAGTTAAAACTCAGTGTTGATTTTTGCACTGTCATTCTGGTGATTGCTGGTGAACTAACAGGGACAAAGGCATATGGGCATAATGGTTCAAAATGGTAAAAATACCAGGAAGTGTAATGAGGGAAAATGTTTGGTAAAGTAAATGCCTTACCTACACACAACCCCTGAATCAGGCCACGTTGTCACAAACATGCACATGACTGCACCTCACAGAGGGATGTAAAACAAGAAATAAGAAGTGTACAAAAATAATCTTCACCAAAACATTTTTATGATCATATTATATTGTTTTGACTTTGTGAAGTAGGTTCAAGAAAGACAACCTGTATATATTCATTATATTTCAGTTGCCATTCCTATTTTGATAATAAAGATCCATGCCACACCATTTAGTCGAGGATTTTATTGTGATGATGAAAGTCTCATGCACCCACACAAACCTGATACAGTACCAACATGGGTAGTGTGTTTTATAGGCATGTGTGTGCCAATTATAACAGTAAGTATTATGTTAACACTACCATATATATATTGCTGGTATGACAGACTGTCAGTGTTCTCCGCAGATATTTCATATGGCATATGCATCCTGGTAAAAAGGGACATTTGAAATATCATCTTGTTTCTAAAAATTATAGCATCACATCCACATCCATAACACAATCTATAAGAAAATCCATTTAGTTAGCATCACATTCAAGAAATATAAAATCACATTACCATGATGCTAAAAGGACCCTGGGGAGAACAATGTATGAGTGTGTAAGTCTTTATTTGAATTATTATTACGTGACTATCATGTATATAAAAAAGAAGACGCCAATGAGACAACTATCCACAAAAGACCAAAATGACACAGACATTAACAACTTTAGGTCACTGTACGGCCTTCAACAATTAGCAAAGCCCATACTGCATAGTCAGCTATAAAAGGCCCGATAAGATAATGTAAAACAATTTAAACAAGAAAACTAACAGCCTTATTTATGTAAAAAAATGAACGAAAAACAAATATGTAACACATAAACAAACGACAACCACTGAATTTACAGGCTCCTGACTTGGGACAGGCACATACATAAATAATGTGGCAGGGTTAAACATGTTAGCAGGATCCCAACCACCCCTAACCTGAGACAGTGGTATAACAGTATATAGCTAATACGTTGTAGCTTGGTCTTCTCTTTAAAGATAAACTTCATTTTGACAAATTATTAAAAATTGTTATGGATTTTAATTTAAACCCCCATCTACCTTAAAAGTATATGACCTTTTTAATTTATAATAATCACTGATAAATGGACAAAAATTGAAGATACAGGAAACGAGCACTGCCATGACTGCATGCAAACACACAATTCAGGAAGAATTTAAAATGAAGTTCTATTTAATGTGACATTATAAATTTTATTATATCCTGTTAGATTTTTGTTGATAGAAAAACATATCTAAATTTACAAAAGTATTTAAAGGATGGTGTGTTTAATTTTAATCACTGCCTCCATATATAGTAACAGTAAATATTTGCATACATTTCGGTGGAGCATTGCTCTAAATGCAGAATGGTATGAATTTGAATTAGATCTAATGAGCCATAATATAAACATGTTAGCTAACACTGTAACCTCTAGTTGGTGTCACAAACTTGTTAGAAAAGCAGTTATCCCAAATTTAAAGTTTTTGTATGCTGCAGACGTGGATCTATCTCATAACCATTGACACTCAAATTCAAAATGAGCATACACAAGAATGAAATAAATTCTTATTTTGTGGTCTAGAACTTCGTCACTATTTTTACTGCATTTTAAAGTAAGAAACAGATTACATATTGCAGAGTGTTATTCTCATCCTATAACCCTTTTCCTGAATATAAAGAGCTAATGTTTTTTGGAATTCTATGTTTTATTATTAAGATGTACGTATTTATGATTGCTTACTAGTAATTAATGTGAACATTGTTTTGTATTTTCAGATTATTGTAACAGAGGGTATTCATTTATCTGTGTTTAAAAGAGACTGTAGCAGTGCACTTAAAAACAAGCCATATATCAAAACTCTTTATAGAGGCATTAGTGCCTTTCTTTTTGGTTGTGCCGTCACACAGTTGACAACAGATATTGCAAAATATAGTTTGGGTAGATTACGCCCACACTATCTGTCTTTATGCAAACCAGCAATTTTATCAAATTGTTCTTCAAAAACAGGCTACATTGAAACACATGATTGTACAAGTACAGACACAGACGCTTTACAAGAAGCCAGGTTAGACTTTATAGATCATAGCAAATGTAGGGAGTAATAGTTTGGCATTATTTCAAAATGAGATCATACCACAATATTTTTGGGAATGAAAAAGTAAATTTGGACTAGATTTTGCCTTATTGAAAATGTGAAGCAAAGCTATAGCTACCAATGTGCATTAATTGCAGGAATTAGAAATTAGAATGCTTTTAATTCAAAATTTGTTGGTGCAAATGATAAAGTTATTGTTGAACAATAGAAAACAATTATGAAATTACTTATGATTTTCATAGATACTGCATACCCTAAGAACAATGCTGTACAAATTTAAGTTGTGAAGTTTTATTCTTGCAAAATCAAAATTTATTCCACAGCAACAGATTATAGAAAAGGAGTAAGTTCGGTAAGGGCCATATTTGGCCCCAATTATAAAGTTCATAGTTACAAGACAATACATGTTTTAAGTTGCCTTAAAGACATGTTAGAAAGTTAAACAGAACAGTTTTTGTTTAAGTTTAATTCTAACACGCTGATTTTTACATCCATAAAAGGTCAAGATGAGGGATTTTGGTGAAATTTGACAAAATCAGCTAGATTTTAACCAAATAAAGGACCAGGAAACAAAGAGCGCAGGCGTCATCAAGCTTAAGATTCAAATAAGACATGTGAAATGTCTTCACAAACATTATTTTAAAAGATCTTTGTTGTCGATGTATGCGCTCTATATTTCCTGTCCAATAATCTATGGAAATTTACCCATTTTCATTGATTTTTTCGTGAAAAATCAACATGAGTTCCATTTTTGACGTCATAATGACACGCAGAAACGTAAAGTTTTCAACAAAATGGTTTATATCTTACTTAGTCAATGTATTAGCTATAATTTATCGTGATATTGGTCGATACATCTGAATTTGAAATTTACTCTAAAAAAGGAGGCCATTTTAGGACCTTATCGAACATACTCCTTAAGCAAAGAGTTTTTAAGTTATGTAAGTGACTAAGTGGTGTCCAATTATATACTTGATGTACATACACTGTTCAGTTGATTCAGTTAATATCAGAATAAGGAGATGTAGAATCCTTCAATGACACATCTATTTACCAGAGTCCAAATAACAGGAATATAAGCTAGCTACTAGATCTCACTTTACAGCCTTCCAATGAGCATATCAATATCTTATAGTCAGTTAGAAAAGGGCCTGACCTGACAAAATCTGATCCAATTTAAAGAAAAATAATCAACTGTAGAAAGCAACAAATCAGAAGTACTGAAAAAAGGATCCTGACTTATTTATTTAAGGAATGCATTATGGACTTGATCATTCATTTGGTTGAGGGTATATCATGTTATAAAATTGTAAATAATGGTTGTATAAATAAAGATGTAAATATACATTATGCATTTGATTATAATACTTCATAGTTGATCTAAAAGAACATATTTCACCATTTTAGTTTTTATAATGGAGCTTACATATGATCTTTTACTTTCCTTAAACAGGCTATCTTTTCCATCAGGACACACATCGTTTGCATTCTTCTGTATGTTATATCTAGTGGTAAGTTTTGTTTATATGTTACATCTTACAGTTTATACTTATAAAAACAAGAAGAGGTGTGTATGATTGCCAGCCCTTCACCATAGACCAAATAACATAAGAGTTAACAAATATAGGTCACTGTACAGCCTTCAACAAAACCCATCCTGCATTGTCCGCTATAAAATCATTGAAATGAAAAAGTAAAACAAGAAAACTAGATACCTTATTTATGTATAAGAGGGTGGTAAAGGGGGGTGCTTGCACGAAAAAAATGTGAAATAAGACACAATTTCATGTTGAACGTGAAATAATTTCTGTACTGAATGTTATTTGAAAAATACAGAGCACACAAAAATAAGACTTTGAAAATCACGATGCACTTAAAATGAAATAAGCAGAACACGTTTAACGAGGCACCCGTTTTGCATGACTGAACGTCAAATAAAAAAGTAAAAAGATGTTGAACGTGCAATAAAAAACGGCCATCACGTTGCACGAAAATAACCCTTTACCAACATCGTATAAAACAATGAACCAAAAAGAAATATGATATATGTATACATCAACAAACAACATCCACTGAACTATAGCTATATATAGGCTCCTGTATCTGAGATGTTATGGTTCACTTAAGTAAACACACAAGCAAACTTATATATTACCTATCAAATACACCTCCAATTCCTTTAGCTGTACTTGATATATTTTTAGGTGTATTTACAAATAAAATTCAAGTGGCGAAAGTGTTGGTTGGTTAGACCATTTTTACAGTTGGTGGCATTTTTCCTGGCCTACTACACAGCCCTGACTAGAATATCAGATTACATGCATCATTGGAGTGATGTGTTAGGGGGTGCTATCTTAGGAATTATTGTTTGTTTCTTTACAGTAAGTACATGTATATGTCAGGTTATTTTCTTCATACAATGCAAATGTTGTAATTTATTTGAGCATTTGCATGTTATTTACAAAAGTGAAATAACTCAACTGGCATCCTTCAGACCAATCAAGTGTTTTTGTGATACTATGACATATTTTTTTTAGGGTCACCTGACCTGAAAGCCTAACAAGATAAATTGTAACCTACTAGTATTTATATTACATGATTTCTGTTGTTGAATTTATTTTCTGTTTTCAGTCTATTTATTATCCCTAAAAAAAACCTAACTTTTCTTATAAATTCTAAAGTTTGCTGGATTAAATGTTTTTTTACAACTACAAAAAACAGACCAAGCAACAAAGAGGTCGATCACCAGTAATAATACTTTAGATAATGAAGTCATTACAATATTTGTATAATGGCAATAAATGATTTCACATAAAATATGCTTGTTTTCTTTGAAAATGGAAGACAGTATTTTTAAAAAAATCCTTAAAAGATCTAAAAAAAGTAATTTATTAAAACAATTTAATAAGAATTGTCAGGAACGACTTTTTATGAATTTACCTTGAAACTATTACCAAAATCTTTGCTAAATTTCAATTTGGTTTGCACATTATAAATCAGATTTTTTAAACACTGATCATACAAGAAAAGTTTTCATTCTGAAAAAAGGTTATATTTTTTTGTAGACTTTCTTGTCTGCAGTCTATATAACCTGACAATATTTCAGGTATAAAAAAGATTTAAATCTAAAGTAAAACATGACAATCAATTTATTTGAGTTATTATTGAGTTTAGATGTAATGTTTTGTCATTTTCCCATAAACTTTCCATATTGTTTTATCATTTATGTTGCTAAAAATGTAATTGCTTTTAAAATCACTTAACTATATAATTTGCAACAAACTTTATGTAACCTTATTTCTTCATTTTTCCAGCATACACAGTACATTTTAGTATTGAAAGCTGTTCTCATTTCATGATTTGGTTTTCAGCTAATGTCATTTCCTATATGGAAATGGAAAATGAGAACAAATAACAGAAAAAGATCTGATTCCTATTCCTATGAAATTGTTTGGTAATATTTTATAAATGTTATGAACAGCCTTTCATAATCCACCTGAATTAAAATGATGCACATTGAACTAACCAGGAAGTAGTTTATCACTTTAAGCTTATTCCCCAACTGCTTTGATACTAATATTGTAAGCTTTAGTAACTTTACATAAACTATTAAAATGTGAGTTATCTAATCATATGTATAGTATATGGATTATACTCAGGGGTGGGATTGTTCATTCAACATGATTTTTGATTGACTGGACAATCTTTGTCTGCACTAACAAATTTAGGCCAACTTCTATTAGTTCAGTGTGCCCTGTGTTTCCTTTGCACTTGGTTCTCACCTTAATATAACTGGCTATTGGTACAATTGGTCCTAAAACATCTGTATTCATAAGTTTTTGCTATTAAAAACTAACGTGGTTGCTATTGTTGAATCCATATTTAATTTTAACCTTTCCAATAGAATTTTTGAGTCCTTGAAAAGTTATTTAATTTTAATATTGATTTAAATGTTTGAAATGTCACATCACTAAAAATATAATCAATCCTTTTATTACCTGCTATCTGCCATTGTCATTTCTATCATTTAGAATGTATGGATTAGAAGATTTAAATATGACCAAAATGTTGTATGAGTTAAATATGCACCACTAGAAAATAAATCTTTGAAATGAAATCATTTGCTCCCTATTTGTCTTTAATCTCATTTACATCATCACTGCTTTTTTTTCTGAAAGTATTGTGGTCTGATTTACTTCTTTGTATTCATATTCCAATGTCTGTCTTACTAGACAGACATTAATGACATCACTGCATTTGTTTTTCTAAAGGTACAGTGGTCTGATCTACTTCTTTATCCAATATCTCTTCTACTAGACTTAATAATTATATTCTATTTGGCTGTGGCATGTCTTCAAAAATATCTATAATCTTGAAATGTCTGTAAATATTTTGAAATTAAAGTTACATAAATAGCAGAGAATGATTTAGAGCTTGACTAAATATTTAGAAATTCTAGTTACATAAACTACAGAGATTGATTTAGAGCTTGACATATTGCATGGATTCTGTCTATTGTTCAAGACTGCGTGCTGATGTTGTTTGTTGGTTTGCTGCCTCCTTGGTGTACAACCCTCCTCTCATTCTATTCATATTTAGTATGATTAAGGTCACTTTAATATGATTTGTCTGGAAAAAAAACCAATGTTTATTAAAATTAAATTTTATGCTTGTTCTTAAAGTTTATAAAAAATCTTTAAAATATTACTGTATACAAATTCAAAGCTTGTGTTTATAGCAATCATATGTTCAAGTTATGAAGTAATATTTTTATATTTCTACATATATTATAGAATTAAAATTAATACCCAATACTATATATGAGGTTGATTGTTATATCATTTATCTTTTATCAGTTTATAATATTAACCATCCATTTGTTTATTTTTATGAAGTGAAATTTTAAATTTGTGAAACCTGAATATTTAGATGAGGTTACTTTATATGATTATACCTCATGTTAGAATGTCACTGATGTATTGGGTAATTCAAAGGTAGCATTCCAGTGTAACACAGAAAATGTTTCTGGGGTAATCTTCATGAGCTTATTTTTTTATGGTTAATTCATTGTTATAAATTCTTGATATGTATTTACATGCATAACAACCATTATCAGAAAGACAGGACAAATTTAATTTTCACGGATGTTTATTTTCATGTTTTTTTAAAAGTCTGCATAAGAACCTATAGAAATGTGTACTTCATTTTAGCAAGTGGACCTATTCCCACAAAATGCACAAAAATATGTTTCCCACAACCAATAATGAATTCACAGTATTCACTAATTCAGTTGTAACTACTAGTTATTTAAAACAATTCAAGCCTATTAATTGTTTACCTTGTATCCTCTTTTCTTAACAGATTTACCTCATATCAGATCTACCGAAGGTGTGTGAAAAAACAGCAGCATTCGCTACAAGTTCTGGTCTTCCTCTGTACAAGTCCACACGAAACGATGACCATAGTGAATCATCGTCCAACTCGTCAACTGTCCCCAACAATGGCAGTATCTCAATTACATCACCTAACAACTGATGGAACTGGTGACGAGAAACAAAGATATCAGCACCATACCAGTGATTGTATATAGTCTATACCGTAATTTAATTTATGAATCAGATGTTAATTATATATCAGTATGTTACTTCAATAATTCTGTAAAATAGTAAGCAATCAGGGAAATATTTTGTAAAAAGTCTTTCAATGTGTATTGTGATAAGTCTTGTTGAATTTGCTGCTCATTCTATGAATGAACAAAATGGAGTAATGTGTTTTCCAATGTCTTATGGCTTGTTTGATTGATTGATATGTCTTAACTCGATCAATGCATGCAAAACTGTTAAACTTGCATTTTAATTTTGAATGTCTGTATTTTTTTGATTTTATTTTTAGTAATATAAAAAATATGCTGTTTATTGTAACTAAAGACATTCAAAATGTTATTTAAATATATATTTTTCAGTTTTAAAATATTGCATATGAAATATGTTTTGATTTCTGGCATTATGCAAATTGTTCCTCTATGCAGCAAAGTCAATTAATGGGAGGTAACTCTATATATTTTTGGCATATTTATTTTATTGACTGACTGTATTGCTTTGAAATAATTGCCTGATATCTCTCCTGAAGTCAGAGACTATCAACAATGTGTGTTTATACACAAAAGAAATAGTTTTGTATTGATACTTTTAATATGTACAATTAAGCTTATTGCACACAAAATGGACATTAAACTTTCTTTGTAACTATTTTTAAAAAAAATTAAAAGATATTGCTAATTCTAATGTTAATCGTTTGGAACAACAATTTTGATTACAATACTTCATATATTTTGAAGATGAAAAATCTATGATATAATTGCTGGAATACTATGCACAAATACAGATGATAAGGCTTCCATTTACCTAAAATTCATTTAATAGCAGACATGGTTTAACAATAGTTTTATAGGAATAACATCTTCATTTTTTAGCTCACCTGGCCCAAAGGGCCAAGTGAGCTTTTCCCATCACTTTGCGTCCGGCGTCGTCCGTCGTCCGGCGTCGTCCGTCGTCCGGCGTCCGTCGTCGTTGTTAACTTTTACAAAAATCTTCTCCTCTGAAACTACTGGGCCAAATTGAACCAAACTTGGCCACAATCATCATTGGGGTATCTAGTTTAAAAAATGTGTGGCGTGACCCGGTCAACCAACCAAGATGGCCGCCACGGCTAAAAATAGAACATAGGGGTAAAATGCAGTTTTTGGCTTATAACTCAAAAACCGAAGGATTTAGAGGAAATCTGACAAAGGGTAAAAATGTTTATCAGGTTAAGATCTATCTGCTCTGAAATTTTCAGATGAATCGGTCAACCTGTTGTTGGGTTGCTGCCCCTGAATTGGTAATTTTGTGGAAATTTTGCAGTTTTTGGTTATTATCTTGAATATTATTATAGATAGAGATAAACTGTAAACAGCAATAATGTTCAGCAAAGTTAGATATACAAATAAGTTATCATGACCGAAATGGTCAGTTGACCCGTTAAGGAGTTATTGTCCTTTATAGTCAATTTTTAACATTTTCTTAAATTAAAGTAATCTTTTACAAAAATCTTCTCCTCTGAAACTACTGGGCCAAATTCAATCAAACTTGGCCACAATTGTTATTGGGGTATCTAGTTCAAAAAATGTGTCCGGTGACCCGGTCCACCAAACAAAATGGCCGCCACGGCCAAAAATAGAACATAGGGGTAAAATACTGTTTTTGGCTTATAACTCAAAAATCAAAGCATTTAGAGCTAATTTGACATGGGGTAAAATTGTTTATCAGATCAAGATCTATCTGCCCTGAAATTTCCATACGAATTAGACAACCCTTTGTTGGGTTGCTGCCCCTGAATTAGTAATTTAAAGGAAATCTTGCTGTTTTTTGGTTATTATCTTGAATATTATTATAGATAGAGATAAACTGTAAACAGCAATAATGTTTAGCAAAGTAGGATTTACAAATAAGTCAACATGACCGAAATGGTCAGTTGACCCCTTTAGGAGTTATTGGCCTTATAGTCAATTTTTAACCATTTTTCGTAAATCTTAGTTATCTTTTACAAAAATCTTCTCCTATGAAACTACTAGGCCAAATTAATCCAGACTTGGCAACAATCATTTTTGGGGTATCTTGTTTTAAAAATGTGTCTGGTGACCCGACTTTCAAATCAAGATGGCTGCCACAGCTAAAAATAGAACATAGGGGTAAAATGCAGTTTTTGGCTTATAACTCAAAAACCAAAGCATTTAGAGCAAATCCGACATGGGGTAAAATTGTTTATCAGATGAAGATCTATCTGCTCTATAATTTTCAGATAAATCTGACAACCCATTGTTGGGTTGCTGCCCCTTTTAAGGCAATTTTAAGGAAAGTTTGCTGTTTTTGGTTATTATCTTGAATATTATTATAGAAAGAGATAAACTGTAAACAGCAATTATGTTCAGCAAAGTAAGATTTACAATTAAGTCAACATTACCGAAATGGTCAATTGACCCCCTAAGGAGTTATTGTCCTTTATAGTCAATTTTTAACAATTTTCATAAAATTTGTAAATTTTTATTAACATTTTCCACTGAAACTACTGGGCCAAGTTCATTATAGACAGAGATAAATGTTAGCAGCAAGACTGTTTAGTAAAGTAAGATTTACAAACACATCACCATCACCAAAACACAATTTTGTCATGAATCCATCTGCTTCCTTTGTTTAATATTCACATAGACCAAGGTGAGCGACACAGGCTCTTTGGAGCCTCTAGTTTGTTTTTGATGAAATCAATCTTTGATTTATAGTATTGAATACCTGTTTTCAAAAAAACAACAATTGAAACCAGCAAGTATAAAAATACAGCGTTGTTGCTCCTTAAATAGTTCAGATATTGCAATTTTTTTCTGGCCTTCTAAAATTTTAAAAGGCTTATCTTGGGCTTGCTGTTTGATAATGCCCTTGCTTGTTAAAAGTTTTTTCGTGTGACCAGTTTATCTTAATATCAAACATTAACTAAAATAAAAGGCATTATATAAGCACTTTTCCTAATTTATCATCAACATGGCAAATGAAGACAAAAGTTTTGAAGCCAAAGAAGAATGTAGATATTGATTTGGGGCTGAAATAACCAAGTTTAGAACATTTTTTAAATAAAAGGCAAAATTGGTCTTTCATGATTTAGAGAAGTATAAATTAATTTAGAATTATCAAGGGGCATGGTAAAAACATGGAGTCACATTTGTATTTGCTAATGTCTTTATGTAGAAATTAAATATGCAATCTCCTTGTTCATTTCCTGACTGTTAAATTTAGTTTTAACATATTTGTTTACTAATTAAAGCAGAATGGATGAAATACAAGAAAATCATACCAAGGAAAGTTGCATTCAGGTTGTACATAACACAACAGGGAGATAACTCTGTACAAATCAGCTGAATTTTAAATACATTGTATTGTTAAGGAAATGTTAAACTGCTCAATGATCAAAATAAGTGTTTGTCAAACTGCTATATATCAAATGATTTTTTTCGTTTTTCTGATAAATGCATGGTTCAAGTTCTTTAAATTAAAAAAAATTTGCAAGGGTCAAATCAAATATTTTGTCAAAATTTTGTGAAAACTAAATGAGCCAAATTAATTTTAGACAAGGTGTTTGATATCAATTTACTGTTTAATTTCAGTTGACTACTCAAACAATACAATGGGTTCCTATAAACAACCACAAGAGATATGCAAAATTGATTTTAGTTTTGTGTGTGTAACTTTACTTTGAAATGGTTTTTATCATTCCAGTTTTATTTTATTTTAATTTTATGTAAATAATGAATCAAATGTTTTATTGTACAATGAAAGTGTATATAAAATCACTATTTTTTATATTCTTCAATCAATAGATAAACTAGGTTTCATTACAATATACAAATTTACATATGATTGCTATAGAAAATAATAACAGTATTTAATGTATCCAATCAACCTAATTTGTTATGTTTTCTTACATATTTTGGAGTGTGTCAATTTATAACCAGAATTTTATTTATAACTTAGTCATGTTCAAAAATGTGGTACCAAACAATGTACTGTTTTTTTTTTTAATTTGTGGATGCATAAACTGTGTGGTGAAAATCAAAATGTATATTACCAGTTATATATTAAATTAGTGGTTACAGATTTCATTTATTTAAAATCAATGAAAAAAGAAGGAACCTTTGATTAACAGATTTTTCACTTATATTAATGAATCCATATTCTTAGGAAGAAAAACAATGAAATATAAGTTTTATAAGTTTGATTTAACAAAAAAATTAAGATTTACAAGGAACAGTGTAACTTCTTGAAGGTAAAAAATGCTTAAATAATTTATATCTTTAAAAAAGCATAACTCAGCTACTACCATATGCCTTTCTGATAGCAAAACTGACAACTACATTTACCAAAAAGTTTATGTTATTAAAATATATCCCCCTGCTGTAAAATTATAATTGTTATAACAGTCATATTAAAACACCTCACATTTGAATGGGTTTTAAAGCATTTGAAGTTGGTGACACTGACCCAATTTTATTGCATATTCATTATTGTAATCAAATAGGAATGTCATTGGACCTTTTTGTACTTTTAACAAATAACCAAAGTATGTCAAATACAACATACACCCACCAATGCTGTATGGAATACATGATTATATAATGTTTGAAATGGCAGTCAATTGAACTGACGTAACTAAATCTGTTTGAGAGAATTATTTGAATATTTAATTTATTCATGTTTTGCTCTGTCTTGTTAAGTATGTTTATGGTAATTGAAAGTTGATTGTGAGATTTATTTTACTCTTGATGTCCATGGAAAATTATTTTCATACTTTTCTAAAATATTTGTGAGCAAAAAGAATCTGAAGGCAGTTAAACATACTATGAACAAAACTTAGTCCAAAGTAGCTAATTTGGCTCACAGTTGGAGATTATGCATAAATCAACAGTGTATATCCATCAATATTATTTATAGTGATCTTGTTTTTTTTTGTATTATAAAGATTTTTGGGTGTTTTTATGACATTTATTGCTGGAAATTAACATTTTTAGGTCTGGTCTTTGTTTCTAGATCTATTTATATGACAGAAATAGGCATTTTGCTGTTGCAGGTTAATTTAAGCTAATTTTCCAGAGTATTTATGCAAAGTTCCATTGAATATATTTCTTTAATTTTCAAGCTTTTTTGTTGAGTGGATTTTACTAATTTGATCTTACAATACCTGATAAATGGCTTTATATAACGAAATGAATAGGCATATCATTAAATGTCTTTGTTTAAAATAATTAAAGTGTGATTTGCTGGCTGTTTTTGTATTGACCCTGGTTTGGATTCGGGGTTAGCTGTATTGGTCCCAAGTCTCATGGAGTCAGGATAAATAGAGCTCTGTTGGAAATGTGTACCAAGTTTATAACACCTTTATTAAAGTATCATAAGGTGTTGGGTTGATAAATTTTAACTATGCAAAAGGTAAATTATTATTTTTTAAACTACTGCTGATTTGTATAATATATGCAGAATGATACTGATGTACTTGGAGTTGCTTTTATGGATTTTTAATATTTATTATCAGGTATCTACAAAAAAACCAAGATAATGTTAAAATAGAGAAAAGAATGATATGTATTCCTCTTTTAGAATTGCACATTAAGAATTGGGTGTCTAGGAAAATAAATTTGACATTTCTCACAACATAGTTCCAACTTTTTACACAACAATAACCAATATCAAAACTGAGAGACCAGAGACCTGTTACTATTATAAAAAAAAATGCAATTCTGTTTAATCACAGTACATTTAATACCTTTTTGGATTTTAGATGTATTTAAGAATAAATAGTATGCTTGGTATCAAGAAATGTGTTAACTCACAATTTTTTTAATAAAGTTTTTAGAACTAAAAAAAATTAAGTTTTTAGAACTAAGAGATTACCGGTGATTAATAAGCAAAAAGATGAACTATGATAAAGATTTTTTTCTTTTGTATGTTTGTATTTACTAAAAGATCATCCATACTGAAAATCCTTTCATTTTATTCATGATAAAATGTGAAATGGTATAAATCAATTTATTTTCAACCTGATCTTGATTTATTTTGACATTGTTGTTTCAACAAAAAGATACATTTTAATCCTAGATATCTACAAACTATGTTATCTTCTGAAGTCTTGTTACTGTTGATAATAAAGTTTATTTTTGAAAACATTTTACTTTTATTATTATTGCATATTGCAGGGACCTTTGAGCATTTTCTAAAATACTGGTGTGAACTTTTTGTAAGGGTTATTTGTGTGTTTATTGTTAATCTAATGAAGGAAGACTTTTTCATTCTAACTCACATGAATAATTTGTTCTTTGGAGTACTGTTATATTATTGTACCAGGTACAAGGAGGGTTGGGTCCTTACACACGTTTTTACCCATTCTGCAGTCCTTATGTACCTGTCTGAATTTTTATACGCCCGTCGTCTTTTAGACGGGGCGTATTATGGTATACCGTTGTCCGTCCGTCGTCCACACTTCGGACAATAACTCAAAAACACTTTCACCAATTTCCAAGAAACTTTGGTGAATTGTTTATATCTATTGACGTAAGCTCCCTTTGTTTTTTTTTTTAATTTCAGATTTTAAGTTTGGATTTATGGGGCTTTATTCATAAAAAAGGGGGGATTTTCAAAACTTCGGACAATTACTCAAAAAGGCTTTCACCAATGTCCATGAAACTTTGGTGAATTGTTTATATCTATTGATGTAAGCTCCCTTTCAATTTTTATAAATTTCAGATTTTAAGTTTTGGATTTATGGGGCTTTATTCATAAAAAAAAGGGTGATTTTTCACACTTCGGACAATAACTCAAAAAGGCTTTCACCAAGGTCCATGAAACTTTGTTGAATTGTTTATATCTATTGATGTAAGCTCCCTTTCAATTTTTATAAATTTCAGATTTTACATTTCCGTGTTATGAATTTTTATGCTTAAAAAAGGGGGAATTTTCCAATTTTGGGACAATAACTAACACTTTCACAAAATGTTATGCAACTTTGATAAATTGTATATCTATTGACCTTAATTTTTTTGTGCATTTATATTTATTATTTGGGGGGGGGGTGTATTTGACAGGGCTCACACTATTTCTGGTTGATCATATAAATTGATTTAAAGCATAAAAGACAAGTTAAAAGAGCAACAGGCGTATCATGCGCTAAAGCGCAGCCCTTTATTAATCCTGTGATAAAGTGGTTGGCGTAGGTTAGTGTCTGCTACAAATGCGTTTCTTGTTGTTTTTAGCATAAATCAGGCATTCTGTTTTCTCTTTTAAATTGTTTAATATTTTGTCACATTGATGAATTTAATAAATTGTGTTTACATCAGTGAGACAGCCACCAACAGCATAAAGCAACACACAGTCCCTAGTGATGAGATGAGATGTAAACTTTTTACTAAATTTTAAATCACCTTTTAGAAATTCATACAGTAATAATCCAACCAAAGTTTACAGGTAACTGAAACAACATACAATGTATTTATTCAAGCCCCTACATATACGTCATTAAATGGAAAGCAAAAGTTTATACCTCCGTCAAGTCCAAGATACCTCTAACATCAGTTTGAATGGAGATCTTTGTTAGAACATTAGAGCTGATTATGCTTCATATTGGGGGTAAAAAGTTGATTTTCATTCCCCACCTAAGATAGAGTGGCATTATGTTTTCTGGTCCGTAGTCCTTCTGTCAATTTGTACGTCCATTCGTCCCTGGCACTTCAGGTTTAAGTTTTTGGTCAAGGTAGTTTTTGATGAAGCTGAAGTCCAATCAGCTTGAAACTTGGTACACATGTTCCTTATGATATGATCTTTCCTATTTTTAAACCAAATTATACTTCTGACCTCATTTTCATGGTCCACTGAACATTGAAATTAAAAGTGTGATTTTCAGGTTTAAGTTTTTGGTCAAGGTAGTTTTTGATGAAGTTAAAGTCCAATCAACTTGAAACTTAGTACACATGTTCCCTATTGGTTGATCTTTTTACTTTGGATAAGATTTTTTACCCAATTTCATGGTCCATTGAACATGGAAAATGATAATGTGAGGGGAATCCATGTACTTTGGACACATTCTTGTTTTCTAACAAATGATCTTTTTAATTCCCATATCTTTCTACAATTATGATTGATTGAATGTTTGTTGGTGTTAAACATCATTTTCAGCACTACTGGCTACATCATAGCAGTCAGGTTGTTTTTGTGATAGAACTTAGAAGCCAATGAACCACCCTTTTTTTGCAGGAAACTGACATTACTAATCAATTGAGATTTGAATCAAACAGATCATACAAATCATTTAGATTTATCACCTTTTTCTATTTCCATAAAGGTATAGGCATACACAGTTTTGTAATTTAATAATTGGGTGTAATTTATTTGAAAGGTGGAAAAATAGCCAAACAAGCATTCTGGGAGTATTGCATGGCAATTTATAGCCCCCTTCAAATTAAAATTCACTGTATTGGTCTATTGGAACAAATTTTAACTTGATCTATAACTTGTCATGGTGTAAACTATATATAACAAATATCAAGTCAATGTCCTCAAGCATAACAAAAAAAAGTGAAGAAAACTGATTATTAAAGTGAATTTTCCAAGTCCAAAGACCACAACTTTGCATAAAATCCAGGGGTGGATCCAGCCATTTTAAAAAGAGAGGTTACCATCCCAGAGAAAAGGGGAGGTTTCCAACCCCCAGACCCCCTGGATAAGCCAATGAAATCATTAGATGGCGACAATATTGAAACTTGATCTGTAACTTGTCAAGATAGAACTTTTCACCATATTTCAAATCAATATCTTCAAGCATGATGAAAAAAAGTGTTTAGTGAATTTCTAAAGTCCAAAACCACAACTCTGCACAAAATCATCAGATGGCAACAAAATTGGAACTTGATCTGTAACTTGTCATGATTAAACTATATACATTGTTATAATGATCAAATCAATATCTGCAAGCATGACAATAAAAAGAACTGAAAACAGATTATTTGAGTGAAGTACAAGGACCATAACTCTGCATTAAATTGTCAGACCATAACAAAATTTGAATTTGATCTGTAACATGTAATAGTTGAACTATATACCAATTATCAAATCAATAGCTTCAAGCATGCAGTAAAAATGTAGAGAACTGATTTGACATTAAACAGACAAACAGACTTCATATGTAGTGGACTAAAAAAATTGGACCCCCACACAAAACTGTTCTTAATGGGAGAATACTGAAATTTACATCCAATTAGTAGATTCTTGCAATAATAAAATCCATGGTGTAAGGGAGATAATTCTTGATATTCATCTCATAATAATAGACAATAGATAAAACAAAGGTTTTAAAGAATAAAGCTTTTGAATGAGAACAATCTAAAAGGAAAAGTAATGCTTTCACAACATTTTCAATAACTTTTAAACTGTATTTGGGCAATTTTATTCAAATTAATTAATGTCCCCAGTAAATGCAGGTCAACTTCATAGATGAATTTAAGAGGTGAATCTGAACTTGGTGATTATTATTCATACATCTTCATTGTCTTTAAATATACTTTTTCCAACACTATTAGAACAGTTGTCACATTGGCAATCATACCATGTCTCCTTATTTCATAAACAAGTTATATTTTAAGGGGGACTTATTCAGTTGTTTCAGATAGGAAACGAATAGGACAAGAAATGGAGCTTTTTAAATTCCTGTAACAATTTTAAGGGACAATAAAATCAATAAGCAGACTCAATAAAAGTCAAATGAAAGTTGGTAATATTTAGTAATGGTAATAATAATCATCGAATAAGTAAAAAAAAAAGTTTATATAATCTTCAGATTTATTTACATTTTTTCATAAAAGAACAAAACTCAAAGTCTTCCATTTCTCTTTCATAGCATACAATCTACATGATTTACACATGATTTCTTGTACAAAACAGTCATTCACATCACGTTCATGTTCATTCCATGAAGATTTGAATCACACATCATCGAAATAAGTCAAAGTTTTTTATTTGATATTTTTTTATCATCAAACTATCGTGATTCTAGCTTTCTTAATTCTTCTTCCTCTAAATCAGTTGACTGTATAGCTTTTGGACCTTTTACTCTCGCCCTTCCTTTCAAGTATTTTTCAATTAATTTCTGGAAAAGAAACAGCATAAATTTAAATGAGTTGCAAAATTTATTCTACAATGAAAAATCAGATATTTTAAATTTGTGTTTGCTAATACTTGAAGTGTGAATTTTCTATTTCATTGTAAATAAGGAAACTATCTTGTCAAACATTTTTTTGGGTCATCCTCTCATTGACATGGTTTGATTGGTTAGTAATCACCACTGTCACACATTTAATGACAGTTAAACTAGAGGCTCCAAAGAGCCTGTGTCGCTCACCTTGGTCTATGTGAATATTAAACAAAGGATGCATTTGAATTCAAGACAAAATTGTGTTTTGGTGATGGTGATGTGTTTGTACATCTTACTTTACTGAACATTCTTGCTGCTTACAATTATTTCTATCTATATTGAACTTGGCCTAAAAGTTTTAGTCGAAAATGTTAGTTAAAATTTACAAATTTTATGAAAATTGTACTATAAAGGACAATAACTCCTTAAGAGGTCAATTGACCATTTTGGTCATGTTAACTTATTTTTGGGTCTTACTTTGCTGTACATTGTTGCTGTTTAAAGTTTATCTCTATCTATAATAATATTCAAGATAATAACAAAAAACGGCAAAATTTCCTTAAAATGACGAATTCAGGGGCAGCAACCTGTTGTCCGATCCATCTGCAAATTTCATGGCAGATTGATCTTGACCTGATAAACAATTTTACTCCCTGTCAGATTTGCTCTAAATGCTTTGGTTTTTGAGTTTTAGCCAAAAACTGTATTTTACTCCTATGTTCTATTTTTAGCCATGGCGGCCATGTTGGTTGGTTGGCCAGGTCATGCCACACATTTTTTAAACTATGTACCCCAATAATGATTGCGGCCAAGTTTGTTTTAATTTATCCTGGTAGTTTTAGAGGAGAAGATTTTTGTAAAAGATTACTAAGATTTACGTAAAATGGTTAAAAATTGACTAGAAAGAGCAATAACTCATAAAGGGGTCAACTGACCATTTTGATCATGTTGACTTATTTGTAGATCTTACTTTGATGAACATTATTTCTGTTTACAGTTTATCTCTATCTATAATAATATTCAAGATAATAACGAAAAACAGCAAAATTTCCCTAAAATTACCAATTCAGGGGCAGCAACCCAACAACGTGTTGTCCAATTCATCTGAAAATTTCAGGGCAGATAGATCTTGAACTGATAAACAATTTTACTACCTGTCAGATTTGCTCTAAATGCTTTGGTTTTTGAGTTATAAGCCAAAAACTGCATTTTACCCCTATGTTCTATTTTTAGCCAGGGCGGCCATCTTGGTTAATTGGCTGGGTCACGCCACACATTTTTTGAACTATATACCCAAATGATGATTGTGGCTAAGTTTGTTTTAATTTGGCTTGGTAGTTTCAGAGGAGAAGATTTTTGTAAAAGATTACTAAGATTTACAAAAAATGGTTAAAAATTGACTATAAAGGGCAATAACTCCTAAAGGGGTCAATTGACCATTTTGGTTATGGTGACTTATTTGTAGATCTTACTTTGCTGAACATTATTGCTGTTTACAGTTTATCTCTATCGATAATAATATTCAAGAAAATAACCAAAAACAGCAAAATTTCCCTAAAATTACCAATTCAGGGGCAGCAACCCAACAATGGGTTGTCCGATTCATCTGAAAATTTTAGGGCAGATAGATCTTGACCTGATAAACAATTTTACCCCCATGTCAGATTTGCTCTAAATGCTTTGGTTTTTGAGTTATAAGCCAAAAACTGCATTTTACCCCTATGTTCTATTTTTAGCCATGGCGGCCATCTTGGTTGGTTTGGCGGGTCACGCCACACATTTTTTAAACTAGATACCCCAATGATGATTGTGGCCAAGTTTGGTTTAATTTGGCCCAGTAGTTTCAGAGGAGAAGATTTTTGTAAAAGTTAACGACGCCGGACGCCGGACGCCAAGTGATGAGAAAAGCTCACTTGGCCCTTCGGGCCAGGTGAGCTAAAAAGGGTATTCTTGATTTTATGGTCCATCCAGCAAACAATAGCTTTTCTTCTTTTTTTATTCGCGCACACGAAAGTATATGTGCTGTTTTGCTTTGTATGTACCAGATTTAGAGAGTGTGCCAAATTATTGTAGACAACTTTCATAGTCTACCAGAATAATTTGCTCTTAACATATGTTACTGTGAATTCATTTATTTTCGTGGAAAACAATTTTCATAGATGGTGGAAAAAGTTCGTTTTCTTTGACAATTGATTTCTTGGTTTTGCCAATGTCTCCATTCAAGCCTATATAGCATTGTAATTCGTTAAACATTTAAATTGGTGAATCACCAGTAACCACAAATCCCATTAATAATAATGAATTCCACAGTATAATATCTTATTTTCTTTCAAATCTCAATGTTCCAGGCAATTCCCATGGTAGTTCAAGCGTTAGAACTGTTCAGTGTGTTTATTGGTCTAAATAATGATGTAAAGACTTGATCTCTTTGCTCAAACCACTTCTAAGAACTGTCTTTAACATGCAAGAAGAGTTTTTCTTTGTGACAGAGACCTCACTGTGACTTTGAGATGAAGAACAACAATAAAGTCACAGTGACTTTGCTTTTTGTAGTTTTTGCTGTGCGAGATGTCATATTTTTGCATATTTCATGTACAAGACTATTGAAGAATATTTGTGAAGCTAGGTTCACACTGCCAATCAGATCTACTCTATGATCCCAATTGTCCAAATTTCCACGACCAAGCTCAACCAAATTCTTGATCACGGCTGTTTACGACTTCTACCCGACCGCCATCCGACTGTACAAGACCTTAACTCGACCATTCACGACCCTTTTAATGACACCATCACGACTCCATCTTGACAACAAAATGAATACTTATTCGATAATTCCGATCAATTCACGATCTTAACTCGACTAGCTAGACCAAATCAACTATTCACGATCTCAGACGGATCTCTACCAGACCAGATTAACCTGATCGTATATAAGTCGTATGGATAATCGGGAATTGGTCGGGTATGCACATTTTTAGTATACCCGCTGCCTTGGAGTTGGCATTTTAAAAGTGTTACCCTTGTCAGGCTTGATCACATTGATCTGATCGGCAGTGTGAACCTAGCTTAATGCATGTTTATTAGTATTATTTTTATTTGATTTTTGTCTTTTTGTTTGTTTCCTTTTGTTGGAAGAGGGGTTACTTTTTTCAAACCCTTATCAACAACAATAAAAGACCCTTATTATCAAAGTACTCACTCCTCCTTCATCATTTGGATCATCTAATGGATGGTGTTGCTGAAAACAGAAGTCATTTACAGTTAAAAAAAAAACCTACATAGTTTACAACTAGAGGCTCTAAAGAGCCTGTGTCGCTCACCTTGGTCTATGTGCATATTAAACAAAGGACACAAATGGATTCATGACAAAATTGTATTTTGGTGATGGTGATGTGTTTGAAGTTCTTACTTTACTGAACGATTTTGCTTCTTACAATTATATCTATCATGAACTTTGCCCATTAGTAACAGAGAACTATATTTGGTAAAAATTTACATAAATTTACCAAATTAATGAAAATTGTTAAAAATTGACTATAAAGGGCAATAACTCCTTAAGGGGTCAATTGACCATTTAGGTCATGTTGACTTATTTGTAGATCTTACTTTGCCTAACATTATTGCTGTTTACAGTTTATCGCTATCTATAATAGTATTCAAGATAACCAAAATCGGCAAAATTTCTTTAAAAATTACCAATTGGAGGGCAGCAACCCAACAACCAGTTGTCCAATTCATCTGAAAAATTCAGGGCAGATAGATATTGACTTGATTAACAATTTAACTTCTTGTCAGATTTGCTCTAGATGCTTTGGTTTCATAGTTATAAGCAAAAAACTGCATTTTACCCCTATGTTCTATTTTTAGCCGTGGCGGCCATCTTGGTTGAATGGCCAGGTCATCGGACACATTTTTCAAACTAGATACCCCAAAGATGATTGTGGCCTAGTAGTTTCAGTGGAGATTTTGTAAAAGATTACTTAGATTTACGAAAAATGGTTAAAGATTGACTATAAAGGGCAATAACTCCTAAAGGGGTCAACTGACCATTTTGGTCATGTTGACTTATTTGTAGATCTTACTTTGCTGAACATTATTGCTGTTTACAATTTATCTCTATCTATAATAATATTCAAGATAATAACCAAAAACAGCAAAATTTCCTCAAAATTACCAATTCAGGGGCAGCAACCCAACAACCGATTGACCGATTCATCTGAAAATTTCAGGGCAGATATATCTTGACCTGATAAACATTTTTATCCCATTTCAGATTTCCTCAAAATGCTTTGGTTTTTGAGTTATAAGCCAAAAACTGCATTTTACCCCTATGTTCTATTTTTAGCGGTGGCGGCCATCTTGGTTGGTTGACCAGGTCACGCCACACATTTTTTAAACTAGATACCCCAAAGATGATTGTGGCCAAGTTTGGATTAATTTGGCCAAGTAGTTTCAGAGGAGAAGATTTTTGTAAAAGATTACTTTAATTTACGAAAAATGGTTAAAAATTGACTATAAAGGGCAATAACTCCTAAACGGGTCAACTGACCATTTTGGTCATGTTGACTTATTTGTAGACCTTACTTTGCTGAACATTATTGCTGTTTACAGTTTATCTCTATCTATAATAATATTCAAGATAATAACCAAAAACAGCAAAATTTCCTCAAAATTACCAATTCAGGGGCAGCAACCCAACAACCGATTGACCGATTCATCTGAAAATTTTAGGGCAGATAGATCTTGACCTGATAAACATTTTTATCCCATGTCAGATTTCCTCAAAATGCTTTGGTTTTTGAGTTATAAACCAAAAACTGCATTTTACCCCTTTGTTCTATTTTTAGCTGTGGCGGCCATCTTGGTTGGTTGACCAGGTCACGCCACACATTTTCTAAACTAGATACCCCAAAGATGATTGTGGCCAAGTTTGGATTAATTTGGCCAAGTAGTTTCAGAGGAGAAGATTTTTGTAAAAGATAACTTTAATTAACGAAAAATGGTTAAAAATTGACTATAAAGGGCAATAACTCCTAAACGGGTCAACTGACCATTTTGGTCATGTTGACTTATTTGTAGATCTTACTTTGCTGAACATTATTGCTGTTTACAGTTTATCTCTAATTATAATAATATTCAAGATAATAACCAAAAACAGCAAAATTTCTTCAAAATTACCAATTCAGGGGCAGCAACCCAACAACCGATTGACCGATTCATCTGAAAATTTCAGGGCAGATAGATCTTGACCTGATAAACATTTTTACCCCATGTCAGATTTGCTCTAAATGCTTTGGTTTTTGAGTTATAAGCCAAAAACTGCATTTTACCCCTATGTTCTATTTTTAGCCATGGCGGCCATCTTGGTTGGTTGACCGGGTCACGCCACACATTTTTTGAACTAGATACCTCAATGATGATTGTGGCCAAGTTTGGTTTGATTTGGCCCAGTAGTTTCAGAGGAGAAGATTTTTGTAAAAGTTAACAACGACGACGGACGACGGACGACGGACGACGGACGACGGACGCAAAGTGATGGGAAAAGTTCACTTGGCCCTTCGGGCCAGGTGAGCTAAAAATATAAGCTTAAAAATTCTTTTAATTGAATACATACATACATAATACATGTAATAATATATATATACATCAATGAATTACATTCTGTACTTTCTTTCCAACATTGTTCATCAGGTACATTTTTGTATTCACTTGTAGCAAACAGTAATCAATAATTCCATGTATTAAAAACGTCTTTGACATCTGAATGATAAACTTTTTAATTTACAGACCCGAAGCTGAATATTACAAACATTTTATTTAAGATTCTATTGACCTGAAGATGTGGGTTTTACAGGTCCGACAGCATTTTTTAAAGTCTTGGCTGTTTGACCTTTTGTTGAGGGTGAAAACTGTGCAAATGTGTCTGTATATCCTATTCTCCATATTTAATTTTCAATTTTTTGCACCAGTCTCTAGTCATGAGCCTCTGGCCTTTGTTAGTCTTGTAAGATTTTTAAAGTTAGTTTATTTATATGTTTTTGAGTTTGGTATGATGTCCAATTTAACTCAACAAATAAACATTTTTGTTTAGGATGCAGACGGAGCCCACCTCCTAGTGTAGGATTTTCTCTCTGTGTTGAAGACCCATTGGTGGCCTTCGGCTGCAGTGCTCTTTTGTTGGGTTGTTGTCTTGTTGACATATTCCTATATCCTTTTGCAATTTTATATACTTACATAATCTGGGCCTTTATAATATTGGATAAGTTTCTCTGATTTGTGGTATATCAAAAACATCACAATAGGGAAGGCAAAGTATGAAGTCACCTGCAATCGAGTAATAAGACAGTATGCATAAACTTAAATGATATGGTGTAATTGTAACAAATTGGAAGTACCATAACTAAAAATATAACTTTTTGAAAAACAGTTAAGACGAGGTTGGGGAGGATCCTCATAAATGGTTACTATCCTGAATTATGGGTATTATACATTTTTTTCATGAAAACCCCAAAAAGGTATAAATTTTTAGTGATAAAAATATAATCTTTCGATTTATACAAAAAATGTAGATATACATGTATTCTGCACCTGTCATTCATGATTCAGGTAAAGAACAACATTTCATCAGGATAAAAGTTAAAGCCTTAAAAAAAAAGTCGTTTTTTTGGAGGCCATTATCTTTGTTTTCAGTTATCATTGCAACTATGGTCTTAAATTGAAAAATCTTGCTATTTGTATGAATATTTGTAGTTCGAGATTACTCTGAGTCCAACAGCTGTTTTGCCAGACAAGCTGGTGCCGTGGGAGGTCAGAGCTCCTCCCATATCAAAAAGTGGATATTTGCCCACCAAAAATAGGGGCGCTGCTTCGTCTGGAGCCGACTGGGGGCCTTGGAATTTTATAAATCGGGCATAAATCTCTTCATTTATGTAAGTTTCACCTTCCTGCCAACCTTTATAGTTCTATATTTTAACAGTTTTCATAGTGACCTCACAATTTCTGCATTTTGAATTTCAAGGATTATCACGTGACCACGAGAAAACAGTGCAAATGACCATAATGTAACACCTTGTTCATTTACGATGCAATAACCTAAATGTACAAGAGCTTCTGATTGATATTGTTGTCGGAACTAAATGCTTATTACTGATCTCCTCTAAAGGAGGTGAAAAAACGTGGTTGCTTCTAGATGTTAACATCAATCTCCTAAAAAGGAGGTAAAAAATATAAATATTTGCATATTTGAGTCTCAAGGCCACGAACTCTCCTGTAATAAAATCAACGGTACCAATTTTGTTGCACCAGATGCTCATTTCGACAATACATGTCTCTTCAGTGATGCTCGTGGCCAAAATATTTAAAATCCAAAGCTTATTTAAAAGATGAAGAGCTATAATCCAAAAGGTCCAAAAAGTATAGCCAAATTCGTGAAAGGAATCAGAGCTTTGCACGAGGGAGATACATTCCTTAATTTATAATAATTTTTAATATTTTGTAACAGCAAATTTTAATAACACAAAAAATCCGTATTTTCATGCCAGTACCGAAGTACTGGCTACTGGGCTGATGATACCCTCTGGGACTAATAGTCCACCAGCAGAGGCATCGACCCAGTGGTAGTAATAAAATCAACGGTACCAATTTTGTTGCACCAGATGTAACTTGACGTCCATATTTGAAAGTGAAAGTCAAAATGCAGAAATGGAGAGGTCACTATGAAAACTGTTAAAATATAGAAAAATAAAGGTTGGCAAGTAGGTGAAACTTACATAAATGAAGAGATAAATGAAAAATGAAGAGATTGATGTCCGATTTATAAAATTCCAAGGCCCCCAGTCGGCTCCAGAAGCGACAAAGAAACGCATCTATTTTGGGTGGGCAAATATCTACTTTTGATATGGGACAGCTCTGACGTCCCACGGCCCCAGCTTGTCTGGCAAAACAGCTGTCAGACGTCAGAGTAATCTCGGACTAGAATATTTGAGGACAGCTCCCATGAGCATGATGAGATGGTGAAATATCAATAAATATTATTTTCTATCACTACAAATTAAATCATGCAAATTGATTTCTGAAACTTTCCAATTCTTTTTTTTGTATCTACATGTATCAATTAATTTCAATTAGGCTATTAGTATTCTCATTTGAATTGTTTTATATTTGTGTAATTTTTTAGCCTTTTATCATGTTTAAGATGACTATGCAGTGTGGGTTTTGCTCATTGTTGAAGATCTACAGAGACCTATAGCTGTTAGTTGCTTCTGTGTCATTTGGTCCCTTGTGAAGAGTTGTCTTGTTGGCAATCATACCTGATCTTCTTTTCTTTTTTTATATAATTTACAAAATCATTTATAGAAGTTTATTGACTAACCTAGCCTTGTTACAAAGTAGTAACAAAGTATATGTAAAATGAGGTTTGTTAAATCATGTACATGACCTACAATGTACTGTGTATTCTATATAAAAGTGGTTTATAACTCAGTCGTAAGCTTGACAAGTTATGCAAGAACTAAAATTTTCAAGGTGAAGTAAATCTTTTCTCAGTTCTCGGAAATCGCACAAACTATTCAATATTTACCTTAAAAACCTCAAGTTTCCACATCCATGGTTTCATGACTTTCTTTTAACTCTGTCTTGGAAATAATTAAGAAATCACATATAAATGCTAAGACGCATCGAAATGCAAAATGCAGACCAAACTCTTCACTACGAAGTCTTATTATGTATTAGTCAAAGAAACAAGCATAAAACCGAAATTTAACTTTGATAATTGAATGCAACAACGTACTGGTCATAATTGTTAATACCCTTCTAATCTTAAAATCACAGACAATAAAATTCGAATTAAAACCTCAGAACAAATATGCAGTCTCAAATATAATGAATTCAACTCGTGGAAAAGAATATCGATTTCATTCATTTTAGTACTCTGTTGTCACGAAACTACATTTCCTTCACTGAACAGTCTCTGGAACTATTTTTTTTTCTCTAAATGGCCTTTACCTTAGAAATTTGACTTTGACTTTGATATGAGGAGGACATCTTATTAAATAGTGTTATCTTTACATTGATGGCTATATAGTTGGCATATCACGGTATGTCGTGAATTTGTCACATGTTTAGGCGTACAATATTTGTAAACAGAAATACATGTGAAAAAAACTAGAGTTATTCCTCTTTATACAACTGACTCTCTTTTCATGCTAGAATGCAATTAAGGGCATACGAAACAGTTACAGGGAAGGACCTTAGGTAATGACGTGGCTAACGTAATTTGTTATTTTCGCGACGTCAAACTGTGACATATCGGGAAAAGATGCATTTTTCGACTGATTTCCATCATTCAAACTGATTTAATTTGAAAACGAATTCATGGACCCCTATTTTTCAAAACGGCATTTGGTTTCATTTTGCAGGGAGATTATGTGACCCAAATTTTATAAAACTGTAAATAGAGGATTTTTTTTAATTGTGATAAACATGCAGTAAAAAATTACGTTTTTTCCTCAATTCATGAACATTTGATAAATATGAGTTATTTCTGATTAAAAAAATGCATATTTTTTAAAAATATTTAAGAAATGCAGAAATTACCGATTATTTAACAAAAAACAAATTGTTTTTATCTTTTATAATAAAAAAATTACGGCCACAAATCTAAATTTCGAGCAAATATACAAAATGTCGACCTCATTTTACTCAAAAAGTAGCACATGAAGGTATAGTTTTTATTACATATTTGATTTAATCAGGTAAAAAATAGCCTATATGCAAATTTTCATGAACTTGTAAATACAGGATCAAAACTGTATCGTATGCCCTTAAAGTGACTACGTTGAACGCATCTATGATATCCCGTCGAACTTGAAATGAAGGATACAACAGATACATTTCAGTTTTTTGTCGAGCCTGCAACTTTTGTTGCAGAAAGCTCGACATAGGGATAGTGATCCGGCGGCGGCGGCGTTAGCTCACTTCTTAAAAGCTTTATATTTTAGAAGGTAGAAGACCTGGATGCTTCATACTTTGTATATAGATGCCTCATGTTACGAAGTTTCCGTCAGTCACATGTCCAATGTCCTTGACCTCATTTTCATGGTTCAGTGACCACTTGAATAAAAAGTTAATATTTTTTATAATGTTTAATTCTCTCTTATTATAACTAATTGGAGAACTATATTTGGTATGTGCGTATCTTGCAGGGTCCTCATGCCCATCAGACAGTTTTCACTTGACCTCGACCTCATTTCATGGATCAGTGAACAAGGTTAAGTTTTGGTGGTCAAGTCCATATCTCAGATGCTATAAGCAATAGGGCTAGTATATTCGGTGTATGGAAGGACTGTAAGGTGTACATGTCCAACTGGCAGATGTCATCTGACCTTGACCTCATTTTCATGGTTCAGTGGTCAAAGTTAAGTTTTTGAGTTTTGGTCTTTTTATCTAATACTATATGCCATAGGTCAACTATATTTGGTGTATGGAAATATTTTATGATCTATATGTCAGTCGCGCAGGTTTTATTTGACCTCGACCTCATTTTCATGGTTCATTGCTTAGTGTTAAGATTTTGTGTTTTGGTCTATTTTTCTTAAACTAAATAAGATCAACTATATTTGTTGTACGGAAGCATTGTTCGCTGTACATGTCTTCCTGGCATGGTTCATCTGACCTTGACCTCATTTTCATGGTTCATTGGTCTTTGTTTAGTTATCTTGGTTAATGTTTAGTTTATGTAAAAGTCTTTAATAAAGCTTTATACTTAGGACTATCAACATTATATCAATGATTAGTAAAGAAGGCGAGACTATATTGTTTAAAGATATCGTTTTTTTCATAAATCACGACATTGTTTTCGAATTTCACAACATTTGAAAGCAGAGGTTTAATCATTATCCACAGTGACCGGCAACCAAAACTGTGACAGAGAATCAAACGAATGAATGGACAGACGGACACACGCATCACTATATAGCCCCACAATTCGAAGCGGAGTATATAAAATCACAGAGTCAAACTGATTTCAGCAGATTACTGAGTTATAGTAGCAGTCTATGATTTCAGTTGTAATTTTGAAGCGTTATTTGCGTAAGGAATGTAAGATCTTTGTCATACCCTAGAAAAATATGCAAAATCATTTGTGTTCCTTTAATGATAAATTATGTTTAAAAAAATATAATGTGCAAATAAACGCAATTTTGATTAACAGTTTTCTTGATCGAATGGAATTTTTTTTATCAATAGCCAACGTCCCATTTGTTCTATCAAATGAGTACAGTATATGTTATCTAAATATAACATTATTATCTGAAGCATTCTTTATTACAAGGTAAAAGGAGGGATCTAATTTTCTTATTTTAATTTTATTACGTACATAAGATGTCATTTTGTGATCAGAAGAGGAGGAAACTGTTAATTTAGTATCATTCCCAGAAGCCTCTTTAATCCGGTAATCCAAGTGTCTATATCGCACACTAAGCAATTAAGTAGAACTTAATAGTACCGGATCAATATTTTCCATTTGTCATCTTTGTACTTATAAAATCATCTAATGTGTGAAATATGTATTAAAAAAGTAATGTTTAAAACAATTTTACACCGGAAAATTAGAAAAAGGTATTGAAATTAAAAGCAATATATTAAATAAAATGACAGGGCCATCGAACCTGATATTGACACTGTAATGTATTATTCCCTCAACACGAGTATGTAGTTAATTCTAACCAAATTTAAATGTAATCACTAGCGATCAGTTTAAATCCTGTTCCTTTTAAATGATTGAAATCAAAATCAAATTTAAGGAATCAAAATTATATAGTCGATATGCACAATGTTAAAAACAAACAGGACATAGATTATAATAACTGTTAGAACACTTCATATCTAACACTTGGTAGTTGAGCAATTATCTAAACGTGTCTTACTCGAACGAACCTGGTATTAGAACTGCAGCGAATTTCTGTAACGAAATCCGATTTTTTTCTGACGTCTAACGATTTGTGTTTGGGACTGGTAGAGGTCATGGATTCTAGATTGCTCTGTCCTTCTAAAGCATGTTTCGGTGCCTGGTTTTTGGGGGGCAGTCGAACAGCATTTGAGCAATATGTGACTATACGGAGTTACAAATTAAACTATCCAAAACTAAAACGATAAGATGACAATATTACTTGAATGTTAAAGAGGGAACTTTGGATACGTTCCCAAAATTTAAAAGTGAAATGATTTTTTTTTACATTTAACGTTTTTTAATTTGCAAAATTTGTAAGGGTGATAAAGGACCAATCTCATAAAAACAATGGTCTAGCGGTACGGTAAACCATTGAATTTGATGGAATAAATTCGGGGATTGTGGGCGGAAGAAAAATCCCAAACTGTAAACAAAAAGTGACTTGAAATTTCTACATTATGATGCTCGCACCCCATAAAACCCTTACAGAGGTCTCAATCACAGTAATTCCTATATAGTACCAACATGTGAAGATTTATTTTTTTAGTCATGATGTATTAAAAGAGTACTTATAAGATATATGTTTTGATTAGACTGCATGTTTACGTCAGTTCAGTAAGTTTAAGGAAACCAAGAAGTAAAGTTATACTTCTCCTTAAGAAGACAAGATTCAAGGATGCAACACTCCAATTTGATATAAAGATAAATTTAAGATGCACAGATTTATACTGTTTAGAACATCAAACAATATCTGATCGTTATCTTTTCAAGATAACAGATGATTGTTATATCTTGTTTTTCAAAATTTTATGTCGTCTATGCATTTATAAATAGCATCAGTCTGTCTGTGAATTCCGTCCACCAGTCACACATTTTAAATTCAATAATTTTGCCACCACATAATCAGTTAAAATATCTTGTTCTTTGCCCATTTAAAAAGGTATCTGACTATAGTATAAAATTATTCAAAGTTTGATTCATATAAAGTGGAGGATTTCTGTGCTATTAAAATTTGACTTGTATAAACCATTGTGTATATTACTTCGCATGCTGACCTTGAGATGTCATTCATTTTTCGAAGTCGTTAGGCTGCTGTTTCATTGACGAATAACCTCTTTATTTATTCGTATTCGTACAGAGGCGCTAACATTGAATACCAACCAAATTGATGTGTACATGTATAGAATTAAAACACGTAAATATTTTTAGTGCACTTTTGCAGATATGGCTCAGCTTAGGGTTAAAATTTGCTTATGGTTCAATTTAAGGGCTCGGGATAGTTTTAGGCTTAATTCAATATAGTCCTATATTTTCTTTGAAGTAGATGAAGACCAAAATTTTAATGATTTCACTTTCTTGAAACACTGCCCACTTATTTTAAAAGAACACCCAGACGAACTGATTTTTATCGATTTTTTTTATGACCGGGGACTACATATTTGTCATTGAGGTAAATTTCTTTTTGACGTATTCTCAACGGTATTTCTGTACTTTGGCTACCATATTTTTTCATAGAAAAGAATCGCTAACATTTCTATATCAGTGGAATCATATCGTTGTTTAACCGTGGGAAAATAATTTTATACTAAAAAAATGACGCCAATTTCGGATTTTACTGGGAAATAGAAAATATCCGTATAGTTATCTATAGTTCAATCAGCTGTATTTTTTTTTTTCACCGTGATTTGATTATTTATAGATAAAACGAGGTGTAGTTTTAACCTTAATCAGATAGAAAAAAAGGTTAAAGTTTAACACGGAAACTCAAAAATCTTAAACAAGTTTTACATTCATAGAAATTAAGTTGTTTTCTCTAAAAACAGGAAAATCAGCAAGACAATATTCAAATACATAGATGAAGAATACTTCCAAAACACCATCGACATTTGGTGCATATTTGTATAAGCATCTTTAATCAGTAAGTATATACATAAAGAAACAAGATTGTGGTGTCCATTGTACACGGATGCCTCACTCTCACTTTCAGTGTCTATGTTCAGTGGACCGTGAAATTTAGACAAAAAAACTCTAACTTAGTATTGGCATCATAATTAAAAAGATAATATCACAGGGAAAATGTGTACAAAGTTTCAAGTTGTTTGGACTTCAACTTTATCAAAACTACCTTGATTCGAAAACTTTTACCAAAATATTTAACCGAAGAGGGACATAAGACGAACAGACGGACGGACGCACAAGCTGAAAAAAAAATAATGACCCCAAGTGCGACATAAACACAAGTTGGTTGTATTTAGTATTTCTTGACTCTTGATTTGGGGAGAAAATGTGACATTCGCAAAAGCTAATAAAAATGGTTGTTTTAAAAATGTTATTTCAATATAATAAAAGAGAACTAGGGAGAGGAGTAAAACAAGGGGATTGCCGGAGTCCTACATGGTTTCATATCTTTATAGAATTAAACAATAGACATTCAAATCACTGGTTTCTTCAATAATTAATTCTTTGCTTATTGCAGATTATTTACAATGATTTTCAATCTATATTTATAAAGGGAAGCTATTTTAGAATAATTTCCTCATTTGTAGCCAATTAAGAAAGCTGATAACAAAAAGAAAAAAAATAAAGAAAAAGTTACCCCAATTTTCTAATCCACAAGAAATGAGCTGCTAAACTGGCAACGTACCGGATTTCTATAAAAAAAATAAGGTCAATAAATCTCATTCAATAGATTTCGATTGAAAATTGAATTTTGTTAGTTGTGCTAAGCAGTATAATGTTTATAACTGTATCGTCAAAACTGTTGCTGACTATTTGAATTTATTTGCCAAACTAACATGAAAGTATTACACCATTTCCCCCTCAGTTTGATGGACGAAAAGCGCATCCTGGTTCAGAAACCAAGCTCTCTATTTAATAAACGATGAAAAATAAATAAAATCATAAATGTATATAATAACAAAATCTTCCTTGTAATGATAAATTACCTTAATTCGGATGTAGGATTTCCCCCGTCTGCTATTTTTATCTTTTTTTTTAATAATGACCAATACAAATTTAGACCGATTTTACTTGTAATTTATAAATTTCAAGAGATACAAAATAAATTAAGTTCTTATCCTCTCTAAGCTAAACAAACAAGAAAATTATTTTAATTATATTTGAAATGATAAAACTCACGAATCATTATATGTACGCAGATGTTACGATTTGTTACCACTTTCTTAACTGAAAAAAATATGCAGTGCACTTAATTTTTAAGATTGTGGGTGTGTGAAATGGAAGAGTGCATCAACGATATAATAGTCTAATCTTTCCACATTGTGCGATGCGCATAACCTCTTCCCAAGTTCATGGATTGCTTAATTTTTTTTATTTTAGGCTTGGAATAAATGGCAAACCGTGATGTTATTCCATGTCTTTATTTACGTGTGCGAATACAGCACACGCGCTTATGTGCAGTATTTCGATATTGTACTCGTATGTTTTATTGTTTCCACTGAAAATACAATTTTCTATTTTTATAACCACATACTTATACAATTACTAGTAGGTACAAATGAGATACATGACTAGGCAAACCAGCATAGCAGTGATACGCATTAGGTATAAAAAAAATATGAAAAAATATTATATCGAAATACTGTATCCAAGCATCTATGCTTTATTTAGTATTTTTGAGATGGTTTCATAATCATTAATCCTTTAAAGTTCCAAACTATTACGCGTTGTAGTTTCAGAGTAGAAGATTGTTTGAAAGTTGACCAATAATAAAGATTTCATGCGGCGATATTTTTGTTTATCGTATAAGAAAGAAAAGAGGAAAACGAAAAAATTAGTAGAGGTCCTACTACTAGTATACATTCATTCTGCACTTTTTGGTTACACATGACCCAACGATTTCACAGAAGACAATACGAATATTGTCTGAATTGGATCTAACTGCCACAACGCTTACATTAGACTTGCTACAATTCCCTTTCTATTATTTTTCTCTTACTAATTTATATGTTTACTGATAAGTGCTAGCCTACTGATTGCCCTGCAGATGTCAGTATAATTGTAATCTCCTAGTTATAGCAGTAAAACTATTAAAGGGGCAAAATCGAAAAAAAGAAGAAAAAACATTAGGAAGGGACATGTAGCATTCATTCTGCACTTTTTGGTTACACATGACCCAACGATTTCACAGAAGACAATACGAATATTGTCTGAATGGGATCTACGTGCCACAACGCTTACCGTTATGGAATAACCGTTTCACAAATGATATCGGATATGTTCCTTACGTCGTAACTACAATCCCCTTCCCTTTCATGAATTTGACCTACCGAATTAGACTATTTACCGAATTTGTAATCACATAAGCAACACGACGGGTGCCGCATGTGGAGCAGGATCTGCTTACCCTTCCGGAGCACCTGAGATCACCCCTAGTTTTTGGTGGGGTTCGTGTTGTTTATTCTTTAGTTTTCTATGTTGTGTCATGTGTACTATTGTTTTTCTGTTTGTCTTTTTCATTTTTAGCCATGGCGTTGTCAGTTTGTTTTAGATTTACGAGTTTGACTGTCCCTTTGGTGTCTTTCGTCCCTCTTTTACATTAGACTTGCTACAATTCCCTTTCTATTATTTTTCTCTTACTAATTTATATGTTTACTGATAAGTGCTAGCCTACTGATTGCCCTGCAGATGTCAGTATAATTGTAATCTCCTAGTTATAGCAGTAAAACTATTAAAGGGGCAAAATCGAAAAAAAGAAGAAAAAACATTAGGAAGGGACATGTAGCATTCATTCTGCACTTTTTGGTTACACATGACCCAACGATTTCACAGAAGACAATACGAATATTGTCTGAATGGGATCTACGTGCCACAACGCTTACCGTTATGGAATAACCGTTTCACAAATGATATCGGATATGTTCCTTACGTCGTAACTACAATCCCCTTCCCTTTCATGAATTTGACCTACCGAATTAGACTATTTACCGAATTTGTAATCACATAAGCAACACGACGGGTGCCGCATGTGGAGCAGGATCTGCTTACCCTTCCGGAGCACCTGAGATCACCCCTAGTTTTTGGTGGGGTTCGTGTTGTTTATTCTTTAGTTTTCTATGTTGTGTCATGTGTACTATTGTTTTTCTGTTTGTCTTTTTCATTTTTAGCCATGGCGTTGTCAGTTTGTTTTAGATTTACGAGTTTGACTGTCCCTTTGGTGTCTTTCGTCCCTCTTTTACATTAGACTTGCTACAATTCCCTTTCTATTATTTTTCTCTTACTAATTTATATGTTTACTGATAAGTGCTAGCCTACTGATTGCCCTGCAGATGTCAGTATAATTGTAATCTCCTAGTTATAGCAGTAAAACTATTAAAGGGGCAAAATCGAAAAAAAAGAAGAAAAAACATTAGGAAGGGACATGTAGCAAGTCTACGCCTACATGTTTGCCTCCCGAACAACACTTCTTCTTGAAAGTTATACTAAAAATCAATCAGAATTAAGGATTGCATCTTGCATCCATGTTTCTCGTACGATCGTACTACATGAAGTGCAAATAATTCTGCCGTTTTGTATACGACTTTTTGATACAAAAATGTCAGCAAAAATCAAAAATGGCCTTTCTAGACGGTATAGTCAATTCAACTAGATCAGATCCGAATATAGTACTTGCAACCGATTGACGTTTAATTGAAAATTTCAATAGTTTCTAAAAGGGACCTAATCATTATTCGGTTAAAGGTTTTACCATTTCGACCTGTAAGTTCTTGAAGAGGAGAAGATTTTTTTTAATTGGCTATTCTAAATTAAAGATTCTCTCTGATGGCCATGGATTGTTGGCAGATAATCAGTTTTGTCATGGTAGGCCAAAGTTGAGCTAGTGATCCCAAAGTAGAAGTTACATAACATAGGATTGTTTTCTCGACATTGTTCTACGATGTAAACGGTGTAAATATAGCATCTTATATCTATCTTTATATCAAATTTGAGTGTTATATCCTTGAAAAGTGTCTTTTAGTATCACCGTATTGTACGTCATCAACAAGTACATTGATGTTTATCATTCAATTAAGATAAACATCAATGCACTTGTTGATGACACAAACTTATCTTTTACATGTTGTGTAATCGGAGATTGGATCTTGCGACACAGAAAAATATAAAGGCCAATGATGCTGTCCGAATTTATAATTATTATCTTACACGTGTAGCAGATGGAAATCTGTGTGTACTTATAAAGAATTAGTTCAATTCTATTTTTAAGAATAACATCGTTTTAAATGTTTCCAAGGTAAACGAAGAAAGTAAATGAGGGAAACATTCACCAATAATATACACGATTAACAGATGTACATTAATTTTATTTTTTAAGCCTAAAAAAGGACAGCATACTTTTCCTATATATGAGTACACTTTTTCTATATATGAGTACACCTTTTCTATATATGAGTATATAAAATTAAGAATATAAAATCGAGAATGGAAATGGGGAATGTGTCAAAGAGACAACAACCCGACCATTGAACAGACAACAGCAGAAGGTCACCAAAAGAGCTTCATTGCAGCGAGAAACTCCCGCACTCGGAGGCGTCCATTTCACACACATTTGTTTATAGAAAAGCAATTTTAGTTTATAGTAAAACCGCGATTTCATCAAATGACTCCGAAATATCTCAGTGCATTTAGATGTGTGCATCGAGATAGTTCTACCACAACCACACAAAGTTCTTGCAAAATGCTCATTTCAAAATTTTAAAATCTTAAATTGGATACTATAAACTCCTTTTGTTGATATCTTGAAGTATTTTTAAGATCAAATTTTCTACAAGTTGAAAATAAAGTAACACAATTGAATCCTTAACAAATGTCAACAAATATTTTGTTTAATTAGTTTGATGCTTATAACATTATAATAATATACCGGTATTTTATTTAATTTAGTATTTGATTTATCCTAAGACACCTGTTTATATATTCTCACTTTAGGACATATCTTATTTTAGGAGACTTTCGTTAACCTGACTTCGGACAAAGATGTGTCCTAAGTCCGCCATAAAACACGTCCTAGTCCCTGGACAGATTTGTTGACATGGCCCCAGGAAATCAAAATACCGTACTTTATATGCTTCCAGTCTCAGAATAATAATTCAAATTTTATTTTTTTGCTGTTTCTGATTGCTTTAAAATATACAAAAGTACCATAGCAGTATATAACACGATTCTATTTATAAATAAATATATTTTCCACTGGACTTTAAGCAAACAACAATCTATATAAACAAACAAATTCAGTCAGCTAACATGAAATGTATGCTATCCGTTAGGCGTCCGTTCGGGCTATCTGGTAAGATGTGACCGCGGCTTTAGTAGGTAACTTTTATTTAGAGTTGGGCATGCTATGTACAATTCAACATGCTTTTTAGAGCTCTTAACCAACTTGATCTTTAAAACAAATAACAAATTATAATAAGCAATTATTTTATGTTTCGATTTCCTTATGAAGACGACGCTTTCGACATTTACTAAAGATGTTAAGCGATTAAACTCGTATATAGACAATAATTATGCCATTTAGATTAATCCTAAGTGATCTTTCCTTTAGTGTTTAAGTATATATATTTCGAACAATTCTCAGAAAATTACATATATTTTTTTAAGGAAACCGACAATATTGCTTTGATATTAGTTTTGCAAAGACGAAACCAAAACGACTTTGGTGGAAACCGTAATTAGGTTGATTGATTGTTGCTTGCATAACATGCAGTGCCGCGAGTAATAATAAATTACACAAAGTATTGAACCAGAAGAATATATTCAATAGAATGCATGCGTATATTTGCATAGTAGATTGCTGTATCGTAAAATTTGCCAATATATAATTTCCTCCATATATATAATATGAATGCCAATGAGACAACTCTGCATTAGATAACAAATAACATAGAAGCATCGATACGCACTATTGATCGATTGATCGATTAGTTGATTGATTGCCATTTAGACTAGTTGCATACATTTCATTCATTTTTAGGATGAAAACAAATAAACAATATACCCATTTATAGTCTAAGATTATTCTGACGTCGAACGGCTGTTTTGCCAGAGCAGTTGGATGTCAGAGAAATCTCGAACTAACCCTATTTTGTGCCGTATGTCGACAGGTGTGAAGAGCGGAAATAAAGACTGATACTGGGAACAGGAATTTTGCAATAGCCATATTCGGACCCCTTTAACAATTCAATTCAATTCAATTCAAAGTTTTATTGCCATATAACAATTGACCCCTTTTGTTTTTGAAGAACGCATGTGCACTTTTCATGACACCAAACTTTCAAAGTCTTAAATTATGTGAGAATGCATGATTGAAAATCATAATTGTGACGTATATGGAATATATGCGTAGGAGAATATTAATAATTATTTTCTGAGGAGGAAACTTGAAACCATGTCATTTGGTGGAGAGGAAATAAAGGTCATTAAACGGGTAAAAAAATGGAAATCAGTGGAGAAATAAAATAAGGAGGAAATGTTTATCTAAATTCTAGTTCAGGCGATACGAAAGCCAAAATCGTGAATTTTGAACCCAATGTAGTCAGTTATTTCCAGGAATAAAAAGGAAACAATTATGTCACATTTTAAAAATTGGGTGACCAGAGAAATAGAATGGGGTCATGAAAAAAAATACATATTGATTAACAATCTTTCTGATACAAGACAATATTTTATTTGAGTTTAACCTTTTATAAAACATTTACATGATATTACTACTTCACATATAAAACAAGAGCCACTCTAAAAAGAGTCATAAGAGACTATAGATAGTCACATTAGCTTCTACATGGACAGCGTATTTTGGAAAAAGCTAAGGCAACAAAAAAAAAATGGGATGGAAATGTGTCGAAAATCTAATATTAATTTTTATTTTATTTCATTTATGTTATATTTCGCGAATGTTTTCTAAATCGTTCACGAGTATTTGCTACATCTTTCTTGCACATTTTCTGTATCTTTCTCAAGTATTTGTTTTATCTAACACGAGTGGTTGTATAATCTGTCACACTATTTTCTCTTTGACAAACATGTATTTCCTGTATCTTTGACTAACATTTGCTGTGTCTTTGACTAGCATTTGCTGTATCTTTGACTAGCATTTGCTGTATCTTTGACTATCATTTGATGTATCTTTGATTAACATTTGATGTATCTTTGACTTACATTTGATGTATCTTTGACTAACATTTGATGAATCTTTGACGATCATTTGCTGTATCTTTGTCTATCATTTGAGGTATCTTTGAATAACATTTGATGTATTTTTGACAAACATTTGATGTATCTTTGACGAACATTTGATGTATCTTTGACAAACATTTGATGTATCTTTGACGAACATTCGCTGTATTTTTGACTAGCATTTGCTGTATCTTTGTCTATTATTTGAGGTATCTTTGACTAACATTTGATGTATCTTTGACTAACATTTGATGTATCTTTGACAAACATTTGATGCATCTTTGACGAACATTTGATGTATCTTTGACTAACATTTGATGTATCTTTGACGATCATTTGAGGTATCTTTGACAAACATTTGATGTACCTTTGACGAACATTTGATGTATCTTTGACAAACATTTGATGTATCTTTGACGAACATTCGCTGTATTTTTGACTAGCATTTGCTGTATCTTTGTCTATCATTTGAGGTATCTTTGACTAACATTTGCTGTATCTTTGACTAGCATCTGCTGTATCTTTGTCTATCATTTGAGGTATCTTTGACTATCATTTGATGTATCTTTGACTAACATTTGATGTATCTCTGACGAACATTTGGTGTATCTTTGACGATCATTTGAGGTATCTTTGACAAACATTTGATGTATCTTTGACTAACATTTGATGTATCTTTGACGAACATTTGATGTATCTTTCACGATCATTTGCGGTATCGTTAAATAACATTTGATGTATCTTTGAATAACATTTGATGTATCTTTGACTAACATTTGATGTATCTTTGACGAACATTTGATATATATCTTTGACGAACATTTGATGTATCTTTGACGAACATTCGCTGTATCTTTGACTAACATTTGCTGTATCTTTGACTAACATTTGATGTATCTTTGACTAACATTTGATGTATCTTTGACTAACATTTTATGTATCTTTGACGAACATTTGATGTATATTTGACGAACATTCGCTGTATCTTTGACTAACATGTATTTTCTGTATCTTTGACTAACATTTGCTGTATCTTTGACTAACATTTGCTGTATCTTTGACTAACATTTGCTGTATCTTTGACTAGTATCTGCTGTATCTTTGACTAACATTTGCTGTATCTTTGACTAACATTTGCTGTATCTTTGACTAACATTTGATGTATCTTTGACGAACATTTGCTGTATCTTTGACTAACATCTGCTGTATCTTTGTCTATCATTTTAGGTATCTTTGACAAACATTTAATGTATCTTTGACTAACATTTGCTGTATCTTTGACTAACATTTGCTGTATCTTTGACTAACATTTGCTGTATCTTTGTCTATCATTTGAGGTATCTTTGACAAACATTTGATGTTTCTTTGACTAACATTTCATGTATCTTTGACGAACATTTGATATATCTTTGACGAACATTTGATGTATCTTTGACGATCATTTGGTGTATCTTTGACGAACATTTGATGTATCTTTGACGATCATTTGGTGTATCTTTGACGATCATTTGCGGTATCTTTGAATACCATTTGATGTATCTTTGAATAACATTTGATGTATCTTTGACTAACATTTGATGTATCTTTGATAAACATTTGATGTATCTTTGACGAACATTTGATGTATCTTTGACGATCATTTGATGTATCTTTGATTAGCATCTGCTGTATCTTTGTCTATCATTTGAGGTATCTTTGACAAACATTTGATGTATCTTTGACTAACATTTGATGTATCTTTGACAAACATTTGCTGTGTCTTTGACAAACATTTGATGTATCTCTGACGAACATTTGGTGTATCTTTGACGAACATTTGATGTATCTCTGGCGAACATTTGATGTATCTTTGACGATCATTTGCGGTATCTTTGACTAACATTTGATGTATCTTTGACGAACATTCGATGTATCTTTGACTAACATTTGATGTATCTTTGACGAACATTTGATGTATCTTTGACTAACATTTGATGTATCTTTGAATAACATTTGATGTATCTTTGACTAACATTTGATGTATCTTTGACGAACATTTGATGTATCTTTGACGAACATTCGCTGTATCTTTGACTAACATGTATTTGCTGTATCTTTGACTAACATTTGCTGTATCTTTGACTAACATTTGCTGTATCTTTGACTAACGTTTGCTGTATCTTTGACTAGCATCTGCTGTATCTTTGTCTATCATTTGAGGTATCTTTGACGAACATTTGATGTTTCTTTGACTAACATTTGATGTATCTTTGACGAACATTTGATATATCTTTGACGAACATTTGATGTATCTTTGACGATCATTTGGTGTATCTTTGACGAAAATTTGATGTATCTTTGATGATCATTTGGTGTATCTTTGACGATCATTTGCGGTATCTTTGAATAATATTTGATGCATCTTTGAATAACATTTGATGTATCTTTGACTAACATTTGATGTATCTTTGACAAACATTTGATGTATCTTTGAATAATATTTGATGTATCTTTGACTAACATTTGATGTATCTATGACTAACATGTATTTGCTGTATCCTTGACAAACATTTGATGTATCTTTGACTAATATTTGATGTATCTTTGACTAATATTTGATGTATCTTTGACTAATATTTGATGTATCTTTGACGAACATTTGATGTATCTTTGACTAATATTTGATGTATCTTTGACGAACATTTGAGGCATCTTTGACGAACATTTGATGTATCTTTGACGAACATTTGATGTATCTCTGACGATCATTTGGTGTATCTATGAATAACATTTGATGTATCTTTGACTAACATTTGATGTATCTTTGACGAACATTCGCTGTATCTTTGACTAACATGTATTTGCTGTATCTTTGACTAACATTTGCTGTATCTTTGACTAACATTTGCTGTATCTTTGACTAACGTTTGCTGTATCTTTGACTAGCATCTGCTGTATCTTTGTCTATCATTTGAGGTATCTTTGACGAACATTGGATGTTTCTTTGACTAACATTTGATGTATCTTTGACGAACATTTGATATATCTTTGACGAACATTTGATGTATCTTTGACGATCATTTGGTGTATCTTTGACGAAAATTTGATGTATCTTTGATGATCATTTGGTTTATCTTTGACGATCATTTGCGGTATCTTTGAATAATATTTGATGTATCTTTGAATAACATTTGATGTATCTTTGACTAACATTTGATGTATCTTTGACAAACATTTGATGTATCTTTGAATAATATTTGATGTATCTTTGACTAACATTTGATGTATCTTTGACTAACATGTATTTGCTGTATCCTTGACAAACATTTGATGTATCTTTGACTAATATTTGATGTATCTTTGACTAATATTTGATGTATCTTTGACTAATATTTGATGTATCTTTGACGAACATTTGATGTATCTTTGACTAATATTTGATGTATCTTTGACGAACATTTGAGGTATCTTTGACGAACATTTGATGTATCTTTGACGAACATTTGATGTATCTCTGACGATCATTTGGTGTATCTATGAATAACATTTGATGTATCTTTGAATAACATTTGATGTATCTTTGATTAACATTTGATGTATCTTTGATTATTATTGGATGTATCTTTGACTAATATTTGATGTATCTTTGACGAACATTTGGTGTATCTTTGACTGACATTTGGTGTATCTTCGAAGAACATTTGCTGTATCTCTGATTAACATTTGGTGTATCTTTGAAGAACATTTGCTGTATTACTGATTAACATTTGATGTATCTTTGACTATCATTTGATGAATCTCTGATTAACATTTGATGTATCTTTGACTATCATTTGATGCATCTTTAACGAATATTTGATGTATCTTTGACGAACACTTGCTGTATCTTTCACTAACATTTAGTGTATCTTTCACAAATATTTGCTGTATCTTTAACTAACATAATTTTATTTTTCACGAATACTTACAGTATTAATTCATTTCTTAAACGTGAACTTGAGTTTGAAAATGATTAAACATACTCAATTTATAAAATGATAAAGAAAACAATTCATTTTATTAAAGTTTAATGCTGGTCGCGCCATCGCCATTTTGCGCAAACCCGATAGTATGAATTAAGAACGAGTTTACCGATAACCTAGTGATTCGCCATTCCTTACAGCTGAAACAATTTCTGACACAAGTAACATTCGTCCGTTTTGTCATATATGGGTGGTATTTGTGACTGATTTCAAAATCAATAAAACAAGTTAGAAAAATAGGGTTATATATGTTCATAAAAAGGGGGAATGGCAGTCAGCTGATTATTTTAGTACCCAATTGTTCATGTCTGCCTGTCTCATGTGTATAGCCGAGTAATTTTGGAATATGAAAGCCAAGTTCGGAATTATGATGATAGATTAAGAGAATCTTAAATGAAATGCAGTACTGGAAAGACTATATATTTTTTTTTAAAAGTGTATTTGTTGACCTCAAACGAAATTTCAACTATACGCAGTGCTGACTGTCAGAGGTATGATTCAAGAGAGTACTATGTTAAATCCAGTTAAAGTACTAGTACATGTATAGATAAAGAAAATTGTGAATAAGATTTGTTTCATTTATTAGTGTGCATACACATATTCAAGGAAAAGGCTGATCACCACCATCTTTATTTTATTTCCAAGTACTAACGTTTTATGCTAGTCAATTTGGAAAATACCAAACAAAGTTAACCCGTAAATGGAGTCCATATATAAATTCAAAACTGAGTTTCAAGAATTCGTGAGAAGATGATAAAACAAAAATAGTAAGTAAGATACTTTATTTTGTTTTTAAAAATTATCTATGATCTCTATTATTCAAACCAGAGACATATAATACAACTATTATATGTCTCTGTTTAAACAAATATCAATCGCAAGACACCTTATAAACGTCACGATTACTAAAATGATTGCATTAGCAGTCAATAAAGTAGACATGGCAAATATTTTAATACTACCAAGAAATTTAACAAAAATGTTAATACGAATAAGAAAAAGAATGAAAAACATAACAGCAAATAAATAATATATTAGAACTAATAATAAAAAAAACCTGCCACGAAATTGATATAATAATAATAATAAACAGTAAGAAATAAATAAATAAAAAGTAGTATTGATGAATAAGATTTTATACACAATTTCTATATTAAATACAATGTCATATTTTTTATTCATATTTTAACAGTAACTTTAGTCTGGTTGTGCTTTTATTTTGAAGGTTTACTCCGAAACTTTATAAATTGCAATACTCATATTTAGTCGAAGTTGAGCTTTTAATTGATTTATCTTAATATTATGAAATAAAGATATTTCAAGTTTAAAAAAAAAGCTATTGCATCTTGGATAAATCTTCTAAAAATGGGCGACAGAACTTGAATATTAAGGATAAAAAAAATCAAATCAACAATTACACATATTTCCAAGACATCAAAATTTTATTCTGCAATTGATAGCAATTTTTATATAATTCAAATATGTTTAGAAATAAACTATGATATTGTTAAAACCCCAAAAAATCACACATGAAGCTTTAATATTGAAATATTAAGAAATTTAGTACAGTTTGAAATTATTTTTGTTAAATGACCTTGGTTTAGAAATAATTCCAAGAATCAGCGACTTTCTTATGTTGATGGTATACACGCATTACATAAGTATTTTTAAACAATTCGTTTCAACTAAGTTGCTTTCTTTGTCTAAAGAAAGTGCATTTCCGATAGATCCATCCTAAGATATGAAGACTTTTAAAGAAACAATAGAAAACAATAGAAAACTGACAAGATTTAAAAAAAAGATTGAAAAGGGGAAGGCAGAATGGAGGAAAACAAAACACTCGAATTTTTCAGAACCATGTCTATGTGAAGGACGGGCTATTTAGGTGGTTTTTGTAAAAGGGATTTTTTTAAAATTTTGTACTGTAGACATTATTTATTTCATCTAGTGCCTGATATGGATAATTGTTGGCAGTTGCGAATGTAATTATAATCAAAAGAAATAAGTTAATGCAAACATTGAGGAAAAAAATCCCAAAAAACAAATACATATACTAACAGTTACTGTTCATTTTTCATTTGTTTACCTAAAAAAATCGTACGGATGAATTGGTCTAGCGAAAAATGAATTTTAATTCGTATGAATTGCTTACTTTTTTCTCAAATACTTCATTGCATCAAAATAACCATCGATATTCACAACTTTTGAAGTGGAATTTGATGCATCAAAGAATTATGTCATGCAATTACTAAAATTTTGTAGCGAAGCATATTAGGAACCAAATGAATAAATGTGTTTCTGATTAACATATATAGGCCTATAAGCGTTCCTTCAAAGGATACTTTTGGTGTATTTCTTTGAAATGCACTCACTACCTCCTTCGATGTATATCTATATTATTTTGTAAAAACACACTGTTTTAGCAATTGTAGTTCTAGACATCTTCAAACATTTATTTATTTAGTTTGTTAAAAGTAAAGCTAGGATATAGATATATAGATATATAAAAAAAGAAGATGTGGTATGATTGCCAATGAGACAACTATCCACAAAAGACTAAAATGACATTTTTTTTTTTTTTTCGAAGTTTAAAATAGATTGTGGGGAACTCAACTTAACTTTTTTCCAATTGTACAACAATTCCTAATGAAAAATATAGGTCGCAGTTACATAATCTTAAATTCTTTTGTAAAAATATTTGCATGTAAAAAACTATTGAATATAAGATTAATTGACTGATTGTAATTCATACGTGTTTACACATTTACAATAAATTCAGTATACAAAGATTCTTGTAGAGTTTTAAAACCGAGAGAAAAGCGGGAAATATAAGTAAGACATGATCTCTGTGTACTTGTTTTTATATAAATGAAACAAAGTGGCATATAAGTGGGACATGCTCTTGAAAGTGACAATCATAAGAGATCTTCCTGCATCGCATTATATTAATATAAAAAGAAAAAGAAAATCTATATTTGTTTAGCCTTTAAGTCGGGGCCCTCATAATAAAGGTGAATTGCAGCTTGTCCTGTCTTGACTCATACACATCAGGGGCCGTGTCAACGAAGCTGTCCTGGGACTAGGACATGTCTTAGTCCTAAGTCAGGTTAACGAAAGCCTCCTAATAAGATATGTCCTAAATGGTCCTAAATTTAGGCCATTCAAATATGTGTCTTAGGATAGTCCTAAAGGTAATAAAAACTACAAATATGGCATGAACTCAATACTAAAAATACATATACAATATTTAACTATCATACTGTTATTAGAATTAAATCAATACAACATTTTTTTTTCAATTTTTGTTAAAATTTAATTGTTTTACATTATATTACTTCGTGCTGCCTTTTAAGTTGAAGTCTAAAACATACAAGCATTAAAGCAACATTTTTGCGACTAACTAAAAACGGTGCAAGATTAATTAAAAAATGGGGAAAATATGACTTTTTTTTAAAACTAATCCTCATTCGATACATGTAATGAAATTGAGTGGACCTAAGGACAAAACTAGTTCATCGACTAAAATTGCAGCACGAATATCGCATTTAAAAGTTTCTTAACTATTTACTTTTGTTTTCGTATTAAATTCATTTATATCTTTAATCATATTATTAAACAACGTTACTTATTAGAATAACGTAAAATCTTTAACTTTTATTTTGCGTTAATTGTTTTCCATATAAAAATCCTCCTCCCTCTCTTTATACATATAGATACTAAAATATCTTTAAATCTATGTCACAGCAATCTCAACATATTTTTTCAATTATAAAAATGTGTTAGGACACGTGGTTAGGATGGTCCTAGGACCATAGTTGTTAGGACTGTCCTAAGACAACTTTGATTTACATCCTAAGACCATCCTAAATAACGTCCTAAGACATATCTTAAAACGATTTCATTACATGTATCGAAATAAGATTAGTTTTAAAAAAAAGGTCAACGTTTTCCCATATTTAAATTAATTTTGCACCGTTTTGGTTAGTCGCAAAAATGTTGCTTATAATGATAGTATTTTGTAGGCTTCAAAATAAACAGCACGAAATAATTTAATGTAATACAATTGAATCTATAACAAATATAGTAAATATTTTGATTTATTAATTCAATTCTAATAACAGTATGATAGTTTACTATTGTATTAGTATTTTTAGAATGGAGTTATATTTATTGTTTTTATTTCGTTTTAGGACATTTTAACCTTTAGGACTATCCTAAGACACCCATTTGTATATCCTAACTTTTAGGACATATCTTATTTTAGGAGACTTTCGTTAACCTGACTAAGGACTAAGACGCGTCCTAGGACCATCCTAAGACATGTCCTAGTCCTAAGACAGCCTTGTTGACACGGTCCCAGTTAGACTGAATATTTTATGTTGCATTTTGAATCAAAATATTAAATTTTATATGTTGGTTTTTTTTGTAAACAATTTGATAAAAGACGTCTTTTAAATAAGATTTCTTTGTAAGATCGAGTAAATTCAGGTGAAATGCCTTATCTCTTTGGGCTGCAATAAGAAAAGAGGGTATCTGTTGATAGGATCTAATTTAGGTTTACAACAGGTTATCTATACAGACACATCACAATGTTATATACATCAGTACATTACTTACTTACACGTTCATTTTATACACTGAGCATAGTATTTTACTGTGTTAAGGGAACACATTTTATACACTGAGCATAGTATATTACTGTGTTAAGGGAACACATTTTACACTGAGCATAGTATATTACTGTGTTAAGGGAACACATTTTATACACTGAGCATACTGTAGTATATTACTGTGTTAAGGGAACACATTTTATACACTGAGCATAGTATATTACTGTGTTAAGGGAACACATTTTACAATGGACATAGTATTTTACTGTGTTAAGGGAACACATTTTATACACTGAGCATAGTGTATTACTGTGTTAAGGGAATACATTTTATACACTGAGCATAGTATATTACTGTGTTAAGGGAACAAATTTCATACACTGAGCATAGTATTTTACTGTGTTAAGGGAACACATTTTATACACTGAGCATAGTATATTACTGTGTTAAGGGAACACATTTTACACTGAGCATAGTATTTTACTGTGTTAAGGGAACACATTTCATACACTGAGCATAGTACTTTACTGTGTTAAGGGAACACATTATATACACTGAGCATAGTATATTACTGTGTTAAGGGAACACATTTTATACACTGAGCATAGTATATTACTGTGTTGAGGGAACACATTTTATACACTGAGCATAGTATATTACTGTGTTAAGGGAATACATTTTATACACTGAGCATAGCATATTACTGTGTTAAGGGAACAAATTTCATACACTGAGCATAGTATATTACTGTGTTAAGGGAACATATTTTATACACTGAGCATAGTATATTACTGTGTTAAGGGAACACATTTTACACTGAGCATAGTATTTTACTGTGTTAAGGGAACACATTTCATACACTGAGCATAGTATTTTACTGTGTTAAGGGAACACATTCTATACACTGAGCATAGTATATTACTGTGTTAAGGGAACACATTTTATATACTGAGCATAGTATATTACTGTGTTGAGGGAACACATTTTATACACTGAGCATAGTATATTACTGTGTTAAGGGAATACATTTTATACACTGAGCATAGTATATTACTGTGTTAAGGGAACACATTTCATTCACTGAACATAGTATATTACTGCGTTAAGGGAACACATTTTATACACTGAGCATAGTATATTACTGTGTTAAGGGAACACATTTTACACTGAGCATAGTATTTTACTGTGTTAAGGGAACACATTTCATACACTGAGCATAGTATTTTACTGTGTTAAGGGAACACATTTTACAATGGACATAATATTTTACTGTGTTAAGGGAACACATTTTATACACTGAGCATAGTATATTACTGTGTTGAGGGAACACATTTTATACACTGAGCATAGTATATTACTGTGTTAAGGGAACACATATTACACTGAGCATAGTATTTTACTGTGTTAAGGGAACACATTTTATACACTGAGTATAGTATTTTACTGTGTTAAGGGAACACATTTTATACACTCAGCATAGTATTTTACTGTGTTAAGGGAACACATTTTATACATTGAGCATAGTATAACGCAGCTTGCTGTGTGTGCTCCAACGCTGGAGGGGTCTACACAAAGAATAAGTACCCTTTCAGAATGAACGTACTTCGAATTAATTTACCCGCACAGCCAAACAAACGTCCTTTACGGGAACCCCTTACCTTTAGACAGAGAAAGTGGATAAATCGGAGTACCAACGCGGTTTAAATGTAGGGAAAAATATAGTATTTTTTTTATGAATTTACATATATTAACATATTGTTTCTCTCTCCATTCTGCCCAATAAGCCTTGCTATCCTGAGACGTCAGCTCAATCGCACAAACACTTTTGATTCAGTCTGATTACAAACACAGTGACTGTTTCCTATTAGACTAAAGTGTTCTTGATTCAAGAATACTGAGAGTTTCCTAAGATTACTTAGAATACATGCATTTTCATCATAAACGTCGGCATATAATATGAAGTAGGACTCATCTCCTATTGCTCTCATACTGCAAAGCAGTTATTTATGAGGGCCCTCATGGGGGGGGGGGTCCTAGTAATCACATAATCACCATTTTTTTGCCAATATAATCACATAATCATTAAATATTTGCTTATCTTTAGTAATCAAATAATCATAAATTAAAAATACAGTCCTAGGTAATAAAATAATCATGAAATATTTGGCTTAATAATCAAATGATCATTAAAAAAACGGCCAAGTAATCACATAATCAAAAACCCCATGAGGGCCCTCATTTATTTTGACTTGATTATTACCTAATTATTCATTAAAGGGTCAAATGTCTCTTGGTTAGATTTTGGTGGAAATGATAAAGGGAATTATGTATAAGCTATTAGTCAATAAAAAAAATAGGATATTGAACGTTGCAATTCATATATTTATACATATAATCTGTCAAAGATTTGTAAAAGTGCAATTATTATTCATTATCACGGTAATTAAAAACATATTAAAACGAAGTAATTATTTTAGTGGATTTTTTTTTTCACCAGTAGGCATCATATATTCACACAAAGATCCCATCCCTCTTCCCTCACCCCTACCTTCTTTAAAAATTGTGATGTCAGGAAATAAATTTGATATAACACATTCACAAATCCACTTAAAAAATTATAAAGAACACATGTCTATTTTTATTGTGTGAATTGATTATAGAAACTGAAATCATTTTTTAAGTACAAATCTAAAATTCAACTTTAAAAGTATAAAAGTGAGGGTCACTCCTCAGGCTGGTTAGTCTGAAAAAATATGCATGAAAATATTCCCCAGAAATAAACGTATTTGTATGCAATTATATAGAAGAAAATGTTTATTTATATAGAAATGAAAATATTGAAGAATGATTTCTATTTATTCAAAATAAAAAAAATGTATGTAAAAAAGTACATTTCATTCATTGATAAAATCATTAACGTGAATGTGGTGCATCAAATTATAAATGAATGAAATATATTGTGGTGAAATTGATGACAAGGTCAACGGATGTATACAGACTAAAATTTCACGTGGGTCAAATTATATTACATACATATATATACCAATATGTATATATATGTCTCTGATCAAATGGAACATTTTAATTACGAAACGATAAACAAATTTTATTTCATTTTTTATGAATGCACATGCATTATTTAATTTCTCAAATAAAAAAAAACAAGATTGTAAAGGTAGTACTAATACATTTTAATTAATTATAAATAGATATATACATTTTATTTACTTTTAAATATTTCCTCGTTATTATTAACTTCCCTTAATTAGAGAACAAGTTTTGATAGCAACACAAAGGAAACAAAACATTGTGTCGTGTGTCATTACGCTTCATAATGAGTAATTGTAAAATTTGCTATTTGAAAACTTTTGAAAATGGGCGGAGCGTCTGAGTATTTGCATAAAGTAATGCTATCAGTTTGAGTATATACACGCCTTGTCAAGAAGTTAAATTGTTATTACAGGAGAGAAACTTAGTGATAAAAGTGTATAAGCTGATCAGCTCAAATCAAATTTTCAATCTAACTATAAAAAGAAATAAGTTGTACAAAGAGAGTTGTCTTCAGTAAATGTTTTGATATTAACACTTTAGGAGATATATAAATATATATAGAACAATGCAAATGAGAATAGCTGATAATTTTGGAATGTATTCTCCGCCGCTGGGCAACATACAGGAGGGTTACCATTATTGGACGGAACCTTATGGATATTATAGTGACCAAAGGGATACAGGTTGCTCTCCTTATAAAAAAGAAGAAAGGATACGTCGCCCGATGAACGCATTTATGGTATGGGCGAAAACAGAACGAAAGAAATTGGCTGACGAAAATCCGGACGTTCACAATGCTGACCTTAGTAAAATGCTTGGTATGTTATATAATATATATGAAGTTATAATTATTTTTCTGTCCCTTTCCTGACCATAACTCCATAAGTTATACAAACAAACGAGGCATTGGTTATTTTATATACATTCTATTATTTATATTGCTAATTTTTAACTTTTGTCTTATTATAACCTTTTGATTTTTTTCATTTTTTGACATTGGTTTAAAGAAATAAATTAAGTATAAACATAAGGAGATGTGTTATGATTGTCAATATAACAACTATCCATTTATACCAAAATAAAACTATAGGTCAATGCTCGGCCTTGAACAATGAGAATACTTATACAGTATAGCCATAAAGTGCCGCCAAAAATGACAAAATAAACGACTCAAAAGAAAAAAGAAATCCGAGTCGAAATTCCACATGTATTTTTTTCCTATTTTTTCATCTTAAATTTGTTTACTTATCTATAATCAAGGGCATGCGAGTTGCAGAAAAAAATGCTGTATAATTTACCTTATTAATTTTTAATTATCAATGTTTTTATGTTATACTTAGTTTGAGAATAACCTGAGAAATTTCTTGATATGCTGTTATCTTAACTTCTTTGACATTAAACAGACATACAGTTTATAACAATTTCTTTCAAAACAGTCCGTTAGACGTCCTTGATTTTGTGTCTTGTTTTATTTTATCTAAGTAAGTTACAAGGTTTTCATTGTTATTCAAAAGTGACAATTTAAAATAAATTTAAAATTAAATACATTTTTTTTTCTCATTTTTTTAAAGTACATTTGTATCAAGAAAATTAACCTATTTAAGGATTCCATTTTTGCTCTGCAAATTAAGGCTTCCGTGTCCAGTTCTGGTCGTGCCCGATTAATTCGTGGATTTTTAGAGTATTACTGGGATTGAGATATGAAATATTTATGATTCAATAATCCATGGTATTTATTATTGCTTTATTTATTTTTCGCCTTCCATTGTTTATTTAGGTGATAATAGTAAATTTACAAATGTCAAACCATTATGGCTGTTGTCAGTTTGTAAATTTCACGGTTTTAAAATTTATTTTTATACATGTACTCTGATATTTTAATTTTTTTTTATTTTGATGTCATTAAGTGAATGATAAGATTGATGATAAAAACAGTTATTTGGTATATATATATATCATAAATAAAAAAAAGTTACTTAATCAATTTTAAAATTTAAATAAAAAACCAAAAACTTGGATTAAAACTAAACAAACCGAAGGAGTAAATGTTAAATTGAAATCTTTTTTTGTGTCAGATCATTTTTCTTTCCTGTTTATTTTCATGAGCTTCTGATGTCATAAGTCATGGGTATACTTTCTTTTTCTCTTAAATAATAATACCAGAGATATATATGTGTATATATGTCTCTGATAATACAAATGAATTTTTATTGAATCTCATCTTTAAATAAGAATTAATTCAGTTTGGGTTTTTTGTTCAGAGATCCTTACCAAAATTGTCACACGTAATGACCCACTTCTTACCATTTTCAATGGACATAGTAGATATAGATAGTTTTCTGTATATTTCAGGAAAGAAATGGAAAGATTTACCAGAAGATGAAAAGAAACCATTTTTGGAAGAAGCTGAAAGACTACGTCAGCAACACATGGTGGACCATCCGGAATATAAATACAAACCAAGAAGACGAAAAAATAATAAGAAAATAAAATCAGTCGACAAACCAAGCAGAAACTACAACTATTCCAATTCAAATGTAGATTATAATAAACCCAGTGTGGAAAACAGACATTATAGTGAGACGGACTCTTCTGGGGACAGTTTCCGGTCGTCTGGTAAGAGAAACCAGACACCGGAAAGAGCAATATCGTCAACGCCATTATATCTGCAACAATTTTGGAACGTTTCAGCGGCAAGTGGACAGCCAAATCCAGCAGTGAGAGATATGAGATCAGAAAATATACAAATACCCAAAAACTTTCTAACAATGGATTATAATGCGAACCTACCGAAAAATTCTCCCTTTTCAGACGTTTTACGGTCAGCTTCGATGCAACCATTGAAACCGATACCACCATTTTATTCACCAACAAGCACATGTTTGACTGCAAGCTCCGACAGTTTGACGACTCTCCGAGCATTAGTAAGTCGGCAACCTTTTTATAGTGGACAGTTTGCTGAAAAACAAGACAATGCGCATGCTGCTCATGCTGCAACACCTTCAAGCTTCAAGCCAGTCACAAGTATCAGCCAATATCCACATCATCAGTTTTCTGAAGCACATGCTGCTCCAAATACTTACATACCCTGCTCAGTTCGTTCTAACTCAAATATGAACTTTCAACCTGGACTTTGTGTGAACGAGGTTGATAGACATGAATTTGACCAGTACCTAGAAGAAGGGAACAGCACTTATCTTCATCATATCGACAGGTGTCAAAGAGGTGCAGACCAGTATACCGGGATACAGTTTGAACATACTACTACATTACCCTATTTCAATGAAATAAACGGAGACGTCAAAAGTGAAAATAATACCACTGGTACAAGCAGTATGAACTTATCAAACCCTTTGGTATCTGAATGTGTTCATTAATGTTTATCTTAAAATCACCATGGATACTGATTCATTCCACTAAATTATGGAATTAAAGTCCACGGGTAACTGACCTTTTTGTGCTCAAACATTTTTTTTGTGTGCCAATATATTTAAGGCCAAGCCAAATTAATTTCTGTCTAATGGGACAATGACTTTATTATCGTGACATTTTCAAAGAGAAGTTAAGCAGAAAAGCTTAAATTGTTGAAGAATTTTTGTAGTCCTTTTAACTTAATTTGGCATGGTCTAACCTTTTAATTAGTGCATTAAAATATTTATAAAAAAAGATAAAGAAAACATATTTATATTGAAGATCAAGTGCTTTGAATAACTATTGTATAGTTTAAATTTTTTCCGTTTCCGACGAAAATGCCGGACCCACTTTGTATATATTGAGAATATGATATGTTTTATATAGGTATATTTATATTTTTTGAATAAAAATTGAAAACAGTTTTGACACTTCTGTTGATATAAACAAGAATTGTGGAATGTGTGTGGCGCACACCTGCAACACGTCACAGGGCAGAATCTTGAATGACGGGATCATATCGTTGTGACAAGATACTTACCAAACATGTTGAAAAGTAGGTTATATTTGGTAAAAAAAATGTTCAGTCACTCATGGTTGTAAGACGCACAATTGACCTTCGAATCTAAAAATTGATCGATTAAGGAAATAATTACTATATTATATAACTTTACCAAGAATAAGTACGAGCTGTATATAATTAATACTAGTAGGTCATAGCAACAACCAAATAATTAAAAGGATGGGTGTTGTAAAACATTACGTTTTTCCTCCGATTATTCATGAATAATGTTAAACTTTTACACTAAAAGTACATCCGCAGCCTGTCCGGTGCCAGTGTAATTTGCAATAGAATAACTTTGTTAGCAGAAAGTACCGTCTCCTTTTGCACCTTTCACAGAAGCACAGATGAGCCACCTTATGTATAAATAAGACAAACTTAACAGAAGATCCTACTTATAGTTCACACCCATAGATAATTTGGGACAGGATAATTTTTAACACATTCTTTTTTTCACCATTTTTTTTTTATTAATTCCAATACATAAGCGTTTTTCTGTATTATACAAACGTAAATATACTACATAGTCTGCTCTTTGGTAGGGTTGTTGTCTCTTTGACATATTCCCCATTTCCATTCTCAATTTTATAAATAAACTGTATCTGGCTATTTACTATCAATTCCAAGTTTACTTTCTAAATAATATACCAGTGACCGCTGTGGATAATAATCATGGAATAGATAGTTCTAGGCGCAAGGGGTATAAGTGTTACCCTTGACCTTCCGTCTGTCCGTCTTTCATACCTTTTCCCGTCTGTCCAAAAAAAATACCGTTATATATTATAGTCAAGTTTGAGCCTGGGCAATCGTGTCATCAGATAAATTCTTCTTTTATTCTAGATGGGTTTTGATTTCCATGAGACATATATTCACCATATACCAAAGGACGAGAATGTAGATAAGTATAAGTTACTGTACGACCTTCAACTATGAACAAACCCATACCGTAAGCTTTTATTAGTGTACACGTTGCAAGGTTCTTTTCCATTTAGGAAATTTATATTTTTAGATGAATTTCTCGAGTGCAAATCCGCTCAAGATTGTTTATGATATGTGAAAATTATTGCAAGCCGTTTTACTATTTTAGCTAACCTCAAGATATCTCATATAATATATCTGATATAAGATATCTGATATAATATATAAGATATCTGATATAATATATAAGATATCTGATATAATATATAAGATATCTGATATAATATATAAGATATCTGATATAAAATATAAGATATCTGATATAATATATAAGATATCTTATATAATCCAGTTTTTATTAGATCTTATAAACTTTAGGAGATATCTTATAAAACATATAAGATATCTTATAAAACATATAAGATATCTCAAATAATATATAAGATATCTTATAAAGAAAATTATATGAGATATCTCATAAACTATACAAGATATCTTATAAAGTAGATAAGATATCTTATTAAGTATATAAGATATCTTATTAAGTATATAAGATATCTTATAAAGTATGTAAGATATCTTATAAAGTATATAATATATCTCATAAAGTTACACTGGTGCAAGTATATAAGATATCTGATAAACTATATAAAATATCTTATAAACTATATGAGATATTTTATAAAGTTTATTAGATATCTTGAAGTTAGAATTAATAGTAAAACGGCTTGCCATAGAAAATACTTTTAGGACGGTTAGAAGGTCGGTTGGAATAAACGGACGGAAAAACAGTCGAGGGTTACTCTTTAAAATCCCTTCGTCTATAGCGGACAATGCATGCAACTAATTGTATCCCTGGTTTACAGGACTGTCTGAACAGTGTATAGTGTAATTCGCTTGGTCAATTAATTAAAAGTTACATTTTTGTCTTATCCTGGCTGTTATGATATGATAGCGTAGTCAGCTTTAAAAATTCCGATATGACAAATGTAAAACAATTGAAACGAGAATACTAACGGCCTAATTTATGTACAAAATGATGATCGAGAAACAAATATATAGCACAGCAACAGACGACAACCACTGGTTTACAGGCTACTGATTTGGGACAGGCATATTCAGAATGTGGCGGGGTTAAACATGTTCAGTGGGAGCACAAGCCCCCTCCTAATCATGGACACTGGTGCAACAGAACAGTAGAACTGTACATAACTATAATGATTGATAACACGAATGTGGAGTATTGCTAAAGGAGTGAGGACAGTCCATAATTAACACTGTAAAATGTTTGCTTTAACCATTGTGTGTTTACATGCCATGTGTGTATTTGTGCCAAGATGTTCGATAGTGAAATTAGAACTCTTATCTTTGCTGTGATGTCAAATCATTTATTGAATTCTTGTTGCCATTTCTGTTCATGACACCAAATATAAAAATACCATTGAAAATTACTCTGCACTGTGGAATTGAATGGGTTTCTTGTGTCTAGACGGAATTTGTTTTTCTCTTTTTATCAATAAAAACTTATTATGATAATCAGTAGAACATTTTTCAATTCATCATAGTCAATAGGAAAAAAAAACCAACAATACTTGGGATTCGCTTGTGACGTCTGACACCCGAGTATTATAGTACTAACCCAGGGTTGAGTTCAATATCGTAGCGGCTACGTAGCGGCTATCAATATCTATGTAACAACTAGTATATAGCTACACGTTCAATTAATAGTCAAAATCTACGTAGCACTACGTAGCTGCTACGATATTGAACTCAACCCTGGTATGCGTATTTTTTTTCCGAGCCTTCTTTAATCATATCTGATCATATCAATATGTCAAATAGTAATTTCTCCAAAAAATCGTTTGTAAAAGTCATGTTCTTAGATCATCGCTGTCGTCAGATTTTTGGTAAGAACTGCTATTTTTGCGACGTAATGAATTTTCCTTGTGAAGGTCAGACTACTTTACCTACAATGCTTTCTTTTTATGACCCAAGAAGGTTATGTTTCCAAAAAGGACGTGATATCAAACTACATGTATTTATAAAAGTAGCTATATTTCAATATCTATGCCTATGTTACATTAGAAAGTGATTATAGTCAACCGACAATTTTTATATAAATACATTCTATTCCGTCTTTGGAGCTGTCGTTCTCCGAAGTATGAATATAAATTACAGGCTTTTGATTATAATGTTGGTAGAGTGATCGTAAAACGCAGCTACTTCACTTAATTTACAAAGATGACGACCGATGTAAATATAAACCGTAAATAAAAACTGTGTACACATCTCTTCATTTTATGACTTAATATGGCTCTTGTGTCTTAAAACTCAACACAAAATGGTTATATCGACGTCAGAATGAAATTTACAACCCTGGTACAGCCAACACGAACTGGTTAATTTATCACGGTGCAATATTCCGATAGATATATGGCTTGAAAAGCACTGGGAAAATCTTAAATCATTTGCTACTTTAGTGTAAGCAAGTTTTCATGTGCATGCACTTGTCATTTTATGCCAGACTTGTAGTAGATACTACATGTAGTAAAAAAATGAAATATTTCATAATCAATAAAATACCGGTAATACTACAAGTGCCGACATTGTTTATATCCCATGGGTTTCTGTTGTCGACATCTGAAGCTCCATCAGATTAGATAGACACATACTGTCATCTTATAAGTCATGATAGGGATGATAATATTGTTAAAACAGCAGGACAGTTTGGTAACGTTATAGCCGACTCATCTTACGATTTTCCAACAGCGTAAAAGCAAAATAATTTACACCATTTCTCATCGAAAAAGAAAAAATAGTCAAGTTTAGCCCTAGCAATCTCAGGAAAAGATATTAAAATACCATGTCCAGTTGGTAACGTCAAAACATTAATTTCAGGTCCAATAATACATTGATGTCGGTGTGCTATATGAACCGTAATTGTTTAAAAAGGAATTGGGAATGTAAAAATTACGAACTTCCTTATGATTAAAAAAAAGGGGATATTAGCAGTCAAAACCACAAGTCAAAGAAAGGTGAACAACACATGGACAAACAAAAATTTACTAAGCATTTCACCGATGTGCCCTAGGATTTTTTTTATGCGTTATATTTATTGTGTTCTTGCTCTTGTCTTATTTGCCAAGAAAATGCAGCGAAAAACACATGTAATCAATAAAAAATAAGTTGAAATATTTAAGATATTTAGAATTATTTTGTAGAAAAACACATAAAAGAAAAAAGGGATAATACTATTGTCTAGATATTTGCCTAGATAATCTCAACTTCAAAATAAATATTAAATCAATAACAAATTAATTAATCAAGTTCTAGTATTGGAATTTCTCTGGTTTTTCTGCTCACTCATCAACTAGTTTCCGAAGGATGAACACAGCTTCCGTCACGTGACAACGTTCGTCTGCGTAAAAACATCCTCATTCATTGAAGTTTCGGTGTCAAGAGCTGGGCGGAAGTAGGTACTTGATATTCTTCAATGAACTTTTTGACAAGGAAATAAAGAGTTTCTCACCTTAAATGGACAAATAAAACTTTCTAAATTCTTGTTACAGAACAGATGCACTCTAGGATTGCACTATTAACTGTTCACCATTGCAATTATACGTTGTATGATCGGCGTAAAACAGAGTCCCTCACACATTTTAAATTGTTTTCTTTATTCTTCTAGTTTTAGGATATTTTCTATGTTCATATCTTTTTATCATTTTAGTTTCGTCCAAAACCTCTTGAGTTGACCCATATCGATGCGTTGGTATCATGATGAACTGAATATTATTTGTGGAACGTAGAATGCTTCTAGGAAATTAGCGGGTCATGTATTTTTGGTTTCAAATTCTTATTTCATCTCTATCTTTTCCAAATGCGTACATGGTAATCCTGTCGTTTTAATTAAATTGACTGTTTAACGTCAGAGTAAACCGTTTCATATATATTAAAACAAACTGATCGTTCTTGCATTAAATAAGAAAAAAAAAAGATAAATCGAATTTCGACAAATGGTACAATATATAAACTAATTGTGAATGAAACTCGGTTATTCTCACGCCAAAAAGCCACAATACAATTTTGAAGATAGAAAACAAAAGACTGAGCATCACTAACCCCACCAGAAATCTAAGTACTGATATATGCTGCTCTGGAAGGGTAAGCAGACCCTGTTCCGGGCCGTGACATGTGGTACTGCCGTATTGCTCAGTTAAGTACACATAAGGTGATAAATCTCATTTGCAAATTATGCAATTAGCCTTTACAAAGGATTACTTTGCCAACTTGCTATTATCACAATTCAAAACGTGATTATTTCAATTACTCATGGGAGACAGCTCTGATTATAATCTGATTATTAAAAAAATCTTTCATTTTTCTATGTTATACATGTATTTGTATGTCGCTTTGGAATAAATTGAACTAAAGTTTACTTTTTTTCCGCGAGATTATTATAAGGTTTAGCGCTATAAAACCAGGTTAAATCTACCATTTTCTACATTTGAAAATGCCTATACCAAGTCAGGAATATGTCAGTTGTTGTCTATTCGTTTGATGTGTTTATCCTTTGACTTTGCCATTTGATTAGGGACGCGTTTTGAATTTTCCTCGGAGTTCAGTATTTTAGTGATTATACTTTTTTATATATATATAATAGCAATCATGCCGATTAACAAAACTTTTTTTGTGAATTTATATCATATTAAATTCAACTGTTATTTAAATGTTTCTATTTTTAATGGCATTTGGTAAAGTTCTAATTACTGTTTTAAATTAAGATAAATTATATCTACTCCATATTGTTTTCGATACTGCAGTACGCATCTGGAATTCTTTTGCTGTTGGTTTGCTGTCTCATCCTTGGTGTATTTTATCAATTTTCATTTATTAAAATTAGAAACTGTTTTGGAACAACTGTTCAATATCTATCTAAATAAATCAACAATCAAACGAAATACGGCAAATATATAAAGTTTGTGGCAAAACAAATAGTCAAGCTTTGTGAATTAGCGCAAGAACACTATGATGAAAAATTAGATAATTTTGAAATTGAGATCTTAAAATCGAGTAAATGTTTGTCTGAAAGGCAGAATGTATAAGGATCTGGAATGGGGATGATTCTTTCCTGTATTCTTTAAATTTTCCTGTATTTTTTCACTATATTTTTTATTTTGTCTGCCTATATAACTCTCTACTTTATTATCTAACGCTTTATATTCTTTACTTCTTCGTCTGTCTTTATGTTGTTAGACCTTTATATATATATATATATATATATACAACTCGTCTAAACATCAACCCAACAATGTTATATCTGTAAATTTGCTTTCGCAAATTTTTGGTTCTTCCCTCGCCGGGATTCAAACCCATGCTACTGTGATATCGTGACACCAAATCGCCTGCACTGCAGCCGTCCCGCAGGACCACACGACCACCTGGGCTCTCAAAAAAAGAGCTTTCGGTGGCCATATGTTACCTTTCCACGTCAGTTTTAATCTAGCGGCGTACTATACTCCGCTAGATTAAAACTGACGTGGAAAGGTAACAATACGCCGCTAGATTAAAACTGACGTGGAAAGGTAACATATGGCCACCGAAAGCTCTTTTTTTGAGAGCCCAGGTGGTCGTGTGGTCTAGCGGGACGGCTGCAGTGCAGGCGATTTGGTGTCACGATATCACAGTAGCATGGGTTCGAATCCCGGCGAGGGAAGAACCAAAAATTTGCGAAAGCAAATTTACAGATCTAACATTGTTGGGTTGATGTTTAGACGAGTTGTATATACATTATGTACACAGCCATGTATCACCATCATTGATGGCGATCCGATGGATACATCTGTTGTAGGGTTGTCACTGACTCAGACGTACTTATATATATATTCTATATTCTATATGTATCTGTAAACCCCATCCAGATCCTTATATAATATTTAGAAAGTTCTTCTGACTACAGACATTGTTCCGAATGTCTATGTGAAAGACATCGAACGGAAATATCTCAAGAAATGCGTATTCATTTTGTCCAACCATAGTCCTCGAACTTTTATATAAAGTACTGATCATGCAGTGGCAATAAAAATAAAAGTGAACTATCTTCAGTAAACACCCAGGAGGAGATATAAAATGTTAGGATAGTATATCACAACGATAGGTTCAAGATACTATAATTTATTTTGAGATATAGGAATCAAATATTTGTCTGTCAAATCATAAAACTTTGATATATTAGAAGTCAGCTACCGAAAATATCAGAAAATCTTTTAAATACGTATAACTATTATTATTTTGTCTTTTTTTCTTACTTTTTTCTACGACATAAAATGCAGATAAAGCATTGAAAGGATGAAACTATTAAGACGAAGTACATGTAAATATTAAAAATATTGATGTTAATGGTGGAGCTACTTGTAGTTACATATATAACCCTGGGTTCTCCAAAAGATAAAATTGAGAATGGAAATGGGGAATGTGTCAAAGAGACAACAACCCGACCAAATAAAAAAACAACAGCAGAAGGTCAACAACAGGTCTTCAATGTAGCGAGAAATTCCCGCACCTGGACGCGTCCTTCAGCTGGCCCCTAAACAAATATATACTAGTTCAGTGATAATGAACGCCATACTAATTTCCAAATTGTACACAAGAAACTAAAATTAAAATAATACAAGACTAACAAAGGCCAGAGGCTACTGACTTGGGACAAGCGCAAAAATGCGGCGGGGTTAAACATGTTTGTGAGATCTCAACCCTCCCCCTATACCTCTAACCAATGTTGAAAAGTAAACGCATAACAATACGCACATTAAAATTCAGTTCAAGAGAAGTTCGAGTCTGATGTCATGACTTTTTCATGTGCATTCCAACATGCTTCTGATAAATGATTTTACTCAAAGATATATTGTGATTTTTTTTCTGGTAATTTTTTTCTTTATTTTTCCCTAAGTATTTTGTGACTTTTTCCCATTTACTGTTGTAGACTTTTCACATATATTTTTAATTAGTTCTTTCAAAAAATATAAAAAAATAAATAAATCACGTACTGTACCGACAACTCAAAATGAGACAGATGGTTAAATATGATTCGACTAATTAAAGCTTAATTCATTTTGTTTGAATGGTCTAGGCTACTTACATACACAAAGAAGAAACTGTTAAAAAATTCACAACACTGTCAAACGGATCAGAGGCAAACATCAAATTTGGATATTATTGAAATAAAATCATTTGTTCAAGAAAGTGTTTTCTTTTTCTTTTTTTTGAGTGAACGAGAAGCTCGGCTTAGCTTGGTTTTCACTACCACAATAAAGGTTTCAGAAACTCTTTAAGACTATATATAACTCTAAGTAAACGTTATCTCCAAATTTATTATAGTGTCTTCTTTGAAAAAAACTAAATCTTGAAGTTATCCGTGGCATATGTTTTCTTCCTAAAGCTAGGTTCACACTGCCGATCAGATCAACTCGATGATCACAATTGTCCAAATGTCAACGACCAAGCTAACCAAATTCTTGTTCGGGCCTGTTAACGACTTCTACCTGACCGTCATCCGACTGTACACGACCTGAACTCGACCATTCACGACTCCTTAATGACTCCTTCACGACTCCATCCCGACAACAAAATGATACCTATTCGATAATTCCGATCAATTCACGATCTTTACACGATCTTTATTCGACTAGCTAGACCAAATCAACTATTCGCGATCTCAGTCTGAGCTTGACCAGACCAGATCGTATATGGGTCGTAGGATTAATCGGGAATCGGTCGGGAATGCACATTTTCATTTATTCCCCGCAGCTACGAAGTGGGCATTTAGTGTTTCCCTTATTCGTCCGTACGCACGTTCGTCCCAACATGGCCCCTTTATAATGTTATATATGCTAGCAGGGGCATTATCAGTGTCCCATGGGCATATTCTCCGGTTATTTGAAAAATTCAGTAGAAGGTCCGAGTAAAATCATACATTTAAAATATCTACATAGAAAAAAGCAATTGGATTTGTGAGCAAGACGGTAAGAGCTCAGAGAGACAGGTTAATAGCTGTGACGGATCTTGAAGAGTGCATAGAAGACGAACAAGATGGTGTAGACAGCAACGAGAATTCGAGATGAGGCAGTAGCTGACACGACGACCACTGTGTGGGCAGTATATGAGACTTGCACTAACTCAACCCAATGCCTATAAAAACTTCCTCATAGTGGACACTAATATGTAATGGTAGTTTAATTGCAATTTGTTGGAAATGACAGCACAAAATGAGATTTTTCACTGGATTAGTACGTATGTTACATAATCCTTGCTTTCTTACAAATAAAGCGCACTATTTGTGTCATATATGTGCATTAGTATGTAGTCATTTTTTTCATAGATTTGATATCCATTAGTTGAATGGTAAAATATATTTTAGTTTTGCAGTATGGCAACAACCTGCATATATTTCCCCAAAATTTTACCCAAAGTAGAATTTCAATCCCCTGGAGTGATACCTTTTTTAAAACAGTTTACAACTTTACATATATCTATCAAGAGTTCAAGAGTTCATTTCTTTCTAACCAGAGTTTGTTAACATTGTGCGCCATTTGTTATAGTTTGTTAATCGTTGCAGAAGTAGAAACAAATGCATCGTTTAATTAGAGTTTGCTGACCTTGTTTGAACTTTCAGAAACGCATGCACATTTTGTTGATATTTGAACATATTCTGCGGGGAAATAGCCTTCGTAGAAAATTTTATAGACACAGAGGACATCGCTCCTCTATGAATATTCAATTTTATTGGCACCTCATCATCTTTATCAGAGAATGTATGAAGATAGTGATGATAGAGCCTTTTAAAAAAAGAGGTATGGTCTTGCTTGTCATAACTCAAAATATTGTATAAAATTACTCAAATTTAGGTATTACCCTAATTTCTTTCATAGCTGTTATTTTAATGAACGAAAGGAGGGTAATACATAAATTTGAGTAAGTTTAGACATTGTTCAGAGTTATGACAAGCAAGTTTATGCAAAGTATGCTAGAAACAAATAATCAAAACGTGACTGTGCTCGCTGTACAATTTGTATCGTTAGTGTTAGGAAGAAATTCGCTCCAAATGAAATATATTTGTCTTTCGTCTCAATTTTGTGGGGAAAAACGGACAGAAAAAATCCCATAAAACAGGCAAAATGTAATCTTGGTGTTCTTATAAAGCAACTTTGAAAAATAACAAAGCCATCAAAAGTCTAATAATGAATATTATTGTACAATTACTTTTGTATTTCATATTTGAACAATCCGGCGGTGACTAAATTGCAGGATTTTCTTCCCATCCGAAACACTTGAGTTCGTCCCAGGTTTTGTTGGGTTACGTGTTGCTAAGTTTTTAGTTTTTTTTAGTCTTCTCGTCGTTTTTCGTTTTTCGTTATGGCTGTGTTGGTTTGTTTTCGACTTTTGAGTTTGATTGTTCCTTTGGTGTCTTTTGCCTCTCTTTTGACATGTTACCTCTCCTTTAAAAGTAAAGACACGTACTGTACACGGAGGAATTTTGGACAGTTAAAAATAATTTTGCCAATATAATTTTGCAGAAGCAGAGTTATGGAAGTTAATCAGATCTGCACACATTTTTAAAGAATCATGTAGCACTCATGTGTTCTCGTGTATGGACGAGAAGAGATGGAATGTGGTCGCGAAGGGATCGGGTATTGGTAGAGCTGGTCTGGGATAAAATAAATATATAAAGTCTCAGTGATCTGGAAGCGACCGGGCATTGGTCTAGTTAATCTGGAAATGATCGGACATTAGTCGAGCAAAGGTCAAAATTATCTAGTACCGATCGGTATATTTTTTGTATTCCGACCAAACTCGATCTCTACACGACCCTTTCCCGATCAATTCGACCGCTACTCGACGAATTCTCGATCTCTAATCGAGTGACTTGCTTCTCGATCCTTACTCGAATGTTTTGGACATGTCTAAAACTCTCGGTTAGAAAGCCAGATCGATGACGAGATAGGTAGACTACCGCGAAATTTCTTGTCGATTGAGTCAGACCAGTGTCCCGATAACGTAATTTGTCTTGATCGGGCTTGATCGAGTTGATCTGATCGGCAGTGTGAACCTAACTTAAACCATGCTCTAAAGATACTGACAATCTTGGTAGTTATAATCAGTATACTGCACACACTGTAGTAAGAGTTATGTTGTCACGCAGTGTCATCATTTTAAACAGCTCTTTCACATGTAATTAATGTATATGATTTTATTAGTCCAGCCATGTACTAAGTGACTTATTTCAATTTTTTGTTGTTGTTGCCACTGAGGTCAGATTTGTTATACCTTTTTATTTTTTTATACCTAAAACAAACAAACTAAACAGGCACGAAGACAGACAATATGCCCACGGAACCTTTTTTACTGATCATTTACTGTTGTAAAAGTTACTGGATAATTCCTCCTTCAAATAACAGAACAGTCCATTTATATCTGGTACAGGAAAAGAAGAGCAATGAAAACATTCCCTTTTATGATTTATAGTATAAATGTCTTAAAACACATACTATAACCAACCATTCATAATCTACAGTTAACCACTTATCTTTATTTGATTAAAATTAAAGTGGAAATCGATTGTTTCCTCATAGTTATCATTTATACCAAAATCTGATAGCAGACGATTCAAATACTCAGCTAGAATGCAATTTCTATTTTTAATTACGATTAAAAGAAATTAAAAAAAGTCGGTATTGCCGGAAAGTTTTGTCTGAGTGTTATATCATTCAAGAAATACGTTGAATACAGGACACGACGGTTAATACTCACTGAAGACCATAGACGAGGGTATTGATGGAGTCCTCAAAATAAAAAATGAGAATAAGGAGCAAATCCTACAAACAAATAAATGGACAAATTTAATTTTTGAAAAAAATAGAAAAAAAAGATAAAGTAGAGAATAATAGGGTGCGTAAATACGAAAAATATGTAATAATGGGTCGAAAATATAATAAATAGAAAAATGACGTAAAATACTATAAAGAATACAGAAATGATTGACCTCACCCAAACCTCATTTATGTAATGGTTTAATGAGAAATCTGATAATGGCACATATAATAGGTGAAGCATGACAAATATCTAGTACAAAACTTTTATATCTGCTGTAGCAATCGAACACTATCATCTTTATCTAACAAGAGGTTCTCGAGAGCATTTGTCGCTCATCTAAGTAATCATTAAATAGTCACACTCCAACATTAAACACTAGAATATAGTTCATGGCTCAAATTCCCATTTTTATTGATTAATTTTGTTGTTTAGTTTCTTTCTGCTGTAGTTTTGCCCAAAGTGCTAAATTGCGTACAAAATCCTCATCAGTAATGGGGAATAACTCATATGATTAGTGGCCCGACAAAGTAGAAATTGATGTTAAGCCCCAATTCGAAAATCTAATTGAAGGGCAATAACTCCTATGCTGAGTTTACCGATAGTTTCATGAAGCTATATTTGACTTTTTTGTAGACCGAAGTTTATTTACTGATAATTTTTTCTTTGTGAAGTTTCTCTGTTGTTACTAACGTTTGTGGTCCAACATACATAAAAACTAATAAAAAACCTAATTTCGGGACAATAACTCCAATAAGGAGTTGACAGACAATTTGGCCATTTAAATTGTTTTTTTTAGCTGATTTTCATTTTTCTATTTTTTCTATTTCTCTATCTACTAATAATTGAGTTTAAACAAAATAGACAAAACGCATTGAATTTGGTGAACAATTTTCATTTTATGGCAACATTAGAGAATTGACAATTTATTTGTTGTCTTATTTGTAGATCATGTCTTGCTGTTCTCCTTTTCCATTTTAGAGTTTCTATCTATTTATCATAGTTTACAAACAAATAAAAACAGGCAAAACCAATGGTAAACATCGTAGTTTAAGGACAATAATTTACTCTTACTATTACAAAAAAAATAATTAACAAGCAACACACTTTAAAAAAGCATTACCGTTTAAATGAAAACTTTCACCGAAGCATTAAATCTGTCTATATGTGATACTAGTTATCGCCATCCAATAAGCCTAAGTAACATTGACGTATGCACTTCCGAGCAGTTTTCCTGTACGGCAACGTCATAAAAAAACACAGGTACACACGTAAAATCTTAATTCCAATAAGGGCTTGGAAGCGACAGTTGTATATTATATAAATGATGCAATGACCGAAGCACAATCACAACTCAGCAATGAGTGCATGAAGCTAAAACACAGATTTAAAAGACAACATCAAACCTTTTCACTCAAAAAAATCTTAAAACGCAAATGTGTCTGCATCAGTTTCAACCAAATTCCAGCAGACATTACTGCACCTCCTTAATATAATTCTGTTCATTCAAAAAAAATTAGCTAAGTTTTTGTTGATTCGTGACATCCATCATTTTCAGTGACGAACAAAGGACGATAATTCAAATGTCAAGCTTAAGTTTTATGTCGTTGAATTGATTAGAGTTATCTTTCTTCGTCTGATTAATATAATGACGGTTAATCCGGTACCTTTGATAACTATTTACACCACTGGGTCGATGGGTATCACCAGCACAGAAGTCAACACTTCGGTGTTGACATGAATATCAATATGTTCTATTTTTTTTTTTTTTATAAATTTCCTGTTTACAAAACTTTAAATTTTTCGAAAATCTAAGGATTTTCTTATCCCAGGCAAAGATTACCTTAGCCGTATTTGGCACAACTTTTGGAATTTGGAATCCTCAATGCTCTTCAACTTTGTACTTGCTTGGCTTTATAAATATTTTGATTTGAACATCCCTGATGAGTCTTATGTAGACGAAACGCGCGTCTGGCGTACTAAATTATAATCCTGGTACCTCAAATACATAAAAAAGCTGAATATTCAAAATTAGAGGCAAAGCTTAGCTTATGGTATAATTTTTTTTAAATCTACGCAATGACGATGATTATTGTTATGTCTTTTATGGTTCTGTTCCTGCCTGGAATTAAATGGACATGATTTATATGAAATTAAGCTCTATGTTGATGTGCCTATATCAATATCTAGTCCATATAATAATGACGTCTAGGAAGGCTATTTCAATTTTTTGCTTCGACGCTTTCCTCGATGTAAGGCGTCAAAGAAAAAAAATAATAGCCTTTCAAGACGTCATAATTATTTGGACTAGTCTATATGTACATGAACCTTGACTATTTCATTTAAATGTGAAAAAATCTCAGTGTCTTGTTTTGTGTCTATACATGTCGTGCTGTCCTCCAAGGGCTTGGTTGCAATTATAAATATTCTTATTCTTATGTAAAACAATAATTTGTCGTCTACTTGCAAACTGTATAAATATCAATAGATACTCCGTCGTCATTAATAATCATTAACCTTTGAGAATCTTGATCAAATGCCAGACCCCAAGGATGATGTATTCCTTCGTCTAAGACCATGGATTTAGTTCCTCTATTTGATAACCGATGGATATTTCCAGATTCGTACCCAGCAACAAACACGTGACCTGCGCCATCTGTAGCGAGTCCAGTTGGACCAACCAACGTTTCAGATCTGCAGATGAATTGTGACCGCTCTCGCGCAATGCATTGGACTTCATCGCCGTTGTTACTTGTCCAGTAAATAGAGCCGTTTATTCCCGCGCTTAAAATCAACGGGTCATATTTGGTGTTTATTTTGAAAATGGAAATTCCCGCGCGATCGAGAATGCTTATTTTGCAGTGTCCACTCCGGACGATGATTTGATCGTCAATGCAGGAAATCGCAGTGCATTTCCCGCCAGGTCTTATAAATCGATCTGGCCTACATTCACTATCGGTGATATCAAAAACTTGTATACCCCTCTCGCCTGCTGCGACAACGGCTGTATTCCTGTCAAACAGGGCAACATCATGTGGAAAGTACAGCAATGGAATTTTCTCGGCCATTGAACCGTAGAGGTTACATTTAAATATACATCTATTCTGCGCATCACATAATAGAATGTGCTTTCCTGAGATAAAACAACCACGTGAGACGACGATATGTTCTCCTAACGATGAAGACGTCGGGAATTTTTTGTATAGTGCAAGCTGTGTAATCGAGGGAGTTTGAGGTACAAGTTTTATTAACGACATGTCACTTTCTTTGAATTTGCTAACGGATCGAGTTGATACAGGTCTAGGGACAATCTTGCTCTCTGTTGGACTTTCCAATTGTTTGCTGATCAGCCTAGGTGACGTTATTTCAGTGACAGCAGATTTGACTCGATTGATAACTTTGATATCGACCCAACCCATTGCATTGTAAAGTGAAGCTAATTGTTCTTCATTTTGGGTGAAATCTATTTCCAATGGTTTATATCTATCTCTGAAGTTACTTATGATATCTTCAGTTCTTTGTTTAGTCTGTTCAAACTTCTTTACAATTGTGAACTTATAAGGTTCAGAACCATTTATTCTCATCAATTCAATATCGCTATCGTGAATGGACATCAGATCGTTATTATGTTGAAGCTGGGAAATTTCATCATCTATTTGTTCAACACAGGAGTCGTATTTGACACGTAGACTGTTGAGAAGTTCTTCTTCTAGTTTTGTTAGATGATCTATGATATCAGACTTTGTTTTCTTAATTGTTTCTTGAATTGTCTTGTTTTGTTGATCAAGGTTGGTTAGATTGTCTTTCCTTGTATTTATAAGTTGGTATAACGTGTCTGCAAGTTTTAATGCTTGCTTCTGTAGAACATCAAAATGGTCGTTACTACTACTTGTATGTCTCTCTGGTATAAGCTGTTCGATTGCAGTAATATATTTACAGTCCTTGTGTGTTTGTAACAAACAGGTTTGGCAAATCAGCTGGTCATGTCTATTGCAGTAGAATGTCACCCTCAAATCAGAATGAAGATCGCATAAGAAAGACGTAGCCATTAAAAATGATTTAGTATTCTTAACATCTCGGAGACGGATAAGTTTATGCGAGGTAGTGAATCTGGACTTTCTGTGGACCTTCCCACAATCCTCACATAATGCCTCGGCACAGTCACAACACCAGTGTTTGGCTTCAATTTTATCATTGTCTCTTAGACATGCAGCGCATATTTCGCCATTTAGCTTCTTTTCCTTTTCCATCTGAAAGTGTAAAAAGACATGTTTTTTATTGGCATTATGAACAAATTTTAGTCTATAGCGAAACAAGTTGGAGCATCTGTGTATTAACCTCCCCCTATTCCCTCGAGTTGACATTTTAATATACATAATCTTTATTGCAAAATTACACCCATAAGAGTCAAGTAATACAATCAAACAATAATTTTATACAATACAATGTAATACAATGAAATACAATGTAATACAATGAAATACAAAGTAATACAATGAAATACAATGTAATACAATGTAATACAATAAAATACAATGTAATACAATGCAATACAATGAAATACATTATAATACAATACAATATATAGAATAATTAAATGTATGTAAAACCACCATCATAACCATGTCTGACACGGGTCTGACTCCCTCATTTCTAAAGACTGCTTAATGCAGACTCCATTACATAGGCGGATCCAGGGGGGGCCCGGTCCCCCCCTTTCGTGGGAAAAAAATGGTTGATTATATAGGGAATCATTGAAGCATGACTGGAGCGGGCCCCCTCTTAGGTCAGTCAGAGCCCCCCCCCCCCCCCCCCTTAGGAAAAGTTCTGGATCCGCCACTGCATTAGGACAAACAAGTTCAGGGATGGGGTTTAGAATGTGTTTAAGTTTATCGAATGCATATAGTACATAGTCTTTTAGATAAGCAAAAAGATTAGAACGCAAAGATATGTTAATGTCACAATACAAAAAGAAATGAAATTCATCATCTAGGACTCCACATAATTTTGTGCTCTTGGAATGTTTCTGTACATTCCTAATTCAATGCCTAAGGAATGCTCACTTAGCCTAAATTTTGAGAGTAATTGCCTATGTATAAAATTATTGCAATTTAAATATTCCTCAGACTGACAACTTTTTTTAATTTTCACATAAAGACAAAGTTTGGATGAGGAACCCACTTTTACAAGTTTATTTAAAGTTTAATAATACATAAACGTATATCAGAAATAATGAAATATACTGGACAGCACCTGTCTTAACTTAAATACTCTGGTACCAGATACAAAAAGGTTCCTGGTTCGATTCCCGTCTCAGGATGAAAATTTCAGGGCCTGAATTTTTGACTCTCCCTTGACCCCATTTGCGAGTATGGTCTTGAAGAAAACATGATAGTCCTTCGGAAGGGGGCGATAAATGGCTGACCCGTTTTCAGATAGAGTCATATCTCTTGCACGTTATAGACACTTTTGTAGATTTCGAAAAAGAGCAGGCGTATGCCGCTACAAGGCAGCACTCGCACTCCCAAAGTGGAAAGAGATTAATATAAGTTGAAAAACTTGTTTCCCAATCCAATATAAATAAATATGTTTAAACTAAACTAAAGGAAAAGCTTTGTGCACATCAAATAAGTTTCACCGAACACATCTATCTGAGCTTAGTATTATTCGTTATACTAGTAATTATTGTTTGTAAGAATGTTTTCTGGGTGGAATTGCCAATATCTATGGTTATACCTGCTTTCATACGTATAAAATAGTTCGAAGAAAATGATATTAAACTGCCAAAAAATCATAGTAGATTGTGTCAGTTAATATTCTATCAAAAGTGTAAAAGTTCAGATTTATTATTTCTACTATAGATCATGGCGTTAAATAAACTGCCCAGCAAAAAAAAAAAAGAACACATTAGCTAAGAAAAGGCTTGATTTTTACAAACTATTGAGAAACTAAGAATTGAAAATCGATAAGCCGAAAAACTACCCAAAGTAAAATGTATACAACGAAAATGAAATATAGGGGTCCGAATGGGTTTACGGAATAGAGAATAATAGGCAAAACTTTTATGAACAGTCAGGTAAATATATAAAGAATGGCGTTTTCAAATATTTAGAAATTATAGGCAAACAAATAAAAATAATAATAAATAAAATGTAAGCTGAGTAATTTTCTAAAGTGAAAACGAAAAGGAAATATATAAATAGGGTCTGAATGGAGTCACTCTCTCTATACAAAACCTCGACAGAATGGAGAATAATAGACAAACTATTAATGAACAGTGAGAACAAAAATTAAAGGCAAACAAAGATTGAACAAAATAAAAATAAAGAAAAAACCCATACAGAAATGAAGACCCCCTTAAAATAAAAATACAATCAAAACCCTCTTACCAGGTATTACAACAACGTGTGTAACAGGTACATATATATAAACGACGTAAACCCATCACTCATTACCAACCCGTCTATACATTTGCCCGGAACAAGTGACTTTAATGCAAATTCAAACTTGACTTAACATGATTGGTTTTAAACAAAATAGTTTGTTTTGTGCATACATTTACATTTTAGGGGCTAAAAATAAAGCCTATATCTTACCTTTCCCTTTTATTTTCTTTGAACTGTTTTATGCTCCTACTACATGTATATTGTCGATATATTCCTGTTATAATATGGTAAAAGTATATATGTGACAAAAGCACTGATGTGGACCAGTAATTGTTTTGAAGTAGTAATAATTGAAATTAAAACTTGAAGTATAGTTAGTAATCGTTAATTGCATATAAATTGACAATAGCATATGAACTGAAATCGTTGTAGTCATACATTTTGATCAAAAGATCTTATAAAGTTGTCCTTTTCCAGATTTCTCAATTTCACCTGAGACTACTATAACCAGATTTCACACACGAAAATTAAAGCTTTAAAAAAAATCACAAAATAGATACAAATTCACGTTACTTATTATTTTTCCTTTGGGCCGTTTACAGAAAAGGGAGGGGTTCGTCGATGTTCCTTTGGTCCTGTCTTACCGGGTTTATATATATTTACCAACTCAGTCTGTATTTCCGTGAAGGTTGTAGTTCGTGGTTTATATGATGGCCTAGCAAAAAAAATGTAATTACTAGTACTGAAGATCACTGAATTGTCATGCCGGAAATCTTCTTTTAGTAAGTTTATAAGGCTGTAAAAGTGTTGACCGTGTGCACATGTTTAGAAATGTATTTCGGTCAACGTTAACGTTTTTACTTTAAAAAAAAACCACAAATGAAAATCATTGTTCAGTCAATAAGCATGACATATTTGTCACTGGACGAAAACATCGATCAATCCGGCAATCCGTAGTTTTATTTCAGTCAGGTTATGTCCATGGCTTTAGTTTGTGGCTTTAGTTTGTGGCTTTAGTGCTGCTGGGATGTAAAACATAAATACTCAATGACTCTTCTGCAAGTTAGACTCGGTTATAGAATAAAATACATGTATAGTAATCCCATATTCAAGTCCTTCCCGGAGTTGGTTTCTTTTTAGTTTGATTTGGTTTGTTTTGATGCATGATCGCCCACGAGAAAATGGGTACATGAATAACAAAGGGTAAGTGAACATTTCTTTTAACTGTCAGACAAAAGTTAATCGATTTTTGAATTTCTTAAAAGCCATGTGTTGCTTCTTGCTAGTTTGTACACCGTTTTGTCCACAGACATGACAGAAATTAGCTTTATTTTTGGATCACCTGATCTCAACTTCAGTTCTAAACGGGGTCAAAGTTGTTGAACCATTTCATTTCACTTTGGAATCATTAACATTGGTAAAATACAAACCAGGAAATGTTCTACTAGTTACGAAAATAAAAACAAATTTTTCAACATGTAATTTCCTAACAAGGAACTTTTAATTGCCGAGATAATAGTGTGTATCTGAAATGAAATGTACATGCTACACGCCCCCTTTTACGATATAATGTTGATAAAGTGTACCACTTTGGAATATCACAAAGTAATTATTTTGTTATGAAGAAGAAAAAAGATAATAGCACTAAGATTAACATTTTATATACTGCTAAAGGAATCGAGAATTGAATACCTTCTTATGAACCAATCATGTTAATGTAAGTTACTTGTACTGTACACATGTACAATGATGTAGATGCAGGTAATACATTGTAATATTATTATTTATACATATGTCAAATCCCAATGTAAAAGAATAATGATTCAATGTTGACACTTGACAATTGTAATTTTTTGTACTTACAAATGTATTGTTGATGGTTACACTACATTTACAACTTGTTTTTATTATACATTGTACCATGTGATGTACCACATCTTCAATTCCTATATCTACATAATGTACCTCTTCAGAAGACCATCATTGAAAATGGTTTAACCATAATTTTTCAAAGATAAAAAAAAAATTGATACTTTTTTTTAAAAAGACTGACATATAATATAAATATCGGTACATGTATATGCCAATTCTTCAGCGGTTTGCACAATTATTACGATTGGCATACTTGGGTAGGATTGCTATGGATCATTCCGACAACAAATGTAGGCATGTTATACACCATTGTATAGATAAATCAATTTAGATTTACGATATAACAAGCTTTAGTGGGGTTGACAGCCTATAAAGCGGCATATAACGGAACTTCGTCACCACCTAACATTTTTCTCAAATGCAAGTTAAGTACCTTGTGTTATAATAAGGTATATAGGAAATTTTTTTCTGAGACAAGTGCCTGTGTACATATGTATGTCATGTATGTTCATGATGTTAGAACCCTTGAATTACTGCCAAATTGATGAATTATTTTATTATTGTTTCAGCTATTGTAGTATCAACTTATTTTTATGCCCCACTTACGATAGTAGAGGGGCATTTTGTTTACTGGTCAGTGCGTCTGTTCAGCTGTCCATTCGTCTGTCCGCACGTTCGTCCGTCTGTCCTGCTTTAGGTTAAAGATTTTGGTCAAGGTAGTTTTTGATGAAGTTGAAGTTCAATCAATTTCAAACTCAGTACACATGTTTCCTATGAAATGATCTTTCTAATTTAAATGACAAATTCGATTTTTTACCCCAATTTCATACTCCACTGAAGATAGAAAATAATAATGAGAGTGGGGCATCAGTGTACTTTTGACACATACTTGTTTTTGTATATGTTCCATACCATATGAGTATTTGGACCACGTATAAAATAGTTCGAAGAAAATGATATTAAACTGCCAAAAAATCATAGTAGATTGTGTCAGTTAATATTCTATCAAAAGTGTAAAAGTTCAGATTTATTATTTCTACTATAGATCATGGCGTTAAATAAACTGCCCAGCAAAAAAAAAAGAACACATTAGCTAAGAAAAGGCTTGATTTTTACAAACTATTGAGAAACTAAGTATTGAAAATTGATAAGCCGAGAAACTACCCAAAGTAAAATGTATACAACGAAAATGAAATATAGGGGTCCGAATGGGTTTACGGAATAGAGAATAATAGGCAAAACTTTTATGAACAGTCAGATAAATACATGTATATAAAGAATGGCGTTTTCAAATATTTAGAAATTTTAGGCAATCAAATAAAAATAATAATAAATAAAATGTAAGCTGAGTAATTTTCTAAAGTGAAAACGAAAAGGAAATATATAAATAGGGTCTGAATGGAGTCACTCTCTCTATACAAAACCTTGACAGAATGGAGATGTATATCTACGATGGGTCACTCCAACCTACATATGTTTATGCATTTACATTAGCTTATTGCCCTAAAAAAATAACAACCCAACTCTAGTTTTAAGTGTCTCCCCTTAATGATTTTTTAAATTTTTGAACAAGCATAAGGCACATAATATTTTTTCTGCTGTTAAAACAATTTAAAAATAATATTACATGTACCTACATTTGTAACTTCCAAACCCAATGATATAAATTTTAAACCAAGTTGTGTCAAACCAAAGAATTGACCAGTATTTTCTGCTTCTCTGCAAAACACACAGAGAAGATATACTTGTAATTCAATGGTCCAGATAGCTTCACAAGTTTGATGAAGGTTGAATCTGTTTTATATGAGCAACTCCCCTCCCCACTTTTATTCATCTATGCAAAACAAACAATTAAAAATTTCACAGTCCAGCAGGCTGATCATTTAAACATGTGAAGTAAAGATTAGCCATAATGTGGGATGTACAGTGAAAATGTGCTAGCCACTACAGGAAGTTAGCTGCTGTGGATTCATTTACTGGTATTTTTGTTTGTACACATTTTTGTTGATGATAAAAAAATCATTTTTTGGTGGATATTTGGTTTCATGGTTTGTTACGCATTTTTACAAAAGTCTGCATTTTGGCCAATAGAAAATTTGTACTTCTTAGAACATTGAAAATTGGTATCCTATGAATAATAATAAATCAACAGTCATGTACGAAATGTAAGTATATAATAGTATATATATTTAGAAGCTTAAGCCGACGGCTGATTACTGTCACTCTAGATACATGTAACAAACAAATAAAATGACCTATGACTTTTATGAAAGAAGATGGTATGTCCTCTTTGTGTGGTCATGGTGGTGGTCACATTTAGGGATCATATCTAAAATAAAATGTCCATTTTCAATCAATTTTTATCATGGACATGCATGACAAATGGATTGCTTTTCTTAACCTACAAAAATGTACATCTGCAACTTTCATTTGCATTGCTCACTAGACTAAATCTTGACATGCATTGACATTATCTTTTATAAATAGATATACATGTGACTGAATTAAGTTTATCAGATAATACATAATAAAGAGATGTATAATTAAATCATTATATGCAAGTTATAAACTTTTTTTATATCTGTGAAGTATAAAGGAAAAATATACACCCACATACACCTTTTTTTTGTGTATTTAGTCCAAGAACACAACAGACCAACTTCAACATGTTCAAAATGTGATTAGGTTCCCTTTTGAAAAACAATGAAGAAATTGTAAAATAATATCAAATGGTTCAGTTTTCTTTTTTACAAAACACTTAAAAATTTATAATCTATATTAATGTATTTAAATTCTGGAAATATATCCAAAGAAGCACACCCTCAAAATTTGGCTGTGGTGTTACCCACCAGAACGCCCAATTGTTACAGATACATATAGATGTATTATGCAGTTTTAATCACTATCAAATGAACCTTCAATCTTTGTTTAATGATAAAGTATTTAATTGTGATTGTGGAGGAAGAGTTATGTGGTTTATCTCAATTATCTCTGATCTCCAGTCTAACTTCATCATGTCCATGCATAAAACTTTTATCATGTAAAATTACATAGGATTTATTTAACACTTTTTTCCTATAAAGCAGCCTAGGATTGTACCAGAAAAAGGTTGGTGTTTGTAATAATTTATCAGAATTTTCAAAATTTTTGTTTAATTGATAATTTGTTTCTTAATGTCCAGTGGCAAATATTACATGGATGTTCATGAGGTTAAATAAGTGGCTTCTCAGTGTTGTTTACCTTTAACCATTGCGTCATGTTGATTCCTATTTGTCCATCTTTTTTTCTTCTTTGATGTTTACCCTCCATCGTATCATTGATGATAAGCTTTTTTGTCTAATTGATACATGTATATACCTCTTTTTGTTTGCCTCCATGAAGTAAAACAAGTGAGACATAGGGATGTTGTTTCAGGCAGTGTCATGCTCAACAATGTATTCTGGTATTCTAGTGTGTGATAAGCTCAGTTTATCAGGAACCACTAGTGTTGGGTCCATGATTCATGTAGTTGGTACATAAATGTATGCTCTTGGTATATTGACCAAATAACATTTTGCTTAGTTTTCATGATAAAGTTTGTATGAAGCCGAAGGGGATGAATATTTCATTTTTGAAAGAGGGGAGGAGATTTTTTTGTATGTTGACTCTTCATTATATGTGACTGTTGTTATAGATGTTTTTTTTTATGCTGCTTTGTTGCACAAAAAGTGTATTTGGACTTTTGTACATGATTAATTTTAGAATTTTCTGTTGCAGAATCTTCAATTTTATCCTCTCTTGAATTGCCTGTCTTGTGTAAGATTTGCATTTTCAGTTCTTACCAGGAGACCCCTACCTCTTTTGCCCATGCTTGGTGCTGATAAAAAGAGTGTAAAATGCTAATTAAAGGCCAAATTTTCATTTAGTTTAAATTTATGTAGCACAACTTGCTTTTGTCAAAATATGAAGTGTTTCAAACAATCAGACCAGGCAATATTGGGATAAAGTACTTTTAATATTAGAAGAGACGTAAATTACAAATGGACATGTACATATCTTCTTACAGGAAGTATTAGATACATGCATATATGTATATACACTAAAATACTTTAGAATATGAAATATTGTCAACTGATGTTATTTGGTTATGAATGCACTTTTGTATTGCATACATATGTTTATGGGTATAATCCTGTTATTATAAGTGTATATATAAAGTAGAGAGATGCATCCTATTGTTGTTTACTTTGTCCAAACAGTTTAATAGTATGATCTATTGCCATCATATTTATATGTGTGAACTGTCAACATGGTTAAGCCATGTCTCAACTATGTTTCACGTATTGGTCTACTCTTCTGAATTTAAAATGCTGTTTTAAATTTAAATGTATATCCTTTTATTGGAACTCTTAATATTTCAAAATATCATGCGACTTAAAAAATCAAATTAGAATTTTTAAATAATTCAAAATATTATTGTAATAATTTTGATAATTCTAAGAGATCCAAGTTGGCTTTTAAAGCATTTCTACAAGTCAGAAAAATGTCATTTGTTTTTCATTAGTTTCGTGTTAAAGCTTTTGATTTTGCCATTTGATAAAGGAACTTTCTGTTTTGAATTTTTCTTGGAGTTCAGTGTTTTTGTCATTTACCTTTTTTCTCCTTAAAAGAAACTTTTATTAGATGTTTATGAATTGTGAAATAAATTTTGTCATATTATGCTTCAAGGCCAGTCTGTTTGCGTCATTATGTTTGAATAAATTAACATACCAACAAATGTCAAATGTGTTAAAATTTTTGTTATCATAGTTATGAAAGTGTTTTTTAGGATAAGAGTGAATTGCCTAACGGTCCTTTAGCTACGCTTCATGCATGGACATTATAATACTCAAAATGTTTCAATGTTATGAATTAGTTAAACATTTGGTATATATTGATGTCAATTTTTGTATTTTTTTTTAATAATTTCTGGCTTATAAGGAAATCAAAAACTTTTTGCCTGTTAGGGATGTTCAACACTTATGGGAATCGCCCCCAACAGCTATATCCTGTTTCCCCTCTTTTGTGGAAAAAATTTGGTTAATCATATAGAGAATTTCTGAAGCATTGCTGGAGTGGCCCCCTCTTATGAAAATTTCTAGATCCATCTTCCCTGCAAAAGAAGTACGAAAGGGCTTTTAATTAGGCTTTATAACAATTGTTCTTGAAGATTCATATATATGGTAAAAGCATATAAATATATACATATATATACATGAACGTGTTGCTTTAAATAGTTTTCAGTGTTCTAGGTTCATTTCTTCTCTGTTGGAAAATGCAATTAACGTTTAGATTTTGTAAAAACAAAAATGTAATTAGAAATGCAACCTTTTGAATAATTTTTTTTTTTAAGAATTTAAAAAACTTTGAATGATGAAATAAATGAATGACATCATCATTTTAAAACCCCAAATATTAGACTGCACATACTAATTTCTCAATCTTTTAAACAAGTAAGGATTAAAACAAGATATTTAGGTGTAATGTATGCCTCTTATTGTAGATATGTGCAAAAATGTATGTATTGTAATACATTATTTCTAATGGAAATGTACGGAAACAACTGTTTTAATACCCCTTTGGCTATATATGTTATGTTCTGTGTAAATTGGATTAATTATTTATTGTGTTAATATTGACCTGATTAAATAATATACATGTGTCAAATTAATAGTATGTTAAAATATGTTTTCATATTTAATAATATACTTGAATACGTCAGTAGTACAAGTTTTTGTTTTTGAAATGTTTTGAAATCCAAAGAGTTGTTTTCACTTTGAGAGTCTTCTTCAATTTTACACCCCCTCAAGGAAAGAAAAATGTGAAAAGGATGAAAAAGATTAAATGAAGAACAATAACATATACAGTGGCGAATCCAGGGGGAGGGTTCAGGCGTTGGAAGTTGGAACCCCTCCTTTTTTTGGACGATCAATGCATTTGAATGGAGACATATAGTTGGGCCCCCCCTTTTTAAAATGACTGGATCCGCCTCTGCATATATATTATAGGTATATAGATAGAATAAACAAAGTAACTTTGACCTTATATCTAACCCTATATACAAGGAGAGTTTTACCTAGCTAGCTACCAACAGTTACTATTATAATTCCATAATTAACTATATTTCATAACTCATAAGTATATGAATCATTGATTGAGGCAAGGCTTTTCCTGGCTAAAAAATCAATTAGAGCCAAAGATAGTTGAATTTCAGGATTGGTCGTAATCTGAGCATATAACTGTGATCTTGTGAAATTTATGAAATCAATATTTGTTTATGATAACAAGTACGGTACATGTAGTTTAAAAATTTCTACTTAATATAGTCCCTAATTATAAAAATATACATACAGGAAACAATTTTGATAAAAAAAACTGCCAGTTTTGATGATCTGACAACGGGCACCAGGTTTAAAGTTATACTATCAGTATGAAAACATGATAACAATGATACTGATACATATAGATTCCTACACTGCAACAAGTGTATTACGATATTTCTCCACTCCAGACAGTTAAATTTTATTATTTAAAGGGCAAGGCTTGCCGAGCTCTTTAAATAACTAAAATTTAACTGTCGAGAGTGGAGAAATATCGTAATACACGAGTCATAGTGTCAGAATCTGTTTCTCTAATGAATTTTATCCTTCTTTTTCAAAGATTTTCAGAAACTTGTGTTCTTCATATGTGACGTCATCAGGCATTGTCGCCTTTTTTCATGACGTCACAATAGGAAAGTTCAGAAGAAAAAACCATTTAGACGTCATAATTAAATTTCGACTAATCATTTGCCGAGTACAAATTTTTCACTAGTGAGGAGAAATAATTTTCTCACACCAAACAGGATATGTGAAAATATCACAAAAATTAGAGAATCTTTAATTCTCAATTTAAACTTGCTTTTATAGATGGTTCTTTTTCCTTTCAGGGACTTTAGAAAGATTCTGATCTGAACAAAGTAAACTAAGGAGAATTCATATTATAAGCCTTCATCTTTCATCATGTCGACAACAGAAGAAGCCACTCCTGCCACAGAAACCATCACTGTAACCACGGTAACAGTCACAGACCCAACCACAACAACAGCTGCAACCACTGCAACAACACCACAAAAACCTGCCCTCGTTTTCAGAGTGAATAGAAAAATAGGTACAAGTTTGGTTTAACCTTGAAATATTTGAATATTATTATACAAAATCGCCTTGTGATATTTGAATTTTACCTAAAGAAAAGAACATGATTTCGTTCATTGTGCATTGTTTTATAACAGTGGGATCCTCACCTTCAGTAGCCAAGGATTACGGTTTAAAAGCCCTCTCCTCTCTCTACTAGGGACTAGAGACATGAGAGATGGGGAATGGATAGTAACCCTTGGCTAGCAAAGTTTCGGGATCCTAAAATGACACATTTATTTTGGAGGTTTAATTTTCTTTAAGACGTTTTATATGTTTATTTTTCTTAATTTGTTTATTTCCATAACTTATTGTATGAACATGTAGACTGTAATTTTGGAACTATGTGTATTTCAAGTAAAAAAGTATTGTTGATATAAATTTGTCATTGGTCTACAGGATATATCACTGATCAAATGTTGTGAGCAAACTGGATGAGTATATATATTTTTAGCCCATAGATGATTTCTAGAGTTGTGTGTCAAATGAATTAATAATCCAAAAAAGGGGGTGCCAACCATTGGAACCCTCCCCATGGATCCACAGCTGAAGTTCTATTATGCAATGAAACATTATAAAATCTTATTGAAATGTGAACCCTAAACAGATGTATAGTTAGTGACAGTTTAATTTTTCAATTACAATGATAGTAACCATTCCTCTTAAAATCTAGTGTAGAGTGTTTACCAATTTGTATGGTTCTTTTTTTACAGACAAAAATGATCCACTCCGATTTCAAGGAGAAGGAATAAGCTTTAATGCTAAAATGATAGGAACTGAGGAAGTCCCTGAGGCAAGAGGAGACAAAATGTGTCAGGACAAAATCCAGAAGTTAAAGGCAGAAATCAAAGCTTTAGGTGTTCACAAACAGAGAATTATAGTCAATGTATCAGAGGAAGGAATAAAACTTGTAGATGTTAGACATGGGGTGAGTAAAAGAAAGATAAAAATACTTTATGGGTAAAAGAAAGTTTTTAATTTTTGCATATATTGGACGATGTCTGGATGCACATTGTAAATGTTTGTACAATATATAAACAATTGAATACCCCATGAAATTGTTGTTGTCAAATTGTTGTATTTCAACATTTCTTATACATATGGAACAAATGATTTTTTGTGCTTTCATGTGCATTGCAATTTTGAATAATGTTTTAATGAAATTATTTTATATTTTACAGGTAGTAGAGCATGCACATCCAGTACACAAAGTATCTTTTATATCGAGAGATATGAGCGATTCCAGGGCCTTTGGTTATATCTTCAGTACAGAGGAGAAAAAACATATATTCTATGGCATCAAAACAGAAAAAGCAGTATGTCAAATATATATCAACATTTTATTCATTATCTTACTGGCACAACTGGTCCATTACCAAGGCTCAATTTGAAATACAAATACTAAATTGACATAATATGCCTAATGTGCCTTTGAAAAATAGTTTTATTATCATTATTAATTTATGATTTAGAATAGTAGGTTGGACTGAAAGTAAACTTTTTTTGTCATACACATTAAAGAACTGTACATGGACAGAAAATCCCACATTGGAACTGAAATCTGTCTGCCGACATCAATTATGAATTATGAATAAAAGAGGGATTTTTCAATTTCTTTTAAGATAATATCTATTCAGAAATTGCTGAGTTTTTTTTATGTAGGTTGATTATATTGACTTTTCTATGAAATTGAGCTTCTTGATATGAACTGAACTTTGAAAATATTTTTTATTCATTGCTTGTATGTGATCATTGCTTTTAAAATTGTTTTCATCAAACATATGACTGACTATGCATTAGTATTTGCCTTTTCTATCTGCGATAAAAGACAAGAAAGATATAACTTTGAAGAAAATCTAGTCTATACAAATTATTTTTTCAAATATTATCTCCCTTTGATGAAATTCCACATAGTAAGTTTATATACTACGATGAAATTAAAAAAACCCAAACATAGAAATATGCAACCTCTGAAAGCAGTAACAGATGATATATTATTTTTATTAGATTAAATCTTTAAAATAATTAAAATGAAGCAGATAGAAAAGGCAAATACTAATGCATAGTCAGTCATATGTTTGATGAAAACAATTTTAAAAGCAATGATCACATACAAGCAATGAATAAAAAATATTTTCATTATATTTTGCATAGTCTGAAGCTGTTGTCTTGACACTGAGAGACTTATTTCAAGTAATATTTGAAAGAAAAAAGAAAGAAATGGAGGAAGCAAAGAAGCAGCAAGAATCCCCAGAAAATAAAGAAGAGAAACAAGATCCAAATGGTAATTTATATTCAGTGATTTTTGCATGGATAACAAAAAAACTTGATATGGGGAGATAACTCACCCTGATTGGTATGATTTAGAACCATACTTAAGAAGCCTCTTAAGATTGTTACATGCATGCATAATTGATTACATGACTGATATAAAGACCAGGTGTAAATACAGTATTGACTTCAAGAGTTTAATAAACAGGATTATACAAAAAAATATAAAAGAAGATGTTCCGATATTTGGATGCTGAAAAAAAACACATTATACTTTTATCTTTAAAAAAACCACCATGATGAATTTCTTAGGTAATGATATAGTCCAAACCCTCTGGTCTTTATTTTATGGTGACAACCAATTTTCTCTGCTATTTGTCCTCTTTTGACTTTTATATATACTTTTGTTTTAAAAAATGTTGAGAAATAAAGGGGGTTTCTGAGCATTATACTTAATACATTCCTAGAAAAAGTCCTGGAGTGACAAAATCTTGAATACAAGTTCAAAATGTGAACCATGTCTATAAATAAGTTTTTTTTTTTACAGTTATTAAGTTAGATGGAGAATTAAATACAGAATCAAATACAGATGAAGAACCTGTCTATTCAGTAAGTCATTTATATTTTACACCAACCATGTCTTGTATTGATAAACATGGAAACGATAAAACCAAAATTAATGAGAGTTTTCATTATATGAGGTAAAACAAATATTGTTTTGTGTATTATGAATATAAACAATGGATGAATGTCCAATATCAAACAATCAAAAGAACAAATTAAAAAAAATGTGAAAGTTGGTTACAAAAAACTGAAGAAACAGAATTTGACTCAACTAGCTGAAATATTTTTCTATCACCAAGTATTGTATCAAGGCAAGATGATGTTCTTAATTTGTTGTCTTTAATAGTGTCATCAAAATGAAAAAGAGGTTTTTGCATCACAGACCGACCAAAAGGTTTGACATTTGCTGCAGTGCAGTTTAATTTAGTAGATAAATATTGCTTTCTCCTGAATAAACCTTTGCAAAGACTGTTTTTTTTCAGTCTATGAGAAATTGCAGTTCATGCATGATTTCATAATTTTGCTTTCTTTTGGAACTTTTTATTACAATGTATTAACTCTCTCTGACATTTTAAGGCTGTGATTCTAACAATGCATGTATATAAAATTTAAAAAAAAATTCTTGTTGAATAACAATGACATGATTGAATCCACATTAAAGGAAAAACAAATTTCAATTAGCATTTTGGGCCTCCAAAATTTGTTTTGTAACAAGCTCAATATAGATTTTTCTAGATGTTTGCTTCAGGCTTTTACTTACCAATACCACATTAAAGATACAAACATGTTTTTTCTCCAATGATTTTTTCTAGCAATTTTGAAATAAAACTAACAAATTGTTCACTCCTTGCTAGGAATGGGGGTCATATCAGGTCCTTATTACACCTTCTGAAAATTTATCCCTAATTTCAAAGAAAAACTTTTATATTACATGTATTATATGCATGCATATTAATTGAAAAAAGGTAGAAGAGTGCATCCTATATTCAAACTTCTGGTTATATGTTGATGCTTTCATGCTCATAATTTTGGTATGTCATTTTCAGTCCCCCTTGTTGCTTGCACAATTCAAAAAGTTTTGGTTTTCGAATGTTGTTAGTGATCCACACACTTTTTTCATGATTAAATCTGATAAAGTGTATTATAATGCCTCTCTACACTTGATTTATTTAAAAAAAATCAGTACTTGTAACCATGTTAGATTTTGTTTAATATGTAAAAAAATAAAAATTACGTTTGAGGGAAGGGAGATAACCTTGATTATGCTTTATGTCATTTAGTTGTTGCAAGATTATCTCCCTTCCAAATTATTTATTCACAATTCAAAATTTATATAAACAAAGTACAATTATAGCTTATGAAAATGTATATCTCTCCTTGGAAAGAAGAGTTCTAGTTCTTAGCTAAGGTTTTTTTTAAAAAGTATGAACCTAAAATTTTCCACAGTTGACCAGTTTTAAGAATGAATCCTTCTTTGTTACTTGACATGCTTGATAGTGTAGATATTGTGCTGATTTTTGGTATATAATTATTTACTGTTGGTTTCTTTTTAAATGTGGATTGAGGAAAATCACACATTTTTATAGATACACGATTTCATAGTTAGGATGGTCATAAGATCAAACTAAAACTGTATGCTGAATAAAAACATATAATGTATTGAATAAAATGATTAATATTAGTTTTTAGAAGTCCACCATAGTGCCTGTCTTTAGAGGTTATGCTATTTATTCCTACCTGTTAAATAGCCTTCTGTCAATGAGGCAAGTTCTGATTAAACTAATCAAAAGCTTTTTGTGACTTTTTATGCTGAAATATCTACTAATTGTTGTGCAAAATAAAGAAAATTATTGAATTGAAGTATAACTCATTCAGACTAAATAAATCGTTTAGCCAAAATAATGCTGCAGATTCAATATTTTATTAGAGTCTCACCACTTGCAATAAATATAATATAATCATCATAATATATACATTGAATAAGACAGTAATTTTATAAATTAAAATACAAGTGCCATTCTATAAAGAATTACAAGAGACTATAGAAATCAATATAAATTATTAACTATATATTTATCATGTCTATAAAACATTTTCATTATGTAAAACTATGAAATTACGTTTATCATGTCTATAAAATATTTCAGGTCTGTAAAAACATAGTTATCAATTAAGCATATAAAAAACTATTTCTTCTACTTAAAATATTAAAGCAGGTTTTGGCAACCATATCAAAACAATCAGTACTTTTAAAAAGGTATATAAACTTCTCATCATTAGATAAAATATTAAAATCACCATTACTTTTACTTCATAAAATAAACTTTCACATAAATCTGCATATAAAGGACAATCTAAAATAACATGTTTCTCATCTTCAACTTTATCATTGCACACAAAGCAAACTCTTTCATTTATAGTTTTGTTTTTATAACAACCTGTTTCTATTCGCAAGGGGGCAACGTCACACCTAAATTTAGCAAATGCACTTCTATATCGTATTGAAATGTTTTCCTTTAAATACATCTCTGTTCCAAAAATATCTTTAAACAATTTATAAGTACGTAATTTTTTTCCAACATTTTGAGACAATATTCTATTATGCCAATTTATCTTATAGTTTTCAAATAAAAAATATTCTAACTGTGTTATAACATTTTTATGTAACACATTATTCAATTTAGTGTATAAATCTACATTATATTCTCTAAATTTTGACATAATTCTTCAACACCAATTTTCCTTTTTATCAATGACATACTTGTTATTAACCCTGTCTTAAGTGTTCTGTAAAAGAACAATATACAACAAAAAAAACCACCAATAAATGTATCCCCCCCTTGGCCCATAAGACTATTAGATCTACAAGAATTAGTATTTAGACTCTTTTTCATTCATTGATCAACAAAAATAAATTAACATGAAAGTGAAAACTGATTTTTTTTGTTAATAAATCAAAGTTTTTCAATTAAAAATTGTATAAAAAATTGAATACTAATGCCTGGCGACTTTAAAAATGTACTGTTGTAAAGAATTAGCTTTTTTCTCCATCATAATAATTCATCAAAAGAATTTAGAATAAAAATGGTTTCAACTGGAAAAAACAAGTTTCTGTTATTGCAGATCTTTCATAACAAACATCAAAAGATTGGGAAAAATAAGCACTTAAATATTTTGTTGCAAGATGAATAATTTGTAAGTTCAATCAGGATTACGTAAAAGCATTAGTTTAAAAAAATTAACTAAATGAATCTGACTCTAATGGTAAACAAGATTACATCAAAGTCAATAAGTTTCCATGCTAATTATTTGTAAAAATGTAATTGTTTGATTTAAGGTTGATTTTAAAAATCATAAATACTGGAATTATATGGTATTTACTTTACTGTTGAAATAGATGATTGAAATTGATAGTGTAGTTACATGTTTTGCCCGTAATTTAAGAACATACTGTGGATTTTTTTATTTTTGTGGACTGAGAATAAATAAAATGTCCCAATAATGGTTAGTAATATAGCCAAATAAGCCCCAATACGATCCTTTGCCTTTGAACTTTCGTGCAAAACTTTAAAGGGACAGACACAGGAATCATCTGACCAACAATTGAGACAGTTCACTATATCTCCTTTTAGAAATAAGTGTAACAAACATTGTGTTATATTCCCTCCCCAATGGAATAAAAATAAAACTGACTATGTTATTTATCTCAGAAATCAAATGACATACTTGTTATTGACCTTGCCTTCAGCATGTTCAGTGCATCATAAAAAACACCATTAACAACAAAACCCCTTAAAAAGTCCCATAAGACCATTAGATTTACATGAATTAGCAATTATACTCTTTTTCACTCTTTAGATTGATCAACAAATTGAATTAACCAGAAAGTTAAAACTGATTTATGTTATTGATAGATATATATAGTAAATTCAAATAAAAATGAAATAAAATATGAAATATTGATGCCTTAAGATCACAAAAATGTGCTGTAGTTGTTATGAATTACCTTCTTTCTCTGTCATAATAATCAATTGCAAGATTTAAGAATAAAAATGTTTCAATTGGAAAAAACAAGTTGCTGTTGTTGCAGTTCTTTCATAACAAACATCAAAAGATTGGGTAAAATGAACACTTTAAAAATTATTTTGTAAAGTGATGAATAGTTTTCTAAATGTTTCAACTCGAAATGAAACTCCTGACCACGATTGTTTATGATTTTGCCATTTTGTTTTTTACAAATTTTGTTTTTCCAACTATCTTTGAAAAAACATATTTTGACAGCATTTTTACGCCTGATACTAAAATATCAAATGCATTTGGTGTTTCACATAACATCTGTGGAGCAATTGGGCCAAGAAACATGTCTAAACATTATTTTTACTGTTTGCAATGTGACTGTCTAAAAAAAGAAATCTATGTATCCTTAAGGATACATTTGACATCTACACCGGTGTGCCACAAGGATACATTCAGCATGCGCACAGTGGTGTCAAAAGGATACTTGGGCATGAAAGGGTTAAAAGACACATTATAACCAATTCTCTTTCTAACTTATTCCCGATCCAGAAAGGTTTTAGGATATGTATGTCGTATTCAACATAATTTATCTTTTGCTATATAATAATTTTGCAGTATCACTTTTTATGACAGTTGTTTCAAAAATGTTCCATGCATAACATATTAAATATTGTTTATTACTATTATACTTGTACCCTTAGGAACTATATATATATAATGGATATGATGAAATATCAGAACCTATCTATGAAGTAAGTCATGATGTTGTGGTGATTTTGGTTGTTGTTAGTACAATGTGGATTTAAGTTCTTATGATGATCTAGGACACTGTTTCTGTACAGCTTTCTGACTGCACATTCTAGCTAGCTAATTGTTGATTTCTTTGTATGCAGTTATTTTTTGTTCTATCTTCTTCACGTTGTTTAACACTTATTTTATTTTTTGTTGTGTTCCTATGTCAGATAGATTTATTGAAAATGTGGTAGATGTGCAGTCAATTCTTAGTATATGTTATTATTTAGACTTGTGGATACAATATTTTTCAAACATTTGGCTGTCTGCATTCATATTTACATTTTATAGGATTTTTGAGATTATACATTTTCTGATTTGGTAAAACATTGTTTTTTTAAAAACATTGAAAACATTTAAAAATTTAAACTGCCCAATCTAATTTAACCTCAAGTTTTATGAAAATTTAAAAATGAAAGCCCATCTTATTCAAAGGAACCACATTTAAAAAAGAAAAATAGGGCATGTTCCCTAATAAGGAGAGAGTAGGGGATTGTCTGCCCCTCTAAGTACTAAGAGTATATTATAAAAAAATCCAAAAAATCAACTGAGATGTACGTATTTGAACACATTTATAATAATTTTTATTCTCTAGTCAACCATGTCAACAGATATTTAATTGCAGTCAACAGCAACATTTTAATTTAAAAGTCACAACATCAAGTGATAAAACCCTTAATTTAAGTTTTCTTTGAAAAGCATTTTTATGTATTTTTGTGTAGTGATACAAACAAATGGTCCAAAATCATAAATGTAAGTTCTGATATGAGTATTTTAGGTTATTGTGTTGTGCATTTAGATAAATTCATGATCTTGATAAGAGAATTCTAATTCAAACTGTAAAATTGGTACCAACATTAATACACATTTCACATTCATAATATTTCTCCACAGGTGACCCTCTCCTGCACAAAACTTGAAAATGGCTGACATGTTATCATGTTTTATTTTTTAGGTACCTACAAACAACAGACTAGTCAAAGAGAGAGCTGGAAGTTCATTGGTAGATTTAGAAAGTGAACTTGAGACTATTGGTCAGGTAACTATAAATATGTGGAATAAGAATAACATGAGCTGTTGGGGATAAACCTCAATGAGACAGTAACCCAACAACATAAACAAATAACAGACATCTAAAGGTTAACATACAGCCTACACAATAGGCAGACGTCTTTACAATATGCAAGAAAAAAAAAGAAAGAGGATTTGTTTATGGATTTAACCAAAACTTAAGAAATCTTCTTTCAGCATCAGAATTTCCAATGACAATACAAAAGTTTATAATAAGAACTTAATTGAACGAAAACATGGTTTAACATGTTGTGCAGAAAAGCAATATTTTGGAATAGTCTGTCTTTTCAATTTTGCTCCTCTTTATCAAAATGCAAAACAAACAAAAAAAGGAAAAGAAAGATATAGAAAATATTTGTTTTTTTGGGATAGTGAAATCTGTTTATAGGAAATAAAAAAGTGAAAAGCAATAAAAGAAAAGTTCTGTCAGTTTTAAAACAAAGGTTTTAAGAATGAGTCAATTTTTTGGGCCCTTTATAGCTTGCTGTTCCGTGTGAGCCCAGGTGACGTGTTGAAGTCATTACATTGACCTATAATAGTTTTCTTTTATAAATTGTTATTTGGATGGAGAGTTGTCTCATTGGCACTCATACCTCATCTTCCTATATCTAATTAGTAATGACAGTTGCATTTTTGGTGATGCTTAGGGAGTTTCCGATAACAAAAAGGGAGGCAACCCTATCAGTGCTCACACTACTTCAGAATCATAGGGAGAAGTTACTTCTCTTTTTAAAACTGATAGGAAGAAGTGGTGAGATTTGAAAGAGAAGTGCTCATTCGCGTGCTGGGCTACAATGGTTGCCTTTTACTATAGTATAAAGGGTCATATGTTAATAATGTTCTTTTTATATTGTTCAATTCATATCTGAGTATACAATTAAAGTATTAGATCTAATTCCAAAGGCCTATTACCTTGTTGTTTTTATTAATTATATTTTTGTATTGCAGGGTATAGAGCAAATGAACAAGCTAGAAACATTTTTTGAAAGTGAAAATCCACCAACATCATCTCCATCCAATGATCCATGGGGTTCTCCCACATCCACCTCCACAGCTGGTGGAGCACCCACATCCACATCATCTGACCTTCAAGATATCGACTTGTTTGGTAATAAACCAGCTTCTCCAGTAGATAAAAATGCTATTCTAGGACTTTTTGGAAATCAGCCCACAATGCCACAAAATCCAGGAATGCTGCATGCTGGTTATGCAGCTCAAGGTCAGCAAGGATTTGGAGGTCAACCTCAGCAGGGATTTGGTGGTCAACCTCAACAAGGATTTGGTGGTCAACCTCAACAAGGATTTGGTGCACAAAGTCAGGCAGGGTTTGGTGCTCAACCAGGAGCACCACTTACAGTTCAAACTGGATTTGGACAACAAGGATTTGGAGGTCCACCAGCACAACAAGGATTTGGAGGAGCACCAGCTCAACAAGGATTTGGAGGAGCACCAGCTCAACCAGGATTTGGAGTACCAACATCTCAGCCAGGGTTTGGAGCCCCTGCTGCAAATCCATTTGGACAACCTGCGGTAATGATTCTCAAATATGTTTAGATAATTCATAAAAAGCAGTAAGGTAGAATATGAAATTTCAAGGATGCTATGAAGGATACATGCCAACTTCCACTGAGATTATTTTACACCAGATCCAAGAGTCTTTTAATCTTTATTTAAGTCATAGAATGACAGCCAAATATTATGTTCTTTTAAGGTTACAATGATGTTTTTGCTTATTTCTAACAGCTCATCAAATTATAAACTCCAAAAGAATGCAGAATGCAGAAAACCTCAATTTTAATGTGCAAAGGTGTAAAATACCATTTCTTAAAATAGTTGAGACAATGCGTGAAAGTCAGTAAAATAAGACTATAATTTTAAAGTCACAAAAACAAGTTATGAAACCATATTTTTAAGTACCCATTGAAATGCAGATATATGATTTTTTGCACTGTGATATATTCCTATTGTTGAACCATGTTTAGTTGTTAATAATTGCTTACATCCTCTTTATTTGATCTATGGTGGATAGATGTCTCATTGGCAACCATACCACATCTCCTTACTTTTATATTGCTATCTCAAAGGAATTTAATGCTGTACACAAGTCTAAACATTGAGAAATTACATGGAAAAATAAAGAGTCAACAACTGTTTAGCCCTTAGTCTTTTGTAGATGAATCCCAAGTCTGGTTTACAAATTTTTCAGCCTTGTATCTTTAATTTTTGATGGCGGAATTTTTTTCAACGACCTTGACTGGTATCTTTGATGACTTTTTTCCACTTATTTAAATGTATTTTAACAAAACAGAAATTGATGTATAAATGTATAGATTTTATAATCCTACATTAACAGATTAATATATAGAGATCAGAGGGATTAAATGAAAACTACTAATTGATATCTATGATGGAAGGCATTAGACATGTAAACCAATAAATTTTCCAATAATCAAATGCTTAAATCTTTTCTAATAACAAATATCCCTTTAACAATTTAAAAGTATCATATAAACAATTTCAAACGAGTAATTTTCTTTGATTTAGTCTTTATCGCAAGTTATAACTTGGCACTATTTATCAAAGGAAAGCCTGTTATTTTTTTGGGGTCTTTGATTTATCAACTGTGGTGCACACTGATTAACTCACAGGGCAGGTTATTTAAAGTCTGCACCTCATGTTTGAGACAATAAAGATATGTCATTCCTTATAATTTAATTCTAAATTCCATTTTTTGGGGAGTAAACATGAAAAAACTTTGTTGACCTCAAAGTCATATAACAATATGTGTCTATCAGCTGAAAGACAAAAAACTTTCAGCCAATTAAAAGACGTGTCAAATCAAGTTAATTGATAAGTTCAGTTTTGATAAACAGTAATAAAAATGCATTGCATTCACCTTGTCTGTCCAACAAAATTAATTAACTTTGAATTTTATTTGTAAAAGTACCTATTTCGTAACAGATTTCAACATTTGAACAAATGGCCAATAACTGAGGGATCTTGATCATGTTAAAATAAAGGTATCTATGACCAAAAAAGAAAGATTTTGATCATGAAGAATTGGGAACACTTTATTGACCAAATATAAGACTTTTTTTTTATAAATATGAAATTAAGTTTGATTTTCAGTCAAAAAAGGGGAACCTTGATATAGTTAAATTATCTTAATATGCAGACAGATAGCTTGCAGAGTATTTTAATTTTAATAGTTTAATTGACTGGTTTTGCAGTGCCTAGACAGAAAATTGCAAAACAATTGAAATTATATGCACCAAATATTGACAGTTTATAAAGATTTCAGCATTTGTTTCAAACCTAAAACATAACAAACAGTTTGTCATTTGATTACGTTATTTTTTCTTCTTTTAGGGAGGTTTTCCACCTGTACCACAGAGACCTGGCTTTGGAGGTCCAGCACCTAATCAACCTAATCCATGGGGAGCTGCAAATTCAGGAATGCCAGCACCTACCAATGATCCATTTGGGGAACCAGTTTTAGCTCCTCAAAAGATGCAAGGTGAAGGAGGGCGAGACTCTCCTAAACCTCCAGCAGATGCTTTTGGAGATCTTTGTCAAATTAAAACCAAAAGTACCGACAAGACTCCAAAACAGCTGTTTGCCCAACAAACTGCTGCTACTAAAAAACCAATTAACGAATTAGCAAAAGCTAATCAACCACAAGTACAGGCAAGTTCAGAAGATCCTTTTGGCACTTTCGATTCCTTTTCTCTACCAGATGCTGCAAACTTCAAGACAACACAAGCAAGTCATGATCCTTTTGATACATCCTTTATAAACAATCCTCTCAAAGCAATGCAACATGCTGCATTTCCTGCTTGCAACAACAATGCCAATACTCAAAATAAACCAGACCATCTGCACGTGTCGTCTGCTAACAATGGAGATAGTGACAGTGACAATTTTGATATGCCTTCTCCAGAAGGACCTCCACCGCCACTGCCACCAGAGAGGAAAATTGATAAAATTGCTGCAATACCCCCTGCACCCCCACCACGCCCCTTATCAGGCACATCCCACCAACAGCACTCCTGTGATAAACCTGTACCAGCATTACCACCTAGAAATATGTCAACAGAATCTCAAAAGACAAGTATAATACCTGTTCCACGACCCAGACCTCAGAGCAGAAGTCTGAGTGATAAATCTCTGGGAGAATCTCAGTCTAGTCAAAGTAACTTAAGTGCAAATACTCAAAAGAAAGTTGAAGAAAATAATAATTTAAATGCTTCATCTCAAGATGATGATAAATTGAGTATCAAATCTTCAAATTCATCCGGGTCAAGTAGTCGTTTTGTGATTGAAGATCCGTTTCAGAGCAATGATCCCTTTGCAGACTGTGATCCTTTTAATTCATCTGATGGATTTTCTAAAGTTTTTGACAATAATTCCACTGATCCATTTTCTTCGCCATTTAGTATTCAAACAAAAGGACAGAAAAGTGAGCATTTAGATTCATCCACGGATCCATTTGCTGCGTTTGATTTTAAGAGTAATGGTGTTAAAAAAAATATTAAAGTTTCAACAGATTCTAACAGTAACAAACCAAAAGTAAGTATACTTTATAGAATACAAATATTGGAACTAGATGTGTGCTTACTAACATTTAAAAATTGTAGATTTGATATAACTGGGTGATCCTTAAAAGTAAGAAAGGTCCAAACCATCAATTTTGTAAATTTGAAATTTGTTTTAAGCAGAATGGCACATATAAAAATGAATTGTGTAAATTTCATATTTATAACACAACTCGCTTTCCCAACCCAATTACCCTTATGCTTTATATAATCTATGCAACTAACCAAATGTATAATTACTCCATATCCTCCACCATATATTATTTTAATACAGTATTTTTATACCTTGCCTAAAGTAGTAGGGGCTATACAAATTTTCTGGTCAATGTGTGTTTTAGTCCATATCAGGTTAAAGTTGTCACTTGGATAGGTAAAAGTTGACGTTTAAGTTTAGGTGTAAAGTAGTTTGTGGTCATATCAACTAAAGAACTTAGAACAGATATGTTCCTTATCAAATGAACTTTAAAAAAAAATATGCCTAATTAGGGACTTGACCCAGATTTGCTTATCACTGAAAATGGACATGTGATAGTGAGAAAGCAGTCTTTCTGTCCTATGATGATGGGAGTGCTTAACCTTTCCTGGCTACACAGCCCTCACATGGGCGGTCTGTCCTATGGTCACATATTCTTGTTTTGAATATTAATTTAGTTCTTTTCAAATCATTGGTTCAAAGCTAATACATCATTATAGAATTTTATCTATTTTTGGGAATTATATATTAACTAATGGAAAGCAATTGGCAAATTAGTTGAGAAATGTGTTTCAGGACATTTGGCTCTGAAGTATGTTCTTTTCTAAAATGTATTTATTGTGGTTATATATTCGTTTTGCACAATATTCTGTTCTGTACAGGTGTGATCCTCCTTTATATATTGGAGCACTCACTATTGGGTATTGGTTTAACACTTTACAAATATTTACACCGATGTACATAGTGTGAAGGGGTGCACAATTTTGTTTATATATATACAATGTTAATTTTATAATGCTTTGTCAGAATGAAAAGTTTGTTGAAAGCCATGGCTTAAAACAAGGAGATTGTTAATCATGCAGTAGAACATTTGAAAAATTGCCAGTAATTAACATTTGTGTCATATGTGTTAAAGAACTTTTTAATTTCACTATAGTGATAAGCAAAAGAGTTAAAAGAATTGTTGGGAATATTATGTTATTATCATATTAATGTAAAGTACCCTTTTGGATCAATATGGTTTTCATATACCGAATGAGTTGGTACTTATGACTTAAAAGGTTTGTCTATAATTTCTTTGTAAATTGATAACATTTATAAAATAGTGGGTAATAAGATAACAAAGAACAATACAAAATCAGGACACAAGAGAGACAGAAGAAGCAAAAACAAAACAAAAACAAAAACATCCACAAAAAATGCAAACCCTTCAGGTGAACTAGTAGCACCTCTTATGTTGATCAATTCTAATTGAAAATCCCATAATCAATGAAATAGTAAAGTAAATGCTCAAAAGAGTATTGAAATATTTTGTTCATTACAAAGTTTATTGTTTGTAGCGCAGAAACAATGATACATTTATTTGATTTTAGGATATACACAGTTTAAGACTGGATTATGATTATTGTAACACTTATCAATTTCATGTATGCAGACCAATTAATTTAGATAGGTAATAGTTACACGAAAAGAGAGGGGAAAGAAACTAAAAGAATATTACAACTCATTGGTTGAAAGCAATCTGACAATGCCATTGCAAAAAAAACACAAAAAAAAACCAAGGAAATACAAACAGCAGTTTTACAAACACAAAATATAAGAGAGAAAACTGATGACTGAGCAACACAAAACCCACAAACACAAAAATGGGGAGAGGGGATCTTAGGTGCTCTGAAATGGAACCTTTTAAGCATATCCTGCTCCGCATGTGGAACCCCTTGTGAGAACATTACAACTACAGAAAGTAAACTAATGATTACAATAAGATATAGAACAACTGAGTCAACTTTATCATCTAGCATTTGTACTATATATTTATTAACCAATTTATGCCATTTTTCAGGCGCCACCACCTGCCAACGACCCATTTGATACCTTCTTTAAATAAGTAAGTATGTCTCACCATTTTGGACTCAAGAAAGAACAAGTTTGAAAGAGGATAAACATAGAACATGTAGAATTAGAGAATTCGTCATAATCTAGAAACAAATTCTTATTTTTATGACCCACCAAAAAGTGTTCATAAATTAAATTTATTCTTGTTAGCGTCTCAAGGTTTATCCACGATTGGTTTTGTTTTGTATTAATTGAATATATTAATAATTGTAGACAAATAAAAAAGATGTTTTAAATAAAAAAAAATTTATTCAAAGAAAAATAATCTAAAAAAAACCTGATGTGTGAATTTTTGTCCTGTGACTTTTTGTCATTGACTTTTTGTCCTTTGACTTTCTGTACTACAATTATAAAAAAAAAATGTGCCTTGACTAATAATATTTCATATTCTATTTTTCCAGAACATTACTTACGATGAAGATACCAGTCAACAGTCAGCTTTAAAAGATATTGTAAACTAGTGTTCAAAGAAATTGTATTAAACCATTTACTTTGTTCATTATATATGCAATATAATATTACATACAAAACCTCTTTTTTTATTTTATATTATGAATTTAATTTAGAATTTAAATTGTATATTACAATTGTTCATTCATTCATTTATATACATTATAGTGAATAAAGCAAAAAAAAAAAAGTTTACAATTACACTAAATGGTAGGGTCACTTTATTTTGGCATTAGATTATTATCTTTTTTGGAACTATGCAGTTTTTTTGTCTTGAATATTTTTCTTAATTCAGAAATGTTAATGAAATCCAAATCAGAATATAACGAATTTACACCACATTGAATGTAGTATTTTAAATTTGGTTTAATATATTGTAAAAAAAAATCATGTTAACTTTGTCATGTTTGTTATTTTATAGAAGTCTTTTCAAGAATTACAAGAATAATTTTACAGTATCTTGAATTGAAAATATTATTAGTCAATTTCTATGCATTTTGAAAAACACAGTACTATTAACATAAACAGTGCCTTTACAACTTTTTAAGTAAAAAATAGTAAAAGAATATTTTTGTATTGATTGTTTATTTGTTGTTCATGTTTTTTGAGTAAAGTCACAAGTAGATAAAAGTTGAGATAGAGCGATATCAATATTTTTTAAATGTAAATAAACTCATCATAGATACCAGGACTAAATTTTTTATAAGCACAACTTTGTTAGACATGGGGTAATTAAAAAAAAGGCATTTTGTTTTGACACCAGTCTGATGATGCAGACTGTGCATTGACCACTTGGTTTTGTTTGTTTTTGTATTGTTTGGTTGCTGTCTATATCCAAAATGTACCTTTCTGTAGGGACCAATATACTGAAGTATTATTGTTTGTTAAATGTGCCTTGTCTGTTACAGAATTTGAATTTTGATTTATTATATTAATATATAAGAAAAATACTCCTTTACATGGAATAGATTAAACTTATTTTGAGAGGTCAGGATTATTTTTTGCTAGGGAAGAATGCAAGTTATGGTAGCCACTGCCAAGAAGATGAGATGTTTTATTTATTTATTTGCTTGTTTGTTTATATGTTGTTTTTGTGTTTGAACCAAACAGCACAAGGTTAAAGTTCAAGATCAAAAGTAAGCATTAGTACCTTAGTTTCTGTAATCTTTTTTTTTCTCAGCAAGGTAATACAATGTAGTGCAATAAATACTTTTTATTGTTGAATTTATTCATTTTATTTATATATATATATATATGTATACTTATAAGCCATGGAGTGAGCAGGTACAATAAAGTGCTCAGTGATGTCCCCGCCCCTCCTCCCATCATCTATGTTACTTTCTACAAGTTATAGTTATTCCATGTTTTTTTAAAGTTATAAATTAAGTTTATGCATTGACAGAGAAATTCACTTAATTGAAGTCCTATGTTAACTTCTTTCATAATTCCAGCAGAAGCAGGAAGAAATATCACTAGGAAGAAGGGAAAAAGGGGTCAAATTTTATAGAAGAAAAAATGTGTCAAAAATTAATAGTCTAAAACTGTTATTTTAACTTTTTATTATTTTGAACCTTAATGTAAAGCCTATTTTAATATTTTTTTGCCAATCCAAGGTCCTATGTCACTTTCTACATTTTCTTTCGCTCTAGCGCACACATTTGTTTATTTATTAGAAAATTTAATAGTCTTATGCTTTTGATTCAGTGAAAGGTCTTCAAACTATTTATAACAGCTAGCACATGTGAAAATCATATATCATGTTAAAAAATGCTTTTTAGTAAGATTATAGCAGAACAAATGTGCCTTACTGTTATTGAAGTATTTCTGTGAATGTTTTATATTGAGCTACATCATTAAATATATACAATGTAATGTTCTTTCTTGATTTTATTTCTTTCTATTTATATTTATCAATTCATGGTTGGAAAAGGACACAAAATAGTAATGGGAAATGTTTCTAAATTGCCATTGCTAAAGGTTTGAAGTTAACATTTCACTCAGATAGGCATCACCTCCTTAGAATCTCTGTTGCTAGTATAAACTAAACTCGGTTCTTGATTTGTTTAAGTAGTCCAACTGCTGGATCACTAACATGTCAACACAGATGTTGTCAGTTCAAGTAGCAGATGCTCTCAAATCCAATCTTTATTGACAATGATTGTTAGTTTTCTTACTGAAGGTAGATGGTTCTCTCTTGGCACGTCTTCTTCCACGAATAAAAATTGACAGAAAAAACACAAATGCTGAAAGTGGCATTAAACATCAATCGACCAATAAATAGTATATATATAAGGTAGTTTATATCAATATTCTGGTGCTAGAAGCAACTTTTGTTTCTTACCAAAACTTTTTCTTAAGGAAGTTGATAAGCCGCTGTTAGAATACACTCAAGTTATACATCAACATGCACATCAATAGTAATTTCTCAAATACATACAGCTTTTAATGTGCGTATTGTTATGCATTTACTTTTCTACATTGGCTAGAGGTATAGGGGGAAGGTTGAGATCTCACAAACATGTTTAACCCCGCCGCATTTTTGCGCCTGTCCCAAGTCAGGAGCCTCTGGGCTTTGTTAGTCTTGTATCATTTTAATTTTAGTTTCTTGTGTACAATTTGGAAATAAGTATGGCGTTCATTATCACTGAACTAGTATATATTTGTTTAGGGACCAGCTGAAGGACTCATCCGGGTGCGGGAATTTCTCGCTACATTGAAGACCTTTTGGTGATCTTCTGCTGTTGTTTTTTTTCTACGGCTGGGTTGTTGTCTCTTTGACACATTCCCCATTTCCATTCTCAATTTTAGCCTTATAATTTGTTTTTGCCTGTGCATGAAGGAGAGATTGATAATTTGTTTTTGCCTGTGCATGAAGGAGAGATTGATGAAATCCCATACAATTCCAGCTCTTCAAATCTACTTTATTTATATCTAAGGCGTACGTCAGCCTCTCTCTCAAAAAAGGTTGCTTTTCTTTTTATCCTTCCATTACTTAATTTCTATGTTAAGATCTCAAATACTGAATGCACTATATTCATAAGGATCGGTGACCAGATTTCACCGATGAGTATGATAGGGTAGCATAAAAGGCCACGTAGACCATTGAAGTATTAAATTTCCGATGATTTCACTTCCGTTCTCAGGCGTACGTTTTACAATCCATCAAGTTTTACGTTTTCCCGACGTAGTCTGTATAGTTTCGGTTTGTGCCCTTTGAACTTAAAGACGCTTAACTATGGCTACAGAATACGCATGCTCGAAAATGCTTTCTGTGATTGGACAAAATGCTGTCATGGTAGCTGATTTGGTTGTGTTTGAAAAAACGTCTCGTTAATTATATCATGATGGAAAGCAAGTGAAAAACTAAATATTTGAACTAAATCTTACAAAGATTTATATTTTTATTAAAATAATTGTTTTTCCAATTGCTCTTTGCATCCGTGACAACTGTTTATTCTGGACAATTATATAATTTTTAATGTAAACTTTGTTGTACGAACGTACATGACTTTTTGAACGCACCTACCCATGTGAGATTTCCGTGAGGTTTTGGTGAATGTAAACAGAAAGATACGAGGACCGAGAATACTTAACACAAACAGAGAAAACGTTATTTAATTTAAGAGGTCCTGCATCATTAAGTCATTGTGCTTCTGAAGGTTATCGAAATGATAGTTTTAAACATATACTCAAATTTAAATACGTTGGATATCTTTTTTAAAGATAGTTCTTGTTAAAGTTATTTTTAAGATGCTTATTATACAACGTTATATAATTAACATAGTGTAAGGAGGCTTTAAGCGAATGGGACCGCCTCTTAAAATGGAGGTTACATTCACATCAAACTCTTTATATGCTCGAATTAAGTTTTACATTCATTTTCCGGTACTGATTGAACTACATTGTTAAACTGATGTTTCATCAAATCTATTACACTTCTCATAATTCGTTCATCAAGCCAATTTTGAAACATAAGGATGTATTAGTAAATTACCTAAGTTTTTATACAAATATATCATGCTTACAAGGGGTATTTGCCAAAAATACCGGTTGAGAGGTTCAAATTTCCAGAGCCGATAGGCGAGGGAAATGTGATTACCTCGAAACCGGTATTTTTGGCAAATACCCCTTGTAAGCATGATATAATTGTTTAATTCCACCGAATGTCCACCCCAGTAAGTTTATTATAATCAGGTATCATATGTAAGTTCTACTTGAATGTATAATGTTTGTAAACACTGCCGCTGTGCTATATGCGCAGTCAAATTGCATTGACCGTATAATCATTTCTAATCATTTTTTTTATGTACAATCAGTAGGTGACCTTTTTGTGATAATTTGCTGATTCTCGGCTGACTACTTCACTTAGTTCATCAGTTTCAGTGAGGCGTAATACAAGTGGATTCCAGTATGACCAGTTGATAATTCATTTCCGTTGATTTTTATTTATGACGTCATTAAAAGTACAGGTTCGCGGAATTTTTACATCATTCAATAATGATGCTTTTTATTCTTAATATTTCATCTGGAACCGTATATTTAAAATGACCATGAATTTGTCATATTAGAATAGAAATAATTCATTGAGTTATTTTTAGACATGGTATTCCCCATCTGCCATGGTATTTGCTTGCAAATACCCCGGCACATGGAATTCCCTAATGACAAATACCCCGGGAGAGAAAAGAAAATCTCAATACATAGAAATTGGTAAAAAATACCATTTCTCTCATCCAACCAAAATACAGCATTATTACATAAGGTGGAATTAAACTTAAAATTGTCGCTGTAACTACAGAACAAAACATGCTCAAATTTCTAGTTGTATTGATTTGGAATTCTTCAACAAATAATTTGTTTTACAACATGGAATAACATCTTTTATTTCATATCACCTGGAAAACATAAACACTCAGCACTTTATGGGAGCTGACAGAGGGGTCCATGATTTTATTAAAAGTATCTTATTAGCCAGGGAAAATGCAAATGGGTAAAAAAATACTCTCAGCATATATTATTGTATATTAAACCTGCATCTATTTTCAAATATTTATCTTCACATCTTGAGTCCTGGCATTTTCATATACATCTAGATGATTGTTATTGTTTGCCTATCGACACAGATGTTGCATATTTTCACCAGAAGAAATCCAATTTATCTTATTCATTTTGATAATGACTTCATTCCATTCTTATGAGATGACAAAATAAAGCTGCAACATGCAATTGTTATTCTAACAGGATATTTTTTCTTTAATTCCCATTTGTGAATTAACATCCTTGACATTTCATTGAAGTCTTTTTTGTCTAGCCTGCGACAAAAGTCGTAGCATAACAAGCACAGGAATTATAATCGGGCGGCGACGGCATAAGTTTTTTGTTTGTTTTTGTCTATCAATCTTGACCTCGTTTTCATGATTCAACGACTGCTTGAATTTCTTTTTGTCATCTGAATTTCTCACTTATTATTAGTAATGAGGAAAACCATATTTGTTATATGAGTTCCGTGCAATGCCTATTTGTCCGTCTGACAGGGTTTACCTGACCTCGACCTTATTTCATTGATCTGTGATGAAGGTTAAAATTTTGTGGTCAAGTCCGTATTATAGATACTATAAGCTGTATATCATCTTTATCTGGTGTATATAATGATTGTACTATGTACATCTCCATCATACATGTATCCTTTAACCATGGCCTTATTTCATGGTTCATTGGTAAATGTAAACTTTTTTTTTATGGATTGTCAATTTATCAGGTACACTATTAAGCAAAAGATCATACATGTTTATTGTAAGCAATGCTTGTAAGGTGTACACGACTGCCTAGCGAGGTTCATCTGACCTTGACCTCATTTACGTGGTTCATTAGTCATCCTTGTTTTGTCAGTTAATCAAATACAACAAGCAGTATGCCAATCTTTTTTTGGTGAATGAATTGATTGTAAGGTGTACATGTCTGTCTTGGAGGTTTAATTTGACATTGACCTTATTTTTATGGTTTATTGATAAATGTTGATTTTTTATGATTTTGTCAATTTATCTAAGTCGCATGATTCAGCGCCCTCTATCGGTGAGTGTCCTCTCGATGTTAATGTAGCGATCGATAGTGAGTCGGAATATAACGACTGGATTAAACGGGTTGAACTTATCAAGTACATTCAGCAGAAGGTCAACTATATTAGGTGAATGGAACGATTGTAGATAACTATGTCTGTCTGGCAGGGTTCATTTGACCATGACCTCATCATTATTATTCAATTACTGTGGATTCATTAATTTTCATGGGTACTAATATTCGTAGATTTCGAATCCTTGCATGTTCGTGGATATATAATTTCTTGGTTTTAAGGAAGTCTGGGTACAGTTCTATATAAATAATGTCATTCGCTGAACATTTAACTCCGTGGTTCACTTATACCCTCGAAATCCACGAACATTCTTATCCAACGAATAATAATGAATCGACAGTATAATAGAAAAATACACAGGCGAGACATTTCCTTGTGTGCCCTATCGTATGTTTTTATAAAATTGATTACTAAAATGAGACATTCTTAATATTTGTCTCGCCGTGCAGCAAAACGTCGGTTCCTAGAAATGCGGATGTCCGTTCAAATCATTTTATATTAGAGAAATTTTGGATAAAAGTTCAGCAATATCTCGAATGATTTTGAATATCAAGACCAATCGATTCTTTAGGAATACCCCAAAAATAATAACATTATAGAAATCGATTTTGTTTCCACTTTTACAGCAAATTTAGAAATTTTAAGATTGATATCAGCAGTGTCTTGAATGAGTTCGAAAATCAGTAACGATTGATTTTTCTTTTAATTTTGTGATTTAGAAATGTAGTTGAAATAACCAAAGATAACAGGCTAACTCGATACTTCAGCCGAGCGCCATAGGTTAAAACGGAATTCCATATCTTAGTGTTCTAACGCCTACATTACTAATCGGAGAGTGGTTTTATCAGAAAACAGCGAAAATTAGCGCCAATCATATCTGTGGAGGAATAACGTTATTTGGGAATTGAAAAAACTAACAATGTAAATGCATTCGTGACTACATTTCTCGTAAAATTATAACAGTATTTTTATTTACATCAACAATACTCTGACGAGTTGGAAAATTAGGACGGAATGCCACTGGTAAATGGAAATAATAGACAAAATCATCATTGTGGGTGCTTTTTCATCCATATCAACGCTGAATCAATATTTGTTAGGGAGTCCAATTTTGGTTCCTCTGTCTCGCTCTTAACTGCCTTACTCTGCTTCCATTAGTAATCTGACATTTTTTCTGTTGATAGACAGGGAAATACGGTATTTTTGGCATTGAGCTAGCATCCCCCTTATGTTGGTAGTATTCGGAATCTATCTGATCACTCCGGATTTCAAGATGGTACAGAATTTGGCGTTGAAAACATATCATAAATCTATTGACCTGTTTTGTGATTTGCAGAAAGATTTTTACAACCTTTTATATATATACTGCCAGTTGTTTTACATGTTATGTGTCCTTAAATTAAAGAAAAGGGCGTTAAAAAATCAACAACATTTTAGATATACACATCCAAATAGTTCATTTTAAAATCCAAATTTCTGATATATAACTATTTATATATATACTAGTAGATAAGTGTGAACATTTTTAAATATATTAAATTCCAGCAGTTTAAATATCTAAATAAAGGGAACTGTTCGAAATTTATAAACCGATGAAGAAAAAACAAACCCGGGTTACAAACTAAAACTGACGGAAACGCAGCAAATATAAGAGAACTACGACATAAAAGAAAAACAACATTAAAATGTAACACACACAGAAACGAACTACAATAAAACAATGACCATTTCCATGACATGTCATTTTAAAATAAAAATGATGGGTTGAACCTGTTTGTGTGGCATGCCAAACCTCCCGCTTTAATGGCGATGTTAAATATAAAATTGAAATGACATCATTATATGACAGGACTACAATACAAATAAATTGGAGAAAATATAGGACAGAGAAACAAATGAATAATAGCCAACAAAAGGTACCAGGTTGAAATAATAATACGCCTAACGTGCGTTACGTCCACACAAGAATAACCAGTGACGCTAAGTTTGAAAGCCAAAACAAGTACAAAGTTGAAATACACTAAGGTCAAAAGTCTCAAAATGTTGTAATCAATACGCCTGGGACAAGAACATCATTATTATTTAAAATTTGGAATAATTCATACTTTTGTGACAAGTCAATTTTAATACTAGTAAACGACTATATAATAGATCTACATGATTCAACTGAAGTGGTGACTAGCTATATAATAAAACCGGACACATTACAATAATACACAGCCGTGTAAGCCAAACCCCAGTGTAACGCTTAAAATGACGTCAAATTAGAATTTGTAAAACGGGTTCCCAAGAATTTGTATGGAATTCAAGATTATAATTTGTATGACTATCAAACATTTGTTATTAACAATGAAAATTGCAATACTAATTAATATCAAATTGTACTAGTAATTAGATAATTTTGAAATAAAAGTTTTATCTAGCTATGTCGGTGTTTCTTCTGAAATAAACTGTTAACTAAATATATCGTATAAGTTTCGTAGATCCAAACTAAAAGGAGTAGGTCCGGTAAAGATCGATTTTGGCCTCCAATTCAGGTTCATCAGACGAACAATTTTGACCACTTTTTAAACACTTAAGTGTCTATTTAATTTGATTCAATTAGTTTAAGGGGTAGACCTTGGTCCAGGGAGATAACTCTTTAATTCAGTGATGCGTTTGTAATAGTCAAGTTTTATTAATGTATTTTAAGCATTTACCTGAAACAGATTGAAAATAATCTATGTATCCTAGAAGCTTAGAACATAATTATGAAAATGGCAGACATAAACGCACTTATGATTTAAAGAGTTATTTCCCTTGACCTAGGTCTACCACCTTAAGTGAAAGATTTAACTGAATTAGTCATAAAAAAACGATTCGAATCAAGCTCAAATATGAAAAATATACAAAATATGCCGACAAATGTCACGTTTTAGACGTTTTTTGTCAAAAAAGAAAGTGGCCGCATCCGTGTTTATCCTCAACCTTTATATATGTTATGTATTATCATCAAATACAACTTACATTTCAATATTAAGAATGAAAACGAATGCAGCCACTTTCGTTTTACACGGAAACCGTTTAAAATTTAACTAAAATAATAGGATTGTGAAGATTTCAGTAATTTATCATGACTTAATGGGGCGACTACCCAATATATGGGCATTGTATTGTCCAAAACAGCCTATAATTATGTAGCAGAAGCATTCTTCTGTCCGATATATAACTAAAAGTTTACATTTTAATAATTTTGTTAAACTGCTATATTTTGGGGCCAAAAAGGGGTCTTACTGGACCTACTCATTTAATACATGTACTGGAAGATTTATTATCTTTCCCATATTACACAAATACGACAGCAAAAATAAATAAATAAATAAGACTACACACATTAAGACATTTGACAAATTCCGATGACACTATATGTTCATTTTAAGTGTGTTTCCTAGACAACAATAACACTCAGAACAACACATAAAAAATAACTCTACGCACAAAAATATTGGACGAAATGAATCTAACATTTTTAGTGATGCTATTGGAAATGATATTTTAGCAAAGCTTCAAAAAACGTTTTAGCGATTTTACATCGCACTCAAAAGTCAAAGATAGAACGTGAACAATCATCCATCCATCGATTGTTATTAAAATGTCGTCTTTGCAGCACTTTTATATATATAATCATTTTCGTCCATGCTTTGACAAATTCAGTCTGCCTTTTAGCACAAAATTTGGATCTGACTGTTATTACAAAATCCCTCTGATGTCAGCTTTGGACACTATATAAATAAGCAAGAACGACACCGTACAATAAATCTATGCTCATGCTTATTTATATTTTGATAAATTCACACACATAAGGTAATATTGCATCACAATAAGCATCACCCCAAGCATATCCAAATTTCCTCCAGTATACTAGACAACGCTGTGAAGACGGACTACTGGGTTCTCCCGGGTTCATGTCACTATATGTCATAGGCTGGTCAGGGTGACTGATCCATTCAAGACTTCTATCCTTGTTGAAGTTATAACCTCCTAGCCAGTAGCCATTGACTGGAACAAAATACATAAGTAAGAAAACAACTGATTCATAGTCTTAATTTTCAAATAATGTGACAAAAATTGTATGTCAGAACTTTACCTTTCCCTGATATTAACGTGTTTCTGTCGTTCCTTAATTTCCTGTAACCTGTATTAAGTTTGTAACCCGGATTTATTTTTTCTCAATCGATGTATGACTTTTAAACAACAGAATGATAATATTATCTTTATTTGTGATAAACAATTCAACATACCTCTAATTTGCATATAAGACGCGCTGGTTTCTGGAAATTTAGAAGTAAACAAACAATCATGTACTTTTGATCTGAATATCTGAATTTCATATATGTTTTTACGTTACAGTGGTTATGTTCCAGACCATACGAGTATTTGGACCATACGCGTATGGTCATGACCATATGCGTATACTCATATGGTCCGACTATACGCGTATGGTCCGACTATACGCGTATGGTCCGACCGTACGCGTATGGTCGGACCATGTGAGTATTATACTCGTTTGGTTATCAACGGGCCAGACCATATGAGTATTTGGACCATACAGGTATTTTCTTTTTCAAATTACATGATTAACGTATCAATATCATAGCTTTTTTGTATTTACTAGTCCTTGTTGTGCACGATCCTTTTCATTTACATCTTTTGTTTGCGAATGAAAATTTAGCCTTTTTGCAGCTGCGTACAGTGATACCGAGGTCTTTGGCCATTCCGATATATTTACGATGTTTTAAGAATCTCTAGATCTCAAATATCGTACCACGACTGCAATACAAAATATTCACAAGACAACTTTAATAAAATATGCTACTTTCAATTGACTTCTAGTGTAACAGTTCATTCAGAAATTTTAAGAAACATTTTTTTAAGTCGACATATTGCCATACACTCGTTATAACAAATAGGTAATGACCATCGGTAATGACCATCGGCAATGACCATTGGTATACAATGTTTTTATTATAGTTTTGACAAGTAAGAAAAATTAAGTATTTGCAACTTCTAATTTTGTTTAGCTAATGCTAATCTTTCTGTTATGATTATTTAAATTAATAAAAAATTACCTATATGATAGCGTTTTTTTTTAATGAACAGTCATACCATATGAAAAGTTGAGACGTATTAAAAGTACACTGTAACAGGGTGTCAATTACCCCGACCATACGCGTATGGTCCGACCATAGGAGTATATACCCATATGGTCATGACCATACGCGTATGGTCCAAATACTCATATGGTCCGGAACAGTTACATAGAAGAACATAAAAATGGGTAGACACGATGAAGTTTTTCTGTATTTTCTTCGTTATTTTGATAAAAGTACTTCATTATCAATGTATTAAAACGAATAACTAATCCACAAATTAAATTGTCGAAAAATATTCAACTCTACCGAACAACAGTAATAGTTCAAACCATGCACTATGCGTTAACGCAAATTTATGATTAGTTCGGTCAAATGTTGAAATTTTTTTGTATTTGGATTTTTGAATTATTTTTTTAATATTTGAACTTTCACATACATTTTTATATATTAAATGTTACATTCATAGAATAGCTGCTAAATATATTTGTCAATTTAAAAAGTGGATTGCTTGAGAGTATGAAACTAATAAAAATCAATGTAGTGTTGAGAATATGAATTAATGGCATTATACTTATGACTATAAAGTTTGAGATTAACCTATTATGTGTCTTGTAGCATCACTAAAGAGACAGAGATTGTAAAATGCGGATTTGGTGCAGTAGAATTTGGACAGTTAAATGTTCATAAGTAGCATGATGGTTTACAACAGCAGAACTATTTTAAGATTATAAAATTACATATTATAGATGTTGAAAAGGATCCAGCAAACTTTTGAACAATAGACTGTTTTTATCATGTAGAAAGTAAATTTATAAATAAATGTTTTTTTACTTCAAGAGGATAATTTCATATAAAGACAGTACCGGTTATTGAATATGCTTGAAATCCTTCATGTGATATGTTTGTATTAATAAAAACAACAGTGCCAATATTTATATCATATGAGTGGTTTGGTATCATATATCGTTTGATGCATACACTCAATGAATATGATATTGTTGTTAAACAAAGAGAAAGGCAACAGTAGTATACCGGTGTTCAAAAGTTAGTAGTCGATCAAGAGAAAACAATATACTTTGCGCAGTTCCTATCAAATATTGTTAAGAAAAAGACAGACACTCTTATATAACTATATTGTTGGTAAAAAGACAGACATTATTTATAACTATATAATTGGTAAAAAGACAAACATTGTTATGTAACAATTACTAACAAAGTACGAGTTTGAAACACATCTTATGTCTAACGCCAAAATTCAGTGAAAATACTGTAGAGACAAATATCAGCTTTGTCACTATATCTCACCATCATTACGAAAATTTTGTGTTAAAATTATTTTCCTTGAATATATATGTTGTGCTCACGTCAAAACTTGTATATCAAATACTGTGGATTCCTTTATTTTCGTGGGTACGAACTTTCGTGGTTTGAGGAAAATTTACATATTCGTGGATATATAATTTCGTGGTTTTTGCAAAGTCTTCAGTCATTCCTTTAGAAAATTTGTTTTTCGTTGATCTTTTGAATTCGTGGTTCTCCTGTACCCACGAAATCCACGAAAATTGGTATCCAACGAATATTAATGAATCCACAGTAGTCTTTTTTTGCTTATTTAAACGCAAAACGTGCAGTTTGCATTGCATCTGTCAAATTTAATTAATAAGAAATCTGAAAGTTTCAGGGGGAACTGAAATGATGGACTGTATTTTTTAGTTAAATGAAGCATCTCAATATATTTTATTTTGCAAAAAAATATACATCATATAGAGCGTTCGCTTTGCAAACTTTAACTTGTAGGAACTGAACGGACCACGGTGACAATCGGATACCTCCACTGTAGATGAACACCGTATCGTAGCCCTAGTCTTGTAAAAATGAAAACAGAGATATTTTTCCTGATAGAATCATATTCAAAACAATGTAGCTGTGGACATTGATTGACGACCTTAAATTATCCCATTGACTTGGACAGATTAGGTGAACGTGTGTTTGACAACTGATCACTACTCATTATAGAATTTAAAATGTGGGGTAACCAAAGGTCTTTGTTATTAAAATAATTCGAAAAATTAGTCAGGAATAACTGTATGTTTTGATTTATATTATTGATATAAATCAAAACATCGTGTTATTCCTGATTAGTTTTTCTAATTACTTTATTTAGGTGTTGAGAGCCTTTTGTGACCCCACAGTTTAAGTGTCTTTAACAAGTACATAATGAGCAGCGGTCCTTACAGACAAACGTTCACATAATCTGCCCCAGTCAATGAGAAAATTTAAGGTCGTCAACCAATGGCCATCATACAAAAAGTTGGGATTAACTTACAAAAACAAGGGAAAAAAAGAGAGACGAAAATCAATTTATAACCTTGTACATGTAGTAATTTTAAAGAGAAACAATAGGACTAATACATTTTTAGAATGGCGAAGAATAGCGGCACTGTTATTTAAAAAAAAATCCAAACTGTCATCAGTTTTGCATAATAATGCAATTAATCATTTTAAAGTGTTTTACCTACATTATGACGTCAAAAAATGTCACTAATGACGTAGTTGGTTAATCTGAACATTATGAATTCTTAGTAAATGTTTTCGTCAAACGTTTTTAGGATTTTAGATTTTAGGGCGAAATTTATGAGTTTGTGAACCAAATTTATAGTTGTATTCAGAACTATGATCTTTACTTACTTCTTGTATTCACAACTATGATCTTTTCTTACTTCCTGTATTCACAACTATGACCTTTACTTACTTCATGTATTCACACCTATGATATTTACTTACTTTCTGTATTCATCTTATTGAGTTCAGCTTTAATAAAATTGTTTTCCTCTGTCGTTTCAGCCTCAAGGAATTTACCTTTCAAGCACACACAGCTTATCTGTTGTAAAAAAGTTATATGTTTCCTATTATATCGAAACAACAGACAGAAAAAAGAGTCTTAGATGCCTTAACGATAATATCTAAATTGCAAATTATCAGTTATAGATAGAACAATGAATCTAGACAATGGATCGATTGAGAACTTACATATTGATATTTTATACAAAGTTTTTATGAATTGATAAATACCTATGTTCGTTGCAATTTGTTTAAAAAAAATGACACTGTAATCTATTGTTCTAAACAAGACAAAGGAATGCACAATTGTAACATGTATAAATGTCCCTATGGTATCCGTTGCCCCACTTACCGGAGCACCTGAGATCACCCTCAGTTTTAATGGTGTATGTGTAAAAGAGGGACGAAAGATACCAAAGGGATAGTCAAACTCATAAATCGAAAATAAACTGACAACGCCATCGCTAAAATAAAACAGACACACAGACAAACAATAACATGACACATGACACAACATAGAAAACTAAAGAATAAGCAACACGAACCCCACCAAAAACTAGGGGCGATCTCAGGTGCTCCAGAAGAGTGAGCAGATCCTGCTCCACATGTGGCACCCGTCGTGTTGCTAATGTGATTTGAATTTAGTCTTCAGTCTTCTATTTTGTGTCCAGTGTACTGTAGTTTGTCTGTTTGTCTTTTTATTTTTAGCCATTGCGTTGTCAGTTTATTTTCTATGAGTTTGGCTGTCCCTCTGGTATCTTTCGTCCCTCTTTTATATATCACATTTTGTGCACCTTTGGTTTTTAGTATGAGCGCCAAATGTGACCATACCAGTCGGAAATCGAACTATCGACCCTGGAACAGATAGATAAACGTTAACCGTATATAACTGAAGACGGTTATAACTACATACGAAGTCTACGGTAGAACCAATACCATATATAATTTTTGTTTATACAATCATGCATCTAGTTTCAGTTAATTTGTCAATGACTTGAAGTATTTTGTATAATCTAAAATTATTAAAAAAATATAATAATAAAAATACCGAACCCCACAAAAATTCAAAACGGAAAGGTTCTTAACAAATGGCAAATTCAAAAGCTCAAAAACATCAGACGATTGGAATACAATCGATATATTCCTGACTTGGTAAAATGGTATGCGAAAAAAGTACAAATGTTTGACTGTTTACACAATCATAATCATTGTTATACCTAAGAAAGGAAAATAGATAAATATCAAATGATATACAGGTAGATTTTTTGGGGAAATCTGTCTGTGGTCAGCCTTTAAAACTGTTGAGAAACAAACTTGTTTTATGTAAGTTTTCAATAGTTATGTGATTATTTCGCAAAACCATAAAAGTAATTTTACATGGTAACACATATACTATACATACTGTTGAAAAAAATACTTTTAAGGTACCTTGCTACACATTCAGATGTCGAAATATACAACAGTTATCAATTTTTAAGGACTCGTATTTCTTCTTTCAAAATGATACATTTTGCTTTATTTTGTGTTATTTATTTAGCTTATGAGCTATGAATACTTTATTTTTATTAGAATTCAAATGATAAACCCAACAATAAAGTATTTCTTATTGCATCATGATAACTAAGGACAAACATATCTACATATAAGGTAATCCGTAATATATCTAAAGTATAATGGAGTAATACCTTAGCGTCAGCCCAGGATTTATGATTCACAGAGAATTTGTAAGATGATGTCCCATAGCTGACGCAACCAGTGCATGGCGTTTCTGAAATTGAGTGAAAATTTTGACTAATTGCTGAGGCATGAACATACAAAGTCTTGGCTTTCTGGGAAAATACAAATATGATCGTTTGCATGCAGTCGTGTTACCGATACACAAAAATACAGCGTCAAAAATATTTTGAGATTTCAAAGACTATTGTCGTGTAGCTGATAAACATGTTATCTAGAAAACAACGCTACTGAATGACTTAGACTTGCAAATTTTATTTATTATTGAAAAAATCGCAAAACACTTCATTATGTTTACAACGATGCGTATAATAGATACAATTGTCAAAATAGAGGTACAGCAGTCATCGCTATTTCACAATCTCAATTAGAATAACATCATGTAAACATATGCGTATGTCAAATCATATGAATGGTGCTGGTCTTGGTTGCCTTTTGATTGTTGTTTATAGTTTTGTTGTTTTATATACTTGAAAGAGCAACCGTAATAGACATACTTGGTTAAGGTGGCCTTTATTGTGACCAAACAGTTCAATCATTCGTCACAGACATACAACACAACAGACAAATATACTAATAGATCTGATAAAAAACTGTGAACATTTCATAATATCCAACCATATAAATAGAGAACTTTATTTGTCAAAAAAATATTAACTAAAAAATAGATTACTAATATTTACAGTTTTTATTTACTTTCATTATGATAACCATGTTAACACTTGTGTTTGATGGAAAAAAAGTCTTCCACTCAATCTATGATTAGTAAGGGCTTCGAAAATACTTCCTTCCCAAGCAAATTAACCGTTTTTTCTACAAATTACGCATTTTTTATGTGATTTTACCATACTTATCTGTTTTGTAAGTTTCCCATCCGTCAACAATCTCCATGTCAGCACAACAGTTCTCGGACGTATCAAGACGACACATAGAAGTTGATGTATCAAAGCTAGCTACACAGCATTTCTCCTGTGACAAACATCTAATGACACACATCGTTTTCGTGGCAACAGCATGATCTGTAGTGAAGTCACTAACTACGATCCTATTTTTGTGTTCTACGGAAAATGATGCTTCATTTATCACAATTCTCTCTGTCTTAATCAACAGGAAACAGCTTGTCAAGAAAAGACAATAATGAACTTTCATATTCTAAAGCTTAATCGGACTTATTTAGGATGCACAAACAAACAGAATAATATGAAATCCTTGCTACTTTCTATTTAGTATTGCATTTTCCAGTTTTCAAGCTTTGTATTCGTTCCCTTCTATTCTATATGTACTTTCAAATATTTTCATGCTTCTTAAAAACTAAACACGTCATACTTATATCATTTTCTAGTGTATATACGCGTCAGGTTAAATGTCTTTTGTTTCAAACCTTACCTTGTTTGAATTAGAAATCATTGATTCTTTTTTTTATTATCTATCATTAAATTCACCACGTATCAACAATTTTTCAGTTCGCACTGAGAATAAACATAAATGTTGGTATTAAATAAAAAAAAAACATTAGGCAATGCACACTTTTATGCATTAAACAACGGCTTATACTTTATGACATGTTTCGTCGTTTTCCATTATCTATTGACATTTTGGCATTATTTTAGATGTTATAACTTTTTTATGTTTTCAGATTAAGATTAAGCGTCGCTTATGTAGGCCTCCTGCGAAGCTTGTTAAAATAAAAATCATAATAGAATTTCATATACTGTTTGGCGTGCTAAACAATAATATTCAATATAACAAGCACAGTGATTAATAAAACAAACGGAAAGAGATCAATGTTATAATAGTTATCAAAGGTACCAGGATTATAATTTAGTACGCCAGACGTGCGTTTCGTTTGCATAAGACTCATCAGTGACGCTCATATCAAAATATTTATAGAGCCAAACAAGTACAAAGTTGAAGAGCATTGAGGATCAAAACATACATATACATGCTTTTCTTGAAAGCTTTACACTTTTGCAGCCAGTATTTTTTCAACGTTGCATTTCGTGTGCTAGAAAATACGGCAGCACACCGTCTATGACATCACATGCCCAACAATGACGTCATTCGATATATCACACCCTAATGACCGTTACATTTGGCAGCCACTGAAGAAAAATATAACACTGTTTAATCTTTTTTTAAAAGGGATACAGCAATGATGAGAAACTTGTATAACTTAAAATATGGACATATGTGTGACCCTTGCACATTCGGTGTGAAAAGCAAAATCACAAAAATACTGAACTCAGAGGAAAATCAATTTGGAAAGTCCATGATCACATGGCAAAATCAAAAAACGAATGGACAAGAACTGTCATATTCCTGACTTGGTACAGGCATTTTCAAATGTAGAAAATGGTGGATTAAACCTGGTTCTATAGCGCTAACCCTCTCACTTTAATAACAGTCTCATCAATTTACGCTACATTTACATGATGCGTTAAAAAAACAGTCACAATTAATAAAATAGTCAAAATATGGGTACATCAGTCATCATCGTATAACAATTTTAAAAGGAACAATTTAAAAGGACACAAAAACATCCACAGTAACTATCTACGAACACATGGATTGATTTGAGTGTCTGACGTCAGAAAAATTTTTACGTCACATAAATTTGTCGTTCAATGTGCATACAAACAATTTTAAAATTTACATAGGCAATGTACGCATACAGGGTAAAAAATCAAAAGTATGTAAGAATAAATTACAGAAATAGACCGAGATTCAAACTAGTCCAAAAGTTATACATAGAATTTATGAGAATCCAAAACTTTTAAAAGGAACAGTTTAACAGGACACAAAAACATCTTCTATCTACGAACACATGGATTGATTTGAGTGTCTGACGTCAGAAAAATTATATACGTCACATAAATGTGTCGTTCAATGTGCATACAAACAATTTTAAAATTTACGTAGGCAATGTACGCATACAGGGTTAAAAAATCAAAAGTATGTAAGAATAAATTACAGAAATAGACCGAGATTCAAACTAGTCCAAAAGTTATACATAGAATTTATGAGAATCCAAAACTTTTAAAAGGGAACAATTTAACAGGACACAAAAACATCTACTATCTACGAACACATGGATTGATTGAGTGTCTGACGTCAGAAACATTATATACGTCACATAAATTTGTCGTTCAATGTTAGAATTTATGATAATCCAAAAATTGTTCATTCCACTACGCCATTGAATGATTTTGACGTTTGTGGTTCAACGTATATAGTAATTCATAATAGAAATATATCATAATGACATATTATAGAAAAATATCATACTGACGGGATCTTTTAAAATACAGAGTCACGTTATAAGCACAAAAGAAATACAAAGAGTCACATATACAAAACAAATCACTAAAAATTGAAAGCCAATACAAACACATTGACGAGATGTATAAGTACCGAGCCACGTCAAACGGATATCACATAAAACCCTTCAACAGTAAAAGTAATCTTAATAATAGAACAAAAACAAACAAAAGAACAATAAAACATGTTAAGATGATATACAACATCACATGTGTCCCTCCGGCAGCAAAAGTGTTCATTAAAATCTCAACTAGCAATTGTTACAGCTTGTGGCACAGCATTAAAATACTCGAGTTACACAGTGCATTGTTAACGATTTATCTGCACAGACTGTATATAGATTTATGCTTATCACAGGAATGTTCTTGATGATAACCAGTTGGAACATGCATGTTGTTAAAAAATAGGAAAAAGTAACATTACATTTGGCGAGTTACAATGAGAGTAAATTTTAACACATGCATGGTGAACAATAACACTCATAAAAAAGTCGATACGTAGATTGAACGAAGTCAATTACATTATATTTATTCAAAACAAGCTATCATGTTTTTCAAATACATAACAGAACGCAAAAACGGACATATGTATACACTAAATTTGGAACGAAGACCACAAGGATATTAGAAACACACCAATGAATGTGATTTCCACAGTAGCAAAAAGTAAGTTAACATCAAATTGAACTTCAAGGAAGAAGCAATACGGAAAAGTCACTTATCAATTGGAAAAATCAAACACGCAGTCACATTAAACAAGTAGAAACAACTGTCATTGTAATGAATTGGTACAGTGAATTTAAGATTCCAAATCACAGGGACATAACAATATCTCCTACAATATAATGCCGAAGGCCGTTTTAAAGATTTTGATACCTATTTTTTTAAAATCATAATTTAAATACTGGAACCGTAAAAATATCAGAAAATGTGGAAAATAAAAGTAAGAAACCAAAGTCTCTATGACATCATATGAACGTCGTTAATAATCGAGAACGCATTATTGAAGTTGTTTGACTTAAAGTCATGTGAAACGAGTGACTGATGAAAAAAAATTGATTATATCATTACTGAAACAATGCATGTATATATCGTATTTTATCGTTTCTTTCGCAAACATATCGTATAATCGTGAATTATGACTTTAAAAAAGATTCTCAAGGTTTGATTGACAGAAGAACCATTTTCAATTCTAGGGTCCTGAAAAGAAAGAATACTACACCTAAAAGAATGTTTGTGGTCTACGAAGAACACTTTAGCATATATGCATATCAGGGACTTCCTCGTCAATGTCATTATGAAACACCAAACAAAAATAGTATATGCTTATTTAGGTTTTTTAACGGCAGTGGAAACTTCCGTAGTTCATCCGTTTACACGACAATGAAAAGACACCACAAACACTTGTATGCAAACAAAGGACTTGTTCAAGTTGTCACAAGACTGAAACCTTGACTAAAATAATTCGAAGGCTATAAAAAGCAAAACAAATTAACAAGGTATAAAAATAGACATTTAAATTTGTAAAACCGAAATGGAATTAGTCAAGATCGTTTATAAAAAGACAAAAAAAGGTGAAATGAACAACACCAGTTCATAAACAATAAACCAAATACTTAAAGATTAAACATAACGAATTGCACAAAAAAGGCCACAGTAGACGAATGTGTGCTTTCAATTCCAAATCGTGATGTTGCTTATGTCAGAATCCCGGAATTTGTCGTATTTCCCGATAGTCATAAAAGATGGACCAAAGATACCAAAGGGAGAGTCAAACTCGTAAATCTAAAACAAACTGACAACGCCCTGGGTAAAAATTAAAAAGACAAACAGAAAAACAAAAGTACACATGACACAACATAGAAAACTAAATTATAAACAACACGAACCCCACCAAAAACTAGCGGTGATCTCAGGTGCTCCGGAAGGGTAAGCAGAGCCTGCTCTACATGCGGCACCCGTCGTGTTGCTTATGTGATTACAAATCCGGTAAAAAGTCTAATTCGGTAGGTCAAATTCATGAAAGGGAAGGGGATTGTAGTTACGACGTAAGGAACATGTCCGATATCATTTGTGAAACGGTTATTCCATAACGGTTAACCAACTCATAAACGAGGATATGACAATGAAGCAACGATACATTGAATATGCCCGCGGTAATTGATACGGCATTCGTCAAGGTAAATCACTCGGTAATGATGGTTTTTCAATATAGCTTCGACATCACAATTCCGTCGTATAATTGTATTGAAAAAAAAACCACCAACATATATTTTAGGTTTATGGACAATAGAAAATAATACTAGCTTCTAAACTTTATTTGCAAATAGATGAATTGAAATTAATCTAAATACAAACAGTAGAAGCATATCATCAACATTGTTTTTCCTGCCATTTGGTAGAGGTCAAAAGGCTAGTCTGTTTCCCAGCCGTTATTGAAATTCTTGACAATGCCATGTATTTGTATATTCCGAAGGCATACTGAATGTTTTACGGAGGGGACCAACCTATCAAAAGGCATACTTTGTTAGTAGTGAACCAAAATGTATTGATTTTGTTACTCAATATCACACGTTTGCATAGTCCAAATAATTATGACGTCTTGAAAGGCTATTATATTTTTTTTTCTTTGACGCCTTACAGAAAAAAAATATAATAGCCTTTCAAGACGTCATAATTATTTGGACTAACGTTTGCACAGCCCCCATTCCATTCTAAATCTATTTCACAGTTCTACAATCTGTCGATGCTTATAGTTTGACATTGCACAAGGTTTAGTTTTTTCTGACTGTTAATGACCTCTCTAAACTAAACTCATTGGATGTGGGATCTTTCCTGATTGATATTTTAGTCTTAGATACTTTGGTTTTGATATGATTCTTTTTTTATTATTTGATATTGGCTTTGAACTAGCTGTCACTAACTGCGAGAACTCTCAGATCTATACTAATTGCCTTTTTGTTTTTCGGATGTATTATAGCCAGTTCACGTCTGTTTTGTGTTTTGTGTTTTTGTAGGATGTATTTGTATTTGTATCCATATGTTGAGTTTTTTGCCTTTTGCAACTGATTTTTGTCGAGCCTTCGACTTTAGTCGAAAAAGCGAGACTAAGCGATCCTACTTTCCGTCGTCGTCATCATAAGATAGTATCCAGAAGTAAATTTTGTAAAAAAATAAATCCATTTTTTCCGTATTTTACTTTTAAATGGACTTAGTTTTTCTGAGTGGAAACATTACATTCACTCTGTGGTTAAAGTTTTTAAAATTTTAATAACTTTCTTAAACTATCCTGGGTTTGTACCAGACTTGGACAGAAGCTTATTTATGATCATAAGATAGTATCCAGAAGTAAATTTTGTAAAAAGATAACTCCATTTTTTCTGTATTTTACTTTTAAATGGACTTATATTTTCTTCCAGTTAACATTACATACAGTCCGCAGTTAAAGTTTTCAAAACATTAATTAGATTCATTAACTATCCTAGATTTTTACCAAACTTGGACAGAAGCTTCTTACAATCAAAAGATAGTATCAAGAGGAATGTTTTTATTGGTTTTTTTCCTCATTTTTTGTTGAGCCTGCGATTTACAGCAAAAATAGGCGAGACACTGGGTTCCGCGGAACCCTTACAAATTTTTATAGTTTGTTCTCATGTTGTATTGTTACAACACTCTCAGGTTAGGGGAGTGTTGAACTCTCACAAACATATTTAATTCCGCCATATTCTTTATGTGGCGGGGTTAAAATGTTTAACAAATATGGCATTTTGAAACAACGTCATGTCATTATAGATTCTCATACTTAGCTTTATCAATAAATAGATATATTTCGACGTTATGCACATACGTGATTTCCGAAACATACATACTTATTATATGTTAATTTCTAAAAAAATTCTAATCACAGTTCAAGAAAACTCATGTAGCATACTTACCTTTTCATTACATGAGTTGCAACACATACAGTTTCATGCCAATTTAAAGAACAATCAAATTAAGTGTTATTCTAAATAGAAATATACAACATTTCCCTCTTTATTTATTTAAGTAATACGGTGTTAGCCTAAAATGTCTCTTACCAAATATCATCTCTCTAAAAAAAATACATGTGCATCATAAATTTAATTAATTGAAAATTAACTGAAATAAATTTGAACTGTAGACAATGTAAAATACGTGTAATGCGTTACGTCATATATATAAAACACGTGAAAAATTATAAATTAATATGTGCGCATGTTACATACCCCAAAATGGCATATACAAGTATTTTAAAAATGAAATAAAAAAAATCAGTAATCTAATAAACACCATTCTCCCAAATACAAGATTATTAACAAAGAGTTAAATAGGAACTCATTAACTAGTTACTTTGTTCTGCCTCTGGTTTAAATTTCCACCGGAACAAAGTGACTAGTTGAAAAGTTCCAACGGAACATATCAACTAGTAAGAAAGTTCCTTTTTGCCAAATTAGTCAAAACCGGAACTAACAAACTAGCCCAGAAATTCCAACGGAACTTATCAACCAGGCAGAAAGTTCCATTTGGGGAATTAATGCAAAGTTAAAGCGCAACATATTATATTTGAACCTTTCAAAGGGAAACCAAGTTACTGATTACAAAAGTCAAAAGGAACTTATCAACTAGTCACAAAATTCCATTTGGAGAATTGATGCAAAGACCCACATGAGGAGGGGGCATTCTTCCCTCTCTTGAGGGTACTATGAATACTAAATTTGTATGATAATGCAACTTATCCCGTTTTATGAGAGCTATGAAATACAACTAAATCTTGCTGGCGGAGTTTGTTCTTCCCCCTCAGTACATAAAAATTCAAATACATTTTCATTATTTCCCCAAAAATAAAGTTCCATACCCCTTATTTCATATTTGTCCCCAAAGAAACCCCTTTCAGTGCGTTGGGTATTCTTGTAAATTAATGATTTGCTCTTATATATACTGATAATCATTCTTCCCCCTCTTTCTACAAATAGGATCATTTAATTACTACATGTACACATTTTTTTAAACTGGTAATTATCTAATAAAACATCTATAGAAAAATTATTATAACACCAGTAGTTGGGAACCTTAAACAAACATTTTATGATCAACAAAGGAGTTGATTAGAACTTACTGATGCCATAAATCATTTTCTCATGGTCGATACAGGGTGCAACACATTTGTTCTTGTTTCTTAATTAAAAGTATTATCTTGTCAACTTTTTCTGAAACTTAGCGATTTCTCAAATTTGTTAGGTAATAACAGTAAGGCTGATGAAAATATATGCTCTGACGGTACAGAGGTGGGAGGAGAGACTAAGATTAGCTTAAAGTGTAAGCCTTGGAAAGTACTCTTGTTCATTCTACATGTACCTCTGTTTGGAGGAATTTTAAATGACAGTTAAACGCAAACATTCGAATCGTATTTGCATTTTTATTAATTTTGATTAAAAGATAATTTCCCAGGAGGCGCTTTCAATGCAAATATTTTTTTGTGTTAACTTAAGAAAGCAACAACATTTTATCAGGAAACTGATTAGTCGAGTATCATTTTTTTAATCAATACTCTGTACTACCTAGTGATACTCAAGTACTCGTTGACATCCCTACTTTAAACGTTTTGCTTAGTTAACAGGATAAAGTTTGTATGTACAAATGATGTTGGGGATGACTATTTGGAGGAGGGGGAAGAGAATGATTTGTATGTTGACTTCATTTTTATAATACTGTTGCTATAATAGTCATGATAGTATTATGCACAAAAAAACCAAACTCAAGGTCTATTGATGGTTTGTTTTTGTGCTGGCCTCTTTTGCACGAAAGATGTATTTGCACTTTTGTACTTGATTGATTTCTGTCGAAGAGTATTCATTTTCATCCTATTGAGCTTGTCTTGTGTAAAATTTGCATTTTCAGCTCTTACCAATAGACCCCTACCACTTCCCCCATATTTAGTGCACTTACAAAGTGGGTAAAATGCTAATAAGGTCAAATTTTCATGCAGTTTAAATCAAATTTAAATAGCACAAGTTGCTATTATCAAATTATTTTAAAGTGTTTACACAATCAGACGTGGCAATACTGGGATGAAGTACTATTATAAGAAGAGACATAACGTACAAAAATACCTGTACTTATCTTCTTACTGGAAGTATTAGATACATGCATATATGTATATAAACTGAAATGTTAGTTCAGTGATAATGGACGTCATACTAAACTCTGAGTTATACACTATATATATATATGTACATGACGCTTTCAATAGTTTTCAGTGTTCAAGGTTCATTCCTTCACTGACGGAAAATGCCAATTATTTGAAGTTTTGTAATAAAAACAATCATATTATCATGATTATAATCCCAAATTTTAAATTGTACATTATGAAAATGTTTTAATTCTTTAAATCATTTATATGTCTGATGTTAAAAATTGCTTGTAAAAGTAGAAATGTGCAAAAATATATGTATTGTAATACATTATTTCTAATGGAAATGTACGGAAACAACTATTTTTCATACCCCTTTGGCTATATATGTTATGTTCTGTGTAAATTGGATTAATTATTTATTGTGTTAATATTGACCTGATTAAATAATAAACATGTGTCAAATTAATAGTATGTTAAAATATGTTTTCAAATTTAATAATATACTAGAAGACGTCAGTAGTAAAAGATTTTGTTTTTGAAATTTTTGGAAATCCAAAGAGTTGTTTGCACTTAGAGACTCTTCTTCAATTTAACACCCCCTTGGAGGACAAAAAAATGTTTAAGGATGAAAAAGATCATATGAAAAACAATTGCATATATCTATATATAGATAGAAAAAACAGAGTAACTTTGCCCTTATATCTAACATCTTACATGTATATACTAGGAGAGTTTTACCTAGCTGTGTTATCAACAGTTAATTGTGACTATCATAATTCTATAATTTTCTATATTTCATAAGTACTGATAGATGACGGTAACACTGGGTAAGACTGTATGGTTTTGTCAAGATAAAAATCAATTAGCCATATAGAGACAAAAATATGTTGAACTTGATCATCAGAAATAGCCGTAATCTGAGCATAACAAATAAAAAAATGAGAATTTGTGAAATTTATAAAATCAATATTTGTTCATGATACATGTACATATAGTTATGATTTCTTCTTAATATAGTCCCAATTATAAAAAATTATACATACAGGAAACAACTTTGATAAAAAAATGCCAGTGTTTGATAATCTGACTTCTGGTACCAGGTTTAAAGTTATACTATCAGTATGAAAGCATGATAATTATGATACTGATACTTGTTAATTCTGAAGTTGTACATGTAGTTCTTTTTATAAATGGTATCTTTTTTTCTTTTAGGCACTTTAGAAAGATTCTGATCTGAACAAAGTAAACTAAGGAGAATTCATATTTTAAGCCTTCATTTTACATCATGTCGACAACAGAAGAAGCCACTCCTGCCGCAGAAACCATTACTGTAACCACGGTAACAGTTACACCCTCAACTACAACAACAGTTACCACCACTGCAACAACACCACAGAAACACGCCCTTGTTTTCAGAGTGAATAGAAAAATAGGAACAAGTTTTGTTTATTTTTAACCTTGAAATACTTGAATATTAATTATACAAAATCGCCTTGTGATATGTGAATTTTACCCCCAAAAAAGAAGATGATTTTGATCATTCTACCAAATTTTTCAACAGTGAGTCCCCATCTTTACTAGCCAAGGGTTACAATTAAGTCCCATTCTCTCCACTAGCAGACCGGAAACTAGAGAGGAGGGGTAAGAATCCTAACCCTTGGATAGCAAAGATGTTGGAACTTAAAATGGCACATTTATAATGTTTATTTTGGAGGTTTAAGTTTACTTAAAGGTGTATAATATGATAATTCGTCTTGATTTTTTTAATTCCATAACTAATTATATGAACATTATTATAACAGACTGTAATTTTGGAACTATAGATGTATGCAGTTCAGGAAAAATCTTTTTTCTTGATATAAATTTGTCAGTGGTTTAAAGGATATATCACCAGTCGAATATTGTGGGCAAACTAGATTAGTATATATACTTTTAGCCCACAGAGGTTTTCTTAATTATGTGTTTTATACATAGACAAAAAAAAAAAAACGGAAAAAGAAAACAGTTTTATCTATTTAGAAATTATTTTGAAGTTTTTATTATTGCAAAAAATGCAACAGGTTTTTAATCGCAATAATTTGAACTTGAATTTTGAAATTCCTAATATAAATTAAACATGATTTTTCTCCATTTCACACGAATTAAAGTCACATTTTAGTCTTAAATGACAAAATCACAATAATAATGCATGCAATAATTTCAGAATTTACAGTAATTATTGAATTGGTTAAATGATAGTAACCATTTTTGATCAAATCTATGAATAGTGTAGAAATATTGACCAATTTGTACGATTCTTTTTTTAAAGACAAAAATGATCCTCTCAGACTTCAAAGAGAAGGAATTAGCTTTAAAGCTAAAATGATAGGAACTGAGGAAGTTCCTGAGGCAAGAGGAGACAAAATGTGTCAGGTCAAAATCCAGAAGTTTAAAGCAGAAATCAAAGCTTTAGGTGTTCACAAACAGAGAATCATTGTCAACGTATCAGAGGAAGGAATCAAACTTGTAGATGTTAGACATGGGGTGAGTAAAAGAGAGATTAAAAATTATTCATGGGTATAGGGAAGTTTTAAATTTTAGATTTTTGACATGCAATTATCTAGATTTGATTAGCAGATATGTACAAAGTAAGTTGAAATAAATTAAGAATCATAAGTAAAAAAAAAATTGTTTTAGTTTCAATTTATTAAAAGACATGACAAAATTAAAGGTCAAATATCTTAGACATGAACTATTCAAAGGTGTACCTATCTACATAGGTACACCTTTGATTAAACAAAGACAAAGTAGCACTTGTAATATTAAAATAAAGATTTCAGTCATTTGAGAAAACCTTGAAAAGTTATAGGTGTTCAGAATCACAAAATTTTAAGCTTTTATTTATCAAGGGTGTAGTATTTGAAAGCCACAATGGTCTGAACGACTATAATCTGTTGGTATGAATGTTCTTATTCTTCATTGTAGCCTTTCTGTATTAATCTATTGTTAATGACATATTGGCAGCTGTGGGGATGCACATTGTTTAAACAATATTTGACTCAACCAACATAAAATGGCTTTTGTTCAGCTGATCTTTTTTGAAACATTACTGAGTTTTTAAGTTATTAGTAAACAAAATAGCATTTTCAAATTTTATACATTTATCTCTAAAATTTCTAAAATTTCTGAATCATTTTTATGAAAAATTATTTATTTAAAAGAGGGACGAAAGACACCAAAGGGACAGTCAAACTCGTAAATCTAAAACAAACTGACAACGCCATGGCTAAAAATGAAAAAGACAAACAGAAAAACAATAGTACACATGACACAACATAGAAAACTAAAGAATAAACAACACGAACCCCACCAAAAACTAGGGGTGATCTCAGGTGCTCCGGAAGGGTAAGCAGATCCTGCTCCACATGCGGCACCCGTCGTGTTGCTTATGTGATTACAAATCCGGTTAATAGTCTAATTCGGTAGGTCAAATTCATGAAAGGGAAGGGGATTGTAGTTACGACGTAAGGAACATATCCGATATCATATGTGAAACGGTTATTCCATAACGGTCAACCAACTCGTGGTGACGTCCGTAAAATTTACGAAGGGATGATTTCAACTTCACCATTTGGAACTCTTGGTTTAATAGCTTCCTTGTGAGCAGTAACCCTCTATCAAGAAAATCATGATAGGAAATGCAAGCACGGGAATATCGTATTAATTGGGAGATATATACCCCGTATGCAGGTGCTGCTGGAATGTTGCTACTTAGAAATGGAAAGTTCACAATTGGAAAGCTGAACTCATCTCTTTTGTCGTAAAGTTTTGTCTTAAACCGACCCTCATTGTCAATTTCTAGATGTAAGTCAAGATATGAAGCCGACTTAACTGTATCTGTAGTATCCTTTATCTCCAATTCGATGGGATAGATGCGATCCACATAGTCACCAAATTTTGAATTGTTTAGTGAAAGAACGTCATCTATATAGCGGAAAGTAGAGTTAAAGGATATTGCTAACTTCTTATCTTTCTTCCTAAGAAGTTCCTGCATGAAGTCAGCCTCATAATAATAAAGAAACAAGTCAGCAAGTAGAGGGGCACAGTTTGTTCCCATTGGGATGCCGACAGTCTGTTGAAAAACACGTCCTCCGAACGTAACAAATATGTTGTCAATCAAGAAATCAAGCATCTTGATAATATCGGTTTCAGAGAATTTTTTGTTTGAATCAGAATGGTTCTTTACAAAGTATGATTTATCCCTCCCTAAGACAAGATACTTGTATCTACGTTGGCCATTCTTTTTTATGAAGCATAGTAATACCAACTCTTTTAATTTGTCTTTTAGTTTGGAATGTGGAATACTTGTGTAAAGAGTAGAAAAGTCAAATGTTTTAATACTGTTACAAGATGAAAGAGAGTTAGATTGTATGTACTCTAAAAGATCTTTGGAATTTTTAAGTATCCACATCTGATTCACGCCACCTCTAGAATAGGCAGTTTCACAATAACTTTGAAGCCCGTCTTTGATTGCTGATAAAATGGATGTTAATAATTTAGAAAGGGGTTTCGTGGAGCACTTGGAAGACCCAGCAATATACCGTTGTTTGTAAGGACACTTATGTAGTTTAGGTATCCAATACAGTGATGGAAGATCCAGTTCTTCATCTGTGGTTGAAATACCAAAGGAACAAAGAACAGACCTATGATTATCCAGGATTTCCTCTTTGGTAAGTGTCGTGAGGGTATATGTTGGGTTTCCAAGTGAATTGTCTATACCTAATTCGTTTATCAAGCAATTAATGTAATGACTTTTACAGATAAAAACGATGTTATTTGGGGCTTTGTCTGCGGGGACAACAACATATTCATCATGGAGGTCAGATAGGTGTTTAGCAACATTTGGATCTTTGAAGATTGACGTAGCCTGGGCATTGATGGACCCATTCAGTTTCTTAATTCTGATTTGTATTAACGACCTCACTGCCTTAATCCATTCGGATAGAGTGTCTACGTCTTCCTTCTCGCGCTTAGCCCATTGCCTGGCATAATCCTCGACTGAATCCATCAAAATTTTAAAGTTGTGTTTCCAATTGATGGATTTAGGCTCACGATATTTCGGACCTTTCGATAACACGTTTCGTAGAGAAGTGTTATTAACAATGTTAAATTTAACATATGATTTACTACTTTCGTGAGTTTTAGCATTGTTTTTTTTTTGATAATTGATGGTTTCACTGTTAAGCAAACTATAGTATATTTTACAGGTAGTAGAGCATTCACATCCAGTACACAAAGTATCTTTTATATCAAGAGATATGAGTGATTCTAGGGCCTTTGGTTATATCTTCAGTACAGAGGAGAAAAAAACATATATTTTATGGCATCAAAACAGAAAAAGCAGTATGTAAAATATAATATCTATTGACATGAGCTCCCTTTCGATTGTTAAAATTTTTATATTTTACGTTTCCGAGTTAAGGGGTTTTATTCATTTAAAAAGGGGGATTTTCTAGTTTTCGGACAATAACTCAAAAATACTTTCAGCAGTTCTCATGAGACTTTGGTGAAATGTTTGTATTTATTGACATAAGCTCCCTTTCTATTTTTATCAATTTGAGATTTTATAATTCCGAGTTATGGGATTTTATTCATAAAAAAGGGGTGATTTTCCAGTTTTCGGACAATACCTTTAAAAGTGCTTTGAGCAGTTTTCATTAAACATTGGTGACTGGTTTATATCTATTAAGATAACCTCCTTTTAGTTTTTCATAAATTTCTGATATGACATTGAAAAGTTATTAAACTTTATTCTTTGAAAACGCGGAGGACGTATCATGCGCTCATGGCGCAGCTGTTTATTTTTTATTGTTGAAGGTCATATGGTTGCCTAAAATTGCTTGCATTCACTTCATTTGAACTTGGTGGTTTGTTGTCTCACTGGCAATCATACCGCATCCTTATTATTATCTAGATAAAATCTTTAAAAATTTTTTTTGTAAAAAAGCAGACAGATAAGGCAAAAATTAATGTAATTCAGTTACAAAGTTGATGAAAACAATTTTACAAGCAATCATCAAATACAAATTACAATACAATGATTGAATGAAAAATATTTTTCATTATATGTTTTTAGTCTGAAGTTGTTGTCTTGACACTGAGAGATTTGTTTCAAGTAATATTTGAAAGAAAAGAGAAAGAAATAGAGGAAGCTAAGAAGCAGCAAGAATTCCCAGAAAATAAAGAAGAGAAACAAGATCCAAATGGTAAAATATCTTTATAGGGATATTTTGCTTTGAGAAGAAAAAATTTGATAATAGTTATCAAAGGTACCAGGATTATAATTCATTACGCCAGACGCGCGTTTCGTCTACATAAGACTAATCAGTGACGCTCATATCAAAAAAGTTATAAACCAAACAAATACAAACTTTAAGAGCACTCAGGATCCAAAATTCCAAAAAGTTGTGCCAAATACGGATAAGGTTATCTAGAATAAAGAAGAAGAACCCACCAGTTACATACATGTTTAAATGTAGGTAATGTAAGTTGAGATTATCATTGAGGACCTAAAACATGAAGCCTCTTAAGATTGATTGTTACACACATTTAGAGGAATCTGTATTATAAATGATCACATAATTGATGTAAAGACCAAGATCTAGGTACAGTAATACGGTAACTCCAAGAGTTTAATAAACTTTGCACTATTCTGCAAAGTTCAGACACAGTATAAAGAAATTTGAAAGGACTATCACATAAAGATATGAACAAAATTTATTTTAATCTGCTGTTGTTGAAAATTTAGAAAACTAATGACCACTTCTGATATTTGGATGCTGCAAGAAAACCAGCCTATAAATGTATTTTTGCGATACAGTTATCTTAAAAGAAAAACCTCCATGAACAATTCAGGAGGAATGTGTACTCTGTATTAAGGCATGATATAGGCCAAACCCTCTGATCTTTATTTTCCAGTGTCAACCTTTTTTCTCTGCCATTTGTCCTCTTATACCTTATATACTATTGTTTTAAAAAAATGTTGAGAAATAAAGTGTTTTTTGGGGAAAATATTTGATGCATCACCTAGAAAACTTCTGGAGTGGCAGAATATTGAGGAAAAGTTGAAAATGTGAGAAGCATCCTTAAAATAAGATTTTCTCTTACAGTCATCAAATTAGATGGAGAATTAAATACAGAATCAAACACAGATGAAGAACCTGTTTATTCAGTAAGTCATTAATGGGTTAAATATTGCTTTCTCTTGGACTTTTGGTCATAAAACTTTACTCAGTATTCGACGTACAAAATTTATGCTTGAAAAACCAAATCCAGTATTTTCATTGGTTGATTTCTGAGTCTTGTGAACAATAATTGTGCTCAAAATTTTCATGACAATAGTGTTGAATAAAAGGAATAAATTGGGTCCTTGTCCCTTCTTATTCAAAGTAAGAAGAAAAAAGCGTTTAAGTTTTTGCTTTGTATGGGTGCTGAATTATTTATAAATATATAAAAAAAAGTATGAGATGGGTCTTAAAGAAAAAAAAAATAACCCATGGTTATATGTTGATGTCCGTGTTTTTAAAATTTTTCTCTTTTTTTCTTTTCCTGTACTTGTGCAAAAAAATGATGTCTTTCAGATTGCCAGTGAGTCTGACACATTTTTCGAGTTTAATAATAAATGTTTTTGTCAATTAAGCCCATTGCAAGGGTTATTAGATGTTGTTATGTGTTCTAACAAGTATAAGTGAAAAAATGTAAATGACATGAGTAAAGGAAGATAACCTTGATTGTGTTTATGTCATTGAGTTTTTTGCAAGATTATCTCCCTTTCATAGTGTTTGTTCAGAATTTGAAATTACAGTTTACAACAAGTGTACAATTACTTTATTACGGAAGCCGTTAGGGGACACAAAAAACATTAGAATTTTTTTTTTTAATTCGAGATCACGATAAAAAATATATCGTTATCTCGATGAAACGAAATTGTTATATCGAGATCTTGGATTATTATATCGTTATCTCGATTCATTATATCGTTATCTCGATAAAACGAAACTTTTCTATCGAGATCTCGGATTATTATATCGTTATCTCAATTTATTAAAACGAGATCTCGGATTATTAAATCGTTATCTCTGTTAAATATATCGACATCTCGATAAAAATATATCGTTATCTCGATAATACGAATCTGTATTTCTGAATTCATCATTTTAATGTTATCTTACAAATATTCAAATTAATATCAGAAAAGATTTAATAATTCGAGATAACGATATAATAATTCGAGATCTCAATATAACAGTTTCGTTTTCTCGAGATAACAATATATTTTCTATCGAGATAACGAGATATTAAACCGAGATAACGATTTAAAAATCCGAGATCTCGATACAACAGTTTCGTTTTCTCGAGATAACGATATATTAAACGAGATAACAATATAATAATCCGAGATCTCGATTTGATAAATCGAGATAACAATATAATAATCCGAGATCTCGATTTGATAAATCGAGATAACGATTTAATAATCCGAGATAACGATTTAATAATCCGATATCTCAATAAAATAATCCGAGATATCGTTATAATAAATCGAGATTTCGATATAATAAATCGAGATAATGATATAATAAATCGAGATAACGATTTAATAATCCGAGATCTCGATATAACAATTTCGTTTTATCGAGATAACGATATATTTTTTATCGAGATCTCGGTAAAACGGTAATGTTTTATCGTGATCTCGAATTAAAAAAAAAATTTTCTAATGTTTTGTGTGTCCCCTTGCGGCTTCCGTAATTTCTTTTTAGAATACAAATCGATTAGAAAAAAGTAATGGAAACAGTATTCAAACTAATAACATGACTTATGCAAACAGCTTTGGCCTTTCAGATTTCTAATGGGATAAACACTTTTTTAAAATGCAGTATAAAGTCATTCCAAACTGATCAATTTGTGAAAACATTAGTCCATTTAATTTTACCTCTAATTACCAATGTCTGACTATCTTTTTCATAAGAAAAATACTAGTGCTAAACTATATAATTTAAATATGAACTTAACAATTTTCTGCAGTTGATCAGTTTATAGGAATGAACCAAGATTTGGAACTTGAAATAGTATAAATATTGGGCTGATTTTATAGTTTATAAGTATATACAATGGATTCATTTATTTCTGTGGGAACCAATTTTTGTGGATTGAGGAAAACTATTTGTTTTTGTAGATTCTTGATTTCCTTGTTTTAATTCCCACTTATTTTTAGGGGACAAAAAAGATCAAACTCAAACTGTCTGCTGAAAAATGTATTTAAAAGAATTATCTTTCTTATGATACCACCATTTTTATGCCCCGCCATAGTGGAGGGGGCATTGAGTTTTACCCTTGTCCGTCTGTCCGTACGTACGTCCGTACGTATGTCCCAAAGTTGGTTTCTGTTCTCTAAATTTAGTTTGCTTCAACCAAATGTTATGGAACTTATACAAAATGCTTATTACAACAAAACACAGATGAAGTTTGAAGTTTGGTGGCGTCACATTTACCGTTCTAGAGTTATGACCCTTTACAAATGGAAAAATAAGAATCTAATATCTGTTCTAATAAAATCAATGATGTAATTGTGAAAATTAATTTTAATACTGGAGTTATCTTTCTGTGTCCTTAATTGAAGTTGAATCAACTACAAATATGGACAAAGGAAGATAACTCCAATTTTTAAAAATGAAATTAAACCAACTACAATTATGGACAAAGATAACTCCAATTTTTAAAAATAATTAGAAGGATGTACGGTGACCTATAGTTGTTAATTTCTGTGTCATTTGGTCTCTTGTAAAGAGTTGTCTCAATGGCAATCATACCACATCTTCTTATTTATATGCTCTATAATTAAAAAAGAAATGACATACTTACCATTAACCCTGTGTATTGTATCAAACAAAAAACAAAACAAGATAAGTATCAAAACCTTGGCCCCTGGAGACAATTTGATCTACATGATTTAGAATTTAGCTTCTTTTTCCATTATGTTAATTGATCAACAAATTAACAATACAATTAAAACTGATTTTTGTTGTTACATGTTTAAAAGTAATGATTTTTGTTCTTTGTGCCGTTCTATTTTATATCATAAATCAAAAGTTTTTCAATTAAAAAGAAATTAAAAATTAAATACTAATGGCTCGAGACTTCATACATTAACCTTTGTTATGATTTAGCTTCTTTCTCCATCATATTAACTAATAAAAATAACTTGGAATAATGTTTCAGTTTGTAAAAACAAGCTGATGTTGCAGTTCTTTCATTACGAACATTAAAGGATTTAGAAAAATTAACACATAAACATTTTTTGTAAAGTAATGAATAATTTGCAAGTTCAATCACCATTAGCTATATATAGACAAGGCATTAGTTTTAATAACACCTAAACAAAGCAGATTCCTGCTAAACAAGATAATACCTGTATCCAACTGTAGAAAATGTTATTTTTTGATTTCGAAGACTATATACTGGAATTATATGGTATTGATTTTCCTGTAGAAAATTTGTTTAGAAGTTTCGAGAAGTTTGAATATTTGTTTTCAGATTTTGCTTCCAAATCAAAGGAAACACGCATTCTGTGTATTTCTGTGCTTTTCCAAAAAGCTATGTCTTAGATTGTTTTTAAGCTAATCAGTTTTTAAGTAAAAACCCCAAATTTATTTTGCATATGGCCAATAAATGCATACTTGAGCTCATGATACTTCAAATTTTGAAATAACAAAAGTATTTTATATGATAATATTATATATATCAAAAATCAAAAATTAAAACAGACAGTTAATTTTAATTGTAATGGTATGAAATAGAAAAATGTTAGTAAAACTATGATAGTATAATAAAACTGTTAAGGGGATATAACTCATATGTTTCCACCAACAGGGGAGACAATGTGTGCTCTTTATTTATTATTTAATTTAAAAAACACATTAGAGTACTAAGAATTCTCTTTCAAACCTATTCCATCTCCAGAATGGTTTTATGACATGTATGTTCTGTTATAAACAATTTATTTTTACTTACAGATTATTTCATATTAAGTATAGTTTTTTTAAGTCTAAATAATGTTACATGTATAAAATATTGAATATTTTTTATTAATACAAAAATATATTATACTATTATCCCAATAGGAACTATATATATATTCACATGGAAAAAAGTATTGCAACACCAAATTGAAATTGAAATTAAAAAAAAACACTTTTAATTGTTTTGTAATATAATTTGGTAAAATAGAACTATTTAAACATAATTTAAATATCATCTGAGTTTAATCAATAAATATCGACTCGATAAGTTTTTATCTGCACATGCAGCTACTGTATCCGTAAACAGCAAAACAGATGTTTTCATCCTCATTGTTTTCAACACTTTAAATAACCAAGTTTTTTAAGTTATGTGATTGACACCTTGTAATGGGTCCTCGACAACTCTTAACTGCAGCAAGATGGCAGATTATCAGCATGAGAGAAGCAGGGATGTCGCTGTAACAACTGCACGTATTGTTGGTCATCACCATTCCACTATAAGTCGTTTTGAGAATAAAAATCAAGCACTAAACGATGTTAAAGACCTTCCGAGATAAAGAAGACCCCCTATACCATTTGCTAGGGAAAATCAAGCATAATGAAGGTTGGTCAGAAGGAAACCCATTGCATACAATACAATCCTAAAAAGAGAGTGGTGGGCATACAGGAGCCTTTCAACAATAACTGTTCGAGATCTAATCATCGCTAATGGTTATCGTGCGTGCGACAAGACCATTTCGGAGACATTTGCTTACGAACAGACACACAGTTTTCCGTATCCAATGTAGTGCAGAGCTCGTTAAAGTTGAAAATAAGCATCGTGGAGGAAGATCCATTGTTCCAAAGGAATCCAGTTCATCTTCCTTGGACGGATCGTAGCCTGGATTTGAACCATACCGATCATATATGGGACACTATTGGGCGGAAAGTGCGCGAAAGGACCCCAGTTCAAACACATCATGAAATAAACGATGCCCTTCATCAGAAATGGTTGCCGCTACCTTAGCAACAAATTAGTCGATTTTTGGCAGGAATCAGAAGACGTTTAGATGCAGTTATCCGTGTGAATAAAGGCTGCGCACAAAGTACTAATTCTTTGGCGTATAACGATCAACCATGATGTGAACAGTCATCTGAAGATTAATTTTGAAAAGTCTGACATTGTAAAGTTCGACTACAGTAAAAGTTGTAAAATGCATTTTTTTGTTCAAAAAAGACTTCATTTTGTTATAAAAATTGTGGTTATATAAATCATTTTTTTTCAAACATTTTTTGTTCGTTTCAATGCCAATGTTATCATAAACTTTGTTTTAATAATATTATACAAATATTTTATTATATTTCATCCAAAAAAAGAGGCTGAATTTTCAAGTTTTAAAAAATCAAGGTGTTGCAATACTTTTTTCCATGTGTATATAATGGATATTATGAAATATCAGAACCCATCTAAGAAGTTAGTTACGATGTTGTGGTGATTTTGGTTGTTGTTAGTAATCGTTGTTAGTTTAATGTGGAAGAATGTATGATGAAATAGGATGCAATTGCTGTACAGCTTTCAGACTCTTCAAATCCAAGTTAGTTACCTGTTGTTATCTATGTTTGCAGATTTTGTCATTACTAGTATTACTTCTTCACGCTGTTAAAACATTTATTTTGTTTTCGTTGTGTTCCTATGGCAAATAGATCAATTGAAAATGAGGCAGATTTTGATCTTAGGATAAAATAGGATGCAATTTCTGTACAGCTTTCAGACTCTGTACATTCTTGTTAGTTACCTGTTGTTATCTATTTTTGCAGTTTTTGATGTTATTACTTTTTCACGCTGTTCAACACTTATTTTGTTTTTGTTGTGTTCCTATGCCAAATAGATGTCTTGAAAATGAGACAGATGTTCAGAAAACTAATTTGTCCTTACTACTTAAGGATACAATTTTTGAAACATTTTTACTACCAGCATTATTACTATACATTTTTAGCTCACCTGGCCCAAAAACATCATTGTCCATTGGGGTTGCCAACCAATATGTCTGACATGGCTAAAAATAGAATATAGGGGTAAAATGCAATGTTTGGCTGTTATCTAGAAAACTGTTAAAAAAAGAGAAAATCTGACGGGGGCAAAAATGTTCATTATCTCGAAAATTATAATAGATAGAAAGAAACTTTGATTTACAAAAAATGATCTGCAAGACAAGATCTACAAATAATTCATTAAGACCAAAGTTTTTGGTCGACTCTTTATTGAAGTTATTGCCCTTTAGTTACGATTTTTCCCAGTTTTTCATTTTTGCCTATTATCTTGAAAGCTATAATAGATAGATGGAAATTTAAAAAAAACAAACAAAAATGATCAACAATACAAGATCTACAAATAAGCGATTATGGTCGAAGTCTTCAATTGACTCTTTATTGGAGTTATTGGCCTTTAATGATAACTTTTTCATTTTTTTGGCGTTTTTTGACTATTATCTTCAAACCTATATAATATATAAATAGACACTTTAAAAAAAGAAAAATGATCAGCAGGAATAGATCTACAAGTTCATGAACTTGGCTAAAATTGTCTGTTAACTCTTAATACTGTTTCCCCTTTAATGATGATTTTTACAAAATATATGGCTATAGTTGAAGATGCAGATGAGCAACACAGGCTCTAAAGCGTCTCTAGTTATAAGTGAATAGTAGTATCATTGATTTTAGAAAACTATGCATTTCCAGATATGATTATGCATATTGTTTTGTTTTTTTAGAATTTTGAAAAATATTTGAAAAGGGTTTAACAGATACTTTTCCTTAGCCCAGTGATCAGGTGGGTTTTGTAATTTTAACCTGTCATCAATATTAACCAAGTTTTGTAAAAAAAAATATTGAACACAAAAACAATTCTCAATTCCAAGGTATCATATTTATAATCTGTTTATTGCTTAGGTGATGTCAAAGACGTATGCTTATGAAGTCATACATTTTCCTTCTACTCATCTGAAAAAAACTAAATACACTCGAGAAGCGTAATATGAAAAATGATCACTAAAAATGATCACTAAAAATGATAAAAAAAGGAATGGTTTTTGAACTTTCATGTGCACATGTTTTATTTTATAGGTACCTACAAACAATAGACTAGTAAAAGAGAGAGCTGGAAGTTCATTGGTAGATTTAGAAAGTGAACTTGAGACTATTGGTTAGGTAACTTTAGATTCATTTGGAATAGGAATAACATGAGCTGTTGTGGGGTTAACGTCAATGAGACATCAGCATAACAACACAAATAACTAAAAGACATCTAGAGGTTAACATACAGCCTTCAACAATAGACAGATGTCCATGCAATATGAGGATATCTTAATAGCTTCAAATAAAGAATTTTACAGAGACTACCTATCATATCCTATAAGTTTATTCCGATAACCTTTGTGTATACACTGGTATACAGAAAACAATTATAAGAAAGTAACCCTCTGTCACAGCGATGGGGAAACATGAGGTTTTCATAGAAACATTTTAACATGTACTGGATTGTCTTTAAAAAATGATTAATAACAAAGTAATAATTTGACGAAATTATGTTCCCTTTTCACATTTAAATATAATAACTGGCTTTCAAGTAGAAAAACTTATTAATCAAGAGGTTGTCTTCCCGAATTTCTACGTTTTTGACTGTTTGGAAGTAAAATCTTGTTTGAACGCGTGAAAAACATTTAAGTTCTGATGATTCTGATTCCTTTGTTGATCTTTTGTTCTGTGTTGGGGTATTTCGTGGCTGTATGATACTCAAAGCAAATGCATCGTGTAGTTTTTCGTTTCCAGCTCCTTCAGTATGTGGTTTGAACAAATCACCATCAATATACAGTTTGTCTCTTACCAGGAGTATTTTCTTTTTTCCCTTCTGGGCTGTTTCGCTACCAGGTATAACCTTTTCCGTTTTTGTTTGATTTCTTTTGGAAATTACTCTTGAACTCAAAAACATGTCCCTTTTAATTTGAATCCGTTTTTTCAGTATAATTTCTTTATCCTTATTTGATACAACTTTTGCTAAAATCGGACAATTACCTCTGCAACCACTTTTCCTGAATCAGTGAACTGAAACAAAGTCGACTCTTTTGTCAATATTTAACTTTTGTTTGATAAAAGAATTAAGTGTATCTTCTGTGTTTTATCAGAGATCTTTCTTCAGCACTTGAATCCCCAAATTACAAAAAAAAAAAATAGTTTCATAAGAAAAAAAAAATTGAATTGAAATGTATATATAGTTTAACATGTTGTGTAGAAGCACAAAAACTTTGGAAATGTCTGTCTTCAATGTTGCTGCTCTTTATCAAACTGCAAACAATAAAAGGAAAAGAAAGATTAGAAAATGTTTGTTTATCTTTTTGGAAGTATGAAATCTGTTAATATAAAATAAAAAAGCTTTAAGCAATACTTGGAAACTTCTGTCAGTTATAACACAAAGGTTATCAGAAAGAGGATTAGAAATGGCAATTGCATTTTTTTGAAATGCTGTGAGAGTTTTGATAATTTTTTGATGGACAGCAAAGCTGAGGCAAGGGAGGCAATTAAACCCCTTATTCCGACACAAAGGACCATGTTGTTTGAATAAGACATACTTTTGTTGAAAATCTACCAACATCATCTCCATCAAATGATCCATGGGGTTCTCCCACATCCACATCCACAGCTGGTGGGGTACCCACATCAAGATCTCTTGACCTTCAAGATATCGACTTGTTTGGTAAAAAAACAGCTTCTCCAGTTGATAAAAATGCTATATAAGAACTTTTTGGAAATCAACCTACAATGCCATCTAGTAATCCAGGAATGCTGCATGCTGGTTAATCAGCTCAGCCAGGGTTTGGTGCTCAACCTCAGCAAGGATTTGGTGCTCAACCTCAGCAAGGATTTGGTACTCAACCACAGAAAGGATTTGGTGCACAAACTCAGGCAGGGTTTGGTGCTCAACCAGGAACACCACTTACAATTCACACTGGATTTGGAAAACAAGGATTTGGAGGACCACCAGCTCAACAAGGATTTGAAGTTCCAACATCTCAGCCAGGCTTTGGAGTACCAACATCTCAGCCAGGCTTTGGAGCACCTGCTGCAAATCCATTTGAACAGCCTATGGTAATGATTCTTTATGCCAATATGTTTAGATAATTAATGAAAAGCAGTAAGGTAGGATATGAAATTTCAAGGATTCTTTTAAGGATACATGCCAACTTCCCCATATCTCATTTTACACCAGGTCTAGAAGTCTTTCATTCTTTATTTAAATTCATAGAATGACAGCCAAATATGTGTACTTTAAGGTTACAACATTGGTTTTGCTTATTTCTAACAGGTCATCAAATTATACTTCACATGAAGAATGCAGAAAACCTCAATTTTAATGTGCAAAGGTGTAAAATACCATTTCTTAAAATAGTTGAGAAATATAGTGAAATACATTTGTAAGACTAAAGTTTCAACGTCACAAAAGCAAGTGGTGAAACCATATTCTTATTACTCGTTGAAACGCATATGTGTCTATTTTGGTGCTATGATATAAGCAAATGGTCCTAAATCATAAATATAAGTTCTTAATGCTGTACACAAGTACTAAGTCGAGGAGATGAGAAATTCCAAGGAAAAAAACAACAAAAAAATTACATCAACATCTGTTCAGCCCTGATTCTTTTGATGAAACGCACGTCTGGTTTACAAATTTATTAGCCTGGTATCTTTGATGACTTTTTTCCACTTATATACCGGTATATGTACTTGAACAAAACACATAGATTTTATAATTCTACATAAACAGATTAATTTATAAAGATCAGAGAGATTAAAAGAAAATAATCTTAATTGATATCTTAGATAGAATGAATGCCTCAGACATACAAACCAATACATTTTCAGATAGTCAAATGCTTTAATCTTTTCTAAAAACATATCCCTTTAAAAATTTTAATGTAACATATAAACAATTTCAAAGGAGTAATTTTCTGTGATTAAGCCTCTATGGCAAGTTATAAATTTTTAAGGAATGACTGTAATACTGTTTCTGTCAATGAAGAAAAACATCAAATGTGGTGTACATTGAATAACTCGCGTAGCAGGTTATTCAAAAGTGTACATTTATCCTTTTTGAAATATGTATTTAGTTGGTTTTATATAAAAAAGTATGAAAAATAGATTATAAAAATTAACTTGTTTACTTTTAAACTTTATTTTATTTGAATGTGACATTGTACTGCATAACAATAAAGGATGAAAAGGGAACAGTCGAAACTTTCTGAGCTATTAACATGATTAAAAGTATTTATATGATAGATTTGATAAAAAAGATATTTCCCTCAAACCTATGGATATGAATGAAATTTGTAAAAGCAATATATAAAAGTTTTATTCTTGATGGAAGGTTTTGAATATTTAAGGGTAATAGTATAATGTAGAATTTTGGGTTATGATAGTAAACATTTTTCATAATTTATCTTCTAAAATCGAATAATAAAAGAATCTTGATCGTGCATTAATATAGGTATCAATGACCCAAAAAACTAAAAGATTTTGATCATGAAGAATGGTGATCACTATATCGACCAAATATAAGATATTGTTTTATAAACATGAAATAAAGTTTGATTTACAGTAAAAAAGTTTTATATTCTAAAATAAAGCTTGATTAACAGTCAAAAAGGGTAATTCTCGATATAGTTAAATAAGCTAAATATGCAGTGAGATTATGAGGTAGCATGGAATTTAAATTTAGTTGAAATAACTAGTTTTGCAGAGAGACTGAAAATTGCAAAACAGTTGAAAGCATATACCCAAAATTTCGACAGTTTATATAAAGTTTAGCATCTTTTATGCCCCCGCCGTAGCAGAGGGGGCATTAAGTTTTACCCTTGTCCATCTGTACGTCTGAACGTCGGTACGTCCGTCCGTACGTCCCAAAATTGGTTTCTGTTCTCTAACTTAAGTTAACTTCAATCAAATGTTATGAAACTTACACACAATGCTTATTACCTCAAATACAGATCAGGTTTGAATTTCGGGGTTGTCCCTTTTATTGTTCTAGTGTAATGCCACTTTACAAATAGAAAAGTTACTGAATTTTGTATTTCCGTACTCTAACTTTAGTTTGCCTCAAATAAAAGCTATGAAACTTATACATAATGCTTATTACATGTACCACAAAATACAGATCACATCAGAATTTGTGTGGTGTCACTATAACCATTTCAGAGTTCTGCCTCTTTACAAATCGAAAAATTGCTGAATTTTTCGTTACCGTTCTATCACTTAATTGTGCCTCAACCAAATTTTATGAAGCTTACATGTATACAAAATACTTATTACATGTAACACAAAACTCAGATAAAATACAAATTTGGGTAGTGTCACTTTTACTGTCTTTAGTTATGTTCCTTTATAACTTTATATGATATGCAAGTGGGGGCATCATCTGTGTCCCATGGACACATTCCCCATTTATTTAAACATAAGACATAACAAACAGTTTGTCATTTGATTATGTTATTTTTTCTTTTTTAGGGAGGTTTTCCACCTGTACCACAGAGACCAGGCTTGGGAGGTCCAGCACCCAATCAACCTAATCCATGGGGAGCTGCAAATTCAGGAATGCACCTACCAAAGATCCATTTGGGGAAACACTTTTAGCTCCGACAAAGATGCAAGGTGAAGGAGGACGAGACTTTCCTAAACCTCAAGCAGATGCTTTTGGAGATCTTTGTCAAATTAAAACCAAGAGACCAGACAAGACTCCTAAACAGCTGTTTGCCCAACAAACTGCTGCTACTAAAAAAACAATTAACGAATTAGCAAAAGCTAATAAACCACAAGTACAGGCAAGTTCAGAAGATCCTTTTGGCACTTTCGATTCTTTTTCTATGCCAGATGCTGCTAACTTCAAGACAACACAAGCAAGTCATGATCCTTTTGATACATCCTTTATAAACAATCCTCTTAAAGTAATGCAACATGCTGCATTTCCTGCTTGCAACAACAATGCAAATACTGATAATAAACCAATTCATCTGCATGTTTCGTCTGCAAACAATGGAGAAAGTGACAGTGAAAATTTGGATATGCCTTCTCCGGAAGGGCCTCCACCGCCTATGCCACCAGAGAGGAAAATTGATAAAATTGCTGCAATACCCCCTGCACTCCACCACGCCCCTCATCAGGCACATCCCACCAACAGCACTCCTGTGACAAACCTGTACTAGCATTACCTCCTAGAAATATGTCATCAGAATCTCAAAAGACAAGTATAATACCCGTTTTTGACCCCGACCTCAGAGCAGAAGTCTGAGTGAAAAATCTCTCGGAGAATCTCAGTCTTGTCAAAATAACTTAGGTGCAAATACTCAAAAGAAAGTTGAAGAAAATATTTATTTAAATGCCTCATATCAAGATAGTGATAAATTGAGTTTAAATTCTTCGTTTTGTGATTGAAGATCCGTTTCAAAGCAATGATCCCTTTGCAGACTGTGATCCTTTTAATACATCAGATGGATTTTCTAAAGTTTTTGACAATAATTCCAATGATCCATTTTCTTCGCCATTTAGCATTCAAACAAAAGGACAGAAAAGTGAGCATTTAGATTCATCCCTGGATCCGTTTGCTGTCTTCGATTTTAAGAGTAATGGTGTTAAAAAAAATATTAAAGTTTCAACAGATTCTAACAAACCAAAAGTAAGTATTCTTAGAGTACAAGCATTGGAATTTAAAGTGTTCTTACTAACATTTAACAATTGTAGATTTGATATAACTGATAGATCCATTAATATTAGAGTAAGAAATGTCCAAAACCATCAATTTTGTAAATTTGATTTAAGTAGAATGTCACATATAAAAAAGATTTGCATGAATTTCATATTTTTAACATAACATGCTTTCCCATCCCTATTGCCTTTTGCTATATACAATGTTTGCAACTGACCAAATGTATAATCATTCCATATACTCCACCATATATTAATTTCATTTATCAAATACTTAGCATTAATATGATAGCTTTTGCATATCTGTAATGTACGGAAGTAAACAAGCCATAATTCCACACCCGGGCTGATAACCCATATCAGGGGCCTCTCGTGCAAAAAACCCATAACAGTGCCTCTCGTGCAAGCTACTTTCGGTATTTCTGGTATCGTCTGTTTATAAATAGGCACTGGCTACGGTTACATTGCATTGAAATCTTACAATAATAAAAAAAGTTTTTGTTACATTGGAGACGAATTGACGGAATGCAGGATTGGGTAAGGAATTAACCGATTTATTGCGAATGTTACAATAATATTTGTGTCTACAGTTACGTTGTGTTACTGCTACATTAATGAACTTCAATGTTATTCCAGCTTCCAAATTTTCACTGTTTCAAAATGCCTCTATAGGAAATGTTACCATTAATACATATATGGAAGTAATGATGCTGTTGAACAATTATAGTGAATTTGTTGGATTCGTTTTTTAACTTCTTTATCAAGTTTTTGACTGTTTTAGTTATTTCATTTGTTTATTTGCCTTATAAAAAAAAAACCAATTGTCGGAGGTATTTATGATAAAGAGATTAATACATGGCCTTTTCCATATCGGCCCGGGTATCGTCCCTCGATCCATATCGGCACCTCGACTACGTCTTGGACTGATATGGGGTTCTCAGGATGATACCTGGGCCGATATGTAAAAGGCCATGTATTAATCTTTATATAATATGTTTATGCCCCACCTAAAGTAGTAGGGGGGTCATTGAATTTTTCTGGTCAATGTATCTGTCATTCCCATATCAGGTTCGACTTATGGTTTAAGGTAGTTTAAAGCTTTTGGTTTAAATTTGATTTAAGATGTGTTTTAAGAGAGCTAATATGGTCATATCAACTTGAAACCTATAACACTTTTGTTCCTTATTAAATGAACTTTTAAAAATAAATACCCAGATTTGCTTATCATACTTATCACTAAAAACGGACATGTGATAGTGAGAAAGTGGTCATCTGTCTTATGGTCACATATTCTTGTTTTAATATCAGCTCAGTTTCTTTTCATTATTAAAATAAATTGTTGTAAAAAGCAAATACGTCATTATAAAATTCAGAATGGAAATGGGGAATGTGTCAAAGAGACAACAACCCAACCAAAGAGCAGATAACAGCCGAAGGCCACCAATGGTTCTTCAACACAGCGAGAAAATCCCTCACCCGGAGATGTGCTTCAGCTGGCCCCTAAATAAAAATGTGTACTAGTTCAGTGATAATGGATGTCATACTTAACTCCGAAATATATAAATGAACTTAAATAAAAAATCATACAAGACTAACAAGGGCTAGAGGCTCCTGACTTGGAACAGGCGCAAAAATGCGACAGGGTTAAACATGTTTTGTGAGATCTCAACCCTCCCCCTATACCTCTAGCCAATGTAGAAAACATACACACAGCAATACACACAGTAAAACTCAGTTAAAAAGAAGCCCGAGTTCGATGTCAGAATAGGAAACAAAAGAAACTAAGCAAAATGACAATGATACATAAATTAACAAAGGACTACTAGCAGTTACTGACATGCCAGCTCCAGACCTCAATTAAACTGATTGAAAGATTATGTTTTCATCATATGAATATCAAGCACATTATAACATATTTTTCTATTTCGGGGACTTGCATTAACTAATGAAAAACAACTGCCAAATGAGTCGAGAAATAAAAGTTTCTGAAATTTCACATTTCGCTTTGGAGTATGATCTTTTATAAAATGTATTTGTTGTGACTTTACATTCTTATTGTACAATGTTCTGTCCTGTAGAGGTATGATCCTCCCATATATATCGGAGCACTCCCACTTGGAATATAGGTTTAACACTTAACAAATATGTAAAAGGATATTTACATAGTGTTAAGGGGTGCTAAAATTTAATAGTTTAATTTACAATGTTAATTTTATTATGATTTGTAACACTTGAAACTTTGAAGAAAAAAAGCATGACCAACAAAAAACCGAAGAGAAGTTGACCATAAAATAGAACATCTAAATAAACAATTAACATATTTGTCATAAGCATCATAGAACTTCTTAATTTCACTCTAGTGATAAGGAAAAGATTTTAAGAAATAAATGGTAATATTATTAATTCGTATAATTTAACAAATTTGATTCGTTTAGGGATAGTCACATGTTAAACTATATTTTCGAAGGAAGAGAGAAAACGGCGTATAGCAAAAAGCATATTGACCGGCAAAGGCATATCGCACGGTTATTTTTAGAATATCTAAAAACCGATATACTTTGTGACGTCATGTAATGAAATTCAGGATATTGTTTAACTTTTTGAAACACATGATATCTGTGATCGATAATTTGACGAAAAAAATCTTCAAATACATAAGATGTCAAAAAAAAAGTAAATTAAATAACAACTAATATGTTGTTATTGTCAAGGAGACAAATTGATGTAATATCTATAAAATTCCAACAAACCTAAATGACGATTTTGATATAAATATGGTCGGAAATTAATAATATAACAAATATAGCCTTTGTATGAGGTCAATACAGGATATATCGACCCAAAGAAGTATATCGACCTCGGACTTCGTCCTCAGTAAATATACTTCTTTCAGGTCGATATATCCTTGTATCGACCTCATACAAAGGCTATATTTGTATAATAATATGTTGCTACATGTATTTCAAATAAATGTAAAGTACTTCCCTCTGGATCAATTAATTCATTGTTAAGGGGACTAAAAGTTTTCATATACCAAAGGGTACTTATGACTAACCAGGTTTGTATGTAAATCTTTTGTATGGAAAATGACTAACATTAATAAAACAAAGGTTGATGATCGTAACAAGGGTCAATAAAAAAAATCATGACAGAAGAGAGACAGAAGATGAGCAAAAGAAAAATGACAAACAAATAACACTTCTCTAAAAATAAAAAAAATCAGCAATGCAAACCCCACAGAATCAACGGTGAACCCACTTGCTCCTGATGAGTAGTTATATATAAGCAGTTCCTTCTCCCAAAATGAAGATTGAGCAAAACTAACCCCACCAAAAACCGGATGTGATATCAGGTGCTCCGAAAAGGTAAGCAGATTGTGTTCCACATCTGGCACCTGTCGTGAGAACATTAGAAAACAGAAAGTAAACTAATAATTCCATTAAATATAGAACAAATGAGTCCACTTTATTATTTACTTTTTATACTATATTGTTAACCTATCTATGCCTTTTTACAGCAGCCACCACCTGCCAACGACCCATTTGATACCTTCTTTAAATAAGTTAGTACATCATACCATTTAGGATAAAAAGAAATAACGAGTTTGAAAGAGTATAAATTTTTTTGAGAGATTTTGTCATAATCTAGAAACAAGTTTTTATTTTTATAATCCCACCAAGAAAGTGTTCAGAAAATGGATTAACTCTTGTTTGTCGCTAGGTTCATCCTAATTTGGTTTAGTAATACGTTGTGGTGAACATTGTTCAATCATATTTTAATCTCATTTATGAAATAATGATGTTAAAAATGCACATTGTTTGCCTCATTTGTTGTTTACTTGTTGGATTATTTGTGCCTACTGTAATAATGTTCCCTTGCCTAATCATGATTCATATACTTTTTTTTCCAGAACATTAATAAAGATCGATACCAGTCGGCAGTCAGCTTTAAAAGATATTGAAACTAATGTTCAAAGAAATTTTATTAAACCATTCACTTTGTTTATTATATATGCAATATAATATAACATACAACACCTCTTTGTTTATTATTATGAACTTAATTTTGAATTCAAGTTGTATATTACAATTGTTTATTCATTTATTTTATATACATTATAATGATTAAAGCAAAAAAATAAGTTGACAATTACACAAGTAAATGGCATGGTCACTGTTGTGTTGTCAATTATTATTTTTTATAGTTTGTAGAACTTTTTTTTTTTTTTTTTTTTTTGCAAAGTTCAGAAAATGTTAACAAAATCTAAATTAAAATATTATGAGTTTACACCACGTGCATTGAATGTAGTGTTTTAAATTTAGTTTGGTATATTGTAAAAAAAATCATGGTGTTATGTCATAGAAGTCCTTTTAAGAATTACAAGAATAATTTTACTGTATCTTGAATTGAAAATATAATTGAGTCTATTTCTTTGCATTTAAAAAAAAACCACAAGGTTAAAGTTCAAGATCAAATGAAATCATTAATACCTTAGTTTCTGTATTCTGTTTTTTTTTTCAGCAAGGTAATACAAGTGCAATACATACTTTTTATTGTTAAATTTATTCATTTATTTATAAATATTTATATGTTTATTTATAAACAATGGAGTAATCAGGTACTGTATAGTTCTCAGTGATGTCCCAACCCCCCTCCCCACGTCCATGTTACTTTGTGACTTGAAATGCAATTTTTTTCAAATTATAGTTATTTCGTTTTTTTTTCTAAACTGTACATCCAAAATTTATGCATTAGTAAAATTCACTAAATTGAAGTTTTATGTTAAAAAAAATTCAGAATTCCAGTAAAAATAGTAAGACATATTACTAGTTAGAACTGGAAAAGGGGTCAAATTTAGTAGAAAAAATATGAGGCAAATAATAAATTGTCTCATAATGTTATTTTAAGTTTAATTATTTTGAACCGTAATGGAAAGTCTATTTAAATTTTTTTGCCAAATAAAAAATACCTTGGAAATAGAATTATGTTTTAATTTCAACTCCACATTAACTACTAGATATCAAAAGATGTGCCTATTTTCAGGTGCAAAATAAAGTTCTATGTTACTTTCTACATTTTCTTTTTCTCTAGCGTAAAAATGTGTTTATTTATTAGAGACTTTAATAGTCTTATGCTTTTGATTTACTGAAAGGCCTTCAAACTATATAACAGCTAGCACATGTGAAAATCACAAATCATGTTAAAAAATGCTTTTTAGTATTTTTTTTTTTAGCAGAACAAATGTGCCTTACTGTTATTGAAGTATTTCTGTTAATGTTTTATATTGAGCTACATCATTAAATATATACATGTTTTGTTCTCTCTTGATTTTATTTCCTTCTATTTTCTATTTCTATTGATCAATTCATGGTTGAAAAGAGGACACAAAGTAGTTATGTGAATTTTTCTAAAGGATCATTGCTTAAGATTAAGGTTTGATGTTAGTGAATTTTTCTAAAGGGTCATTGCATAAGGTTTGATGTTAGTGAATTTTTCTAAAGGGTCATTGCTTAAGGTTTGACGTTAGTGAAGTTTTCTAAAGGGCCATTGCTTAAGGTTTGACGTTAATGAAGTTTTCTAAAGGGCCATTGCTTAAGGATTGAGGTAAGGGAAATTTGCTAAAGGGCCATTGCTTAAGGATTGAGGTAAGGGAAATTTTCTAAAGGGCCATTGCTTAAGGTTTGATGTTATTGAAATTTTTTTAAGGGCAATTGCTTAAGGTTTGACATTTGTTTGATTTTTCTAAAGGGTCATTGCTTAAGGTTTGACGTTGGTGAAATTTTCTAAAGGACAATTGCTTAAGGTTTGACGTTAGTGATATTTTCGAAAGGGCCATTGCTTAAGGATTGACATAAGTGAAATTTTCTAAAGGGCCATGGCTTAAGGATTGACATCAGTGAAATTTTCTAAAGGGCCATTGCTTAAGGTTTGATGTTATTGAAATTTTCTGAAGGGCAATTGCTTAAGGTTTGACATTTGTTTGATTTTTCTAAAGGGGCATTACTTAAAGTTTGAGGTAAGTGAAATTTTCTGAAGGGCCATTGCTTAAGGTTTGATGTTAGTGAATTTTTTTAAAGGACCATCCTTAAGGTTTGACGTTAGTGAAGTTTTCTAAAGGGCCATTGCTTAAGGATTGAGGTAAGGGAAATTTGCTAAAGGGCCATTGCTTAAGGTTTGATGTTACTGAAATTATCTAAAGGGTCATCGCTTAAGGTTTGATGTTGAGTGTAATTTTCTAAAGGTCCATTGCTTCAGGTTTTATCTTTGTGTAAGGTTCTATAGGACCATTGCTTAAGGTTTAATGTCAGTGTAATTCACAAATGGGCCATTGCTTAAAATTTGACATTGACTCTTAATTCTTAACGCCACTTTCAGTACTATTGCTTTATTTCCTTGTCGTAATTTTTAATTGGTGGAGGAAGCAGGTGTGCCTGGAGAGAAACTTAGACCTTTTGGAGGAAAACTGACAAGCCTAGTTAATTTAGATTGGGATTGAGCACACTTGCCACATTGCTGATTCGAACTCACTGTTGACACATCAAATTTGACGTTAAGGTTTATTTTTCAGATGGTTATTAAAGGGCAACACTCATGTAATTAACATTGCGATTTTCAAGAGAGTGTAACAGCTTCAAAAAGGAGGTCACCTTCACCTTTAACACTTCATATGCTCATATTAAAGTTTATTTCCCTGGTACTAAATGAACTACATTTCAGTCCTTGTTATAATGAAGTTAAATATCAATTCTATTACACTTCTTATAATTTGTTCACCAGCCATGTTATGGACAAAGAAAACTTTGTAATAATAGATTACCCAAGTTTCAAATTAGAATCTGTAACTACAAGGCAAAATATTTTCAAATTTCTTAGGTATGTTGATTTGGAGCTCTTCAACAAAGAATTTGGTTTATAACATGAATAACATCTTTTATTTCAAATCACCTGGAATACATAAACACAAAGCAGTGCATTGCAGCTGACTGATGGGTCCATGCTTTTATTTTAAAAGAGGGACAAAAGATACCAGAGGGACAGTCAAACTCATAGATCGAAAATTAACTGACAATGCCATGGCTAAAAAGAAAAAAGACAAAAAGACAAATTATTGTACACAAGACACAACATAGAAAACTAATGACTAAGCAAAACGAACCCCACAACAAACTGGTGGTGATCTCAGGTGCTCCGGAAGGGTAAGCAGATCCTGCTCCACATGTGGCACCCGTCGTGTTGTTCATGTAACATTCAAATGTCTTATTTGCCAGGGAAATACAAATAAGTAAAAAAAACATTACTCCCGGCATATAATCTATATAAAACTCTGCATATGTTTCTAATTAATAATCTACACATCTTGAAACTTTGCATTTTCATTTAAATCTTAATGATTTCTTATTGTCTGCTACTTGAAAAAGATGTCCTAGGGCGGATCAAAGAATTTATGACAAACTTCAATTTTCGCGGAGCGGAGCGAGGCGAATTTTTTTTGGGAGGTAAAATTATCGAAATACTCTTCTAGAGTGGGTGTAATGTAGATATCTCTCTTAGCCAAGCGTGGCGAGAAATATTTTATGATAAAATTAGCGAGAAATTAAAGTTTTAAGTTAAAACCGCCTAAATCCAACCTTGACAACAATCTAAAAGCACCATAATTAGTTGGGACGATGGAAATGTGAAGACTTGACAGATAGAAGGGCGGACCGACGGACGCTAAGTGAGACGAGACAGATGACAGTAGCTCACCTGACCAATATTAGTTTTTGCAAACGAAAATGTCTACTTTTACCAGCGATTTTTAATTGTCTTTTCATAATATATTGTTTTTAATTATTTGATTTTCGGAGGTTTTGCCAGACTTTAGATATACATTTTTCGCCGCAAATACCTAAAAAATCAGGATGAGATGCTTTTACGATGTTTATTTCCTTGGGATCCCATGTAATGCAGTAGTTTATCAGGTACAATAAGCAAAAGATCAACTATGTTTAGTGTATGAAATGATCATAAGGTGTACAAAACTGCCAGACAGGGTTCATCTGACCTTGACCTCATTTTCATATTTCATTGGTCAAGGTTAATTGTTCATGGTTTTGTCATTTTATCAGGTACAATGAGCAAAATATCAACTAAGTTTAGTGTATGAAATGATTGTAAGGTGTACAAGACTGCCAGGCAGGGTTGATCTGACCTTGACCTTATTTTCATATTTCATTGGTCAATGTTAATTATTCATGATTTTGTCAGTTAATCAGATACAATAAGCAGTATGTCAATCTTTTTTGGTTAATGACATGATTGTAAGGTGTACATGTCTGTTTTGCAGTGTTCATTTGACCTTGACCTCATTGTCATGGTTCAGGTTTATTAACATGTCTGTCTGGCAGGGTTCATTTGACCTTTACCTCATAATTTTCATTCAATTATGATTAAAAAATACGTAGGGGAGACATTTCAGCGTGTGTCGTCTTGTTTGAATATATATTAATAATGACTGAAATGAGATATTATTAATTGTCTCATGCAGCAAAGCAAAACGTGGGTTCATGGAAATGCGGATGTTCATTCAACTCTGTAAACAATCTTGACTCTAACAGGTCTCGTTTTATTTTAGAGAAATTTTGGTAAAGTTCGTAACATCAATATCTTGAATGATTTTGAATATCAAGGTCAATCGATTTTTTGAGATTCACTTGTTGTCGAGTATCGAGTTGTGAGTTACAAAAGTCGAGTTGTGAGTTACGAGTTACAATATTAGATTTGCGTGAAAATAGGGAAAACTATTTAAATTGTTTGGTGTACCTCTCGTGTAAAAAGAATGAATGGATTGCTTATATAATCACTACGCAAAGTATGGTTATTTTCTGAAGAAACAGATAGCCTTTTGAAATACAGCGGATGGCTTGTAGTCTAATTATTATTCAATTTCATAGCTAACACCGTCATATTAAAAGTAAAGGGAGATAGCAACTGAGCTATAGTACATATATGTAAAAGACCCCTTCTGCCGATTTCGTTAAGAGTGGGCTCATTGGGACAGCTGAAGATGCAATCTTTGTTAGGGACTTTAACATTTATTGTTGGCACTGGCACTCAAAATTGTGGACATTTAAGTTATATATGTTTACCTTGGCTAGAGGTGAAGGGGGAAGGTTGAGCGCTCATAAAACCTGTTTAACCCCGCCGCATTTTTGCGTCTGTCCTAAGTCAGGAACCTCTAGCCTTTGTTGGTCTTGTATATTTTTTAATTTTGGTTCATCTGTTTGTTTCGGAGCATATAATGGCGTCCATTTTCTTGATCTTGTGTACATTATGTTTCGGGGCCTTCTCGAGGCAGCCTCTAGGTATTGAATTTCTCGCTGTGTTAAAGACCAATTGGTGGCCTGTGGTTGACTTGTTTATTTTGGTTGGGTTGTTGTCTCTTTGACACATTCCCCGTTTCCATTCTTTATTCTATACATGTAGCTGTCAAAGATACTTTTGTAAAGGAGACATAAGACGTAGTTTTGGAATATTTAACTTTCTTTCTAAAAAAAGGGTTATTCATACCCAAATCAATCAAGTTAATTTATGAATAACATGCTGACAAATATACCAATATAACTCTTTTAACGTTTTTTTGGACCCAAAACTCATTGTGCAGTAGGTCGGAAATTGATTAAATTAAGGAGGCTCGAGGGTATAAAAATTTCAGAAAAAAAATAAACATTTGTTTTTCATTACAAATTTTATTTGTTACCTTTTGTAGTTGTTACTTTATCATATGGTACAAATATCATTCAATACAATCAATTCGTGTTGGCCACAGATGACTTTTAAAATGTATACATCATTGAAAAAGTTCCAAATTATCTCCCTTTGGTGGAAAAATGCCATTTTTGGGCTTTAAAATTTAATCTTTTTCAACTCATCGGTGACCTATATTTTTTAATACAATTTCCTAATAAGCTGTACTTAAACTAAATTATTGTAAAATTTGAGAGATTTTTGTAATAAATTTCTTTTTTTATTTCGATATTAACTTTATTTTTCCTATTACTTCAACAGAAAAAAAAAACTTTTACAAATATGTATGCTTCTTTAGAAGGCAGATTGTGAGCGCAAATGAACGGTGACCCCACTTTTTTATTTTCTTTTTCTTTTAACTATAAGATAAAAATCATTTGTAGAAAAATATAGAGAAATCCTATATAAATGATTTAGACCCGCAAACCCCCTTAAGTTTGAATTGTCTATATAAAACGTCAAACCGTTTTTACATCAATATGAAAAAAGTGCAGTTTTAAAGAGTTGTTAGTTATTTGAAAAGTATTTGAAAAACAGATCAATTCAGAGAAATTCAACATTGACCAATGAACCATGACACTATGGTCAAGGTCAGATGAAACAAGCCAGACATATATATATATAGATTCTTACATTGACACCAGTGGATTATCGGATTTATCCAATCGAGATAGTTAAATTATCAATTTTAAAGTCCGAGCCGCCTCGGCGAGGACTTTAAAATTTATAATTTAACTATCGAGATTGGATAAATCCGATAATCCACGAGTAACTATGTAAGAATCTGTTTCTCTAATGATTAAAAAGACATTTTTTTTTTTTGCTAACCGAAAAATCCCTTCGAGTGCCTTTCACATTGCACGAAGTTGTCAATTTTATTAACACCTGTTATCAAATTTTGATTCATTCAGTTAGCTAAAAAGGTCATGACCCTTAAAATAATCCAATGATCTTTTGAGATCACCAGCAACCACACGTTGATTAAATTTTTTTATACAATGGGTTCGCAAAGGGATAAATTTCCATAGAATTAGAGAAATGACTTTCTATCATTCCATAAACCAAATATAGTTCATCTATTTCTTATAGTATCTGAATAACAGACCAACAAGAAATAAAATAGCATTGACCAATGAACCATGAAAAGGATTATTTACTATTTGGTATATATATGCACTCTCCAAAGTTCAAAACTATTTGATTTATCACATAAAGCACATAGCATATCACAATTCTGACTAATAAATGAGATATTTTCCTAAGTGAAAAGTGCAATTGTGACTATATCACCCTAAACCTTTGCGAAAGACGAAGAGTTAGCACTTGGTATGCTAATGAATATCCTTTATTCAAGCGTCACTGATGAGTCTAATATGGACGAAACGCGCGTCTGGCGTAGAAAATATCATACTGAGCCTGGTACCTTTGATAAGTATTTACATAAGGCCTAACACAGTGCCATATTTTGTGAGATGTCGATAATTTGCAAGTATATTTCATTTGTCTACATGATTTATTATCTTATGCTTGATTTGTTCAGTACGGTATATATTTTGTCTTATATCTTACAGTATATCCTATTTTATTTTAGAAAATGAACAATGTCGATCTCTTGAAAGAAATTTAAGCGTACGTGACTTTGCAACATATAGACTCTTATAAATAAGTATCACATAACTCTTTCAAATCCTGCAATCAAAATTCTCTTAAGAAGTTAGAGAAACATAATATTTTTGTAACTTGCAACTCCTCCTTCAACTCAACTCGACTTTCGTAACTCGCAACTCGACCTTCATAACTCGTAACTCGACTTTGGTAACTCGCAACTCGATTTTCCTAACTCGCAACTCGACTTTCGGAACTCACAACTCGACTTTCGTAACTCGCAACTCGACTTTCTAAACTCGCAACTCGATTTTCCTAACTCGCAACTCGACTTTCGTAACTCACAACTCGACTTTCGTAACTCGCAACTCGACTTTCTTAACTCGCAACTCGACTTTTGTAATTCGCAACTCGGGTCTTTTCAACTCGCAACTTGCAACTCGACACTAAGAAACACTCCGATTTTTTAACTATTCCCCCTGAAATTTTTACATTGTAGAATTCGATTTTGTTTCCACTTTTACATCAAATTGAAGAATTTTAAGATTAATATCAGCAATATCATGGATGAGTTCGAAAATCAGTACCGATTGATTATTCATGGAGTTTTGTCCTTCGGAAATGTCGCTAAAAGATAATCGAAGATACCAGGTTCATAATTTGATACGTCAGACGCGCGTTACTGGCTAAAACGGGAATTCAATATGTTAGTGCTCTGAAGCCTACATTACTTATCGGAGTGTGATGGAATTTATCAGAAGACATCGAAAATCAGCACCAATTTAATTTGTTGGTGGAATAACGTCATTTGGAAATGAAATGCATTCGTGACTAAATTTCTCATAAAAGAATAACAGTATTTATGTTAAAGGTTTAGTACATTTTTTTTTACATTAACAATACTCAGATGAGTAGGACAGAATGTCATTTGGACTTGGAAATAATATACAAAATAAACATTATAGGTGCTTTTCAATCCATATCAGCGCTGATTTAATATTTATTTGGGAATTACATCCCTTTAAAGTGTCCAATTGTGGTTCCTCTGGCTCGCGCTTTACTGCTTTCATCGATTTCTGGAACATTCTCCCAACTGCTTCCATTAGTAATCTGAAGTTGTTCTTCCTGTTGATAGACAGTGAAATTCGATATTTTGTGCCTTTCGATAACATCTTCCTGAGTTGATTTTTGTTTATCCAGCCATGCTGGATCTATATGACCATTCCGGATTTTAAGATGGTACATAATTTGGAGTTGAAGACATTTTTTGAAACTATAAATGATGTGTTTTAATAATTGCAGAAAACTTTTATAACATTTAATTCATCTACTGCCAACTTCTGACATGTCCTTAAATTAAGAAAAGAGCGATCGAACAGCAACTACATTTTAGATATACATAAGCAAATAGTACCTTCGTTAACTAAAATTTCTGATATTTTACTATTTATGAATAAATGTGAAAAGATAATACATAAAATTTAAGCAGTTGATAATTTTTATCAATGGTGAATTTTCATTTAAGATAGCACAATACATTCATCTTCAGTGTGTTTCCTAGACAATTATAACACGCAGAATAACACAACAAAAAAGAACTTTACGCACACAAAAATAGTCTGAAAATAAACTTAGTGGCCAATGCTTTTAGTGATGCTCTTAGAAATGGCATGTTGCAAAGTACCCCAAAACGTTCTGCCGATTTTACAGCGCCCTCAAAAGTCTAGGGACTAACAGTCATCCATCCACCGATTGTTACTAGTATTAGATTTCGTCTTGGCAGCACTTTTAAATATTAATCACATAAGACACCGTACGATACATCTATGCTAATGCTTGTTTATGTTTTAACAAATTCGCACACGTAAGGTAATTTTTCGCTACAAGTAAAATCACCCCAAACATATCCAAATGCCCTCCAGTATACAAGACAAAGCTCTGTAGTCGGCTTATTTGGTTGATTATGGTGCATGTCACTATATGTCATAAGTTGCCCAGGATTACTGATCCATTTAAAAATTCCATTCTTGTTGAAACTATAACCTCCTAGCCAGTACCCGTTGACTGCAACAAAATATATAAGGAATAAAAGTTTATAAAACCACTGATTCATAGCCCAATTGATTTCTATTAGATATCGTGTCTTAAGTTCAAATAAAGTGACAGTCATTTCATGTCAAAACTATACCTTACCCTTACTTGTGCTGAACAATTCAACAAACCTATAATTGCATATTAGGCGCACTTGTCCACTTTTTTAGTAGTAAACAAACACGTTCTTTAGATCTGAATTACAGGGCAAAAATACCCTTCTATCTTAACTTCAAATAGGTTTTTACGTAACATAAAAAAAATGAAATGCGTAGAAAAGATAAAGTTCCTTGTATTTTCTACTTTATTTCGATAAAAGTAGTTCATCGCCAATGCAATGACCGAACAAAAGTGATAGTTAAATCCTGCTCTACGCGCATTCGTGATTTAATGATTTGTTCGGTCAAGCGTTGAATATTTTTCTATATTTTGATTCTTGCAGTAACATTTCTAGAATAGTACAGCAATATTGTGCGAAAAAAACAAGTGTGCAAGGATTTCTATGACGTCTAACGGCTTTTTATTAAGTTGCTGAGGCTGTGGGACAACAAAGCAATCTAAAATAACTGCAAATTATATTTGTCAATTTAAAAATTGAATTGCTTGAGAGTATGAAACTTATATAGTAATGTTGAGAATATGAATTCATTGTGCAATGGCATTAAACTTATAGGTATAAAGTTTGAGATTTACCAATATTTTGGCTTGCAACATCACTAAAGAGGCATCATTTGTCAAAAGGTGGATTGGGTGCAGTTGAATTTTGACCGTTTATGTTCATGATTAGCATGATGGTTTACAACAGCAGAAATATTTCAAAATTATAAAATTACGTATAGATGTTGCATAGGATCCAATAAACTTTTGATACAATAGACTGTTTTTATCCTGCAGTACCGGTTATTAGATATGCTTGTGTTTCTTGAATATCTTTTATGTGATATGTTTGTATTAACAAACACAACAGTAACATGATTTATATCACAAGAGATATTTGGTATCGTATATCATTTGATGTAAACTCAATGAATATGATATCGTTCTTAAACATAATATGTGTCGGTGTTATAAATTATTGTTGGAGAAAAGACAGACATTTCATATAACTATATAGTTGGTAAAAAAGCAGACATTATTATGTAGCATTTACTAACAAGCCCAAATACAAACGGTGTGATGAGTTGGATAGCAGGTCGCGGTTTGTAACACATCATATGTCTAACGCTAAAATTCAGTTAAACGTCTGTAGAGAAAAACAATGACAAATATCAGCTTTGTCATTATATACCACCATCATTACGATATCGTTATGCTAGAAAATATAAATCTTGACTATATATGTTGTTCACTCGTCAAAATTTGCATATCGAATGATAATCCATATTGGGTGATTTTATCGCCAAACATGAAGTTTGTCTTGAATTTGTCAAGTCTAATGATTACAAAATCTAAATGTTTTCGAGGGAATTGAAAATGATGGACTATATTTTAATTCAATGAAGTACTCAATATGTATATAGTAGAACCATATTCATCCTAAAGAGCGTTGTATTTGCAAACTTTAACTTGTACGTACTGAACGCGAAACGGTGTTATTTTACATGTTTGCAATGGGGTATTTTTGCTATAGAAGAAGCTTAGACCATATCGTAGCCCTAGCCTGACGAAAATAACAACGGGGTTATTTCTCCTAATATCCTAGTCACAAATAAAAATACACTTAAATCATTAATGTCGGGGTTACTTTACAAAAAACAAGAAAAGAGAAATGAAGTTAAATTTATAACCATAAAATTTAAAAACGACCGCGATCAGTACAACACTTTTTAGAGAAAGTTACAGGACTAGTTCATTTTTATTCATATGAGGCAGACTTAATACAGGACCTTATTCTGAAGAATGAAAGAAAAATATCATTATCCTTTAACTTTAAGTTCCGCCATGTATATGATGTTCTCTCACTGATCAATTGAAAGTTGATATTATGACGTTGTCTGCCTCTCTTTAGTCCATAAGTTGGAATGTCATTTTAGTATCTTCCGTCTTACTTTTATAAGATAGTGCATGGAATTTATACTGGAATCCACAGCCCACAGGATGACATAGGAACAAGTTTTTTTCTCAGATTTCTTATGGCAATCCATGGTTGAATTTTTATAATAAGCTGTGGAGGCTTATACTGTCTCCGAGCTTAAAGACAGCAATTGTGGAAAACAATCGTTAAAAGGAAAATTTGTACTTCATTTCTTTCTACAGATTTGTTGTAGCTCATACTGTTTCAGAGATATAAATGGACAGGAAAGGGCGAGTTTCAAATACCCATCAATTTAAAAAAAAAAATAGATGCAGATTTTCCACATTCAATTCATCTGGAGAAAATAATGCTATATTTTATTATCAACAAATATGTAGCTCTTACGTTCTATTTAAAATGACGCTGCAGTATTGACGTACTATTTTTAGTAACCGTTGCATTTTAAAACACAAAATTAAAATAAAACGGATTAAATATAAAATAGGCAACAACTTATCTATGAATCAACCATTCAATCATTTGACCGATCAATTATCAATAAAGAAATAATTTTAAGTATCAATCAATCATCAATTAGTAATGGAATACACTAATATGATCTTTACTTACTTCCTGTATTTATCGTATTGAGTTCAGCTTTAATAAAATTGTTTTCCTCTGTCGTTTCAGCCTCAAGGAATTTACCTCCCAAGCACAAACAGCTTATCTGTTGTAAAAAAAGTTATATTTTCCCTATTATAATGACAAAACGGACATAAAATAGTCTGCCTTAATGGTCATCTCTAAAGGAAAAAAATACTGCTAATAAATAGAAAGACGGGTCTAGACTGGGGGTTAGTGAGAATATATAGGGACCTGGCATATGTTCACCGCAATATATCTTTCAAAACTATACCATTTGGGGTCCGAACACGATGCCCCTTTCACAGTACGGACTCTTATATATCTTCTAGAAGAAGAGATGCACCGCTTCACTTTCCCTACCTCAAGAGTCATTATAATATAATGACGATATCCAACTCAAACCTGTCTAAACTCATGTAACCGCTATTATTCGTCTTGGATTTTTTTCCTTTGAAAGAAAAATTAACTTTTGGGCATGATTTGTTCCAAAAATGACACTGCAATAGCTAAGATTTGAACCTGGGACCAATGTCACAGCCAGCCACCGCTATACAAATTTAGGTAAAGTAGCACTAGTCCTTTATCTGCGATGTCAATGGAATCATCGCTACACTTCCTCAATCTTAAGAGTCATTATAGCCCTGACCAATGCTAAACTCATATAATCTCTCTCATTCACCTTTTTATTCAGTAAGAGCGCAAAATGTAACCATACAAGCCGGAAAAAGAACCAACGACACTGGGACAGATGGATAAACATTTTATCGTAGGTAACGGAAGGCAGTTATAAATATATACCAAGTCAAAGGGAGAACCAACACTCTGGATTTCCGTCAGTTTTAACAAGCGATTTTTGTTCATAAAATCTTGCATGTTGCAGTCAATTTTTGAAATTTGACACACCTTTCGGAATTTTATACCCTTAATGCTATGCACCTTCTTAATATGGCCTTTAAAGTTTTTTTCATTCTAGTGTCAATTATGAGTCTTTTGTAGACGAAATGCTGGTGTTCAAAATAATATGCCTGGTTTCCTTGATGAGATTTTGTACTAATTATGTAATACCGTCATTAATTTAGAACACTGCTCTCGATGTACGGGTGACATTGACTTGACCTTTAAATAAAAAAAATGTTTTCGTGACGTTTCGATGGCAATGTCACCCAGAAGGCGGGTTCATCCAAACTGTGCACATATACCCATTTGATATTTTATTTCAATTGTCCTCCTTTACATTGTTTTTTTTTAACAAGTGTTCGAGTGCAGTTCCATAATGACTGACAGGCCAACCATCCATATACATATAACTAAGGGATAAAACATACAGACTTATATTTTTTTCAGAACATTCATACTGTTCTTTTCTTAATCTGTTTCTGAAGATTGTCCATGTTGTTGAATTGAAGTCAAACATGCAGTTGTACAAATGTCTGTGTCAGTATTTGTGATCAAGAGAGAAGACAATTTTTGTATAAATTGCAATTATTGCAAGAAATGTATTGCGATAGGTACAGATGTTTTCAATGTCAAGATAATCATAAACATTGATATCAAGTCCGCGATAACTTATCAATACCAAAGAACTAGGAAACAGGTTAGATATCACAGGAAGATCATTTATTACAAAAGTAGATTCCTTGGAAAAATCCGTCTTATTTTATGTTAGTGTAAAGTATTTATGTGATTATTTCGCTAAACCATAATTATTTTTTTTACATAATAACACAATACAAGATATTGAAAAAAATAAACTTCTTTTAAGTTACCTTTCAACAAATAAGTTGTTGGAGTATTCAACAGTTATGAAGGCTTAAGATTCGAGACTCGATGATTTGCATATTTCAAAATAGTATTAACTTTTGTTTATTTTGTGTTTTCTAAGCATTATTTTTCACAATTCAAATTATACACCTATCAATAAAGTATTTGAAATTGCTTCATTGTAACTTAGGACAAAGATATCTAAATATATGATAACCTGTAATATATTTAAAGCATAATGGCGAGACTTACCTTAGCGTCATTCCAGGATTTATTATCCTCAGATAACTTGTAAGATGACGTCCCATATCTGATGCAACCAGTGCATGGTGTTTCTGAAATTAAATGAAAAATTCGTATGATTGCTAAGACATGGGTTTCTGGGCTAAGACTATTATGACCATTTTTATGCAGTCGTGTTACCGTTACACAACATTAAAGTATCACAGCCTCATATATGTTTTGAGATTTCAAAGACTATTGTGGTGTAGTTATCTTAAAACATGTCATCTGGTCAACAATGTTACATTATGACTCAAAACTGCAATATCTTTTTATTATTGAAAATATTGAGTGTTGTAACATTATGTATTCCGATGGATCTACAAAAATGGAAAATAACAAATGGAAAACTCAAAATGGAAAGTCTCTTTCACGAATTTGGCTATACTTTTTGGACCTTTTTGATTATAGCTCTTCATCTTTTATATAAGCTTTGGATTTCAAATATTTTGGCTACGAGCATCACTGAAGAGACATGTTTGGTCGAAATGCGCATCTGGTGCAACAAAATTGGTACCGTTGATTTTATTATCGAATGGAGGAATCAAAGCTCAAATACATCAAACGAATGGAAAGCAACTGTTATATACCTGACTTGGTACAGGTATTTCCTAATGTAGAAAATGGTGGATTAAACCTGGTTTTATAGCTAGCTTAACCAGTCACTTGTATGACAGTCGCATACAATTCCATTATATTGACAACAATGTGTGCACAAAACAAATAGATATAATAGGTAAAAATGTCAAAAGTAGGGGTACAGCAGTCAACATTGTGATATAATCATAATCACTATAAACAAACAGATATGCCAACAAAGAAAAACAAAAATGCATACATTATTGAAAAATGCTTGATTCATACAATGACCACTAGGTTTCATTATCTTTCCTATTTTGACACTCTGATAGAAAAAAAAGAGGAAATGTGATATACATATTTGGTATATAAAGATACATTTATTGTGGGGTTGTAAAAATGTAAAACCGACTTAATGATTGGTGTTATCGGTTGGTCAGGTGACCGAGGAAATGTGGGTTCATAGATTTTCTAATCAACTACTACAGTTTTCTACCCAAGTTCCCGAATCTTCACAGAAAAATTCTACTTTCATTGAAGTCTGATATGAAGGATTTTTAAATGATTCTCCCTCATCTCACCAATCTGTCTGTGGGAACTAATTTACATCAAATAAAATTAAAAAAAAAAACCAGTTCCAATTATTTATAATCACTTCTTACAGGTTAAAAAAAGATCCTTCATTTTCAAGGACAGATGATTGCACATCTTGAATATGCAAATCCCATTATGAAGCTGTTTAGAAATATTTTTTTTCCAATTTTCTTGACTTAAGAAATTAGTTATTGTTAAGCAAAATTTTTAAAAGACCATAGCATTCAATTGAACGTAAAACATCTATAAAAAGCAATGAATCTTCCATTAAGGATTTGTTTTTAGATTTTAACCTTATTTTTCTTTTTTCTTTTTCAATATATTGAAATGTCCATTACACGCTATTCTCAATTATTCAAGAAAATTTCTTTGCAACAACCCTGCCGTTATAGTGTTTGGTCCTTTCTTGTTATTTTAGTTTGGGTAAACACATCTTTCGTATTGTTATAGGAAATACTTTAATACATTCTACACAGGAAAATAAAAATATTTGAAACATGCTTTTGTCTGATTTTGAATTGTATAGTTAGAAATAAAAGTCCCGTTTGTAAACGGCTATATTCCAGAGCTTGCGTTACCTATCATGATGTCTTTGATAGAAGATCGAAGCTTTCGTGAAGCAATGAGTCTTATTAGTTAAGTAACAAACGTCATCATAAATGCGGCTTTATACAATATTTGTTCGTGCCATGAGCAAAATGACAGGTGTCTCTAGTGAAGCAGAATACACCTACCCATCCGGAGTACCTGATATTACCCCTATATTTTTTTTATTTCGGGTTCGTGCTGCTCATTTACTTAGTTTAGTGTAGTTTGTAGATTGTTGTTTTGCCTTGGTATTGTGTCTTTATTTGGTTTATACATTTAATTTTCTCCCTTAGTATCTTCTTCTTATTTTATGATAGGATATATAGAATAATGACATTTTCGTTTTTTTTTTATACAAACTTTATCAGCAAGAATATCAAGCCAGCCCGGCAAGGCGAGATGACATTCGACCTGATGAAGCCAGTATCAAAATATAAAATGCCATTATTCTATTTATCGGCAATTTGTCCTAACTGTATGTTCTTTTTGTTGAGAATATGGAGTAAAATGAAATAGTTAGTAAAACTACTTCTACGCGTACTAAACGTTGGATTAGTTGTTCAATTGCTTGAATGAAGTCGCGTGCATTTCATTGATAAATCGACTCAGATGAACTTAGGCACGTGTAATATTTGCGCTTATACATGACGTCATTGCCTAATATTATCGAGTATTTTAAAAGTCCTGTACATGATCTGAAAAATATTATCCAGTAAGATCAAAGGGAAATGTAAACATTGCTGATAATAAATGTTATTTACCTTTCTTGGATATAAACTTGATTTTTCATATGTTTGATAATTCTAACTAAAAAAATAAAAAATAATTTTGCTGAACACAAAATACATGAATTTTGTTTGTTCAACTGTATTTCTGCAAATTAAGTCACTTTAAAGGTGAATTTACTCATAACTATAAAAAAAAAAAAGAAGATGTGGTATGATTGCCAGTGAGACAACTCTCCACAAGAGACCAAAATGACACAGAAATTAACAACTATAGGTCACCATACGGCCTTCAACAATGAACAAAGCCCACACCGCATAGTCAGCTATAAAAAGCCCCGAAATGACAATGTAAAACAACTCTAACGAGAAAACTAACGGCCTTATTTCATTGTATTTATATATATATAAAAATAAAAATGAACGAAAAACAAATACGCCTCCGGGTGCGGGAATTTCTCGCTACATTGAAGACCTGTTGGTGACCTTCTGCTGTTGTGTTTCTTTATTTGGTCGGGTTGTTGTCTCTTTGACATATTCCCCATTTCCATTCTCAATTTTATGTAACACATAAACAAACGACAACCACTGAATTACAGGCTCCTGACTTGGGACAGGCACATACATACATAATGTGTCGGGGTTAGCGAGATCCCAACCATCCTCCTAACCTGTGGTATAACAGTGCAACATAAGAACGAACTATAAAAATCAGTTGGAAATTGCTTAACTCATCAGACGGACAAAAATACAAGTGGACGTGGCCGGGTACTTGTACATCCCAACAACAAAAAAGACACTAGGAACAGATCTGAGAGTACTCGCAGTTAACGGACAGCTATTTCAAAGCCACTAACAACTAATAAAAAAATCATGCATCTCTGACTAAATTATCAATCCGTACACATCAAACATCCAATGGATTTAGTATAAAGACGTCATAAACAGTCAGAGAAAAACATACTAGACAACTTCATCCTCGGTATCTGTTTACATCTACATCATTTGAACTTTGGTGGAAAGTTGTATCATTTGAAATCATACCATATCTCCTTATTATTATAATGATAATCGTGCTTTTAATGAAGCAAGAAATAAAATTCGTTACATTATATTCGTTAAAGACACAAATGCACTGTTTTGTGGGATTTGACTTGATGTTTGCATTGTAACGTCCAATAAAAATATTAATATGCCAAAATATTTAAATGGTACGAATTAGTCTTCTTTCCCTTGTGACATTTGTTTATAGTTCTGTTACAATGAAAAATTTGAATGAGCAACCAACAAAGAAATATTTGGTTAAAGTGACAATAATTGGGACTCAGCTGCCAAAACTGATCATATATCATAGACATACAACATGTACACGACTGACAAACATACTAATAGATATGATAGACATACAACATGTACACGACTGACAAACATACTAATAGATATGATAGACATACAACATGTACACGACTGACAAAAATACTAATAGATATTATACAACACTTTGAACACTTTATAATATTCAAATCAAAAACTAAATAACTTTATCTGTCAATATATGATGCTAAATTTTATTTGCTTACGACATAGTTTACATAGTTTATAATCTGTATTTGCTATCGTTAGGTTAACATATGTGTTTACAGTAGGGATGTAGGGATTTATTTAGTTATCTTACCATACTTATTTGTTTTGAAAGTTTCCCATCCGTCAACAATCTCCATGACAACACAACAGTTCTCAGACGTATCAAGACGACAAGTAGAAGATGATAGATCATAACTTGCTACACAGCATTTCTCCTCTGAAACACATCTAATGGCACACAGCATTTTTGTGGAAACAACCTGGTCTGTAGTGAATTCACTAACTACGATCCTATTTTTGTTAACAACCGAGAATGATCCTTCATTTATCACAATTCTCTCTGTCTTAACCAATAGGAAACAGATTGTTATGAAAAGACAAAAATGGACTTTCATATCCGAATGCAAAATTGGACCAATGAACAGAATAAAATAAAACCCTTTGCTACTGTCTTCCGTCTCTTTATTAATGCATTTTCCAGTTTTCAAGCTTTTCATTAATTCCCTTACATTCTATATATATATACACTTTCAATATTTGCGTGGTTCCAAAATAACAAAACACATGATACTTGAAATCAAATATCATTTTCTAGTGTTCATGCGTAATAGTTCAATGTCTTTGGTTTCAAACCTTACCTTGTTTGAGTTAGAAATCATTGATTCTTTTATTTATTAATTAGTTCGTACTGGGAATTTGCATAAATTTTGCTGATAACTAAAAATATCCTTAAACTATAATATTTTAAAATGCATTAAATAATGCATAATCTCATGATATGTCTCGTCGTATTTCTTTTATCTTTTAAAACTTTGGTAGTGTTTAAGATCTTGTAACGTTTCGGGGTTTTCGAATCAAGTATCCGGCGTGACTTATGTAGGCCTCCGGTGAAAAAAGTTATAAGGAAAATTATAATGGAAGTTCATATAATGGTTTACGTGCTGCTTCAGTAATATTCAATATTACAAAGCACAGTGATTACATAAACTAATGGAAATGTATCAATGATAGAATAAATATATTATGTTTATGTGTCCTTTAAAGCTTGAATGAAAGTTCCTTCTATCACCTGTAGCAGTTTGGTGCACTGCATTCAAATACTCGAAATACACAGTGCAAGGTTAACGATTTATCCGCACAAACTATGTATAAATATACTGCTAATCACAGGTATGTTCTTCTTGAGAATCCACCAGTCGGAACATGCTTTTCATTAATATCATATATACTAGAACGCGATTTTACTCATGACGTAATACACAAAATACTCTTAACCAAGAAAAGAAATACGTAACGCAAAACGGACATAATGTTATGTATGTATCAAGTTTTGAACGAAAACCACCGTGATGATACAAACACAAAAATGAAATGTACACAAGTTATTACCACAGTACTATAGCAAAAAGTAAATTAACAAAAATACCGATCCCCAAGGAAAATTCAAAACGGAAAGTCCCCTATCAAATGGCAAAATAAAAAGCTCAAACACATCAAACGAGTAGAAAACAACTGGTATGTCCCTGACTTGGTACAGTCAATATAAGGTTCCAAATCACAGGGAAGTAATAATATCACATACACTACAATGCCGAAGACCGTTTAAGACCGGTAAAGTGACCTTTTGATGTATATATTCTGAATATCAGAATTTTAATACTGGAACCGTAAAAACAGCAGAATTTGTGGAACATAAAAGTATAATACCAAAGTCTATATTACATCATATGGACGTCGTTAATAATCGATTGTCTTTGTAGCCTAAATTTTTTAATAGTATTTTGATGTCAAAGCTATATTGAAACGATTTCATCATCAATCCCAGTAAGGAAAATCCTATCCTGATTTAATGAGACAATAGACAGTTTCGGTGTGTTTGCTTTATTTTTGTAGTCTATATAAACTGGGACGAAAAGAGAAATTCAAACCTAGGTTAGGAGTCATATTTTGGTAAGCGCCTTTAGAAACTATTGAAATCATTGTTCTTGTACTTTTCGAAGTAAAACTGCAAAAAAATAATTTTTGATATCCGAGTTTGTTGTTCCAACTAAAACCGGAATAGCTTGGAACACAAGAGATATTCCTATAGCAGCAAGTCAAAATGAAAGACTTCAGCTATTCCTATTAACATCGCCAAATTGTTCTGGTTGAATCAACATTATAGAATAAGAAATTATAGGTATGTCAGAAAGAATTGTACTTAAAAGCTATGGCTGATAGTACTTAATTTAAAGATAACAAAACAAAAATCTGAATAGACTCATTGTTACCTCCACCCTAAAAGTTTCAATTACGTTGTTTAATTGTATGGAATAATTCAACAGATATTTTAGGTTTGTGGATAACAAAAAACAATCCCAGCTTATAAACTTTATTTTTTAAATAGATGAGTAGAAATTAGTGTTAGTATAAACAGTCCAAACATATCATAAACTTTAAATTTTTCTGCCATTTCGTAGAGGTAAATTGTTGTGGGTTTCTTTCTAATGCATTAGGAAATAAAAGGGGAGTATACGAGTAGTAATAATGACAAATGCTTAACACTCATAAAAATAAGCAGGACTATAATGAGCTACTCCTGATGGGCGGTTTTTTCCAACATAACATGAACATTCTGTATGTAGGCGCGACTAGAATGTTGCTACATAGAAATGGAAAATTAAAAATTGGGAAGCTGAAATCATCCCTCTTGTCGTAAAGTTTTGTTTTAAGCCTTGCTTGAAAATAATATAGTTTCTTGTTAAAATATAAGTTATAAATTATAAATAATGAATGAGGGGGAAATGTACGGAAGCGTATTAGCGCCACACATTTATTTTTTAAAATTTTCTTCCTATGTTTGCGTTACAACGCAAACCTTTGCGATATAACGCAAACCTTTGCGTTATAACGCAAATATCTTGATTTCAATTATTCATTAAGTTTTGTATATATGTCCGTCTGTCATTCATTTCGGATGTGATTTAGATAAAAAAGAAACATACATACAAGGCCAAATTATTTTAATAAATATGCATAGGAATGACGGAATACTTGAAGTGCAATTATACATAAATTAAGACTGATTTGTGCATCAGAAAAGTATATAATTTAACAAGAAAATAGATATAGTTTAGTATATAGTCATATTTAAATTGAAAGATCAAAAATAATGTCATACAATTGTGAAACCTCCAAGTCAAATAGACAAAATAATCTTTCTGCTTTAAAATGAATTATTAATAAGGAAACTTATTTTTAAAACCTCAGAATATGATCAAGATTCTTTGATAGAAAGTCATTGAATTTTCATTTCAATATTATGAAGTATTTTTAAGATGCTTGGGTAGCAATTTGAATAGAGAGAACATAATTTTATTAATAAAACATCTTCATTCTATACATTTATTGCCAAAGGGTAGCTTGTTTGAATCTAACCTACTTTACACATTTCTCAAACGAGTGCCTACTTTGGAAGTATATTTGTATTCGGTTATAGCTATATTAGCAGGGTTGATTTTTTTCTTAGGTATAACCTTAATTTACTAAATTTTCTGTGTAATATATATATACTAGTAGTAACATGGATATCGTTTTTGGGGACCTTTATAGTTTTTTGTTCAGTGTGAGCCAATGCTCCGTGTTGAAGACCGTTTTGGCCTATGATGGTTTACTTTACGAATAGTGACTTAGATGGAGAGTTTTCTTATTGGCACTCATACCACATCTTCTTATATTATTCTGCTCATTATTAGTCAATGATCTGATCTATATATTCAAGCATTTTACTTTGCAATGACTACAAAGGTGATAAATTTAAATATATATAGCCTCCTTCATTAATAACTACTGTTTCCTTTGAATCTTAAATAAGAAATAAGATAAAACAAATGTTTGCGTTATATCGCAAAGGTTTGCGTTATTTCGCAAATGTTTGCGTTGTAACGCAAAGGTTTGCGTTTAATGCAAAGGTTTGCGTTTTAACGCAAACATATATAGGAAGAAAAATTTAAAAAAAATTGTGTGGCGCTAATACGCTTCCGTAGAAATGTGTGGATTGGTTCGCTTTATTATCTGCAGGAAAATCAAGCATTAAGTTCCGGTTAAAAATACATGAAAACAATATAATAATCCATTTTATTTGTTTGTTTTATTATTTTGTATGGATTTTTTATTTGTGTCATGATTAGTTTTTAATTTCATAGATTGCGACCAGCTGTTATGCGCCCATAAACAACACATATGCCATGTCTAATTACAGAATAATTATAATGACGCCATCTACATTTTTTGCGTTATCAGACAGGAAACAAAAGACTGTCCATTGGTATCCATGGATTGTTTTACAATAATATGTTTCGCTACATTGTTTCAAGGAATAAACAGATTTGCCATTTTTTACACAACGTCATATCATATTTGATTGTTATACTTAGCTTTATATTGACAACGATGTGTGAACAAAACAAACAAAATAAAAAGTTTGCTAACAATCAATTCTGTACAATTAAAAGATAATTACACATTTAACATACATCGTAAGTAAATGCAATTTAAATACATTATACTAAATAAACAATGAAAGTTACTTTCTTTCACGCTTCATAAATAGCTTCATTACATCAAATTGTTAGTTAAAACAAATAAATTAAGTTTTGTTCTTATTAAAAAAAATAGATACATTAGTTTCCTCTTTAAGTAATACTGCGTTATAAAAAAAACCCATAAAATGTCTCTTACCGAATTTAATCTCTCTAAAAAAAAAACCGATGTGAATCAGAAATCTAATTAACTTGAAATGAATCTGAACTGTAAACAACGTACGTCAAATGTGTAACGTCATAAACATAAAAAAATGTGGAAAATTACAATTGACATGAATGCAACGTTACATGTGCGCAAATACACAAAAATGGTATCTGCAAGTATTATAAATGAAATTAAAAAAAAATCAGTAATACCATTAACACCAATCTCTCAAAAACAAGATCATTATCAAAGTAGTTATCTACAATATAACGATGAATTTATTTTTAATATCTCATCTATGAGTATAAGAGTTTATGGTTCATTACTTCCTTTAAACCATGTCTGTCTCAATATATGCTTGGAATAATTGGGAACTTAAAGGAAAATTCAAACAGAAAGTCCCTTAAGAAATGGCAAAATCAAAAGCTCAAACACATCAAACGAATGGAAAATGGGATTATTTCGTCTATAATTTGAAATGAAGGCAAAAGCCCGTTCTAGATTTTTGTAATTAAGTAAGCAAACTTTTCGTATTGTAAAGCAATATATTAGTGAAACATTTCATTTAAATAAAGAAATATTAATTATACGTTATAATTATATATTGTAACCCCTTCAACAAAGAATTTGTTTTATAACATGAATAACATCTTTTATTTCAAATCACCTGGAATACATAAACGCAAAGCAGTTCATGGCAGCTGACTGATGGGTCAATGCTTTTATTTTAAAAGAGGGGCGAAAGATACCAGACTTATAGATCGAAAATAAACTGACAACGCCATGGCTAATAAAGAAAAAGACAAAAAGACAAATTATAGTACACAAGACACAACATAGAAAACTAAAGACTAAGCAACACAAACCCCACAACAAACTGGGCGTGATCTAGGGTGCTCCGGAAGGGTAAGCAGAACCTGTTCCACAAGTGGCACCCGTCGTGTTTTTAATGTTAAATTTATATCTTATTTGCCAGGGAAAATACAAATAAGTAAAAAACATTACTCCCGGCATATAATCTAAAACTCTGCATCTGTTTCTAATTAATAATCTACACATCTTGAATCTTTGCATTTTCATATAAATTTAAATGAGTTCTTATTGTCTGCCACTTGACAAAGATTACCTAGGGCGGATCCAAGATTTTAGGTTGGGGGGCACATACTTAAATTTTTGCGGAGCGGAGCCAGTCGATTTTTTTAGGTAAAATTATCGAAATATTCTTCTAGAGTGGGTGTAATATAGATATCTCTCCAAGCCAAGCGTGGCGAAAAAATATTTTAGGATACAATTAGCGATAAATTAAAGTTTCGAGCTAAAACCGCCTAAATCCACCCCTGACAAGAATCTAAAAGCACCATAATTAGTTAAGACGATGGAAATGTGAAGAGTTGACAGATAAAAGGGCGGACCGACGGACGCAAAGTGAGACGAGACAGATGACAGTAGCTCACCTGACCAATATTAGTTTTTGCAAACGAAAATTTTACTTTTACCAGCATTTTTTAATTGTCTTTTCATAATTTATTGTTTTTAATTTTTTGATTTTCGGAGGTTGTGTCAGACTTTAGATATACTGTTTTCGCCGCAAACCACTAAAATCAGAATGAGATGTTTTTACAAAGTTATGTTTATTTTCTTGGGATCCCATGTAATACGGTAGTTTATCAGGTACAATAAGCAAAAGATCAACTAAGTTTAGTGTATGAAATGATTGTAAGGTGTACAAGACTGCCAGGCAGGGTTCATCTGACCTGACCTCATTTTCATATTTCATTGGTCAATGTTAGTTGTTCATGGTTTTGTCAGTTTATCAGGTACAATAAGCAATATGTCAATCTTATTTGGTGAATGCAATGATTGTAAGGTGTACATGTCTGTTTTGCAGGGTTCATATTACCTTGACCTCATTGTCATAGTTCATTTATTAACATGTCTGTCTGGCAGGGTTCATTTGACCTTTACCTCATAATTTTCATTCAATTATGATTAAAAAATACGCAGGGGAGACATTTCAGCGTGTGTCGTCTTGTTTGAATATATATTAGAGATTACTGAAATGAGATATTCTTAATTGTCTCCCTCAGCGAAGCAAAACGTGGGTTCATGGAAATTCGAATGTTCATTCAACTCTGTAAACACTCTTGACTCTAACAGGTCTCATTTTCTTTTAGAGAAATTTTGGTCAACATCATTATCTTGAATCATTTTGAATATCAAAATATTTTTTTACATTCACTTGTTGTCGAGTATCGAGTTGTGAGTTACGAAAGTCGAGTTGCGAGTTACGAAAGTCGAGTTGCGAGTTACAAAATAAGATTTGCGTGAAAATGGGGAAAACTATTTTAATTTGTTGGTGTACCTCTCGTGTAAAAAGAATGAATGAATTGCTTATATAATCACTACGCAAAGTATGGTTATTTTCTGAAAAAATAGATAGCCTTTTGAAATTCAGCGGATGGCTTGTAGTTTAATTATTCTTAAATTTTATAGCTAGCATGGTCATATTAAACGTAAAGCGAGATAGCAACTTAACTTAAGTACATATATGTAAAAGACCTCTTCTGCAGATTTCGTTAAGAGCGGGCTCTTTGGAGCAGCTGCAGAGGCAATATTCGTTAGGGACTCCAAAATTTATTCTTCGGCAGTGACACTCACAATTGTGTACATTTAAGTTATATATGTTTACATTGGCTAGAGGTGAAGGGGAAGGTTGAGCGCTCATGAAACCTGCTTATCCCCGCCGCATTTTTTTCGTCTGTCCTGACCTCTAGCCTTCGTTGGTCTTGTAATTTTTTAATTTTGGTTCATCTATTTGTTTCGGAGCATAGAATGGCGTCCATTTTCTTGTACATTGTGTTTCATGGCCTGCTCGGGGCTGCCTCTGGGTGTGGGATTTCTCGCTGTGTTGACTTGTATATTTTGGTTGGGTTGTTGTCTCTTTGACACATTCCCCGTTTCCGTTCTTTATTCTATACATGTAGCTGCCAAAGATACTTTTGTAAAGGAGACAAAAGACGCAGTTTTGGAATATTTAACTTCTTTCTAAAAAAAAGAGTTAATCATACCCAAAGCAATCAAGTTAATTTATGAATAACATGCTGACAAATATACAAATATAACTCTTTTAACTTTTTTTTGACACGAAACTCATTGTGCAGTAGATTGGAAATTGATTAAATAAAGTTTGAATTGTCTGTATAAAACGTCAAACCATTTTTACATCAATATGAAAAAAGTGCAGTTTCAAAGAGTTGTTAGCTATTTGAAAAGTATTTGAAAAACAGAACAATTCAGAGAAATTCAACATTGACCAATGAACCATGAAAATAGGGTCAAGGTCAGATGAAACATGCCACACATATATATGTAACACTCAGAAACGTGTCCTTCCCCCCAAACGTGTCCGATTCCCCCAAACGTGTCCTTGTTGACGTCACGGAACTGCAAAAGATGTCTAGATCAAAACATCGCCAAAGCGTGTGATTTGTATAAACGCCCAAACGTGTCCATTTCTCAACTTACCCCAAACGTGTCCAATGCCAAAAACGTGTCCATATCAAGCGTTATTTCGTCAGTGCTGTTCCATTACTACTAATTTATACTAATTTTACCGTTTCATCAAAAATATAGATAAGGTACTTTTTCAAACCGGCCGAAAAAACTGGGTAAAAGTGGGGGCGTCATTTCGGCTTTGTCGTATGTAAATAGGAAGCAAACATATTTAGTTAAACTGTACAGTTAACGAATAAAAGAGTCCCTTTCTCTGCACATTAAAACTTGTTCTCTCTAAATATTGTGAAACACCGGCTACTGGACGATCAACAGTCTAAAGTAAATTTATACAGTTCAAATGTATAAGTAAAAACTTCTAACCTATGTTCTCTCTAAATATGCATGATATACTTGCAACTGGACAATACGCAATCATTAGTTTAAAGATAATTTAAACAGTATAGAACAGTAAAACCATTAAAACATGTATGTTCTCTAAATATGCATGAAATACTTGCAACTGGAAATACGCTATCAACAGTCTAAAGTTAATGTATACAGTACAAATTAAATTTGCAATTTCGGTAACCACTAATAACCGGCGTTGATCACATACTATTTATATTGATAAAAAGAATCTATAAAACCAATGCATGAAATATTTGGCACTGGACGTTATGTCTCTTGATCGTGTGTCTTTAGTGATGCTGGAAACCTAAAATTTATTAAAAAAAAACGGATAACCAGTTGATGATTTGATGAGGTTTTGAAATACACACACATTCAGATAGAGATCTATTAACAAAAAAAATAAATAAAAAAAATGCTGCTGAACGCCCGCCATGCAATATTCTGATAAATATAAAAAGAATCAACGGAGTTTATAAGTACAAAATAATTTACAAAGTTACCGATTAATTCAACTCTATAATTATTCAGTGTAGGTTCGCTCTAAAAGAGTATGACATACTTGCAACTGAACAATAAGCAATTTCAGTCAAAAGATAATTAACAATTACAGATTAAATTTTGAATTATGATATTCATTTAAAACCTTCATTTAATTAGCTAAAGCTAATAAATAAAAAGTTTGTCACATGTGTCACCATCATAGAATTGCCGTAAAGTTAACGTTATCAGCGATTTTATTTGGGAGTTACATGTAGTAACGCTAAAAGACGTATAACGTTTTGGCGTTAAATATTGGACACGTTTTGGCGAATAACAATTATCGGACACGTTTGGGGGTTATGAAATCGGACACGTTTGGGAAATATTGTACATTTCGGACACGTTTAGGGAGAAAAGACACGTTTGGGGGAATCGGACACGTTTGGGGGGAAGGACACGTTTGGGAGTGTTACATATATACACCTTCCTTTCATTCCATAAACCAAATATAGTTTATCTATTTCTTATAGTATTGAAAAACAGACAAACAAGAAAAAAATAGAATTGACTAATGAACCATGAAAACGATTATTAACTATTTGGTATATATATGCACTCTCCGCTTTGGGTTGAATCACAAAATTAACAAAGTTCAAAACTATTTAATTTATCACATAAAGCACATAGCATATCATAATTCTGACTAATTCATGAGATATTTTCCTAAGTTAAAAGTGCAATTGTGACTTTGCGAAAGACAAGGCGAAGAGTTAGCACTTGGTATGCTTATGAATATCCTTTATTCAAGCATCACTGATGAGTCTTGTATAGACGAAACGCGCGTCTGACATAGAAAATATTATACTGAGCCTGGTACCTTTGATAAGTATTTACTTTAGGCCTTACACAATGCCATATTCTGTGCGATGTCGATAATCTACAAGTATATTTTATTTGTCTACATGATTTATTTTCTTATGCTTGATTTGTTCAGTACGGTATACATTTTGTCTAGTATCTTACAGTATATCCTGTTTTATTTTAGAAAATGAGCAATGTCGCTCTCATGAAAGAAATTGAAGCGTGCGTGACTTTGCAACACATAGACTCTTAAATAGATAAGTATCACACAACTCTTTCAAATCCTGCAATCAAAATACCGGGACCCTTCCTCATACAGTGTATAACTAAGTTCGGGTAAATGTATGCTTTGTTTATTAAATGCGAAGTAAACCTGAAAATTCTGTTTGAAAAATCAGACGTCACGACCGTTTATAGATAGATAGATAGATACTTTATTCTCTAAAAACTAGATACAAGTTTACAGAGAAACATACAATATAAATACAGACACAATAGTTAAGGTAACAAATACAGTTAATATGATGACATACATGTTTTAAAAGTAACATGTATAATTAATGATATATATATGTATATAATTCTTAAGAAATTAGAGAAACATAATATTTTTGTAACTTGCAACTGCTCCTTCAACTCGACTCGACTTTCGTAACTCGCAACTCGACTTTCTTAACTCGCAAGTCGACTTTTGTTACTCGCAACTCGGGCCTTTTCAACTCGCAACTTGCAACTCGACACTAAGAAACCCTCCGATTTTTTAGCTATTCCCCCAGAAATTTTTACATTATAGAAATCTATTTTGTTTCCACTTTAACATCAAATTGAAGAATTTTAAGATTGATAATAAAGAGTTTTGTCCTTCGGAAATGTAGCTAAAGATAATCAACGATACCAGGTTTATAATATGATACGTCAGACGCGCGTTACTGGCTAAAACGGGAATTCAATATTTTAGTGCTCTGAAGCCTACATTAATTATCGGAGTGTGATAGAATATATCAGAAGACATCGAAAATCAGTGCCAATTTAATTTGTTGGGGGAATAACGTCATTTGAAAATGAAAATTATATGAAAAATCAACAATGTAAATGCATTTGTGACTACATTTCTCATAAAAGTATAACAGTATTAATGTTTAAGTTTTATTACATTATTTCTTACATCAACAATACTCAGATGAGTTCGAAAATTAGGACATAATGTTATTTGGAAATGGAAATAATATACAAAATCAAAATTGTAGGTGCTTTCCAATCTACATCAGCGCTGATTAAATATTTATTTGGGAGTCCAATTTTGGTTCCTCTGGCTCGCTTTACTGCTTTACTCGTTTTCTGGAATATTCTTCAACTGCTTCCATTAGTAATCTGACGTTGTTCTTCCTGTTGATAGAAAGGGAAATTTGATATTTTGGGCCTTTCGTTAACATCTTCCTGAGTTTTCTGTTCATCCAGCCATGCTGGATCTATGTGACCATTCCGGATTTTAAGATGGTACAGAATTTGGCGTTGAAGACATTTTATGAAACTATAAATGATGTGTTTTATGACTTGCAGAACATTTTTACAACATTTTATTCATCTACTGCCAACTTTTGAAATGTGATTTGTCCTTAAATTAAGAAAAGAGCAATCGAACAGCAACTACATTTTAGATATACACATCCAAATAGTACCTTCGTTAATCAAAATTTCTGATATATTATTATTTATGAATAAATGTAAAAAGGTAATATATAAAATTTAAGCAGTTGATAATTTTTATCAATGGTGAATTTTCATTTAAGATAGCACAATACATTCATCTTTGGTGTGTTTCCTAGACAATCATAACACGCAGAATAACACAACAACAAATAACTTTACGCACAAAAATGTAGTTCGAAATTAAACTTAGAGGCCAATGCTTTTAGTGATGCTTTTGGAAATGACATTTAACAAAGTACCTAAAAACGTTCTAGCGATTTTACAGTGCCCTCAAAAGTCTAAGGACTCACAGTCATCCATCCACCGATTGTTACTAGGATCAAATTTCGTCTTGGCAGCACTTTTAAACATTAATCACATAAGACACCGGACAATAAATCTATGCCCATGCTTATTTATTTTTTAACAAATTCACACACGTAAGGTAATTTTGCGCTACAAGTACCATCACCCCAAGCATATCCAAAATCCTTCCAGTATATAAGACAAAGCTCTGTAGTCGGAGAGTTTGGTTGACTTGAGTGCATGTCACTATATGTCATAGGTTGCCCAGGATTACTGATCCATTCAAAAATTCCGTTCTTGTTGAAATTGTAACCTCCTAGCCAGTAGCCATTGACTGAAACAAAATATATAAAGAATAAAACCACTGATGCATAGCCCCATTGCTTTCTATTAGCTATAGTGTCTTAAGTTAAAATAAAGTGACAGACATTTCATGTCAAACCCATATCTTTCCTTGACTTGTGCTGAACAATTCAACATACCTTTAATTGCATATCAAACGTACTGGTTTCCGGAAGTTTAATTGTAAACAAACAGGTACTTTTGATCTGAATAACAGGGTAAACATGCCCTTCTATCTTAATATCATATATGTTTTTACGTTACATAAAAAAAAATTGAAAATGCGTAGAAAAGATAAAGTTCCTAGTATTTTCTACTTTATTTCGATAAAAGTAGTTTATGATCAAAGTAATGAAAAGAATAACTAATCCATGAATTCAATTATCGAAAAATATTCAACTCGCGAACAGTGTAAACCAAGCGCTACTCGCATTCGTAAATTAAGGATTTGTTCGGCCAAACGTTGAATATTTTTCTATATTTGGATTCTTGCTATATTTTTTCTATAATTAATGTTACATTTTTAGAATAGCTGCAAATTATATTTGTCAATTTAAAACGTGAATTACTTTAGAGTATGAAACTAATGAAAATTACAGTAATGTTGAGAGTATGAATTTTGCAATTTGATTATGGACTTTCCGTATTGATTTCCCTCTGAGTTCAGTATTTTTGTGATTTTACTTTTTAATTGAACAATGGCATTATACTTATAAAGTTTTTAATTTATCCATAGTTTGGCTTGCAGTACCACTAAAGAGGCATAACTTGTTAAAAGGCGGATTTGGTGCAGTTGAATTGTGACCGTTAATGTTTATGATTTGCATGATGGTTTACAGCAGCAGAAATATTTTAGAATTATAAAATTACCTATTGATGTTAACGTTGCAAAGGATACAATACACTTTTGATACAATATACTCTTTATATCACGTAGTACCGGTTAATAAATATGTTTATGTTTCTTGAACATCTTTTATGTGATATGTTTGTAATAACAAAAACAGCAGTATCAAGATTTATATCACAAGAGTCGTTTGGTATCATATATCATTTGGTGCGTAAACTCAATGAATATGATATCGTTGTTAAATATAATGGTGTCTTTCTCGAATGCCAACATTTTATATGTTACCTATTCCTTGAAATTCAAGACAAATATTTCAATAGATGTTTATATTATAACAATAGTTTTTTTTTATAAGTATTAAACTGTTAAAAATAATTAGTGAACTTGATAAAATTGCAACATTTTATCACTTTTTGATAAGAAAAAATAGTTGATTTTGCGGTCAAAATTGTGAATTTTAAAGAAATGAAGAAAATTAAAACATTTTTGTCGAGCCTGCAACTTTTGTCGCAAAAGCGAGACATAGCGATCCTACATTCCATCGTCGGCGTCGTTGTCGTCATCGTCGTCGTCGTCGTCGTCGTCGAAGTTGGCGGCCACAAATATTCAGACTGAGGTAAAAGTTTTTGAAATGTTTATAACTTTCTGAAACTATCGTGGATTTCTACCAAACTTGGACAGAAGCTTGTATATGATCATAAGAAAGTATACAGAGGAAAATTTTGTAAAAAAACAAATCCTTTTTATCCGTATTTTACTTATAAATGGACTTAGTTTTTCTGCCAGTTAATATTACATTCACTCTGTGGTTAAAATGTTTAAAATTTTAATAACTTTCTTAAATATCCTGGATGACTACTATTCTTGGACAGAAGCTTGTTCATGATTATAAGAAAGTATCTAGAAGTAAGTTTTGTAAAAAACAAATTCTGATTATCCGTATTTTACTTATAAAGGGACTTAGTTTTTCTACCAGTTTATATCAAATTCACTCTGTGGTTAAAGTTTTAAAAATTTTAATAACTTTCTTGAACTATCCTGGATTTGTAACAAACTTGGACAGAAGCTTGTTTATGATCAAAAGCTAGTATCTAGAAGGATTTTTTTTAAAAATTTATTTTCAGTTTTTCCGTGTATCACTTATAAATGGACTTCCAGATAACATTACATACAGTCTGCAGTTAAAGTTTTTAAAACATTTATTAAATTCATAAACCATCCTGGATTTTAACCAAACTTGGACAGAAAACATAGACAACAGCAAAAGTAGGGCGAGACACTGGATTCCGTGGAACCCTTACAAATTTTTATTAATTTAAAAAAAAAAGATATTTTGGGAATGGAAATGTTTATAAACATAAGACATGTTAAAAATATCAAAGAAATTTTAGATTAATATTTCAATATAATTTTAATTAATTAATTAGTTAATATGAACTTACAATAAAAAGGTTGTTATATTATAACCAAGAAAAATAACTTGTACAACTGAACAAGATACAATGAAATAGAACAAAGTTATCTAACGTGAGATACAAAGTTTCAAGAAATTCAATCAAGTAATTTTGGAAGATATTACGGCATACACAACTATAAAAATATTGAAAAGCAACATCAAAGTCCAAAGAGTCTAATGTAGAATTTGTGCAAAATGGAATTCCTGACAATATGTATTACTCAATTTATTTCACTTGACTGGGCGGAGTTTAACCGGTTCGCTCACAATAAACCAGTCCATCTATAGATAGGTGTATTAGGATAAACTCATCAATGAAGTGTACAGTAATTCTTTTGTAAATTCCTTTCTTGACACTGATAGGTGATTAGAAATCAGTAATAATTATAACGGCAATCATCCTTATCACACACATCTTCAAATAGACTGTCCTTATGCAAATTAAAACCTAGCTCCGCCCGATCAGTTGAAATAACATTGGTAATACATGCTTACTTTATGATGCAGCACTTTTCAAAGTGCCATTTTAAGAGAAATATTTGTTCAAGCAGTAACAGCAAATAAATTATTTTCAACAACTTGACAAACATGTACTAGATTTAGCTACTTGTAATTTACCTATCTGTAAATTAGTAGGATTGTTTTGATAAGCATGCATTTTTGTTGTGATAACTACCTACACCTATTCCTCGAACGCCAACATAATTAACAGGTAAATACAAGGAATAATAATATGGTGTCTTCAACCTATGCCAACATTTGATAAAAACATATTCAATATATGCCTACAAACAAAATGCAATAGGTGTTGTTATAGCAATTATTAATTAATAAATTCATATACATCTATATTCTTTGGAAAAAGACAGAAATTCTTATATAACTATATCGTTGGTAAAAAGACAGACATTTTTATATACATGTAACAATATCGTTGGTAACAAGACAGACATTATTATGTAACACTTACTTACAAGCCCATACAAACGGTGTAATGAGTTGGATAGCAGATCGCGGTTTTAAGCACATCTAATATCTAGCGCAAATATTCAGTTAGTTTTTTGAAGAAACACATAACAGCTATGTCATTATATTCAACCATCATTACGAAACTTTATGAATTATAGGTGAAATACCACAAAATCATAGTATGTTACATCCGGTTGCATACGAAAAAGGGTTGAAAAAAATATTCCCTTGATTTTACAGTTGTAGGAAATTAATCATACATGTCATTGCAGTAAAATCTTTCTGAGTCATACACATATATCTTGGGTGTTTCAAAGCACCATTCTTTTTTATTTGGTGTTTCTATAGAATATTTTGGAAACTTTAGGTTACATGGTTACTAAAGCATGTACACAGGAAAAAGAGGGTGAACATTTGATTGGTAAACTTTAAGTGATGGTTATTATTTTATATGCAATGAAATGTTATGTGAAATTTTGTCTGTAGTATTGAACAGGATAAAACTTTACTCATGCCAAGTAAAGGATAGCTAGAATAAATAATGTTGTCCTGCATTTTTTGTAAGTTGTAATCCTGCCTTTTCATTTTCAACTCTATTCCTTTTTTGTATTGGTTTTCTTTTTACATAAATTGTCATCCTGCCTTTTAATTTGCCAAGTTATCCGGCCTTATTTTTTTAACTCAAAACTCCTGTCCTGACTTTCTTTTCTTCAAATTTCACACTAGCCCCCAAATAAAAATCAAATGGTAGCTCCGTAATGACGTACTTGGTGTATATCTTTTTAAGCTGAATCTATTGGACATTTCAACATATGTTTTCATCAAATTTTCACCACATTACCACTGTGAACGAATTTCAGAATTTTAGAGCCAAAAATACGAAATGGTGAAGCAATTAATTATTGTATACAAATAATATTTTATATGATCTTTACTTACTTCCTGTATTCCTGGTAACGAGTTCAGCTTTTATGAAATTGTTTTCCTCTGTGGTTTCAGTCTCTAAGAATTTACCTCCGAAGCACACACAGCTTATCTGTTGTAAAAAGTAAAAAAATCCCATTATAACGATAAAAACAGACATAAAATAAAGTCTGAACTGCCTTAACGATCATCGCTAAATGATAAATGATTGGTTAACGATGGATATAGACTGGGGGTAATTGAAAACTTGCATATTGTATTCAAAGTTGTTTTGAATTGATAAAGATGGTATGGTATGTTCGTCGGCAATGTGTCTTTCAAAACTGACAATTTACCATTTGGGGTTCGAACACGGAACCCCCGTACAGTATGGAGATCAACCGCTTAATTTTCTCAACCTCAAGAGTCATTGTAACATAATGAAGACATCCAACTCAAACCCATTTAAACTCATGTAATCTCTTTTATTTGCAGTGGATTTGTTATTTGGAAGACAAAATGTAATATTTGGGCATGATTTGTTTCAAAAATGACACAGTAACTGGGATTCGAACCTGGGACCCAAGTCACAGCCAGTCACCGCTCTATAAACTGAGGTAAAGCAATACTAGTTAAGCGCAGCTGACCGGGGGATGCTTTCTTTATATTATGTCAATGGAAACATCACTCTACTTTCTCAATCTCAAGAGTCATTATCACCCTAACCAATTCTAAACTCATATAATCTCTTTTATGCACCTTGGGCTTTTAAGTAAGAGCGCCAATTGTTACTGTTCCAGCCGGAAATTGCTCCAACGACGATAGAACAGATAGATTGATTTTTTTTATTGTAGCTAAAGGAAGGCAGTTATAACTACATACCAAGTCAAGGGGAGAACCAGTACACTAGTTTACCTTCTGTTTGAACAAACACTTTTTGTTCATAAAATCATGCATCTATTATCAGTAAGTTTTTTAATAACTTCCTTCAGTTCCTAATCTAAATACTCAACGATTCTAAAAAGCGATTATCCTGAACAGTCAAGAAGCCCTTTTGAATTGTTTGAATGGAATAGATTAGCAGTATTTTGCAAAAACTTTCGGAATTTTTGGCCCTCAATGGTATTCAACTTCGTACTCTATTTGGCCTTTGAAGTTTTTTCATTCGAGCGATAGTTATAAGTCTTTTGTAGACGAAATGCGTGTCTGGTGTTCATAAAACATAAGCCTGATATCTTTGATGAGGTTTTGTAAGAATAGACCACTTTCGAGTTCATCCTTCACCGGAAAAAAACTCGTCAATTATGCGCGCCTTTATGACGTCATCTACCAGGTAGAGGAGATCGCCTGTATCCCTTCATTATTAACGTTCATCAAGCGTCTTAGTGATCGTCATTGTGCAGGATAAACTAGAAATAATGTTTGTTTTGTAAGAACCTTATCACAATTCCCTACAGACAACAGTGCTGATTGTCAATTATGAGAATTTAATTTGCCGAATAATTTGTTCAATATATCATTAAAGTTTTCAAATCACTTGCTCAGTATTGGAACGGAAGTAACGATGCCCCTAAACGCACGAACTATGTTCACTAAAACCATACCTTTTTACGGAAGTGCATCGAACTCGAAAGTTGTCTATTATGTAATACCGTCATTAATTTAGAACACTGCTCTCGATGTACGTTGACAATAACAAATGTCTTGACCTTTGAATAAAAACATGTTTGGCCACAATCATCATTATGGTATCTAGTTAAAAAAAAATGTGTCCGAGGTCCCGGCCCGCCAACAAAAATTGCCACCATGGCTTAAAATAGAACATAGGGGTAAACTGTAGATTTTGGCTTATATATTTGAAACCAAAGGCTTTTAGGGCAAATTTGAGATGGGTTCAAATGTTCATCAGATCAAGATCTTACTGCCCTGATAGTTTTAGGCAAATCAGACAGCATGTAGTTGGGTTGCTGGCCCTGAATTGGTAATATTAAGGAAATTTTGAGGTTTTTGTTATTATCTTGAATAGTATTATAGGTAGAGATAAACTGTAAGGAGTAATAATGTTCAGCAAAGAAAAATCTACAAATAAGTTACATGACCAAAATGGTTTATTGACCACTAAAGGAGTTATTGCCCTTCATAGTAAATTTTTAACAATTCTTTGTAATTTTTTGTAATCTTTTACAAAAAAATCTTCTCTTCTGAAACTACTTAGACAAATTTATCCAAACTGGGCCACAGTCATCTTTAGGGTATCTAGTTTAAAACATGTGTCTTATGACCCTGTCTATCAACCAACATGGCCGACATGGCTAAAAATAGAACATAGGGATAAAATACAAGTTTTGTCTTTTTTTTAAACCGTCATAAATAGTAAAAACTGAAAGGAGCAAAAATGATCAGAATAATGAGCTCTACCAAATGTCCATAACAGTCCAAACTGTTAGACAAGTTTTTATAAGAGTAATTGCCCATAAATAACAAATTTTACCAATTTTTTTCATTTGCCTATTATCATGAAAATTATGATATTTAGAGAGAAACCTTTTTTTCCGTGATGCCTTATATGATTTAAATCATTACAGATAAATAAACACTTTAAATCACAAAAATGATTAGCAAGGCTAGATCTATAAAAAAGTCAAATTTTGTCGATATAGCTAGTAGACTTTCACTCTTCATAGGAGTGATTGCCCTTAAATGAGGATTTTGTTTACCCACTTTTGTGTTTTGGGCAAAAACTAAAGAAGATAAAGAGAAACTAAACAGACTAAAAATTCAGTAATACAAGATCAACAAAATAGAGATTTTTGTCATGAAGTCTATTCTCGTCTACAAAATTGGAGAGTGTTCTTTGTTTGATATGCACATAGACCAAGGTGAGCGACAGAGGCTCTCTGGAGCCTCTAGTTAATCTGTTATTACACAATTGGGATCATGTGTCTGAAGATTGTTCATATGGTTGAATTGAAATCATGCATGTAGTTGTACTAATTTCTGTGTTAGTAATTGTGATCAAAAGAGAAGACTAAGTATTTTGTATAAATAACAATTATTTCAAAGAGAAAAAAAGTACAGATGTTTTCACTGTAAACTTAATTATAAAAATTGATATAATTTCCGCGATAATCTATTGATGCCAAAGAACAAGGAAACATATTAAATACCCCAGGGATATCATTTGATATATAAGTAGATTCAATGGAAAGTTCGTCTGTGATGAGCCTTTAATACCGTTGAGAATGCCACTGGTTTTATATTATTGTCCAAATTTAAATGATTATTTGTGCAAACCATAAATTTAAAGTAATTTTTACATGGTAACACACTAGAAGATATTGAAGAAATAAAAAATGAAACTTCTTTTTAGTTACCTTTCAACAAATAAGTTGTTGAAGTATACAACAGCTATCAATACTTAGGATTAGGGACTCGTATTGCATATTTCAAAATAATAAACACTTTTGCTTTCTTTTGTTTTTTTTTATTATTTATCTTATGTGTTGTGTATGCTTAATTTTTATCACAATTCAAAGTATACACCTAACGATAAAGTATTTGAAATTATTGCATTGTAACTAAAAATATCAAAAATATCTAAATATATGATAACCAGTAATATATTTAAAGTATCATGGCGAGACTTACCTTAGCGCCATTCCAGGATTTATAATCTCTAGAAAATTTGTAAGATGACATCCCGTAGCTGATACAACCAGTGCACGCCGTTTCTGAAATTAAATGAAAATTTCTTATGAATGTTAAGACATGGGTTCCTGGGCTAAGACTATTATGACCATTTTCATGCAGTCGTGTCACCGTTACACAAAATTACATTATCAAAGCATCATAAAAATAAAATTGAGAAAGGAAATGAGGAATGTGTCAAAGCGACAACAACCCGACCATAGAGCAGACAACGGCCCACGGCCACCAACGGGTCTCCAATGTAGCGAGAATCCCCGCACCCGTAGGTGTCCTTCAGCTGGTCCCTAAAAAATATGTATACTAGTTCAGTGATCATATATTTTTTGTTATTTCACAGACTATTGTTGGGTAGTTATTTCAAAACATGTTGTCTAGTTATCAATTCTACACGATGATTTAAAACTGCCATTTTTGTCTGGCCTTGACGGAGTCAAAAAGCGAGACATAGGTATGCTGTTTTCGGCGTCGGCGTCAACAATGTATTAGGTGTTGTTCATGGTGAACCACTAGTGGTAGGTCAATGATATTTGGTATGCGGTTGTATTAGCATTGACACATCTCATTACCATGGAGATTATTTGTCCCCACACGCTCAGTAATGGTCTATAGACTTTGAAACTTTTCATAGTTTATATGTATTAGTTTGTGATTATGTCAATTTATGGGGAACCACTAGTGGTAGGTCAATAATATTTGGTATGTAGTTGTATAAGCATTGGCATATCACATTTTCATGGAGATTTTTTGACTCCGCCCCCTCAGTCATGGTCTATAGACTTTGAAACTTTTGCTTAGTTTACATGTATTAGTTTGTGATTAGATCAGTTTAAGATGAACTGCTAATGTTAAGTCTGACAATGATATTTGGTATGCAAATGTATTGGCATTTGAAAGTATCGTTTCCATGGAGATTATATAGCCCCACCCCTGATCATGGTTCATTAACTTTGAAACTTTTACATAGTTTACAAGTTAATGTTTGTGCTTAGGTTTGTTTAAAGGGAACGACTTATAATGAGTCAATTGTAATTGGTATGCAGTGGTATTAGCATTGGCACATCTAATTCCATGGAGATTGTTTAGCCATGTACCTTCAGTCATTGTTCATCGAAATTGAATAATGGCATAACTTACATGTTAAAGTATTGCTATTTTAATTTCAACATTTGCATTATCAAAATAGCAAAAAGGCGAGACATATCTCTGTGATAACAGTTTATAATTTATTATTGAAAATATTAAGTGTTATCTGCAAAAATGTAAAAATCTTCCGGAGTACCTGCTATTATCCCCGTATTTTTATCTTGGGTTCGTGTTGCTTATTCCTAAGTTTTCTTTGTAGTTTGTAGATTGTTGTTTGCCTATATATCAGGTTTTGTTTTGCCTTGGAATCGTGTTTTTCTTTGGCTTATATATTTAATTGTCCCCTTAGTATCTTCTTTCTATTTTATGGTAGGATATATAGAATAATGACATTTTCTTTTTTTTTAATACAACTTTATCAGCAAGAATATCAAGCAAGCACGGCAGGGGCGAGCTGATATTCAACCTGATGAAGTCAGTATCAAAATATAAAATGCCATTATTCTATTTATCGGCAATTTGTCTTAACTGTGTGTTTTGTTGTTGTTGAGAATATGAAGTAAAATGAAATAGTTAGTAAAACAACTTCTACGCGTTCTAAACGTTGAATTAGTTATTCGATTGTATGAATGAAGTCGTGTGTATTTCATTGATAAATTGACTCAGATGAACTTAGGCACGTGACATTTCTGCACTGATACATGACGTCATTGCCTAATATTTTCGATTATTTTAAAAGTTCTGTACATGATCTTAAGAATATTATCCAGTAAGATCGACGGGAAATTAAAAATTGCTGAAAATTATATTATTTACATTTCTTGAATATAAACTTGACAATTCTTACTAAAAAAATTAAAAATAATTTTGCTGAACACAAAATACATGAATTTTGTTTGTTCAACTGTATTTCTGCAAATTAAGTCACTTTAAAGGTGATTTTACTCATAACTAGACAACTTCATCCCCAGTATCTGTTTAAATCAACATCATTTGAACTTTGGTGGAAAGTTGTATCATTGAAAATCATACCTTATCTCCTTATTATCATAATGATAATCGTGCTTTTACTGAAGCAAGAAATAAAATTCGTTACATTATATTCTTTAAAGACACAAATGCAATGTTTTGTGGGATTTGACTTGATGTTTGGTTTGTAACATCATATAACAATATTAATATGCCAAAATATTTAAATGGTACGAATTAGTCTTGTTTCCCTTGTGACAGTTGTTTATAGTTCTGTTACAATCAAAAATTTGAATGAGCAACCAACAAAGAAATATTTGGTTAAAGTGACAATAATTGGGACTCAGCTGCCAAAAACGGTTTATTCATACATCATAGACATACAACATGTACATGACTGACAAAAATACTAATAGATATTAGTATTGTTTGTATTGTTATGCGTTTACTTTTCTACATTGGTTAGAGGTATAGGGGGTAGGTTGAAATCTCACAAACATGTTTAACCCCGCCGCATTTTTGCGCCTGTCCCAAATCAGGAGCCTCTGGCCTTTGTTAGTCTTGTATTATTTTAATTTTAGTTTCTTGTGTACAATTTGGAAATTAGTATGGCGTTCATTATCACTGAACTAGTATATATTTGTTTAGGGGCCAGCTGAAGGACGCCTCCGGGTGCGGGAATTTCTCGCTACATTGAAGACCTGTTGGTGACCTTCTGCTGTTGGTTTTTTTATTTGGTCGGGTTGTTGTCTCTTTGACACATTCCCCATTTCCATTCTCAATTTTATGATACAAAACTGTGAACATTTCATAATATTCTATACAAAAACTAAAAAAGGAACTTTATCTGTCAGTGAACGATGCTAAATTTTACCTGCTTAAGACATAGTTTACATAGTTTATAGATTTTATTTACTAAAGTTAGGTTAACAACTACGTTTACAGTAGGGATAGCAAGTACTCGAGGAAAATTTGAGTACTCAAATACTCGTTTGCCATTTATAAACCTTGAGATATTTCTCCTTACATTTCCCCTCACTTTAGTTCCCTTCGAAATATACTTCGTTATTCTAATAAAACTAATATCTATTCACAAAATAGAACAAGAACAACATCAAAGTGCCCTGCGGTGAAAACTACGCAACTGATTAGAGACATTTGTAACGGTGTTTGTACACGGATTAACACTTTCATGAATTAATAACTCACAAGCCGTAAACTTACTTTTGTTTGTTAGTCATGACGTCTTTGTATAAGTAATTTGAAGTCCAATATTTTGTTGACAAATTATGAGACAAGTCGTTATATATAAAATACTAACTCCACGGGAATAGATGGTACACATTGTCTATCAAGTCGAACTAAATGTACATATTGACGGTTTTACTGACATGTTTCTGATTTGGTTCATGAACACACAAACAATAATTGCTATTATGATAGGTTAATTTTTTGAAACGGTGGTCCGTTATTCATTGTTCTATTTACACGAAAATGGACTAGCGATACACATAACCAAGGATCAAGTTATATTCTGTAGTTATACAGTTTGAGTTCTGCAACAATATGCATGTCTTTAGTTAGGAGGTCAAGCGATGTCATCTTATCAAAATTAGGTTTATGAAAGGTAATAATAAAAATACAGATCCAAACAAAAAGGCAAACTTTTCACTCAACGTTAAAGATTTATCCGAGTACTCGAGTACTCGCGAGTATCATGATCGAGTACTCGAGTATTAAATTTCAGATCTCTTGACATTCCTAGTTTACAGGAAAAAATAGTTTTCCACCCAATCTTTGAAGAGTGAGGTCTGAGAAAATACTTCCCAAGTAAATTTACCCTTTTCTTCTACAAATTTCCGCAAGATTTATATAATTGATCTTACCATACTTATCTGTTTTGAAAGTTTCCCATCCGTCAACAATCTCCATGTCAACACAACAGTTCTCAGACGTATCAAGACGACAAGTAGAAGTTGAGGGATCATAACTTGCTAAACAGCATTTCTCCTCTGAAAAACATCTAATGGCACACATCATTTTCGTGGTAACAACCTGGTCTATAGTGAATTTACTACCTACGATCCTATTTTTGTTTACTACGGAGAATGATCCTTCATTTATAACAATTCTCTCTGGCTTAACCAACAAGAAACAAATCGTTATTAAAAGACAAAAATGGAATTTCATATTCAAATGCTAAATTGGACCAATTAAGGATACACAAATGAACAGAATAAAATAAAAACCTTGCTTCTGTCTTCCGTCTCTTTATTTATGCATTTTCCAGTTTTCAAGCTTTTCATTAATTCCCTTATATTCTATATAAATACTTTCAATATGTGCGTGCTTCGTAAATAATAAAACACGTGATACTTAAAATAAAATCTCATTTTGTAGTTTTCAAGAAATTATTGATTCTTTTTTTTATCAATTAGTTCGCACAGGGAATTTGCATAAATGTTGCTGATAAATGAAAATATCCATAGACAATGATATTTTAAAAAGCATTAAATGATGCATTATCTCGTGATAAGTCTCGTCGTATTTCTTTTATCTTTTGAAACTTTGATAGTGTTTAAGATATTGTAACGTTTCGGGGTTTTCGAGTCAAGTATCTGGCGTTACTAATGTAGGCCTCCGGTGAAGAAAGTTGTGATAAAGTTAAAATGGAAGTTCATATATTGGTTTACGTGCTGCTTCAGTAATATTCAATATTACAAAGCACAGTGATTAACAAAACACATGGAAATATATCAATCTTAGAATAAATATATGTTCATGTGTCCCTAAAAGCTTAATAAAAGTCCCTTCTAGCACTTGTAGCAGTTTGGTGCACAGCTTCCACATACTCGAAACGGACATATGTATGTATCAAGTTTTGAAGGAAGACCACAGTGATGATACGAACACAAAAATGAAATTTCCACAAATTATTTCCACAGTAGCAAAGAGTAAATTAATAATCAAAAAACGAACTCCAAGGAAAATTCAAAACGGAAAGTCCCTTATCAAATGGCAAAATCAAAAGCTCAAACACATCAAACGAGTAGAAAAACTGGCATATTCCTGACTTAGTACAGTCAATACAAGCTGCCAAATCACAGGGAAGTCTCAATATCACCTAAGCTATTATGACGAAGGCCGTTTAAGACCGGTATAATGACCGGTCTGAAAAGGACCTTTTGATGTAAATTTTCTTAAACTGCATCCTAAACTTTACATATCAGAATTTAAAACTGAAACCGTAAAAAAATCAGAATTTGTGGAAAATAAACATATGATACCTATTACAACATTTGAATGTCTGTCTCTACCAAGAACGTTACTAATCGAGTACGCATTAATCAAGTTGTTTGATTTCACAAAGGTTATCAAGCTTTGATTTACAGAAGAACAATCTTCCATTCATTTTCAAGTCATGAAAAGAATGTATACTAAATCTTAAAGAATTTTTATCTCTTTGGCATCTATGAATATCCGGGACTTCATCGTCAATGTCATTACTAAATACCGAACAAAATACTCTACGATAATTTAGGTTCTTCAAGACAGGGGAAATTTCCGTAGTTCGTCTATTTCATCGAGATAATGAAAAGATACCACGCAGTTATTGCATGTTCACAAGGGGCTTGTTGAAGTACACAAAACTAAAACTTTAACTTAAATAATCCGAAGGGTATAAAAAAGTAAAACAAATTAACAAGATAACAATAGTCATTTAAATTAAAAAAAAAAACGAAATGAATGGTTAAAAAGAGAAAAAAAAGATGATTTGAACGACAACAGATAAAAAGCAATAAACGAGAATTAAAGATTAAACATAATGAATTGCACCAAACAAATGCTGCACTAGTCGAGTTGGTGATTCCTTTTCAATTGATGGAACAGATCGGGTTGCTTATGTAGGAATCCCGTATTTGATTATAGTCATAAATGAAGATATGATGATTAAAAATGTAGCTACGACCCGTGGTTAATGTTACGCAAATTCGTAAAGGTTAAACACTTGGTAATGATAACTTTTAAATATAGCTTCGACGTCACATAAATATTAAGTGTTTTGGGCTGACAAGGACAATTTGTGGCTAACTGTTGTTAAAAAAATTTCGATAATGTACGCCTATTGAATAAAGATTATCCAATAATAAGAATTTTGTATTTGAACCGTTGTCTTTAAAACTTCTTTCAGGTCGTTGTTTGTACTCGCGGGAGCATGGAGCACTGACCCGGTGATTTAATTTAAAGGAATTTAAATTTCACAAGTTTTTAGACAAAGGAAATAACTACAGTTTCAATATTTTGAAGATCGAATGTATCAAATTTGGCGAATTATTATTGTTTAAGCATAAGAACTCTTTGACATCCATAAGATAAGAATTATTGTCCATCATCAATCCCAGTACGGAAAATCATATCCTGATTTCCATAGGCCATAGACAGTTCAGGTGTGTTTGCTCTCTCTTTTCAGTCTTTAGCATCCGGGACGATCAGAGAAATTCCAACCTAGGTTAGGAGTCATATTGTGATAAGCGCCTTTCGAAACTATTGAAATTATTGTTCTTCTACTTTTCAAAGTAAAAAGATATTCCTGAAAAACAATCTTGTTTAATATTGGATATTGTTGTTCCTACTACTAAACAGGAAGAGCTTTGAACACAAGTGGTGTTCCAATAGCAACAGGCAAACATGAAAGACAATTATAGTTAATCCTATTTACATCGCCAGATTGTTCTGGTTGAAGCATTTTTATATAATAAGACAGCATAGGTATGTCAGAAAGAATTGTACTTAAAAGCTATAGATGTAAGAACTGAATTCAGAGACAACAAAACAAAAGTCTGAATAGACTCAAAAAAGTAAAAGTTACCTCAAACCCGAAATTCCCTAGATTAATCGTAAAAAAAAAACAACTGTTATTTAAGGTTTGTTTGTAACTGAAAACAACTTGAGCTAATAAATTATATTCTTAAATAGAGGAGTTGAAATGACTGTTAATATAAACAATGCAAATATATCAAAACAGTGAACTTTACTGCCTTTACATATAGCTAAACTTTTATGTATTTCGTTCCTAGGCATGAAGAATAAAGAGGGGGCCGGAATATGCGAGTAGTATTGATGAAAAAGGCTTAACAATTATTAAAATATCAGGTCTGTAATGATCTACTTTAGACAGGCGTTTCCTCTACATAACATGCATTAATAGCTGTCACATTAAGAAAGTTGAAAATCCAAATACATTGAAAAGCTGACAACCAATTCCAAAAAGGTATGCTTATTCAGTTTATATTTTGAATAAACTCGGGGGGCGTTTCTGTTGATGTTTTCGTTTAACATCAATAATCAATTAATCAAGCTTCATAAAACTCAACAATTGAACAATTTAAAGGCCAAATTAATGAACATAAATTTGATATTCTCTTAATTGATATAGTTGCTTGTTAAAATATTAGTTATAAATCAAAAATAAAAGAATGAAAAAATGGGAAGTTTCGATAAGTTATTTTTTTTATGTTCAGAAAAAACAAATATAAAGTCAAGGAAACATATACCTGTTTTTTGACTCCAGATTATATTATTTTCCGACAGGTAACCCAATCTGTGGAAGGACATCCAAGTATTCGATTAAGTAAAAGCAATTAAAAGCAGTAGAATCAAACATATAAAAGATGCAGTTTTGGGGGGAAATGTTATATTTACAGTTGAATTTGACGTGTATGAAAGACATAAATAATAAATTTCCCCCTACATTGTACCGATCGTAAACTTGATTTTACTTCTATAAGTTGATGTTACTTGACCAAGTTACAGGATGTCCAACCACAGAGAAGGTAACCTGTCGAAAAAATATAAACTCCGGAATCAAAACCGGACTCTCCTCATCCTAATAGAAACTATCAGCGGGAGGGGTGTAATCGTAGTCGTTCCAAAATGACTTATTTTTCATAAAGAAATCACTATAAAATATTCTTTGTAAATAAAACATTTTTTATTATTCTATATTCGTAATAAATTGCACGATGAAAAATCAAATAATCCATTATGTTGGTTTTTTCAAACTTTTGAATTTTATGATGAATTAGTTATGAATTTCACATATTGTGAGCAGCTTAAATGCGCCCCTAACCCAACACATATGTCATGTTTAATTACATAATGATCATATTTTTTTTTTATTTACGTTTAGACGGTAAACCGTAGTATGCCCTTTGGTATCGACGGCGTTTTTCAAAAATGATATATTTAACTGCATTGTTTTAATGATTAATCATATACAGCAGTTTAAACCAACGTCATATCATAATAGATTGTGATACTTATCTTTTTAAATAATTTGATCTATTTTTGAATGTATGCACGTACTTGATTCCCGAAACGTACATATATATGTTGTCATGGTGAAAATTAACAGCCAGTAGTATCTAATCACAGTTCCAGTAAGCGAATTTAGCATACATACCTCTTTCATTAAAAAAGAAAACTGTATATAAGTTGCAACAAGCAGTTTTTCTATTTGGTTTCTCAAAAGTGCTTTTGATAAAAAAAAAAAATTCTGTTTGATAAGATTGTATGAAAGTGTAAAGGAAAAAGATGAGAAAAATAATAACACAATTGAACGGACCATGAAAAGCACATGTTTATCTAAACCACCGAAGAACATATTACTGTTATGAATCGAGCGCCACTGGTGGGTCATATGTAGACAATCGTACGTCTGTGGAACCAAGTTATAAGCATGACCTATATTTAGTTGTTAATTTCTGTGTCATTTGATCGCTTGTGAAGAGTTATCTCATTGGCAATCATACCAAATCTTCTTTTTTATATGGTATCTTTTTTTTGGAGTTTTTATAACAACTGTGTCTATGCCACTGCAGCTGGAAGTTTTGTCCCAAAGGGTATCACAAGTCCAGTAGTCAGCACTTATGTTCTGACATGAAAGTTCATTGATACCTTCATTGTCCATAACATAACTGTTTATAAAATTTAAAATAATCAAAACACTTAGGGTTTTTCTACTTAAGGTATAGATTGCCTTAGTCGTTTAATGAAAACTTTTAATTTTCGATTATTAATGCTATTGGCATTTTCATGGTTTTTAAACTGTTTTGATTAGAGCGCCACTGGTAGGTCTTATGTAGAACAGGTTTGGCGTTCCAAATATAATGCCTGATATCTTTTATGAGTTTCACAATTTAAAAGTTCGGATGGATCACATCAATATGAATTCAGAGGAGTATACGATTTACACAAAGTATCTTTTATGAGTTTAATAAATAATTTGGAGTCGTATACAATGTTCCCTTACAATCAATTCCCTACAATAAAAAGATAATTACACATTTAACATACATCTTTAATGTTATTTAAATATATTAAACTAAATAAACAATGTTAGTCACTTTATTTCACGCCTCATATATAACATCTTTATATCAAATGGTAAGTGTGTAAGAATTGAATTAAGTTTTATTCTTAATAAAAGTCACATTACTTTCCTCTTTAAGTAATACTGTGTTATAAGAAATAAACATAAAATGTCTCTTACCGAATATAAGCTCTCTAAAAAATTTGTAGACAACATAAAGTACGTCAAATGCGTAACGTGATAAAATAAAAAAGTGAAAAATTACAATTAACATTAGCGCAACGTTACATATGCGCAAATACACGAAAAGGGTATCTTCAAGTATTATAAATAAAATACAACAAATTCAGTAATAAGATAAACACCATTTTCTCAAATACAAGATTATTATCAAAGAGTTAAATATGATTTATTAATAGTTGCGAAATTAATGTAGTTTTAAATCGACAAATAATTTGTTATTTGAAGTAGATACATTGACTGCATTGACTGCATATAATTAAACAAAAGTGTCGGTATCAACAATATAACGATTATTTTTGTTTTCAATATCTCATTTATGAGTACCAGAGTTGATGGTTCACTACACTACAAACCAGTAATAGTCTGAAATGTATATCTGTACTCGACTGTACTGATTTTTACTCGACCAGTCTGAATTGGTCGGAATTTTACTAGACATTACTCGACCCCAGTCTTAACCATACTCGACTGTACTGATGTGTACTTAACCCTTCTCTTTGCCATTGAAAATAGTCTAAACTATTACTCGACCATTCTGGCACAGTCATAACCTACTCTCGACCTGTACTCGACTTATTTTTTCAGTCTTAACTTTACTCGACCAAAGGTCTGAACAATACCAGACCAGTCTGAACCATACTTGACCAAACAACCTTTAATTTTTTTTAGTTTTAACTGTTAAAATAAATTTCTTTTTAACTGACATGACAACAGCCACAATAAAATAAAGATATATATAAAAACAGAATTTTACATCCTTACAATGTACATGATTCTCAGATTTATCAAATAGAGGGATAGTTAAATTTAATTATATTACTTTTGAAGTTTTAGAGTTTTGCTAAAAAAAAAAAAATTTTCCCCTAAAAACCACAACTACAATGAGGGTAATTTGTCCATATTAAGATGCTTCTTGTTTGGCATGTGTTTTTTTTAAAACTTAATTTTCCTAAATTCCTAAATAAAAACTACGTAGGTGTGATGGCTACATACAATAGTTATATAATTATCCTTTTAATGAGGTAACAACAGCCAACAAAATCACTGAAATTGTTTAACCTTATATTAGAATTATATCTATTATTATATTTTGGGATATATCATATATAATATGTATCATTACATATTACAAAAGGGGTAAAAAATTAAAGAAATTAATAAAATTGTTCTTCTGATTAGTGGTGAAGTATAAAGTAATACCTCCTGCTTGGGGCAAATCCATTAAAAAGATCACACCTGGTCAGATAGTATTAAATTCTTAATAACATTTATTAAAAATTGCAACATCCTGTTTAACTTAATCGCAAGGCCTTTTGAATTCACTATATAAGTAATACACGAGTTTGAGAGTTTAAGAAAGATAGGCAAAACAAAAGTGTCATTTTTTAAATTTATTAAGTTGCTTTATATACAAAAAAAAAAAAAAAGTTACTCTGCATTATTAACTTAACTCAAATGACACCATAAATCTATACTAGGCTTAAGTTAATGGTGAAAATTGTCCAGTTATCATAAAATATATATAACATTCAAACATTTTGAATAACATTCAAAAAATATTAGTTACAATTCAGTTTTGAGATTATTTGATCAGCCTTATTATTTTTATCATAAAGGTGATATATATATATGTAAGTGTAGATGAATATGGTGTTGAAGTTATATTATGTTTATTGTGAAATTTTGATTTCAATGCAATATTGAATACATTTGTAATTTCAAATTGTTGTTAAAATTTCTAGCCATGGGACATAGCTGTTGTTAAAAAGAGTTCCTAAATTGATGAAATACATTAGGTAGATACAAAAAAAAATAGGTCTAGGTTGGTTCAGACTAAGTCGAGTATGGTTCAGACTAGGTCGAGTATGGATAAGACTAGGTAATGCATGGTTAAGACGCGTATAAAATGGTTAAGTACTGGTCGAGTAAAGTTCAGACTGTTAAGTATGGTTCAGACTACAGTCGAATATTATCAAGTAAATTTCAGATCAATTCAGACTGGTCGAGTTAAAATCAGTACAGGCGAGTACAGATAAAGGCCATTTCAGACTTTTACTGGTTTATAATTTCCTTAAAACATTCTCTGCCTCAATATATTTCACGTTTGGATGTTTAAATATATATATCGTTTCAATGTCGTTTTGAATGGTGTCATAGAAAATGAAAATAATACATTATTAGTTTTATGCAAAATATTCTTTGAAGCAACCCATGTCGTATTAATTTTATGATTAACACAGTATTGGATTATTTCGTCATCCATAATAGCAAAGAAGGTAACCGACCATTTTAGCTTTTTGTAATGAAATAAGCAAAATGTTGATACTTGAAAGCAATACATTAGTGAGTTATTTCATTTGAATAAAGTATTTTTGTAATACATCAATGTTTACTCGAATGCGGAAAATAATTTGATTCAAAATGATTTAATTTTAATTTGTGAATAAGGAGAGATAACCATAATAAAATAATAAAACAACATTAATTTGTTTATGCAGCAAGAAATTATATTGTAGTTCAATAGTTTCTTTCCAGGAAGCCATTTAGAAGAGTCAACATCGCAATGTCTTCAAGGTGTCTTTTTGTTAGTTAAAATAAAGGAAAAGCTACAAAGGTTCCATACATGCACCTTTCTGTTGAAGACACAATTCACCACCTTTGGTCATTCATACGGAGAGCTATGTCACCATTTGGTTACAATCTGTGCATTCTTATTACGTTATTTAATGTATATATATATGACCATGCTTATTCATTTTTAGAAAATTCAAACACGTAAGGTAATTTTGCATTACAAAAAGCATCACCCCAAGCATATTCATATTCCCTCCAGTATACTAGACAACGCTGTTTAGTTGGATTGTTTGGCTGACCCGGGTTCATGTCACTATATGTCATAGATTGACCAGGATTACTGATCCATTCAAAACTTCCATCCTTGTTGACATTAAAAACTCCTAGCCAGTACCCATCAACTGAAAAAAAGTAAAAAGTAAAATAACAAAAATACCGAACTCGAAGGAAAATTCAAATCGGAAAGTCGAAAGCTCAAACACATCAAACAAAAATTAATGTAAAACAACTGTCATACATCTGACTTGGTACATGCATTTATGTAGAATATGGTGGATTAAACTGGGTTTTAAAGCTAGCTCAAACCTCTCACCAGTATCACAGTCGCATAAAACTCCATTATATTGACAACAATGCGTGAATAGAAAAAACCCCAGACAGAATAGGTTATAATGTCAAAAATAGGGATACATCAGTCAACATCGTGGTATAATCTTAACAAAACAAATATGTCAATCGTATTGTAAAAATTTTTGTAAACGGAAAAAATCTGATAAAAGATTTCTTCTATCTTATTTAAATAAATATCACATTTTGAAATAATTCAGAATAAATAAAAGAGTACATATTACGCCTATTTCTGTTATTGATAAAGTATACATTAAGGTTTTTCTTGTCGTATAACACACCGAGGGGTGTCAGGATAGATCAAATGACATTCCAACTTGAGGGAGGTCTTTCTATGGGCAATCCTGACACTCCGAGGTGTGTTTTACCTTAAAAAAAAATGCCTTATCTGACTTTTATTTACCGCCAAAAATTATTATTTTCGGCAAAGATTAGCATGACTTGCATCTTATTTTACCGACCACACTAAAGTGGAATATTCTTTTTTGATGAGTTCAGGTTTTAATACGCCATACGGCTAATTTATAATGTGAAATCCAACTTACTAATCATAAACTAGATATAAACTTTAGAAATCATTATCCAGTTACAATAAAAAATATTATTGTAACAGTTACTGCATGAAGCAAGTCACAAATGAATTGTTACAGTGTATTACCAAACAAGTCATTTTGCAAGTAATTAAACGTATTTTTTTACTGTATGAATTGGGGATGGTATTATTTTCTTAGTTTCTTTATGACTTTTTATCGCGGAAAACAGATTCTTCTTTTCAACAATTTTCAAACGAACTATTGCGAATAATTTTTTTCTACGTTTTGTTTGACGATATATTTGTTTAAACTGAGAATCATAATCGAATTTTATACCCCCCACAAATCCTATTATTAAGTACGAGGTCGCATTTCTATAGAATATAAGGTTATTTGGTAAATCGTTATTGGATGGAGTAAAAGGTATTATAAATAGATGTAAAAAGTTGAGAACTGGCTCGAAGAGAACACGAAATTGGGATACACATAAAAAAGGAGATGTGACATATGTTCATATTTAACACAGTAGCAGAATATTCAGACAGTTGATTGCGGCCACTCAACTGAAAGAAAAAGAACATGAAATATAATATCCATAGGTCAGAGTATGGTTTCCACTACAGCATGAATCGATATGATTTTAAAAATCCTTCACACGAATGTGTTAAATATGGCTTATTTTAAAAGTGTTATGAAAAGTTTTGCACTATTTAATTTATCTCGCATAATGTCCCTTTATGTAGCGAAAAATTAATAAAACTCCACATTATATATTTCAAAAGTTAAAATGTGCGTCAACGACAATTTTTTTGTTATTTCAGTCAAGTAAACACAGGAAACATTCAAGACTGTTTCTGCCTCTAATGTGACAAAGTTGGAAAATTAAAAAGTATACCCCGATAAGCAACAACACACGATAACTATCAAACGAATTACATGTTAAAGAACATTTTATATTGTATTTCAATCAGGAAAAATAATGACCAATGGCCTTGAAGCAAATTTCATTGAAACTTGGTATCGTCCAGGTTGATTATTAAACAGTTCTGAAAGAAAATAACTCCCTATAGGTGTATAAAGAATAAGAAACTAACGTCAAGTACCTTCAAAATGGTTCGTGTTTGTACCGGCCAAAAAAGCAGTCAACAATGTGGTGTTGGTATGCCGTAAATACTACACAGACGTTCTTAATGATGAAATTTTAAATTCTTCCTCATTCAGGTCCGTGCGCACCGCAGAGAGTCATATAGAAAACAAACATAGCATAACCACATCACAGCTATAAGGCCTCTTCTTAACATTTGAAGGTCCCTATTATGTATTGGTCAGCTAAACTACACAAAAACAGTAAAATATTGTTTCATCTGAATCTCTTAAGTGTTCTTCAACTAATCTTTCAGTGCTTTTAACTAGTTCATTAACTACTTTCAAATAACTCATCATTAACTTTTGTAATAAAATATATAAAAATAGTGGAATTAACTTTTTTTTTAGTGTAAAAATTCTTTGAATGTTTTAGATAAATTACGAGCTTTTGGTGGTCCTTTTGATTCTGTGGATAGTTTTGACTTTTCAACTCGTTACGCTACACTTCCACACAATCTTATAAAACAAAAGTGTTCCTATATAATTTAATGGTCGTTTGGTCAATCTGAATGTATATATATTTGCTGCAACTCATTTAAAACCTGCTTCTCAAATGAGAAAGGTAAATATGTTAGATATATGGAGGTATGATGAGATGATTGAAACTGTTAATTTTCTGCTTGATAAATTTTATCTCCGTTTCGGCACCAATTGCACCCTTTTAATAGCAGACTTGTTCCTTTACTGTTATGAATCACAGTTTATGACCAAACTCATTAAAAACTAGTCGTCTCATCTATGATTTTACCGTTTGTTTCTTATTTCCGATCATGCCATTTTGAATAAATGCCAATTTGCATGGCGGTTGAGGCATGTTTAACAGATGACGTTTATCCTGTCGACGCATCCAGTCTCTTTCCGGTTTTAGTTCGTGAGATTCCGTCAGATTTATGTTTTTTTTTACCTTGATGTGTCTTCTTAATCGATTGATAAGATTTAAATAACTGTTAACTACTGATGTCTAAATACATACTGAACAAATACAGATTTTTATCAAATAATTTTTCTTTTTACTTGAAACATATTGAGCAAAATGCTCAATATCTGTCTTTAAGTTTTCGAATTTTGCCAAGGGAATTTTGATTGCTAGCTTAAAAAATATCCCAAATTAGTTTCAGATTATTAAAAATTTGATTTTCTTTTTTTGATTTGAACATTTCCTGGAAAAAAGGAGCAACAACCATTTTCACGTACTTGGTTTGACCCTGCCGGTTATTAAACTTACGATATCGCGCACAAACAGCTAACGAATAATCTGTTTCAACAACAAAGAGTATGTCAGGCAGTAGCAGTATTTGTTGTCTGCAATGTTATGATTTTTTTGGCGAAATAGAACCATTATTGACTGACTAATTTTAAATGCTAATTTAGGCTTATTTATCACAGCATATTTTATTCATGTTATGGTATATACATTTACGTTTCATCAGTATTGTTTTCCGTCTGTACTGTTTTTGACGTCACATCCATTGTCATAATTGCTGGATTGTTTTTTTTTAATGAAACTTGACATGAACAGTCATCGAATATGTTTGTTTTGTAAAATTCTGACCAAATATGTTACTGAAATAATGAGGCCTTAAAAAAGTGTTTTATCTACTACTTTTGTTTAGTGTTTATTTTTTTCTATATTCATGGCATTCGATGAAACGTTATATTGAATTGATATTATATAGTATCAATATGCAATGAGATAAGCAATCAAACAATTGATCTTTTAATCAATCATTTATACTTGATATTTGATATAAGATTACCACTTACTTGTTGCATTCTTTTTAAGGAGTTCACTTTTAAGAAATGTGTTTTCCTCTGCCGTTTCAGCTTCAAGGAATTGTCCTCCCAAACATACGCAGCTGTTCTGTGGGGAAATATATAAAAATTTAAAAAAATTTGCGGAACAATCTTTACAAGCACATCTTAAGTAATGATAAATAACTACATATTAAGGGACCAATCTAGATTTTGAGTCGCCATTTTAAAGCTAGGCATATTGGATAGACATCATTTTTTTAAAGTCTCTTATAGTTTAAGTGTAATACATATTCTTAAATAATTAAAAAAAAAAAAAGTAAGTTTAGTTCAACGTTTTATGACGTAAAGTTTTTTAATCCTCTTGCTTTAGATTTAAGCATTCCTGATGAAAATATATCCATCTCTACGGATTCAAGAAATTTAAGTGTTAACACCAACAATATTAACGTTGATCTTAGATGAATTTGGCTATTCTTTTTTGTTCCTTTTGGTATTAAAAATCATAACGTTTCTACGTATGTTTACATCCATGACTTTCAAATGTTTAGTTTAAAGCGTTTCTGGTGAAGATAAATCTAGAAATACGCGTCAGATGCAAGATATTTATAAAGTGTTTTTTTCATTTATAACATTACAATATATTGAAACATGGTACTTTATATTTGCTTTCAACATCAACAGATGTTGACTCATTAACCAGTCGTCCTTCAAATACCTTACGTTAATTTTACTCACATTTAGTTTTGTTAAATTTGCAATCTCGTTATTGTCAGTGAAAATTAAAATTCCTACAAAGAAAAAAAAAAAAAAAAAAAAAAAAAAAAATCCTACAAATTAATCTCTAAAGTTATTATAGAATCAGTTACGCAATTGACAAAAAGTCTTTTAAACAAACAAACAAACAGACAAACAAAAAACACACAATTTGTTGTCACCTAAAGCTTTTTGGAAGTTGTAATTATTGTATCATATCACTGAAATAGCTTGTGTTTAACTAAATGCTATCACGTAAAATATTGCAAACAGAATCTTACCTCAGCAGAATGTCATGATCTATAATCATCGATGATTCTGTAAATTGACGTCCCATAGCTGAAGGATTCTGAAATAATATGAATATATTTCAAATAAAATCACGTTAGTTCGCTTTCGAGTAACATAAAATTTAGCGAACAGTAGCTATAAAACCAGGTTTAATTCACCATTTTCTACATTGGAAATGCCTGTACCAAGTCATGGATATGACAGTTGTTTTCCATTCGTTTGATGTGCTTGAGGTTGTTTTGTTGCATTAGATAAATTTTCCTTAGAGTTCTGTACTTTTGTCATCTTACTTATATCGATGTTCAAAGCTGAAAATTCATTATGACGATTAAAATCAAGGAAACAAAACCCAACGGAGTAAATCTCATGAACTCCTAATGGGTTCATCGACAGGGCTAGTGTCTACTATGAGTCAGGATGAAGACACGTGTTACAATCAAACATTCAACAAATTGCGATTTTAACAACATTGTGTCTAGCTTGTAGCTTATAACATGCAACTTTACCGGATATTCTTCCGTCCCTCTTCATGAATAAATAAGGTTATTCCCGTCAAGAAAGGTGTGGGGTTCAAAGAGAAGTTGTTCCACTTTACCAAATTGAAAGGTCTAAATTACAATTCTAATATTTTTAAGTATAAAATATTGTTAACAAAAAATTGTATTTTAAATGTCTTGATATATGCTGAATTTCTGTTAAATTGCACAATTCATTTGTGGACCTTTGGTAAAAGTACTCATTGCTATTCATCATATCTGCTATTTTGAACATATTGATGAAACAATTAAGGGGAACTTGGCAATACTTCTTTGATATGTCTAACACTAGACTATGTAAACGACTTTGATGGCAAAAAAATCGTTTTGTTATACAAAAACTCCAACCAACTTTATATGATAATTCAAATTGTGAAGGACGGAAGCAAATCACAAAAGTGTGTTATACACTTTTGAAAATAAAACCTAGAATGCATCGAATTCTGAAATGGCAAACTGACTTTATCTATGAATTTACAATATGAAAGATAGAAAAATATTTACCAATTTTCTGGTTCATACCATTGATTTTATTTTGGTCGAAGATTTTTTTCTTCAGGGGAACATAGTTTTAAAACAGAATCAATGAGAGTAGAAGCTGAGCAATAAAACTCTTTTTTTTCTCTGCACGAACTTAACTACCCCTTTTGCGTTGCCTGAAAATTACATAAAACATAAATTATCTTACAATATCTATCCTTTTTGATAACTGCCCATCCGTCAAAAGTCTCAATGGTAACACAGCAGTTCTCAGACGTATCCAGACGAAAAATAGAAGTTGCGTGGTTATAGCTTGCATCACAGCATTTCTCCTCTGAAGTACACATCATTGCACACAATACTTTCGTGGCACAAAACTCGTGTGTATAGTATTCAGTAACTGCAATCCGTTTGCCGTTTTCAGTAGCAAATTTTGCTCCATTTACTTTATTTTCCTTAGTGTTTATCGACACAATCCAGTTGGTAACCAAAAGACAAAATGTGACTTTCATAATTAAAAACTAGTAACTACCTTCAATCGGAGCATAAATGCACAAAATAACCCTGCTACTGATGCGTTTTCATTTCATTAAATGAGTTTTTGTGTATATGACTGGTCATGATTTTTTTCCTTATTTCAATATATCGTGCATATACTCAAAAATACTTAAATGTTTCAAAAATATCTTAACATGTTGCACTACCATCTATTAAATATTAATGTTGCGCTTGCGGTTAAAACGAATGCATGTGGTGCCAGACCTGAACTAGTGCGAATGAAATATTAATTGATTTTTGTTTCAAACTAATAATGCACGTATCACGTACCTATTATTTCTTGATTTGCACTTAATAAGGATTGGGCATTAATCTCTATTAATCCAATACGTGCAGCTAAGTTTTTAAAAACCCCTGAGACAATTAAAGTAAAACAAAATGCATTGAAACATTGGAGTTGTAATGTCAACAAACATTGTTGAAGGCAGTATAAGCCCTAGATGTATACTTTTCAGGTTAATCCCACATCATGTATACTTCATATCGGAGCTGTTAAAGCATCAGGGGTTAGATTGTAAATAATAACTATAACGTTCGTGAGATGAATAAAAATGAAAACGTACGATTTTCTTTAACAGATTATTAAACTGAACTGCATTAAAATACATTTATTTAATGTATTTACAAGGGAAATGATTAAAAAAAATATTGTAAAATGAAAGCCCATAGTCACATGAGTCAATAGTTTGGCAATAAACCTATCAAAAAGTAGAAACATTACATAAGCATTGTATAGCCAGTTTTAGAAGTCGGCTAATTGCGAAAGAGAAATGAAATCTTTCACTAGAATCAATATGTCTTACTTAGGCAGGCCAATTTGTGAACGTAGAATTGTCCCATTTAATAAATGTAATAGTTATTGTTCATTTTACGTTTATAAATTGAAACTATAAATTTCTCCTCATAAAAAGACAAGCATTCATCAACTCCCAGTGATAGACATGCATGTACTAATACTAAATAAGTGCACACAAACTGCATGAGATGTTGTATTTATTCAATTTCAACTTATTTTAGTGGGTTAATAGATTTTAGAATTGAAATATTTTAATTTTATTATTAATCTTCTTCAATGTGTTCATTCTCTTACTTTTAGGTCAGCATGTGTCTAACATTTTAAAAAGACGCACATCACTTATTCTTGGCCCCGTTGCTTTCTGTCTTAAAATGTTTTAATTTCAAGCATTTAGGGGGTCAATATATAGATATTTACATATCAGAGCGTACTGGGAAACGGAACTTTGTATATACCAAAACAGGTACTTCATATTTGAAACACATTTAATATATGCCCCCCTTTTTAGAGCTCATTTGTACATTTTTTATTGTTCAAAATTATATGTAAAAATGCGTTCTACAAGTCTTTCAACTTTCATTAGTTACCTGAATTACCAATATATATTCTACATAGCTTGACATTAACACAAAATTATTTTGCTGTAAATATGTACAACTTTCCGACAAAGCCCAAGTTGGTTGTGTTACATCTTACAAAGCCTAACCGAAGTGTCTGCCCTATACATACGATATTTCCTGCTAAGTCATCTAACAAAAATATCGTTGTGCCCTGTGGTTGTCTTAATCTTGGCATTGTTTTTTCACGCTTAAATGTGGTTGATGGGCTAAATTGTTATAGCAAATGATAAATTTCCTCGTCAGATTTATTTTACTGAAATTACTCCATGTCTTAGTTCATCAACTCACAGTTTTGACGTGATCGTCTTTTTGTAAAGAGTCTTAAATTTGCAGTGAGGTGAGAGTTTTTGCTCCGTGTTAAAAGCCTCACTTTGACTTTGAGATGAAAAACAGCAATAACAGCGTTGTTCCTTTGCTTTTTTTGGCTGTGCATGTACCCCAAAATAAACAGAGACCTGTACCAATAGTTATCAAAGGTACCAGGATTATAATCTAGTACGCCAGACGCGCGTTTCGTCTACATAAGACTCATCAGTGACGCTCATATCAAAATAGTTATACACCAAACAAATACAAAGTTGAAGAGCATTAAGGATCCAAAATTCCAAAAAGTTGTGCCAAATACGGCTAAGATAATCTATGCCTGGGATAAGAAAATCCTTAGTTTTTCGAAAAATTCAAAGTTTTGTAAACAGGATATTTAAAAAAAATTACCACATAATTGATATTCATGTCAACACCGAAGTGCTGACTACTGGGCTGTTGATACCCTCGGGGACGAAACGTCCACCAGCAGAGGCATCGATCCAGTGGTGTAAATAGTTATCATAGGTACCAGGATTATAATTTAGTACGCCAGTACCAAGTCAGGAATATGATAGTTTTTATCCAATCGTTTGATGAGTTTGAGCTTTTGATTTTGCCATTTGATTACAGACTTTCCGTTTTGAATTTTCCTTGGAGTTAGGGATTTTTGTTATTTTACTTTTTGCAATATGCACCAATCTATAACAAATTGTCTACAGTCTCTTATATTTTTTTACGAATGTTTTATTGTTCAATTTGTTCGATAACACTTGATTATACAATGTATACAGAACAAATTTTTCTGACATAAACTTTTGCTATGGAAAATTTATGACTCCAATTTTTTTTATTTTTTTTTGTGTGTTCGACTTATAAAAGTTTTTCTATCAAATAATATAAGATAAGAAAAGATGTTTTTATTGAAAGTAAAGGGCCAATCCCATGAAAAGCACAGTAATTTGATAAAATGATTTTTTTGAAACAAAAAATGTTGACAATCAGATAAAAAAATAAAAATAATCAACTAATAAATCTTAATCTACAGCCAGACCAAAGTCCAAAGCAAAAGTGTTAAAAAAGCGGTAATAAAAAAAGATAATATATAATATAAGCAGGCAAATATTCGTAATGGGTTACAAATAAACATATCTGTACTATATTGATAGTTTCCTGCGTTCAAAACAGTTATTAATATAATTCCATAATTTTTAATGTCTCTAGTTTTTTTAAAATAAAAAACCAATTGAACTTGGCACTTTATACAACTTATAGAGCTCTTTTCTCGAGAGATTATAAAAGGGACATTAATATATATAAAATATTCTTCATCTTTAACTTTATCCAACGTGCCTTTTTTAACAGAACCTTTGTGATTTATCTATTTTGTTTCTTGCATATCTTTCCGTCTCTATTGTTAGTGTGTGTTCACTTATTTTGATCGTCAACAGTGCTTATCTAGCTTTAAATTCGTTTAACTCAATATGTTTTATTCTGTACCAAACAATTTTTTACTTGAAAAAAAGTTTTAAAAAAATACCTTTATCGGATTAACAGTATTTTCTCTAAAATCTTTCCAATAGTTCAGAAAACTTTGACATAATTCTATATCTTTACTATATACCCGACCAACACTTAAATGTAAGTTTGTAGTTCTATCTTTAAACTATCAATACTAGAAAATCATGTAGTAATTTTTTTTTTTTACATGTAACTCTTTATTACAAATATATGCATCATATAATAAACCAGTCTTTGTTTTCTCTATCCTGTTAGCATATTTTTACATAGTCAATAAAATAGAAAAATATATAGGAAATCTTCCTAATTCAGACAACACAGCAAAATTACTTGCTTTTCTGTTAACCCCAACAATATATTTCATAATTTTTGTGTGTGATATTTTAGATATACCTGTATCTTTTGAATAAACCTTTTTAAAATGTAATTACTCTTCTTCTTACATGTAACTGCAGTGATTGAAAACATTCCCCAAATTTCACTGCCATACATTAAGATAGGTTTAATTTTATACTTATAAAGTTGCATTAAAGTTGAGACACTAGGATTTGATGACGCTATTTATTGTTGTAATTTAAAACAAGCTTTCATTGATTTCTTGTATTGCTCATCTTTACACTGTGTAAATTAACCACCAGACACAAAATTATAAATTGAAATTGACTAGTCTTCAAAAAATTTTAATGGTCACCAATTTTGATATGAAACTTCAGTTGTTTAAAATAAAACTATTAAATTATTGAGGTTTTCTTCGAACTCAACTTTCCTCGTTCCCTTTATGACTAAGCTTAATTACGGTGAAGTTTGCAAAAGAATCTCATTTGGACAACATTGGTTTGAATAAAGTAAACAAATTTCATGTGATTCTGTACAGAAATGAAGATCCTGTAAATTCATTCTAAAGAATTTACGTAAAGTATTATGTCATAAGAAAGCTCAGATGTTGAACGAGAGTTACTTTCTACACTGAAGTCTGATGTAACTGATTTATAGTTAAAAATTAAAGTTCTACATGGTTGTTATACCTTTACAAAATAATTGGAGATTCTTTGCTATCAAATAGGGATGAATAAAGTTTTCAACGGTAGAGTCATTCAATATATATAGATTCTTACATTGATACCAGTGGATTATCGGATTTATCCAATCGAGATAGTTAAATTATCAATTTTAAAGTTCGAGCCGCCTCGGCGAGTACTTTAAAATTTATAATTTAACTATCGAGATTGGATAAATCCGATAATCCACGAGTAACTATGTAAGAATCTGTTTCTCTAATGATTAAAAAGACATTTCTTTTTTTGTTTACCGAATATCCCCTTCGAGTGCCTTTCACATTGCACGAAGTTGTCAATTTCATTAACACCTGTTATCATATTTTGGTTCATCCAGTCAGACAAAAAGGTCATGACCCTTAAAATCATCCAATGATCTTTTGAGATCACCAGCAACCACACGTTGATTAATTTTTTTTGTACAATGGGTTCGAAAAGGGATAAATTTCCATAGAGTTACAGAAATTTTATTTAATCAATTGTAATGGGTTTGTTTTGCGCTTTTTTTGCTGTTCTTTATCTTAAAGACACAGTGAAACCTAAGTAAAATAAAACATAATTTCACCTCACTGCAAGTTTACGACGGCCCCTGGCACCTACTGCCTATTTATTTTCCCGATCAAGGCAGTAAAAGATTCTTACGCCATCTCTGATTTCAATGGTTTCTTACTTTGCTTTTAAAGAGGAAAAACCTAGATTAAATTCAGAAAAATGAATTTGGTAATGCAGCAAGAAAAAAAGTAGTGTAATTCCTTAATTTCTTTTAATTTTCAGAATGGTTTTTAAAAGAGTCAACACATGCTCGCAATTTACCGGGTTTCTTCTTATTTAAATAAAGTAACAGCTACAAATGTTCCATGAGTACAACATTCAGTTGAAAATACCATTCACCACTTTTGGTCATTCATACGCACTGCCATTGCACAATTTCGTTATATTCTGTAAATTTCTATTAATTCTATAATATATATAGGAAGATGTGGTGTGAGTGCCAATGAGACAACTCTCCATCCAAGTAACAATTTAAAAAGAATTTTATAATGTATATATGACCATGCTTATCTATGTTTTAAGAAATTCACATACATAAGGTGATGGTATTTCACAAGTACCATCACCCCAAGCGTAGTCGAAACCTCCCCAGTACATAAGACAAAGCTGTGTAGTCGGAGCGTTTGGTTGACTTGAGTGCATGTCATTATATGTCATAGGTTGCCCAGGATTACTGATCCATTCAAAACTTCCATTCTTGTTGAAACTATAACCTCCTAGCCAGTACCCGTTACCTGTAAGTATCAGTAATTTATAGTGAAAATAGATTTTGAATGCTGGTTTACAACTGTACAAATATTAAATATTGTAAAAGTTATTTGGTACACTAAACTGTTTATCATTCGTATGTAATTGCATCTGCTTATTTTTCTGGAATAATTTTCGTGTGATACGTTTATGTTGTATAAAACACGTACCATCAATAGTATCATGTATCATCTGATGCCAAAAATTGCATATGATATGGTTGTGCAAATGTGTAAATCAAATATTCAATATCGCTTTATATACAAAAATCCTTATTTGAAATGATCTCGGAATGCACAGCAAACTTGGAATCCTACATATACACCTACATCTTTCACGTATGATATTTTGGGAAAATCCCTCATACATATTTATCTGTCCTTCTCTTCTTTGGTATTAACAAAAAAGAACGATGACATAAAAAGGCCAGAAAAAAGTGTTTGATTCTCTCATAGCCGACTATAGGGTATTTTTTTTTCTCATAAATTAATCTAATAATAATTCATAATTTGTAGTTATTTTAAGATTCCCACTTACTTCCGGTATTACTGAGTTCGTTTTTGATAAAACTGTTTTCCTCTGCAGTTTCAGCCTCAAGAAGTTTACCTCCTAAGCATTCACAGCTTGTCTGTCGAGGGAAATGATATATATGGATAAAGACAATTTTAAATAGATACGAAATTATATCGTTACAACTTGAAGCACCACATAATTAATGTCATATTGCTGCTTATTAAGGGAACAACTGGAACAGATTTTGAGACGCCCCTTTAGAAATTGACGTATTGCTCAGACAACCATATATTTTTCTAAATCTGTCTGTTCGCCGCCTCGATAATTTTGAGGTTTGGGGTCATTGAGTGTCTGTCCCATCGAGTTCAAATATTACCATATAAAAATAATATCACACTCAAGAAAAAGCTTTATTTCACGCTATTTCCATAGAAACATATGTGACTCCATTAAAAATGTTTTGCGCTATTTATAAAGTCTCCCATATCTTCAGTGTTATCCATTTTCTTCTTTAAAATTTCTAAAAGTAAGTTTCAGTACAACGCTAAAAGTTCGTTTAGCTTCCTTTTATAGATTTGAGCAATCCTGATGCAGAAAAGTTCAGAAAAACGCTTCAGAACCCCTGCATTTATAAAGTGGTGTATTTCTTCATTTACTATATCTGGTAGTCGGTGCTTCGGTACTGACACGATTTATAGCTTACATTTTCTAAAGTTATAATGAAAAAATAAATTTTAAAGAAACTAAGGTTTCAATTCGCAATGACAAAGACTTGACCTAAATGAATTTAAATATTATTTTTATATCCGAATTGGTCAAATTGCTCGATCCATGTTTCCACATTTGTTTACATCCCTCGCTTTCAAACTTATATGTTTCAGCGTTCCAAATGAAGGTTAATCCAAAAATTCATTTCGAACGCAAGAAATGTTTAGAGTATTATTTTTATCTATAACACTGCAAGATATCAAAAAAAAATTCGACTTGCCTTTGAACAGTAAAAGATGATGAATTAATTACAAGTCTTCAATGATAAGAATATGGAGCTTGGATTTAATGTTTTCAAATATTTTATTTGCTTTCTTTGGTGCTATATCGTGTGTGTTGTTTATTTTTAGTTCATGCTTGTCACAAATCTTATAATTTACATTACATTAGTCTATTTGCGAATTACCGATTTGATTCTGTTGCAACATACCTTCACCATTAGTTGATTCCTTTTGCCAATTGAAGTCTGATTCAAAACTGACAAAAATGGGCTGTTATATGTTATAATGCAACTAATGGTAAGTTGAAGCTGATATATCGGCGTTTTAACAAATTTATTAATGAAAAGTAAATTTTTACACCAAAAGATTAAATGTGATCAAAATATTTGAATGACTTAAATATTACACACATAACGGACACATACATTCACTGTTTACGCTTGTTCTTCAAAGTCAATGAAAATTATGGTCTTTCCTCAGGTAAATAAGTTGCACAAATAAATCTCTAATTACAGGATCAATTACGGAATTAGCAAAATGACAATTGAAAAACCAAACAAACCAAAACACATATTTTATTGTGAAATAAATGTTTGGGAAGTTGTAAATATTGTAAAATAGCACGGACACATCTTGTATTTAACTGAATGCTATAACGTTAAATATATTTTCAAACATGCTATTTAATAATACCTTAGCGTTATGCCATGACTTAGAATCCTCGGGGATTTCGTAAAATGACGCCCCATAGCTAATACAACTAGTACATACCGGCTCTGAAATTATAAGAAAAGAATTAAAATAAAATCTCGTATGACTGCTAATGCAGAGATATAAAGGTAATAATTGCAGCCAACAGTAAAGAACAGCTGTTCAAATCCCGCTTTCCACCTGCACTATATTGGGGTTGTTGACATCTTGTAAGGGCCTCTTGTCGCTGGAGTAGCTCTATTAAACGGAAGATATTAGGATGTGGAGTTTTGACGTATTTCGTGATGTAAGAGTCCTATTCTTTAATTATGGCATACTGTAAACCAACTTATTTTTGCGAGTGACTTAATTTCGCTATTTTAGAAACGTGAATAGAAAAATAACGCGAATATAAATCGTCGCAAATATGTAAAACTTGGATCATGATAAACTACATCAAGTAAATAAGTAAATCGAGAAATTAAATAGCTGCGAAGTGGACTAGAAAGAATAAAACGCGAAATAAAGTATCTGCGAAAATAAGTTGATTTACAGTATTCTGTTTATTTTTTTAACCAATACTTAAAAGCTCCGTAAACTTTTCGACATCAATGTTAAGATGGGTGTCTCTTAATCTTCTAGTGCGTTTAACTAGACGTCTCGACTTTGTTTAACTGGCACCAATGGTAACACAGTGGCACTTTTATACATTTTTCTTCTTATTCCATTCTTTTTTTAATTTAATTATTAAAGAAATAATATTTTTTAGATAATTTTTTTCCCCTTTTTTCTAGTTACTCAATGTTGTTATAAAACAACACGCGATCTCTAAAACAACTTGTATTCAATTCATTTTGTTGACATTCGAAGAATAAATATTGTATAATCTATAGACATTCAAGGAAAAGACCGTTTAATATACATGTATGTATCATTTAGTGTTTTGGTCGAAGATTGTCTTGGGGAAATATAGTTACGCAACCCCACCCTTAAGAGTAGAAACTTAACTTACCCTTTTAATTACCTAAAACATTAATTACCATATTTATCTTTTTTTATAACTTCCCATCCGTCAAAATTCTCCATGGTAACACAACAGTTCTCAGACGTATCCAGACGACAAATAGAAGTTGCGTTATTATAGCTTGCTTCACAGCATTTTGCCTCAGAAATACACATCATTGCACACATCACTTTCGTGGTAGCAAACTCGTCTGTATTGTATGTACTAGCCACGACCCGTTTGCCGTTTTCGATAGCAAATTTTGCTCCATTTACATTATATTCCTCGGTCCTTATCGACACGAACAAGCTAGTCATCAAAAGGCAAAGCGGGACTTTCATAATTGGAATAAACTTTGAACTACTGACCCAGTTAGATCATTTAATGATTAATGTACACAATAAGTACTGACTCGTTTTCATCCCTTTGAGTACATTTGTCTATGTGTTTATTCATCCTCAAATGAAGGCAAGCTTCTTAAAAAAAATGTCACAACTTGTGACATCAACTATCATTTTCTGGTGTGTATGCGTGTGGTTTCAGACAGGCACTAGTGCGGTGAAACAAACTACTTTTAATGAACCTACTATTCTTGGTTTGCACTTGGAGGATTGGTTATTTATCTTATTTATCTGTATATATCTGTATAAATGTAATACGTGCAGACAATGAACTTAAAATGCATTGAAATAATGCATTACATTTGATGCTTTTCAGTTTAATCCCACATCTTCATATCGAAGCTGTCAAAACACCAGGATGTTGTGAATAATAGCGATTAAGTGACATGAATACAGATGAAAAAGTAAGATTTGTTTTACAATAGTTGATTAAACGGAACTGCAATAAAATCCTTTTTATTTAATGCATTTACAAGGAAGATTACTACAAAAATAATTTGATAAAAAGTCTAAAGACTAAAGATCTAAAGTTTTCCTAATGACAAAAATTTAAATTAGATTTTGCCTTTTCAACCAGACTATTAGATAAATTCTAAACCAATTTAGATCCAAAGGTTCCGTTTTTGTCTGATCTGGGATTTGTTTTGTTTTTTGGTAATGAATAAGTACTAATAACATTAACGATGCAAATTTTATTGTACTTAAAATATAAAATAATGTTGATATAAAACATTGGGACTGTTATAATCTCTATTAAGAACAAGCAGATAAACACAGCACCCTAGGAAAAACACAATAACAAATCAAGAAGCCCCCTAAAAAACAACAACCAAACAAACAAACACAAAAAAAAACACATAACATAATAAAACATAACATAACTTAACATAAGCGAATAAAAATAATATCGTTACTTTTGTTATATTCTTCTTTTGAACCATTTCATAAGATATATAAAAAATCAGAAATATTTATTTGGACAATTTCATAAGATCAAAAATCGAAAATATTTGATCAAATACAGTCAGTTTAGAAAGAGTTTTATTAAAACAACTGTATTAACAAAGATTAAGTTGTGTGCAACATTTTGTCATTTTACCAGCCAATTGAACCATGAAATCATTATAAGCTAAGGTGCTACCTTTCTTTGAGCGGACTCAAAAGTTTGTCAGAGAACCAATTTACAATCAGTTTATTGCGGATGAAATAAAACCTTTCCAAGGAATCAGTTCGTGTTTACCTGAGTATTTGAATAAGTGCATTGGCAATTGGAATTGTCCCATTCAATAGATACAATCACTATTGTTCTCTGTGAAGTTTATTCAATGGTAGATTAAAATTTGAAAAGCCATCACTCATTGATTATTAAGCTAAATGTGACACATATTGTCAGCCAGAGATAATAACAAACAAGAACGTGTCCATAGTACACGGATGCCCCATCTGCACTATAATTTTCTTTGTTCAGTGGACCGTGAAAATGGGGTAAAATCTCTAATTTGGCATTAAAATTAGAAAGATCATATCATAAGAAAAATGTGTACTAAGTTCCAAGTTGGTTGGTCTTCAACTTCATCAAAAACTACCTCGACCGAAATCTTTAACCTGAAGCGGGACAGACGGACGAACGAACGGTACAACGAACGAACGGTACGACGGACGAACGGACAAACGCACAGACCAGAAAATATAATGCCCATAAATGGGGTATAAAAAACTTATGTCAATACACTACTGAATAGCAAATTTTCATTTACCCATTAGCACATTACCTAGATCTTGATAACAGATTATAATTCCCCTTTTGATAATCTTTCCTACGATTTTATAATATTTGAGAGCATGTCGAAAAAGGATTACCAGGATAAAGAAAGTTTTTGAGATTCTATCAACTTTATGATATCAATTCAGTTTCTGATACACTTTATTTCCGCAGAGGTTAATGATATGTGTGTTAATTATGTATTGTTATGCGTTTACTTTTCTACATTGGTTAGAGGTATAGGGGGAGGGTTGAGATCTCACAAACATGTTTAACCCCGCCGCATTTTTGCGCCTGTCCCAAGTCAGGAGCCTCTGGTCTTTGTTAGTCATGTATTATTTTAATTTTAGTTTCTTGTGTACAATTTAGAATTTGTATGGCGTTCATTATCACTGAACTAGTATATATTTGTTTAGGGGCCAGCTAAACGCCTCCGGGTGCGGGAATTTCTCGCTACATTGAAGACCTGTTGGTGACCTTCTGCTGTTGTTTTTTTTATTTGGTCGGGTTGTTTTCTCTTTGACACATTACCCATTTCCATTCTCAATTTTAATGTTTATCTAATGTGTATTGTGAAATTTAGGTACCCATACTGTTTTTATTCTTATTCTTATATAGCTAAATGAAAATGATAATAATCCCCTGGTGTATTTCCTTTTTCAAAGAAGAGTCCTTTTTGATTTCTTGAAGGATGTCAATAGTGATTATTAAAAATAGATAACAGAAAAAATATACAAACTAGAAATATCTCAATACAATAAACCTGCCCCAGTTATGTGTGTGTGTTTTGTTTTATGTTTGTTAAATGCTGTAAAACAACTTATTTACGTATACTTATCCCTTTACAATTGACTTTTCAGCGATCCATTTTCATGGTTTTGAAGGCGTATTTATATAATAGAAGACCCAACATCTTCGAATGCACAACCATTTATATTCGGTTATTTGTTTACTCCTAAAAGTCGGAAACAAATTAATTGCATTAAAAATTTAGCTAGTTTATATAAATATGAAGAATTGGTATCATTGCCAATGAGACAACTCTCCACAAGAGACTAAAATGACACAGAAATTCACAACTATAGGTCATCGTACGGCTTTCAACAATGAGTCAAATCCATACCGCAAAGTCAGCTATAGAAGGCCCCGAAAGGACAAAAGTAAAACAATTAAAACGAGAAAACTAACGGCCTGATGTACAAAATAATGAACTGGTATACATCAACAAACGACAACCAATGAATTACAGGCTTTTCAATGTTGTGATGTCGTACTACTGTTTCAGAAAAGGGAGAAGGTTTGGTACCATTATAACGTTTAATACCGCTGCAATTGATTGCACCTGTCCTAAGTCAGGAATCTAATGTTCAGTGGTTGTCGTCTGTTTATATGGTTCATATTAAGTGTTTCTCGTTTCTCGTTTTTATATAGATTAGACCGTTGGTTTTCCCGTTTGAATGGTTTTACACTAGTAATTTTTGGGGTCCTTTATAGCTTGCTGTTCGGTGTGAATCAAGGCTCCGTGTTGAAGGCCGTACCTTGACCTATAATGGTTTACTTTTATAAATTGTTACTTTGATGGAGAATTGTCCCATTGGCACTCATACCACATCTTCCTATATCTACATACAGAAGTTGGTGAGGTTAAACTAGTTTGTTAGCGCCAAACCCTCCCCCTTACCTGGGACAACGTGGTGTAACGGCATAACATATGAACAAACTATGCAAAACAATAAACTAGAGATGTCAACGAGTACTCGAGTACTCGAGTATAGCTCGGTAGTACGGAGTATCGAATACCAAAATGATACTCAACTAATCGTTTTCCTGATAGAATATTGTTGCCTTCTTAAACAAAAATATTTTTTTTATTAAGAGCGCCTCCAGGGAAATGAAATATTTATCAAAATTAATCAAATTAGAATACGTTTCGATTTTTTTTAATTGTCATTTAAAATTCCCTCGAACAGAGGTAAGCTTTGAACAACTCAAGAGCACATTTCCAAGACTTACACTTTTAGCTAATCGTGTCTTAGTCATTCCAACACCTCTGTAAAGTCGGAGCAAATATTTTCATCAGCAGAACTAAAAGTTGCGTAACAAAGTTTAGGAATTGACTCGTCCTTGAAAAATTTGACAATATGATATTTCTAAATAAGAAGAAATTTGTTGCTTCTTGTGTCGACCCTCCGAGGATGGTTAAAGTCATCAGTAAGTTCTAATGATCCCCTTTGATGATCTTTAAATGTGTTTCTTTCCAATTCCCAAATACTGTTGTTTGAGTAAATATTTTCTATAGATTTTTATTAATTAATCGATTAGATAATTGTCAGTTCACTCAATTAGTACATGTAGTAAATGAGCTTTTAATTATGGTATACAACTATTGGGACTATGTTTTAGTCATATGTAATAATGCTGAGGGTTTTACATTCATAAGATAGATTCAGATTCAAAATTTTATTAAAGTCTCTCTAAGACAACGTTAAATGGATATAATTTAGTGTTTCCATTTTGTAGATGATTTTCAGAGCGAGTACTAGAGTATCGCTCGGTAAATCCAACGAATACTCGATTAGTAAATCTTTACCGAGTTGACGTCCTTACAATAAACGAAAAACAAATTTGAGGAATAGCAAAAAAACGACAACCAATGAAAGCAGGTTCCTGACTTGGTACAGGCACATACAGAATGTGACTGGGTTAAACTAGTTGAAGGCGCCAACCCTCCCATAATTTATAACCTGGGACAGTGGTGTTACAGTGCAACATAAGAACAAACTATGACTTAGAATTTTTTGATGTTCACAAATACGGAAAGTAATAATTGCTTTAATTTCACTTCAGTATGACTTCATTTTAAAGATTTTTATCAATTCATTAGTAGAATTATTCCATTTTTAAATGTATTGTATGTACATTGGTAAGGGTTTCTAATCAGAGTTGTACGGAAGCCGTAAGGGAGTCACAAATTTTTTTTTTTAATTCGAGATCACGATAAAACATCACCGTTTTACCGAGATCTCGATAAAAATATATCATTATCTCGATACGAAATTTTTATATCGCGATCTCGGATTATTATATCGTTATCTCGATTTATTATATCGTTATCTCGATTTATTATATCGTTATCTCGATAAAACGAAACTGTTAAATCGAGATCTCGGATTATTAGATCGTTATCTCGATTTATTTAAAAGAGATCTCGGATTATTAAATCGTTATCTCGGTTAAATAAATATAGATTTCGATAAATATATATCGTTATCTCGATAAAACGAAACTGTATTTCTGAATTCGTCATTTTGATGTTATCTAACAAATATTCAAATTAATATCTGAAAAAATATTCAAAGCACTCTTTAGAATTTTAAACTTAATTAATTCATTCATTTATTCAGTTTATTTCAGAAGAGTACTCGGGGACAGCATAATAATTATCGGGTTGATAGAGACTCTCTCTATAATATAGCAGTGATCGCATATGAGAAGAAACTTGAAATTGATAGTTAATAGCAAATACACTTTATTTACAGGATACGTATGTTCATAGTATACAGAAACGCGAAAATAATGGAATTTAACAGAAAAAAATAAAATAACGGAGTTTGGAAACAAGGGAGAGGGTTAAAACTGTTTCCAAGTACCTATACATAGGTTATATTTGAATTTCAATCGGATTTAACTTCGATTTTGTAGGTCAGTCGTCACTGTATGAAAATAGTACGATCTGTATTTTGACTTTAATCAACAATAACAAATATTTCTGAATTTAAATGTCAGTATTATTATTAGGTGGACAGTTTGGAAAATCCCCGTTTATTTCAAGCTTGAACTTACCGCTTGTTAAATGTACAAATATTTACGTAGGTCAATAGTATTACTAAGTACTATTTATAAACATGATCAAGATGAACTACGTCTTCATCAGGTATTCAGTTACAAAGTTACTCATGGGTTATAGCACAATTGTAAGAACTATAAGAGGAAAGCAAACTCGTAATAGATATATTAGTCGTCGCTGTAAATAATTGAAGAATGGCTGCACAAAAAATTGATTCTAAAGATTTCAACGTCATTCTTAAAGATCTGAAAAAGGTAGCATTACGTTTATAATCATAAGGGTATACTTCACCAATACTATAACATTATTCAGCTGGCGAAGTTAAATAATGTATTTAATTGTCAAGGGTAGAATAATATAAAATACAGACTTAGCAATCAAATCTATAATTATTCTAAATCAACAATGAGTTCTGAAAACTGAGACACTGAAATGACTTACCCTCATGATTTACCAATTCAAATGTAACTCGAATAATCCAATTCGTCTCAATGTCCGACTTTCTCCAACCATCACCATCGAAGAGCAGCGGAATATAACGACTGAATTATTCTAGTTTATTCAAATATTTCAACTAGTATCTCAAAATACCAATACGGTCGTAAACAATACACATGCGTCTTAATAGTATGTCAAGTTCAAAATCACCAGTAAATAATTGGATAGAGAGTAGCAAAACTTTGTTATCAGTACTTTATTCCGCAAAAGACAAACACTTATAATATATAATAGGGTTAAACCGTTCACAAGTTGCGTTGTTGAATCCCCCTTTTTCCCCTTATTTAACATCGTATGGTGAAATAACAAAAGACATATAAAATTCAGGACATGGAAAGCATTTTGGTCCTTATCATTGGTATTTTATATAACAAAAAAAACACATAAACAAAAAACAAAGTAAAGCAAAACAATCATAATAAAACCGTATCAAAGAATATTGACAGTTATAGTTCTACTCCAGCGGGTCTGAATCATACCGTTTTACATGCATATACCATGGATGTACCACAAAAAGATGTTATACAGCTGTAAAATCTAATTGATAGTATAATACCCAAATGACGAATATGAAGATAATTGCTTTGCATGTAAATGATATTGCTTGTGTCTCTACCGTTAAAAAAACAATTGTACTTATTATTGTACGGACTACAAAAGTATAAAAACTCAAAATCACGTTTCTTTTTTTTTTAAATAAATTGAAAAACAATGTGACAGTTGAAAAATCAGAATCAAACAAGTGAAACTGTGATGATACCCCCGCCCAAATACTTGAGGGTAAACAGAAAGTTGTCCAGTGATGAATCGAAAATGCATCACACGGTATAGCTGACTGATATAAACCCTGAAACCAAATTTTAGAAATCCTTGTAATGTAGTTCCTGAGAAAAAAGCGACAAAAAATATTCATGGGGCGGAAAGACGGACTGACTGACAGACGGACTGACGGGCGGATGGACTGACAGACAGAGGTAAAACAGTTTACCCCCACTTTTTTTAAAGCGGGGATTGTGTACAGCATCAGATTTGCATTATCTGCTTTATTTTTTGAGATAAAAGCCAAAAACTGCATTTTCTTTTTTTGACCATGTCGGCCATGTTTTTGATGGATAAAAAATTCGGATACAATTCATAAACTAGATTCCTAAAGGAACATTCCTTTAAAGTTAGAAGTATTAGGCACAGTAGTTTCAGAGGAAGAGATTTTTAAATGTAAGCAAACATGAAGAACAAACTGTGCAAAATAGTACTTTAATGATGATTCTGGCCAAGTTTGGCTGAATTTGTCTCCGTAGTTTCAGAGATTACAGAAAATTAAAAAAAATGCCCAAAATTTACTTCGAAATCCAATAACTCCTATAGAGGTCAATTGACCATTTTGATCATGTGACTTATTTGTAGATCTTACTTTGCTGAACAATTTTGCTGTTAACATATTATCTCTATCTATTATAATTTTCAAGATATTATCCATAATATGTTAAATTTCCTTAACATTACTAATTCTGAGACAGCAACCCATCAACAGGTTGTCTGATGCGTCTGAATATTTCAGATAGGTTTTGACCTTATGAATATTTTCATCCCTGGTCAGATTTGCTTTAAATGCTTTCGTTTCAGAAAAGAGGGACCAAAGTTACCAAAGGGACAGTCAAACTCGTAAATTTAAAACAAACTGACAACGCCATGGCTAAAAATGAAAAAGACAAACAGAAAAAACAATAGTACACATGACACAACATAGAAAACTAAAGAATAAACAACACGAACCCCACCAAAAACTAGGGGTGATCTCAGGTGCCCCGGAAGGGTAGGAAATGCAAGCACGGGAATATCGTATTAATTGGAAGATATATACCCCGTATGCAGTCTCAAAACTTCGATATTTTGTTTAGTTTTTACCGTAGTCCATCCCATGTCTCCACGTATAGCTAGGTTTGAAGAGTTCTTAAAAGCACCTAGGTAGTATCGGCATGCTTTGTTTTGAACAGTTTCTAATTGTTTGTGTTCTGATATGCCCAAAATACTCGCTCAATATAATAAAACAGGCTGTACAAGGCTTTCATATAGTTTTGTAAATATGTCATAGTCCATTCCGCCACATGAAATGAACTTTGTATAAAGTGCGGAGAGAGCTCTACTGGCCGACTTTCTTATTTCCCTCACTGTAAATTTCCAATTTAGATGTTCATCAAGCCACAATCCTAAATATCGATATTTACTGCAATAATCAATAGTTGTGTCTCCAAAAAGAAAGTTAAAGTTCGATCGAGGGGATGCGGGACAACGAAAATGTATTATTTTTGTCTTTTCAAAATTTAAACTTAATCTCCATTTTGAACACCAGTTGCTGACTACATTTAACATCATTTGAAGGGATTCTTCATCTGGTTTTAGTAAAACAATGTCGTCAGCGTATAACAGGATAGACAAAATGCACGACTCATTGGTCGGGATACCAAGATTCAGATTGTTTATTTCATCGACTAGATCGTTTACATACACAGAGAATAATGATGGTGATATTTTGCAGCCTTGTTTTACGCCCATATTAACGCCAAACATATCGGTCATATGGCCGTTTACTTGAACAGCATAGCGAACATCTACATATAGCGACTGTAGTCCTTTTAGGAACTTTCCATTTATGCCTATTGACATCAGTTTAAACCACATCATATCTCTATTTACAGAATCAAAGGCTTTTTTGGCATCGATGAAAAAAGCAAACGTTGATAGTATTTCGATGTTTCTATTAGTTATAATACTTGTTAGAGAGTATAAATGTTCAATGCAACCACGATCTTTTCTAAAGCCGTTTTGTTCATCGTCTAAGATGTTATTTTCTTCTAACCAGGATGATAAACGTGTGTTAAGAATATCTGCATATATCTTACAGGGAATTGACATCAGAGCTATCCCTCGATAACCTAAAGGGTCACGATAATCTTTGTCTGGTTTTAATATTGGATTAATGAGTATGTTGTTCCCTGCCGCAGGCACAACTCCATTTTCAAATGCAAACTTTATGATCTTGAATAGAATATTCACACACGAGTTGTTACGAAGAAATTCGGCACATTTTTGGTCAAGCCCGTCGGCTTTATTAAGTTTTGCTCGATAAACAGCCTTCTCAACGTCATCATACGAAATATCATTATTTAAGATTTCTGAATCCTTTCCTGAAAGATTTATTATTTCATTTTCTAGTTGATGTTGGACAGTACATAGAAAGTCTTCGTCGTACTTACTATCAGTTACATTGAATAATTGTTCATAATTTCCATGTGTCATATACTGTTTTAATATCTTTACACTAATTACCTTCTGATGTTAATACTTCCATTGGTATTGAAGAACGCCTGTCATTCGCTATTCCTAATTTACCAATTTTCTTCCAAAGGTCTCTTGTGTTGTTCTCTGTCGAAAGATTCAGTAACTCTTGTTGTTGTCGCAATTGATAACTTCGTTTTTCTCTCCTCAAAAGTTTATCGAACGCATTTCTCGATGTAAGAAATTGTTCTCGCACACGTTTCTTTTTGGTACCACATCCTTTCCATTTCAGCCATACTTTTTCGTGTTCGCAGGTTTTATCCCACAGTAATTTGAGATTATCGTTCCAATATGGTTTGTATCTTGATTTTCCTTTTGACTTCCTGTATTGGTTATCTCTTTCTGATTTTTCACCTATCTTGGATTTCACTTCATCAGAAATAAGTTCAACAAAACAACCGTAGGCAGCATCGACGTCTTGTTTCACAGTTAAATTATTTTCGATGTTTTGAATGACTTGTTCTATTTTTACTCGTACCGTATCGTCATTTAAAAATTCGTTTGGTATTGTCCGAGATCTCGATTTACTAGGAAGTTTTTGAATATCGGAGTAAGACGCTAGTGGTGTTTTATCTTGTTGATTAGCCGATTCTCTCTTGATAGAAACTGTAAGTACCGAGTGGTCAGGTATTTGGTTCATGTCCTGTAATTCTAATTCGTTGGTAATATCAGACATGATTTTAACATCAAAGTCAGTGCACATATGAATGTTTTCATGGGTTGTTATTATGAAGTCGACCACTGATTTACCTCGTTTCGATATACACGTAAAATCTTGTTTTCCTTTTCTTCCATTGAGCATGCATAAATTACAGTCGACTAGGAAATCTATTAATAAATCACCATTCGTATTTGAACTATAATCAATCACCTCTCTTGGTGTTACATCATCAACTCCTTCAATGAAATCTGAAATGTCTGAGCATCTCGAGTTGAAATCACCTACTATATACATTTGTCCAATGTTCTGATACATATATACCTGATTAGTATAAGTAAGAAGCTCCGGATCCGTTGGTTCAAACAGAAAGATTTTGAAAGCAGAGAAGACCGTTCATCTCATAACAGCATGACTTTATCAGATGACATACAAGTACTAAAAATCCACGTTAAAAATGAGGCTTAAAAAAATACTATAATTAAGTCACAGAACCGCGATGTCGAGGGTGTTTTCTAATTCATTAGAAACAGCAAAATTATGTTTTTGTTGTTTTACTAACGAACAGTGCAGAATTATAACGAAGAAATTAAAGTCGGCAAACGTTACACAACGCAAGTTCGGATTCGACCTTACATTGCTTATACTCGTTAGATAATTTCTACAACGATTTATGTACTCACAAAACATCAGCCCAAATTGTGAACGAACCGATTCGTTAAATACAAAACGATGTTTATACAGTGAGGTTACATTTTGCTTAGCAAAAAACTTGAAACTTATATAAAATCCGATCGTTACTTTTGCTTCATGTTCAGAAAACAGTTTGTTGCAACTTTAGTTATTGTTATGGAAGATATGTGTAAAAGTGGTTTTTCATCCCCTGTGACATTGCCTGAAAGATTCTTAAATCATTTTGCTGCTTTAATGACAATTTTATTTACTATGAATAAAATTGAGGTTAGAAATGGGGAATGTGTCAAAGAGACAACAACCCGACTAAACAGCATATAACAGCCGAATGCCACCAATGGGTCTTAAATGTAGCGAGGAATTCCCGCACCCGGAGGCGTGCTTCAGCTGACCCCGAAGCAAAAATGTATACTAGTTCAGTAATAATGGACGTCATACTAAACTCTAAAATTAAAATATTAAAAAATGATAGTTTTCGATATAGCAAATTCACAAGCAAATAAAAGGGAAATTCGTAAGGTGAATTTGCCGATTTTGTCTTCATTTTTTTTCCCTTTTCACTGTATCGCTCTATCCCTTTATCAATAAAATTCACAACTCTTTTCAGAAAGAAAAAGTTTTATTATATGTTTTTTTTAAATTTCAGGAATCAAATAATAAGTCCCATCATTTACGTGGTCTTAGTCAATATCCGAAACATCGTATTTGACTTAACATTGGAGTATAATGTCGTGAATCTTGTTATTTTGTTCTAGATTTCAACTTTAAGTAACAATAACAAAAGATTAAAATCTAAAGTTCAGTATAAAAGAGGCACTGAGTATACACGAAGAACAGTCAAACTCATAAATCGAAAATAAACTGACCATGCCATAGCTAAAACTGAATAGACAAACAGACAGTTGTCTCATTGGCACTCACACCACATCTTCCTATAATATCTATAAACAATAATCATGACACAACATAGAAAACTAAAGAATAATCAACACGAACCCCACCAAAAACTAGGTGTGATCTCAGGTGCTTCTGAACGGTAAAAAGATCTTGTTCCACATGTGGCACCCGTCGTTCTGCTCATATTATAACAAATCCGGCAAATCGTCTTGATTCGGTAGGTCACATTCTTGAAATGGAAGGGGATTTTAGTTACGACGTAACGAACATATCCGATATCATCTGTGAAACGGTTATTACATAACGGTCAACCAACTCGTGATGGCGGCCGTAAAATTTACGAAGGGATGATTTCAACTTCACCATTTGGAACTCTTGGCTTAATAGTTTCTTGTGAGCAGCAACCCTCTATCAAGAAAATCGTCATAGGAAATACAAGTACGGGAATATCGTATCAATTGGGAGATACATACCCCGTATGCAGGTGCTGCTGGAATGTTGCTACTCAGAAATGGAAAGTTCACAATTGGAAAGCTGAAATCATCTCTTTTGTCGCAAAGTGTTGTTTTCAACCGACTCTCATTGTCAATTTTTTAGATATAAGACAAGATATGAGGCAAACTTAACTGTATCTGTTGTATCGTTTATCTCTAGTTCAATGGGATAGATGCGTTCAACATAGTTACCAAATTTTGAATTATTTATTGAGAGGACATCATCTTTATAGCGGTAAGTAAAGTAAAAGGATATTGCTAACTTATTATCTTTCTTCCTAAGAAGTTCTTGTATGAAGTCTATTACATATTTAAAAAAGATCGTTACGTCAATTCGCCCAATTATTTTCTTTCTTTTTGATCCTTTTTCACTGTATCGATCTTTTCATTTATCAATAAAACTCATCACTATGTTCTGAAACAGAAATTTCTATTATAATTTGTTTTTAATTTCAGGGATCAAATAATAAGTCCCATGATTTGTGTGGTCTTAGTCATATCCGAAACATTGAATTTGACCTAGAATTGAAGTATTCTGTCGTGAATCCTATTATTTCGTTCTAGAATTTGACTTTTAGTAACAATAACAAAAGATTTAAATAACCAGTTCAGTATCACAAATCAATCGATTGCGTCAATTCTTTATAAATCATAAATTTCAAATACACACAAACACATACATTAGCTCAATTATAAACTATTCTTAATCTGAGATAAATTAATCGGGGAATTTCCGTTTAAAATTCAAAAATAATGTAACTAATTGGTCACGAAATGCTATATAAACTATTAAAAGTGACACAAGAGCTCAGTAGATATATATTTGTCAGTTACTAATGTAAACAATAACTCTCAATAATCGGAATAAAATGGCTACACAGAAAAATGATTCTACAGATATCGAAGTCGTTCTTAAAGATCTAAAAAAGGTAAGATTTCGTATAAAGACATATTGAATTTCTTCAAAATTAGTTTTTAAGTTTATTCCTTGCTTTGAGTCTTTCGTACGAAAACGATCAATAACTCATTTTCATTTACACTGACAACATATTTGGTTTTTACGAGAGAAATTAAATGGTAGTTTTCTCGTTTGAATTGTTTTACATTTGTCATTTCGGGGATTTTATAGCTGACTATGCGGTAAGAGCTTTGCTCATTCTTAAAGGTCAGTGTATATAAAGTGCGAATCCAGCTAGTTCATTTTTACTGTTATATGCGGGTATGTCTATTGTAGAATAAAGGATCATGGGAAATCTGTATTTGTTTACGTTTTGAAAATATCAAGTTAAGTGATTTGAAGGAAAGTGTTAACATATTTTCATTGTGATATGTCTTTATAATATACAAACATAGCATTAAAGTTCAAATAAGTGTTATAAAAGCATCATAATATAGCATATCGATTATTGAAAGCGATCCATTTTAACTATAGATGCGATGAATTATCACTGTTAGTGCAGTCATTATTACTGTAGAATTTTCAAAGATGCGAGGAATTTTTATTGTAGAATTATGTGATAAATGCACTTGCAACACATGAAAAAACGTAGTTGATGACTTTAGGATTTGTGATACATGTATTTTCAAATTGAAATACAAACTCGTCATTCATTCTTCATCAAATATATAGCTTTTCAAACTTGTAACAAAAGCGATTCTCAAAATGAAAAATTCTAGATCCGCGAATGGATACTACCGCAGAGGTAAAACCATACACATTTGGGTTATTGTGCACGAAATGCATGCTACAGTTCATTTATGTTGATTTTATACCCTTTGGAACTCTATGTGGGCTTTTTCAGCAAATAGGCAAAAAATCCCCAAACTAGTTACACGGTAAGATTCAGCATGTCAACGAATCCCAAATATCTATATTAAAGGACTTTTGTCTATAAATTTGGACCCCACAAAATTGAAAAAGGGACCAAAAATATAAAAAAAATGCATGCATCGGATACATTTGTTATTGAAGGCATGACTGTAACAATAGGATGAATATACAAAAATATCTTATTCTGGGGTCTCATTGGGGGGTTCTGATCCCGGATCCTGCTTTCTGTTTTGGCAGATTCCCTATTCCGCTTATTGTTTTGTCAGATTCCCGTATCCCGCTTATACTATGCAGTTCTCATTTTTTTGTAATTATCCGTGTGCCGCTAGACTTCATTTCTCGTTTTTCACGACACAATCATTTGACTTTCACCACTGTCACGCTTGCAAAAAATCGGCAATCCGGCGTCACGCTTATACCCAAATGAGACCCACTATTTTACTTTATTCTGACTCATATTAAGCCCATTATAAATATATTAAAAAAGTAGCGTGGATTTTTTTTATCCCTTTTTATCCCGTCTCGTTTAGTTTTTGAGCCATATATAGAAGTCGTATGTGACAATGAGACAACTCTCCATCCGAGTCACAATTTATAAAAGTAGACTATTATACGTCAAAATACGGTCTTCAACATGGAGTCTTGGCTCACACCGAACAGCAAGTTATAAAGAGCTCCAGTGTAAAACCTTTTAAACGGGAAAACAAAGGTTCAATCTATATCAAGATGTACGTAATTAGTGGTGAAGTGTCATGGAAATGGATAACAAAAAAATAAGGATAAAGATCCCTATACGCTTTATAAGAAACTAAATGGAATACATTTGAAATAAAGGTTATTTCTATTGAATTTATTTATGTGTTTTTTAAACCAAACTTTCCTCCGTAAGTTAAATTTTATCGAATCTTTTGCTCTTACTTTATCTATTGTTTGAGCAAGTCGGCTAAATTAAGGCTTTACAGCTAATTTCCTAATGCATGTAAAGCAAAACTTTGGTTGGCTTGCTTGCTTTGTTTGTTTGTTTAATTGTTTATACAAACTTTGTAAATAAGATTGACATTTTTAAATAATATGAATAGGCATAATTTAACCTGTATTTTAAATATTTGAATTAAATTGGGTGTTATCATAATGATTATCCAATAAAAGAAAAGCAAGCAAGTCAACTTAAGTCTTGCTCTACATGCTTAAAGAAATGAGCTGTAATAGATAAAAAAAAAAAAAAATTATACAGTGAAAATGCACCGCATATACAATACTAATGATTCGCTCCACAGTGAAAATGAAAGAATAGTATCATTATTCGACAGTAAACATGACTAGCATTACGAAATCATCATAGTGGAATTTAGTTAAATATGAAGAAACTGAATGACAAAACATATTCTACGTTCTACAACTTTACTAATTGTATTAAAATGAATATTTTTCACTGCAACAACATCTAACCTGTTAGTTATAAAGCACCTGCACGATCTGTTCGTGAAATGTCCTAAATATTCACCTATTTTGGTATATATTTCACATCTGGATGGCTTTAGGCGCGATAAAACCCCGCTCGCATCTCTTACTTTGTTTTATTAGTATTATGTATTTCTGAACATATACATTTTAACTAATTTTCTTCATTTTCTTCAAAAATTAAAAAAAGTTCGTCTGTTTATTTATCATTCTACATTAGACATTTATTGCATATACAGTAAAAATTATATTTTAGGATCCGCACTTTACATACACTGAAGGTCATAAGGTGATCTACAGTTGTTAATTTCTATGTCATTTGGTCTCTTGTGGAGAGTTGTCTCATTGACAATCATACTACATCTTCTTTTTTTATATTTACTCTTAAATTTGATTGGGGGGATTAAAATAATTAAGTAAATTGATCGTGATTAAGATGGAACATCACTAAACATTTCCTCAGATACAATTTTCTTATAAATTTACCAATTTTGCATTATTAGATGGAAATACACATTTGGATGAAAATAAAGAAATCTATCAGATAGAATTTTGAAATGATGTATGAAAAATACACAACATATTTTACACCTACTTCTTCTTAACTTTTTAGGCCCACTTCATACAGGAACTTCTTAGGAAGAAAGATAAGAAGTTAGCAATATCCTTTAACTCAACTTTCCGCCATAAAGATGATTTTCTTTCACTAAATATTTCAAAATTTGGTGAATATGTTCTTCTAATCTGTATTAGCTTCCTGCAATTAAGAGCACCTCCATACGGGGTATTCAATATAATGAAAACATGACAATAAAGAACTTTACACTGATCGCTAACTCACTTATTTGTTACATAATAATAAAATAAATAGTTGAAAATCTATATATAAAAAAAAAACGAAATAGCTATCCATACGTATAATTTTTAAAGATGATAATGATTTAAAACATGGACACATGTACCTCAGTCTTTCAAAAATTCATAAAATTAATTTAGAAATATTAAATGAGGCATTGCGAACTATTCAACAAGTATGATACAATGTACATTAATTAATGTTCCTTACGACCGATCATCAAAAGGTGTAACTCTGCCACGGGATGGATTGAGATTGAGAAATAAATTGACCTAATATAAAACATTTAGTGAAGAGGCATAACTTTTGAATTCTAGACAGATTTCATTAATAAAATAGAGTCACACAAGACAAAAAGGGAATGCATTCTTATTGCCTATGATATAATACTGATGATGTAACGAAAATGTACACAAATATAATCATTGTTAATTTAGAAGATACGATTATCAATGCAGTAGAATAAAATAATACACAAGAATATCTTTTAAAGATTCCCAACAAAAAAGGTTTAACTGCATTTGTTAAATTATTTCTAAGAAACAATGAATTTGGGTTTAATGAACAGTTATACAAACAAGTCATACATGTAAGCAACAACAAAAAACAGGCTCCTGATTTTGGACAGGTATAATAAGTAGACATGTATAAGCAGCAAATTAAATGTATTTGCTGGATTCAAACCCATTTCTAATGTGGGACAGGGTTTTACTGCATGCACAAAACAAATGATTAGAAGGTAGATTTTGTCTTATTGGTAGGAATAAATATTCAAATACCCAAATTGTCATGATTTACAATAAAAAGAAAATATTATCCTCCACACACATGATAATGAAAACACAGAGATATAATTTACAATTCATTTGAAATAAGAATGAGCATTAAAAAAAGTTCTAAGGTTCACGTATTGACTTTAAAAAAAAGCAACTTGTCTATACTTTCAGATAACCAAAGGCTCGCTTACAGAGCTTAAATCATTTGCAAATCCACCACAACCAGTTAAAAGGGTCATGGAGGCAGTATGCATTTTGCTTGGTAGGACTCCGTCATGGGAACAGTCGAAGAAATTACTTAGTGATGTAAATAACTTCATGCAGCAGATTCAGAATTATGACAAGGATAATGTATCTGTAAGTATAAAATGAGACCATCTGGATTTTTTAAAAATGGTAATGGTTTCTCTACTATATAGATATAGAAAGATTTGATACGAGTGCCATTGAAACATTTCTCTTTCACTCTAAGCAACAATTTATAAAAGTAAACCATTATAGGTATACGTATCTATATCTTTACTTTGATCTATAATGGTTAATCTATAAATTGTGACATGAATGGAGAGTTGTCTCATACTGAGAGTAAGTATGGTCCAATTTGTCAAAATATGCTTAAAAACAACAATGACGAACTATTCACTTGCAAGTGGGTTTTTTTAATCAACATTATGTATGCATGTTGAACTTTTCAATGCAACCACGATGAATTCATTATGATGTTGATGAAACATTCCGACACCAATAGTGATAGTAAAATTGAGAATGGAGATGGAGAATGTGTCAAAGAGACAATAACCTGTCCAACGAGCGGAAAACAGTCGAAGGCCACAAATAATGAAAAAACGTTATTGAGACAGCAGTCTAGTTATAATTTTTTTTAAAACCACAGCATATTAAAGGGGTCAAAATATAGTCTTTATTAACAGATAGGTGTATATCGAGGTGTCTACACTATATAGCAAGCTCTGCATCGTTCAGAGTCTAAACAAACATGAAAATTTTGAGCAGAAACGCCTCAAAAATAATATAAAGAAAAGAATTGATCGATAGCCTCACATGCAAAGACAAAACTTTTTAACTCTTATCTGATTATAGATTAATCTAAATCAGTGTCATAATCACCATTAATCTTTATATTTTCATTTCAGCCGGAAATAATAACAAAGATACGCAATGAATATATAAGTGACCCGGAGTTTAGTGTTGAAAAAGTAAAGAAAGTGTCGGGGGCGATATGGAAGTTATGTTCATGGGTTATTGCTATTGAAAAATATGATAATCTTAAGAAGTCTGCCGATGGAAAATAACCCACATAGACCATATTGCAGGAACAAAATGATCACAAAATGTGTATACATGGTATAATCATCACGTGGTTTAATTAAGGATGCCGTCTAAACTTTTTTTTATGAATTTGTGCTTATTTATGTATAATGAAAAAGCTACAAATTTTTCATTTTTTGGCGGAATTTCTCTTTATAAAAACAAAAGAAATAGTTGTTTTTCTTACAACCTGTGACAAATATATTGTGAATACTAATGTTCACTTCCTGGCCAAAATTATGTAAAGACAATACGAATACCTATGAGTATGAAACCAAGTGAATTATTTGACATTAAAATTGTTCGTTACAAAATAATCGTTTGTTACTTTATTCTCATATTCAAGATGGTTTAACTTATACGTGCATTATAATAGTCTCCATACTAGTTTACATGTATTTAGTTCACTGCATTAAAAACCTTCTTGTCAGAAAAATTGAGTCTCGTATAATGTTACTGGATCCCTTAATGCATTCATTTTTTAGCTCACCTGGCCCGAAGGGCCAAGTGAGCTTTTCTCATCACTTGGCGTCCGTCGTCGTCCGTCGTCGTCCGTCGTCGTCCGTCGTCGTCGTCCGTCGTCGGTCGTTAACTTTTACAAAAATCTTCTCCTCTGAAACTACTGGGCCAAATCAAACCAAACTTGGCCACAATCATCATTGGGGTATCTAGTTTAAAAAATGTGTGGCGTGACCCGGTCAACCAACCAAGATGGCCGCCACGGCTAAAAATAGAACATAGGGGTAAAATGCAGTTTTTGGCTTATAACTCAAAAACCAAAGCATTTAGAGCAAATCTGACATGGTGTAAAAATGTTTATCAGGTCAAGATCTATCTGCCCTGAAATTTTCAGATGAATCGGTCAATCGGTTGTTGGGTTGCTGCCCCTGAATTGGTAATTTTGAAGAAATTTTGCTGTTTTTGGTTATTATCTTGAATATTATTATAGTTAGAGATAAACTGTAAACAGCAATAATGTTCAGCAAAGTAAGATCTACAAATAAGTCAACATGACCAAAATGGTCAGTTGACCCGTTTAGGAGTTATTGCCCTTTATAGTCAATTTTTAACCATTTTTCGTTAATTAAAGTAATCTTTTACAAAAATCTTCTCCTCTGAAACTACTTGGCCAAATTAATCCAAACTTGGCCACAATCATCTTTGGGGTATCTAATTTAAAAAATGTGTGGCGTGACCTGGTCAACCAACCAAGATGGCCGCCACCGCTAAAAATAGAACATAGGGGTAAAATGCAGTTTTTGGCTTATAACTCAAAAACCAAAGCATTTTGAGGAAATCTGACATGGGATAAAAATGTTTATCAGGTCAAGAACTATCTGCCCTGAAATTTTCAGATGAATCGGTCAATCGGTTGTTGGGTTGCTGCCCCTGAATTGGTAATTTTGAGGAAATTTTGCTGTTTTTGGTTATTATCTTGAATATTATTATAGATAGAGATAAATTGTAAACAGCAATAATGTTCAGCAAAGTAAGATCTACAAATAAGTCAACATGACCAAAATGGTCAGTTGACCCGTTTAGGAGTTATTGCCCTTTATAGTCAATCTTTAACCATTTTTCATAAATTTAAGTAATCTTTTACAAAATCTCCACTGAAACTACTAGGCCACAATCATCTTTGGGGTATCTAGTTTGAAAAATGTGTCCGATGACCTGGCCATTCAACCAAGATGGCCGCCACGGCTAAAAATAGAACATAGGGGTAAAATGCAGTTTTTTGCTTATAACTATGAAACCAAAGCATCTAGAGCAAATCTGACAAGAAGTTAAATTGTTAATCAAGTCAATATCTATCTGCCCTGAATTTTTCAGATGAATTGGACAACTGGTTGTTGGGTTGCTGCCCTCCAATTGGTAATTTTTAAAGAAATTTTGCCGTTTTTGGTTATCTTGAATACTATTATAGATAGCGATAAACTGTAAACAGCAATAATGTTCAGCAAAGTAAGATCTACAAATAAGTCAGCATGACCTAAATGGTCAATTGACCCCTTAAGGAGTTATTGCCCTTTATAGTCAATTTTTAACAATTTTCATTAATTTGGTAAATTTATGTAAATTTTTACCAAATATAGTTCTCTGTTACTAATGGGCAAAGTTCATGATAGATATAATTGTAAGAAGCAAAATCGTTCAGTAAATTAAGAACTTCAAACACATCACCATCACCAAAATACAATTTTGTCATGAATCCATTTGTGTCCTTTGTTTAATATGCACATAGACCAAGGTGAGCGACACAGGCTCTTTAGAGCCTCTAGTTTATATGAGCTGATGCTGTAGTAAAAGTTTACCGCGTACAAGAATTATATTAATACACTTACATTCAAACTTTGATTATGAACAGTTTTTGAGACTACATGGCGGCAATATCGTAGCAATACCACGTATCAAAGAGAACAATTCGTTTACAGACTATGGATTCTAACGAACTTAACGTATATGAAATAAGAACAGATAGTTGAAAAGATGTTTTTTAACGATTCATAACATGGGTGATGTACTTTTAGTTTTTGCGAATAATTGTATGTCTACGTAATTTTACTGTGAAATAAATCGCAAGTAAATGAGTAGGTCCGGTAAGAGCCCTTTTTGGTCCCAAAATATAGCAGTTTAACAAAATTGTTAAAATGTAAACTTTTAGCTATTTATTGAAAAGTAGAATACTTCGGCTACATGAATATGGGCTGTTTTGACAATACAGTGTATATGTATTGGGTAATAGCATCATTAAGTCATGCACAATATCTGAAATCTTCACAGTTTGAGCATTTTAGTTAAATTTAAGAAGGTTTCCGTCTTAAATGAAAGTGGCCGCATTCGTGTTCATTCTTAATATTGAAATGTAAGTTGTATTTGATGATAATACATAACATATATATATATATTAAGGTTGAGAATGAACACGGATGCGGCCACTTTCATGTTTGACAAAAATCATCTGAAAAGTGACATTTTTTGGCATATTTGATAGACTTTTCCAATTTAAGCTTCACTTGTAGCGATTTTAATGACTAAATCAGTTAAAATCATTCACATAGACTTATAAAATAGACACTTACGGGAAGGATTGTGCCTGATGTTCATATGATGAAATCATAATCTTTCAGTCAGTTTAATTGAAGTCTGGAGCTGGCATGTCAGTTAACTGCTAGTAGTCTGTTGTTATTTATGTATTATTGTCATTTTGTTTATTTTCTTTGGTTACATCTTCTGACATCAGACTCGGACTTCTCTTGAACTGAATTTTAATGTGCGTATTGTTATGCTTTTACTTTTCTACATTGGTTAGAGGTATAGGGGGAGGGTTGAGATCTCACAAACATGTTTAACCCCGCCGCATTTTTGCACCTGTCCCAAGTCAGGAGCCTCTGGCCTGTGTTAGTCTTGTATTATTTAAATTTTAGTTTCTTGTGTACAATTTGGAAATTAGTATGGCGTTCATTATCACTGAACTAGTATATATTTGTTAAGGGGCCAGCTGAAGGACGCCCTCGGGTGCGGGAATTTCTCGCTACATTGAAGACCTGTTGGTGACCTTCTGCTGTTGTTTTTTTATTTGGTCGGGTTGTTGTCTCTTTGACAAATTCCCCATTTCCATTCTCAATTTTATACTTGAGTGTTTAAAAAGTGTCCGAAATCTTTTGTCAGATGAACCTGAAATTTGAGGCCAAAATGGGCCCTTACCGGCCCTACTCCTTTTATACGTGAAATGATGGATCAAAACTTCGGATACAATTTATAAACTAGATACCCTAAGAAACATTCAGTTAAAGTTAGAAGCTATTTGGCTCAGTAGTTTCAGAGGAGAAGATTTTAAAAAAAAACTGACGACGACGAATGCCAAGTGAAAACTAAGGATTTTCTTATCCCAGGCATAGATTACCTTAGCCGTATTTGGCACAACTTTTTGGAATTTCGGATCCTCAATGCTCTTCAACTTTGTACGTATTTGGCTTTATAAATATTTTGATATGAGCGTCACTGATGAGTCTTATGTAGACGAAACGCGCGTCTGGCGTACTTAATTATAATCCTGGTACCTTCGATAACTATGCCATAAGCTCACATGGTTCCCTTTGGGCCCCAATAAGCTAATCAAAATTAGAGGCGATAAAGAGCCTGTGGTGCCCACCTTGTTATATGGGAATATCGAACAAAGCACACTTTCAAGCATTGTAGACGAGAATATACCATGACTAAAAGCTCTGGTTTTTTTTTTTTATCTTTTATTACTGATATTTTAGTCTGTTTAGTATCTTTGACTTATAATAGATCTTGCCCTACTGATCATTTTTGTGATTGAGAGTGGAATTTTTTATCTATCATAAGGCTTAACAGAGAAAAACATTGTTTTCTCTCTAAACATCATAGTTTTCATGGTAAATGGCAAAAATGAAAAAAATATATATCGTATTTTTTTTAATTTATAGGCAAAATCTCCTATAGGAATTTGTCTACGGTTTTGACGTATATATGGACAATTGGTAGTGCTCATTATTCTGAAGATAAATTTAGATTAGGAGACAAAACTTGGCAGACAGGGTTATCTGACATTTTTTTAGCTAGATATCTTAATGATGATTGTGGCCATGTTTGGTTAAATTTGTCACAGTCGTTATAATTGTTCAAAATTGACTACGAAGGCCAATAACTCCTACAGTGGTCAATTGGTTGTTTTTTTTTTTTTGTTATTGTGAATTATTTGTAGATCTTACTTTGTTCAACAATTTTGCTGTTTACATTTTATTCAAGATATTATCCAAAAAAATGTAACACATACATGTAATAACAATTCGAGGCAATAATCCTTCAACAGGTTGTCTGTGGTGCGTCTGAAAATATCAGGGCATATAGGTTTTGACCTGCTGAACATTTTTATCCTGGTCATATTTGCTTTAAATGATTTACTTTCAGAGCTATAAGCCAAAACTGCATTTTACCCCCATGTTTTGTTTTAAGCCATGGCGGCCTTCTCGGTTGATGCGCGGGATCATCGGATACATTTTTGAAACTAGATACCTTAAGGATGATTTAGGCAAAGTTTGAGTTTATTTGGCGAAGTTCTTTTATAGAAGATTTTTTTGGGTAAAAACTTACATTTTTTTTCGAAAAGGTGTGAAAGTTGATTTTAAAGGGCAATTACTCTTTATTGTATAAATTGACCATTCGGTCATGTTGACGTATTTGTAGATTTTTCTTTGCTGAACAATTTTACTTACAGTGTTTATTTCTATCTATTATAATTATTACTAAAGATTATAACCAGAAACTGCAAAATTTCCTAAAATTACCAACTAAGGGGCAGTAACAGAAAATTTCAGGGCAGATATATCTTGTTCTGATGAACACTTTTACCTCATATCAGATTTGCTCTAAGTGCTTTAGTTTCAGAGCTATAAGCCATAAAACTTAATTTTACCCCCATGTTCTATTTTTAGCCATGGCGGCAAACTTGGTCGGTGGGTGGGGTCATCGGATACATTTTATAAACTAGATACCCTAAGGATGATGTAGGCCAAAATTGATTTCATTTGGTCAATTAGTTTCAGAGGAGTAGATTTTTTCTAAACATTCACGGACGACGACGACGACGGATGACGGAGCCAAGTGATGAGAAAAGCCCACTTGGCCCTTTTGGGCCCGTTGAGCTAATGAGTCAAAAGTTCCTGAGCCAATATACCTCAGGTTAAATATAAATAAAATGAGAATGAAAATGGGGAACCCGACGAAAGAGCAGTGAGAACATTCCACTCGCAAAGGTAGGCCTCAGTTGACCCTAAATAAAACTGTGTAATAGTTCAGTCACAATTGACGTCATACTCAACTCCAAAACATTTTAAATGAACTAAAAAAAAAAAAAAAAAAAAAAAAAGAACAAACAAGACTAACAAATGTAAAATGCTGAATACTTGGGACAGGCACAAAAATACGGTTGGGTAAAACATTTTGTGCGAGATCTCAACCCTCTCCCTATATATACCTATAGCCAAAGTAGAATAAAGAAACACACAGCACTACGCACAGTAAAACCCAGTTTAAAAGAAGTTCGAGTCCGATGTCAGAACAGGTAATAAAATAAACTAAGAAAAATGACAATGATACATAAATTAATAAGGGCTAATATCAGTTAAAGACATGCCAGCTCCAGGCCTCAATTTAACTTATTGAAAGATTTCCTTCATCATTTAAAAAACAGGCATAATCCCTCCTGTTAGGGTTTGTATCATACCATCATGAATTATACATGAAGAACATAACCCGTAAAATGCCAACAACTTTCATATTCCTGACTTGGTACAGACATTTTGACAAAGATTGGATTAACAATATAATTCTGAATATATAAGATGTCTGCATGTTGACTTATATTAAAGAACGTTACGATGATAAAATTCAGTAAACGTTTTGAAACCCATTGTTTTCTATTGTACTGTTAAATCAGCACCTCCTTAAAAGATAACATTTAATTTACGAATACTAAAAATTCAAACTTTTAATGACATCATGACGGCGTTTAGGGTCAGTTTCCAATTTGTTAGCAAGCATGACAAAAAAGGTGAATAACAGAATTCAACTTTATATATAACTATTAAAGGACAACGGTGTTGATTTAAAATGAAACAATTCCAGGCCGTTTTGTTTTCCAAAAAAAATATATTTCAAATGAGTAACAAGCTCCAGATCAGTGGGTTCAAACAGAAAGATTTTGAAAGCAGAGAAGACCGTGCATCTTATACAAGTTCTAAAAATTCAGGCAAAAAATAAGGCTTATTACTATACTATATATAAAAATATTAATTTTCGCGAACCATTTAGGTCACGGAAATTCCAAAATATGGCATCAGTAAGGAGAGTTGTGCAAATAATGTGAATACACAGAACCCCCATCCAAATTATCTCTAGCCAAAAGTATTTATCTTTTTCTATTTTATATGTACTAACAATATTCAATTTTTCTATAATTTCGATTAAAATATTACAAAATCTGAGTAAAAATAGATCGAATGCCCCAAATAAACATTGTTTGATTGGTTGAAGTACTGTGGCGTCGATGCTTAGCATAATAAGCCTCGATGTAAAGCACACGCTTCACAGGAATAAGGAGAGTTTTACAAATAATGTGAATACACAGATCCTCCATCCTATTTATATTTTGCTGGAAATGTTGCAGTGTTCATCATTTCTGTTTTGATTCTGCTCACAACATTCCATTTTTTCTATAATTCCGATTTAAATATGTGGAACCCGCAATAAAAATAGATGGCCTCAATCACGTAGCCTCAATGGTTTAATAGCAACGCAAAAAAATCCATTAATCATGTTGTACTTTGTTACCAGTCGGAACTACTCGGCCTTTCTGCTTGTACGAAGTGAATAGCCGAGTAGTTCCGACTGACGATGTTACATAAGCCATTCACACATACAGATCTTAGCGCTCAAATGTAATTCTTGGTGAAGTATACAGGTAACTTCGTTTACGAAAATTTATACACACTTTTTCATTAACATATTACCAGACTTTTGCATATATCAAAGATCTGTATATCCCATTTATCTCAATACTATCTCCGATGACAGAAATGTCAACTCGACCTATTCGTGTCGAAAGTGAAAATCGCATCTATTTGATGAAATAATTTCTTCTTCAACGGTTCATGCATTATTTTTGTATTATTTGATAACCAATCACATTCACGTTGCATGTTTGCATGAAAATGGTTATGTATTAGTGAATTGTAAGGGCGATGCAACATGCGAGGTCAGTGCGCGATCACGTGACATTATTATTTGTAAACAAACATGCTCCCCGTGTAACACGTGTCTGAATTATCCTTTCAAAGTGTTATGAATCTTTCAATCACTATTTCTATTTTATGATATATTTCTTTTTGTTTTTAGGTCTGCATATCAGTATAGTCCAAGTGAATTAGTAATAGTTCTGAGTTGTTGTTTTTTTCTTCATAGAATTAGAAGGTAAGTCTACATAAGTTATATTTAACTTAAGTCTAAAAAGATAACTCCACTTTCCCTCTGTATTTAAAACCGCATACTAATTTAAACAGCATTTGCTCCCCTTGAACACTAATTTGCCCCTTCCCCGTCATTTCCCTTTAAATTTGCGCAAAAGTCATACTTTTAGTCCATTTACATTAATGGCCTATTTGTGATTTTACCATCTTAACTGCAATTTTCATATTGAACACATTTGACCATTCAGTATGAGTTCCCACGTTTTTTGTCTTATATGAAGGATGTTAACTTTTTAGGTCATGTTTTCCTAAACACCTTATTGCTATTTGGTTTGAGAACACAATTAATTTGTAGTGCATTTCTTTTAGAACATATATGAAAATTAAAAAAATCCCACCCGCGCTTCCTCAATGAAACTTTTACAGTGTGTTGTACTACTTTTGGGACAAATTATATCAAAATTTAAGAAAACTTTATTGTCTCTAACTCAAAATATGAACAATTTTCTCTTTAGGGCGTCTTGAAATCTTTTGACAGCTTCCAAAGTCCTATATTTCAACCTTTTTCACCTGGACTAAATCACTACTTTCCTTTTAAATTCGGGACCCAAATTTCTTTACAGTGTAATTTCACCCCCCTACTTACAATTTGAGGCATTAAACATGGATAAATTAATTTGGAAGGGGTATTAAAATTAATTGCAAGTAACCCACTATTAACACTAGGGACTTTATTCGTGAACAACGAAAATCAAGGGACGACAATTGTGGTCTCGAACCATTTGTCTGTCTGGATTGTTAAAACCACAAAATCAGATAGTGATGAATATGCAAGTTTTCAACAATCCCGAAAAATACACCTTATCGCTATTTAATCCAATCTGGGAAAGACAGTCAAATGTACAACTCCCTGTTTGGGTCATGTGGCTAAAAATAGAGGTTTTTTAGTAGAGAGCTGAGGGAGTAAAAACTTAAGAAAGCGATCATCAAGAAACTTTAAGGGGGTGGCGGGTCTAAATCATTTATATAGGATTTCTCTATATTTTTCTATAAATGAACTTTATATTATAGTTAATAGAAAAATAAAATAAAAAAAGTGGGGTCACCCTTCATTTGCGCTCATAATCAGTCTTCCAAAGAAGCATACATTTATGTAAAAGTGTTTTTTTTTCTGTTGAAGTAATAGGAGAAATAAAGTTAATATCGAAATACATTGAAATAAAAAAAGAAATTTATTACAGAAATCGCTCAAATTTTCACAATAATTCAGTTTAAGTACAGCTTACATATGGAAATGATAACCAAACATGACATATAACCGACAAATCTGACAGGAAGTGCAAAAAAGCAGGAAACAGACATATATTTTTTTTGGCCTAAAAGTCATCTGGGGCCAACACAAATTTATTGTTTTGAATGATTTTTGTACCATATGATAAAGTAACAACTACAAAAGGTAACAAATAAAATTTGTAATGAAAAACAAATGTTTATTTTTTTTCTGAAAATTTTGTACCCTCGAGGCTCCTTAATATAGTATGATCCACTTTTTTCGAAATTAAAATTGAAGTTTAAAGTTTTTACGGTAAGGGACGACATCAAAAGATCAATGTAAGATAAAAAACTTAATTCAAATAGTTTGGGGGTTGAACTGCTGCAAAATTTGGTTATCTGACATTGATTTTTATACATATCCATATGGGTCAATCAGTTTTTCCCAAATTAAGTTAAGAAGGGGGTAGGGGGGTCAGTGAAAAAACTATGTGAATTAAGTTTTTTATCCTTCATTGAACTTTTGGTGTCGTCCTTAAGTTAAAACAGGTCTCATAAAAAAGTATTATGTGCATCAGTGTAAATTTCATGAATTCTTAAATCACATGTATATAAATCATGGACTATAATTCTTTATAGCAATATCTGTTAGCCATTTAGGGGTCTTTTGCATTTAAAGTTCAGATTAAGTGGGTTCATTTTGCGAAAAATGACCTCAATAAAAAGGACAATATATATATAGACAATATATACTCAAAAAATGGTATATCAAACAGAAGACAAAAAAGGAAAAATATAGTGAATTTTGGAGAATTTATATTATTAAATGTACATGCATTTGAAATATTTAAGATCCATGGTGACCTAGCTACCAGTTTAGAAAACAGTGATTTAAATGCTAGTCTATTAGAGGGATATTTCATTTTCATTGGAAGTAGATATAGAATCTTATTTTATCATGAAGTCCAATTTGAAATCCCGCTAACATGTTTAACCCCGCCACATTATTTATGTATGTGCCTGTCCCAGGTCAGAAGCCTATCATTCAGTGGTTGTCGTTTGTTTATGTGTTACATATTTTTTTTTACATATATAAGGCCGTTAGTTTTCTAGCTTGAATTGTTTTACATTGTCTTATCGGGGCCTTTTATAGCTGACTATACATGTATATGTGGTATGGGTTTTGCTCATTGTTGAAGGCCGTAGGGTGACCTATAATTGTTAATGTTTGTGTCATTTTGGTCTTTTGTGGATAGTTGTCTCATTGGCAATCATACCACATCTTCTTTTTTATATTTGGGAATGAAGATGTAGTAAAGGCTGAATGCCAGTTTTAGTCTTATATATGTTCTTTAGTCTTACATGTATATAATTACATATATGTATGTGTACATATATCACTGATATACATGTAGTGGCAATGATAAATAGACACTGACAAGTCTTCAATGGTGGATCCAGAACTTTTCAGGGGGGGGGGGGGGGGGCAGTCATGCTTCAGTGATTGATTCCCTATATAATCAACCAAATTTTTCCCATAAAAAAGGGGGGGCCTGGATCCACCTATGGTCTTACAGTAGATAACATTTTATAGTTATGAATATTTTGTCAGTTGACTAAAACTAGATGGAGGTGTGTGTTCTTATTTCCAACAGAAGGACACTTAACCTATATCAATATGTGCACGAAGCAAATTGATAGTTGCTAGATACTGAATGATTATACCACAAGAAAGTTTTAACCTGTGCATATATATACTTAAAATACGATAAAAAAATCATGTCTTTTTCAGGACTTCTGAATCCAACCATGTAGTATGGAATGTTCTTGAGATATGGTTTTGGTCGATGGATGATCACGAAGGACCTGTAGTGCAAAGTATATCACTGGATTTAGCTCTTTGTCTAAGTGTATTATTAAATTACTTTGCTTTGAGCTCAGTTCATTGTTATGCAATTCTTTCTTTGTAAAATAAAGATTTGACAGACAACTCTAATGTACAAGGATTTGTCAAAGTAGTATCACCTCTTATGTACAATGTAAGTATTAGGGAGATAAAAGCATTCTATTTTAATTTGAACCAAACATATTATGTTTGTTCAATTATGTTAAAAAAATGATAAGCTCTACCTAAGCTTATTGATTTCGTAAACTATATTTCATTGTTCATGCTTGAAATTTTTATACAACCACAGAAATTTTTGCGGTCCTAAATAGGTATCCTGTCTTCGTCGTCTGAAGACAGATGGTTTCCATATAATAACTTAACTATAAGCAAAAAGAAATAAATAAAATTATAACACAATGTTTTTAACCACAAAAGGAAGCTTGGGATTGATTTTGGGGGTTATAGTCCATAAGGTTTAGGTTCCAAAGGTGCCCAAAACAAGCATTAATTTAGTGTCAGTACAAAAAGTTGTGTACAACATGTACAAGTATTTCAATTGCTCTGAAATTGTACCATAATGTTTAATACCATAAGTAGAAGGTTGGGATATATTTTAAGGGTTATTGGGGCAAACAGTCGAGGAATTGAGGGCCAAAAACAAGCATGTTTGTAGAGTCGAGACCACAAATTGTCCAGAATGGTTGTTGAATTACCTAAAACCAATGCTTTATGAAATCTATTTTGAAAATTTGAGTTGTCTTTCTCTGTCCAGAATAGTAGTTTAATCAACTTAAATTAATGCTTTATACAATATACAATCCAAAATTCACTTTACTACCAACTGATAAATTAAAGCAGTCTTTAATAACCATTCAGTGATTACAAGCACTTTGATTATCATTCTAGGGTTATGCCCTTTTACAAATGGATACATTGAAGAATTATTTAGTCTTAACTTAAGTTTGTTTTAACTAAATCTAGTGAACCATACCAATAGTAAGCAAATACATATGAAAAAGATGTGGTATGCTTACCAATGAGACAGTTCTCCACAAGAGACCAAATGACACAGAAGTTAACAACTATAGGACATAAACAATTAGCAAAGCCAATACCGCATAATCAGCTATAAAAGGCACTGAAATGACAATATAAAACAATTCAAACGAGAAAACTAATGGACTTATTTATGTTAAAAAAAAAAAAAAAAAAAAACTTATATGTAACACATAAATAAACGACAATCACCGAGTTACAGGCTCCTTATATCATGTTCTCAAATCTAGATATCATCTCCCATATAGAAAAAAAACGTGTGAAAAAAATAATCTATTATGTGTTGCTCTCCTAGATACAAAATGTATCCAAAATCAAAGATGTAGAACATATTCTATCATAATCATTCGGTAACTAGTGTTATTACTGTCTCCTCTATGCCTGTCTTGAACATAAAAAAAAATATTAAATAAATAACAGTTCTTAGACTAATGCTCAGGTTGGTTGTCACCGTGCAACACAGTTAATAATATAAAAAAGATGGTGTGGTATGATTGCAAATGAGACAACTATCCACAAAAGACCAAAATGACACAAACATTAACAATTATAGGTCACCGTACGGCCTTCAACAATGAGCAAAGCCCATACCGCATATATAGTCAACTATAAAAGGCCCCGATAAGACAATGTAAAACAATTCAAGCGAGAAAACTAATGGCCTCATTTATGTAAAAAAAAATGAACGAAAAACAAATATGTAACACATAAACAAACGACAACCACTGAATTACAGGCTCCTGACTTGGGACAGGCACATACAAAAATAATGTGGCAGGGTTAAACATGTTAGTGGGATCCCAATCCTCCCCCTAACCTGGGGCAGTGGTATAACAGTACAACATAAGAACAAACTATAAAAATCAGTTAAAAAAGGCTTAACTCATCAGATAGATAAAAAAATAACACCATAAAGGAAAAACATAGTAGAACTCCTTTTGTCATAAGACACTGTCAAACATCCAAACATACTATCCACACTCATCTGTGTCCACACTTGTAATACAATGTAATTAGATTTTAAAATTCAGTTCACAGAACCGCGATGTCGCGGGTGTTTTCTAATTCAATAGAAGCAGCAAAAACTATGTTTTGTTGTTTTTATCACAAACGGTACAGAATTATAACGAATTCTTGAAACGAACGTACAGAAAACAAATTCAACGAACGTTACACAACGCAAAATTCGGATTCAACCTTACATTGGTTATACCCGTGTATACTCAAGTAAGCATCTACGACTTGCTTTCATTTCAAATTGCTAATATGATCAATATTTAAGTCATTAAAAGACTGTTTCCAGTTGTTGCATGTCAAATTATCATGTAAAGCAACAATGACAATTCATCGCACATCCAAATATCTCACATCGGAAATGATCGCACTTATAGTTATAATTCATCGCATCTACAGTTAAAATGAATCGCATTCAGTAATCAATATTAAGGATTTTGCTGCTTTAATAACACGTTTTCTACTTTAATCATAATATCATACATTAAAAATGTACATTCTAATGAAATTGTGTTAAAAAATACTATTAGATCAAATACTTTGTATTTTCAAAATGTAAATAAAGTTGACGCATTTTCCTCCAGTCATCCTATATTTTGCAATAGACATTCTCGTAAACGACAGTGAAAATTAACTAACTGGATTCTCACTTTTTATACACATGTAATTAAAGTATTTTTTTTTTTCGTCAATTGCAGATGTTATTGATTATGCCGTCTGTGTTTTTATTATTTGCACGTCGTTTCAGCACCGGTTGTAGAGTTTTTTCATTGGCAATCTTCATTTTTTGGTTATTGTTATAATGGAACTCGTTAGACAATTTCGGCTAAGATGTATCTACTCACAAAACATCAGCACAGATTTTGAACGTATGTAGTAAACGAACCGATTCGTTAAATATTAGAGCTTTCTTACAAATTGACGAAAGTATGCTTGACGAATCATACGTAAGACTCGTTTTAGGGATCCTTTATTTTGACATATTTAAATAATAGTCATGGAACTTTGGACCATTACCCTACATGCAACGACACTTATTAAATTAGATTGTTCGAGATCTAAGATCGGGACGTTCGATAGGTAAAAATATAAGACCGCCAGGCGGAAAGAGATAACTCTACAAATATCCTAAATACAGGGTAGTCGGTAGAAAAAATGCCACTAAAAACTAAAAAAAAAGTGCTCCAACCCCCTCCCCCACTCTTCAAAATTACAATGTGGCATTGTTTCACCAAAGAAAATATCAAAGCAAATACATTGTCATTGTCTTCTTTCCTTACTTTCCTTACAGAAAATAAGGGGAAAAAAACAAAAAACAAATGCTTCCTCGATTCAATATTTGCAACGCCAAAAATAATAAAATGAAGAAAAAAGGATGATCTTCATACTATGTCATATGCTGGTGCTAGTTTACTAATTGTGAATTATCTGCCTGGGCAATATTCATCGAAGCCCCCAACCCCCTCTTAATGTGTCTTTGTGATACACCGGAGTTAGACTCTCCTATGGAACTGTTATTTTAGCGTATAATTGTGTTTTGCCTACTTTGCCTACAGTCCTGAATATTCATGAAATATAAGCCACTGGACGTAGAGTGACAACTTCACGTCTATCTTCCAATCATGCGTATTGTAAAATAGTCATTATAAAATCCACAATATATATGATGCAAAATTGTAGATTTATGTTCTTGATATTAATTTAAGTGTTTAAATGTGTATGTAAAATGAACAAAACAATCTACATGAATAACTTAACCCAATTAAATTGCGTAATATTTAATAACAATGACCGGTCCCCATTATAATAAGTAATAGGGGTAAACTGGGTAGGGAGAAAATGTAAGATATTCAAAATTTATTTTTTTGCAATAACGAAAACAAATTTGTCAACCAAAAGTTTTGCTATAATTTCATTAAACATATCGTTAGATGTATTGGTACAGTTTGTTTTATCTTTCATTTATGTATTTAAGGCCATACAAAGTTTGGGCTTCAAAAGTCCACATAATTATTGACTTTATACAGAAAATTTACCCTTTTAAAACAATACGTTTCTACAAAGTAAAATCATTTCTCAAAACACTGCAAAAATTTTCATTTCGATTGGTACAGAAGTACTTTTTTGTCATAAAGTGCGTTGAAATAAACAGTGGTATAGCAAACATCGAATTCCCTCACAAAATATTGTTAGGCACTATAATGATATTTTACTGTTAATTTTAATATACAATATGTTTTATATATTATGTTATTCAATAATATTTCATGTTATACATAATGTTTTATATGTATATTGGAAAGTTAATGTTATTCAAGTGGTGAGACTTTAATAAACTATTGAATCTGAATCTGTATGTAATTACTGCTGATCTATAATTAAAGCTCAATGGCAGATTATGAAGGGATTCGCACAAAACTACCCTTACTCTATAGACACATTTCTAGCCTCCAATTGTAGACATTTGTCTTAATCTATTATATACAATTAAGAGGCTGTCCATTTGAAAACCAGGCAAGGGATGCATAAATGTTGGCACATTAAATTTTCTTGAAATTAGTTTTTTTGCATTAAATGTCCTTGTCATTAGATGTAACAAATGGTGTGTATTTATTTTTTGGATGAAAGTTTGATATAGTCTAAAAATTTGGGATGTTTTAGTACCTGGTTTTACCCTTTATGTCCATTGTAAAAGTGCAATTTTTAAAATTGTTTTTTTTTTGTTCCACATTTATTTGAAAGGTAAAAATTGTTTAAATAGTAAGATAAATGTGTAATTCATACTATTAAACTAAAAAAATATTGGGATCTACATTATTAGTGCCTATTTCTTTGTTTGAAATATATCATAAAACTAGTATCTGGATTACCTCCCTTTGAATACCAGTGGGAATATTTTCAATGAATATGTTATTTTGTCAATAAAATATTACAATTAATATTCTATCAATGATAATAAATTACAATATTGGGGAAAACACACAAAGACTGTGATAAAACTCTTTTTATTGAAAAAATAAAAAAAAAAAAATATTTACTGCGGATTCAATTACTGCATTTGTATACAAGAAAATGGAGGGAATAAATGACTCCTGCAGTTTCAGCAGGTTAGGAGATTGTTCTGGCCATATCATCCATTTTCTTGATTGCCAGAAAGATGTTGTTGCCCACCTTAGATATTTAAAAGTGTGTACTACAGGTTCAAATGTAAATGAGCAGGATCTGATACTGTATCGCGCCGGATTGTTTGATGGAATTACAGTTAACCCGTACCACCGTAAACTCGTACCAACGTTAACTCGTACCACAAAAAAAAACAACTCGTACCAATGTAAACTCGTATCACTGCTAACTCGTACCAACTTATTTAAATGTATTTGATTGGTGTTTAAATTATGAATATATACTGTTATTTATCTCTATACATATATAAAATGTATATAAATTTGAAAGTACAATGACCAATGTTCCATGTGTATTAGATGTAGACAATACCTTGGCAGATTTGATTTGTTGTCTCCCTTGAATACACCCTTTTTTAAACTTTTACTGATAACCATTGGAATTAATTTTTAATCATTCCAAATCAGTTACATTAAATAGATTTGGGTACTTTTCTTCTGTTTCCCAAAGGAATTTTATTCACTGAAAGAATTAATTTTGTGTGTTTTGAAAGTTGTAAATTGTTTATGACCAACATGTTAAAAGTATGATTCTTTTTATATATAGTCACGATACCTTGGAAAGTAAATAATCAATTGTTTGCTGTGTCAGAATAACTTTAGAGCTTTTATTATAAAGCCATGGTGCTAAGCTCATGTTTTTGACCATATATAGTCTTATAATACTCTTATAAGAATATGAATGTTGGTTAAATTGATTTATTATATGTTTGTAATGATTGTCATGGTTGCCCTGGTAACAATCCAATATTTGGATTTTACACCAATAAAATGATTTGATTTGATTTGATTTGATCTATGGTTTTAATGGTATTGTGAATAGCCAGTATACGTAATGGTAGTGATAGCAGAACCTTCTTTAATTTATCTCTACTTATGAGTTATGAGATTGACTGTCCATCTGTATTGTGAATAATGGAATTGTGAATGGTCAATGGTAGTACTGGCAGAATAACAAAGGATATATATTTTAATTTTTATTTGTTCACATCTATAACATCTTATTACATTTAAGATTTCACATGGTATTACATTAATACAATAATGTTTTCAAAGATAACTGGCACTATTGTTACATAATAACTGGCACTATTGTTACATAATAATTGGCACTATTGTTACATATAGAAAAATAAACATTCAAGAAGCACTAATGGTCGCACTAATAGTTCATGTTCAATTATCAATTTACTGGTCGGTGTTTTCTGGTGTTGGTACAGGGCCATTCAAACGCATGGTCTGTTTCAGAAGTTCTGCTGTTGTGATGGAGTGGGTGGTGTACTGTTCCCACAAAGCGAATACCTTTCCCTGGACTGCTCGAACCTTCTTTCTTTGACACCTTTTAAGCTTGCCCTCACTGATAAGTTTCACCTGCATTGGGACCTTAGTGGTTTCGGTATGGAGTAGTTCTAGTAGTTCATAAAAAGGTTTGTTGCACTCTACTGCCTTGTCGTTAATACGTCTATGCCACCCTTCTACATCGTTGTTGGTTCTTACTGGTCTCATGAAGATACTCCACGATGGTACTAGCCAAACGGTTGATGACAGCCAAGTGTTCTTAACGTATTCAGCAAGCTCTTTGGTTCTGGCGGATTTTGCTTTGGTGGCAATGTCTTCAAAGGTAGAAGGGATGTGTTCTGCTGGTAGAAATGGTAAGGCCATGAGATTCTTGACAAACTTATACACCGTGTCCTTCTGGTAGTAGGCTGTCTGAAATAAAATGAGATGTTATGAATAATGATATATCAATAAATAATATATATTGAGAACTAAGAAAACTATCAAAAATAGTATAGAAATTGTTTATTGAAGACGTTGACGTTGAGAATATATATATATATTTGCCTGATAATAATTTATGTCAACATTATTGTAACAATTATAAAATCATTGTAATAAATTACTTTGCTCTCCATGGACTCCTAAGTTTGAATAAGTATATCTGTATATTTATTTTGCAATCATGTTCTTGTTTCTCATTATCAATTTTACTGAATCTACGTATACAATATTGTTCATATTTATTACATCAAATGGTAATCATTGTTGAAAGCCGTATGTTGAAGATGTTGGTACAACTTACTGAGTCTACTTATCTATATACATGTTAAAAAGACATACCTGCAAACCAAGTTCTTGTGTCTTCCTCCAAATGGCTTGTGTCCAATGGAACACACAACCTTGGATGACAGGGTCGTCGAAAACTGAAGTAAGAGCTCTCCATAGGCCACTCTCAAAGTCCGCAACAAACAGCTTAACCTTTAACTGGTCTGGTAGCATGGTTATGAGGGAGCTAAGAACCTAAAAAATATAATATAATTAGTATACAACTTTCATGGCATCATAGAATATTGACATATATTGATAAAATTGTTGTAAACCTTATAATTTGTTTCATATATATGAATAATATTAATTATCTGGTATGATGGATAGTTGTCTCATTAGCTATTAGCGAAAACACCACATATGTTGCTTTAGATTTTTTTTGCTGTATTTGAATATTGACATATATTGATGATATTGTTATAAACCTTGTGAATTGTTTCCTATATGAATAATATTAATTATCTAGTATGTTGGATAGTTGTCTCATTGGCTATTGGTACTTTACGGAACGGAACGGAACGGAACGGAACGGAACAGAATTTCATTTAAGGTATCCAAAGGGGGCATTTATCAAAATTTCGAAAAATCTTTAAAACAAAACAAACTTTAAAATTTCTGTGTTTTACGGTTTTCCATATACAAATAACACAAATGTATACTTAATCTCATCTTCACAGGTGAAATGTGCAATAATGTATAACATCGGGAACTATTCTGTAAATGAATATGTCGAATTGTCCTGATAAATTATCATGAAATTAACGCGTTTGCAAGTCATGCATTATAATATCTAGACTGACCTCACGTCGTCCTTTCCGACGATGATTAGAAACATTGGTTCTGATTTTAACTTTTTAAATTTATTATTCCGTTCCGTTCCGTTCCGCAAAGTACCAATTGCTCTGAGGAATTGGTATTTAACGGAATCGAACGGAAACAGACATCTTTAATGTAATTAAAGCAGTATGATAAAAAAAATTGTCTGACACCTCTTTTTGCATAAGTGGTATGTGTTTTGGATAGCATTTTCGACTTGATCAATAAAAAAAAATTTAACACAAAGGCAGGTTACACAAAAAGTCTTTCTCCTTCCATCGGTAATTATATTTTAAAAAAGAGGCCTACAACAGCCCGTTCCGACGATGATTAGAGACAGTGATCAAGTTGAATCTGATTTAAACTTTTTAATTTATTATTCCGTTCCGTTCCTTTCCGCAAAGTACCAATTGCTCTGAGGAATTGGTATTTAACGGAATCGAACGGAAACAGACATTTATAAAGTAATAAAAGCAGTATGATGGAAAAAAAATGTGTCTGACACCCCTTTTTGCACGAGAAATAAGTGTTTTAGATAGCATACCCGACCTGATAAATAATTAAGAATTTAAAACAAAGGCAGCTTAGACAAAAAGTCTTACTCCTTCCATTGGTAATTATATTTTTTAAAAGAGGCCTTCCACCTCTCGTGACGAGGAGGATCAGAAACAGTAATCAAGTTGAATCTGATTTGAACTTTTTAATTTATTATTCCGTTCCGTTCCGTTCCGCAAAGTACCAATTGCTCTGAGGAATTGGTATTTAACGGAATCGACCGGAACCAGACATTTATAATGTAATAAAAGCAGTATGATAAAAAAAAAGTGTCTGACACCCCTTTTTGCAGAAGAAATAAGTGTTTTAGATAGCATTCCCGACCAGATAAATAATTAAGAATTTAAAACAAAGGCAGCTTAGACAAAAAGTCTTACTCCTTCCATTGGTAATTATATTTTTAAAAAGAGGCCTTCCACCTCTCGTGCCGACGAGGGTTAGAAACAGTAATCAAGTTGAATCTGATTTAAACTTTTTAATTTATTATTCCGTTCCGTTCCGTTCCGCAAAGTACCAATTGCTCTGAGGAATTGGTATTTAACGGAATCGAACGGAACCAGACATTTATAATGTAATAAAAGCAGTATGATGAAAAAAATGTGTCTGACACCCCTTTTTGCAGAAGAAATAAGTGTTTTAGATAGCATTCCCGACCAGATAAATAATTAAGAATTTAAAACAAAGGCAGCTTAGACAAAAAGTCTTACTCCTTCCATTGGTAATTATATTTTTTAAAAGAGGCCTTCCACCTCTCGTGCCGACGAGGGTTAGAAACAGTAATCAAGTTGAATCTGATTTAAACTTTTTAATTTATTATTCCGTTCCGTTCCGTTCCGCAAAGTACCAATTGCTCTGAGGAATTGGTATTTAACGGAATCGAACGGAACCAGACATTTATAATGTAATAAAAGCAGTATGATGAAAAAAATGTGTCTGACACCCCTTTTTGCAGAAGAAATAAGTGTTTTAGATAGCATTCCCGACCAGATAAATAATTAAGAATTTAAAACAAAGGCAGCTTAGACAAAAACAAAAAATCTTACTCCTTCCATTGGTAATTATATTTTTCAAAAGAGGCCTTCCACCTCTCGTGCCGACGAGGATTAGAAACAGTAATCAAGTTGAATCTGATTTAAACTTTTTAATTTATTATTCCGTTCCGTTCCGTTCCGCAAAGTACCAATTGCTCTGAGGAATTGGTATTTAACGGAATCGAACGGAACCAGACATTTATAATGTAATAAAAGCAGTATGATAAAAAAAAATGTGTCTGACACCCCTTTTTGCAGAAGAAATAAGTGTTTTAGATAGCATTCCCGACCAGATAAATAATTAAGAATTTAACACAAAGGCCGGATAGACAAAAAGTCTTACTTCTTCCATTGGTAATTATATTTTTTAAAAGAGGCCTTCCACCTTTCGTTCCGACGAGGATTAGAAACAGTGATCAAGTTGAATATGATTTAAACTTTTTAATTTATTATTCCGTTCCGTTCCGTTCCGCAAAGTACCAATTGCTCTGAGGAATTGGTATTTAACGGATTCGAACGGAACCAGACATTTATAATGTAATAAAAGCAGTATGATAAAAAAAATGTGTCTGACACCCCTTTTTGCAGAAGAAATAAGTGTTTTAGATAGCATTCCCGACCAGATAAATAATTAAGAATTTAAAACAAAGGCAGCTTAGACAAAAACAAAAAATCTTACTCCTTCCATTGGTAATTATATTTTTTAAAAGAGGCCTTCCACCTCTCGTGCCCACGAGAATTAGAAACAGTAATCAAGTTGAATCTGATTTAAACTTTTTAATTTATTATTCCGTTCCGTTCCGTTCCGCAAAGTACCAATTGCTCTGAGGAATTGGTATTTAACGGAATCGAACGGAACCAGACATTTATAATGTAATAAAAGCAGTATGATGAAAAAAATGTGTCTGACACCCCTTTTTGCAGAAGAAATAAGTGTTTTAGATAGCATTCCCGACCAGATAAATAATTAAGAATTTAAAACAAAGGCAGCTTAGACAAAAACAAAAAATCTTACTCCTTCCATTGGTAATTATATTTTTCAAAAGAGGCCTTCCACCTCTCGTGCCGACGAGGATTAGAAACAGTTATCAAGTTGAATCTGATTTAAACTTTTTAATTTATTATTCCGTTCCGTTCCGTTCCGTTCCGCAAAGTACCAATTGCTCTGAGGAATTGGTATTTAACGGAATCGAACGGAACCAGACATTTATAATGTAATAAAAGCAGTATGATAAAAAAAATGTGTCTGACACCCCTTTTTGCAGAAGAAATAAGTGTTTTAGATAGCATTCCCGACCAGATAAATAATTAAGAATTTAAAACAAAGGCAGCTTAGACAAAAAGTCTTACTCCTTCCATTGGTATTTATATTTTTTAAAAGAGGCCTTCCACCTCTCGTGCCGACGAGGGTTAGAAACAGTAATCAAGTTGAATCTGATTTAAACTTTTTAATTTATTATTCCGTTCCGTTCCGTTCCGCAAAGTACCAATTGCTCTGAGGAATTGGTATTTAACGGAATCGAACGGAACCAGACATTTATAATGTAATAAAAGCAGTATGATCAAAAAAATGTGTCTGACACCCCTTTTTGCAGAAGAAATAAGTGTTTTAGATAGCATTCCCGACCAGATAAATAATTAAGAATTTAAAACAAAGGCAGCTTAGACAAAAACAAAAAATCTTACTCCTTCCATTGGTAATTATATTTTTCAAAAGAGGCCTTCCACCTCTCGTGCCGACGAGGATTAGAAACAGTAATCAAGTTGAATCTGATTTAAACTTTTTAATTTATTATTCCGTTCCGTTCCGTTCCGCAAAGTACCAATTGCTCTGAGGAATTGGTATTTAACGGAATCGAACGGAACCAGACATTTATAATGTAATAAAAGCAGTATGATAAAAAAAAATGTGTCTGACACCCCTTTTTGCAGAAGAAATAAGTGTTTTAGATAGCATTCCCGACCAGATAAATAATTAAGAATTTAACACAAAGGCCGGATAGACAAAAAGTCTTACTTCTTCCATTGGTAATTATATTTTTTAAAAGAGGCCTTCCACCTTTCGTTCCGACGAGGATTAGAAACAGTGATCAAGTTGAATATGATTTAAACTTTTTAATTTATTATTCCGTTCCGTTCCGTTCCGCAAAGTACCAATTGCTCTGAGGAATTGGTATTTAACGGATTCGAACGGAACCAGACATTTATAATGTAATAAAAGCAGTATGATAAAAAAAAAATGTGTCTGACACCCCTTTTTGCAGAAGAAATAAGTGTTTTAGATAGCATTCCCGACCAGATAAATAATTAAGAATTTAAAACAAAGGCAGCTTAGACAAAAACAAAAAATCTTACTCCTTCCATTGGTAATTATATTTTTTAAAAGAGGCCTTCCACCTCTCGTGCCCACGAGAATTAGAAACAGTAATCAAGTTGAATCTGATTTAAACTTTTTAATTTATTATTCCGTTCCGTTCCGTTCCGCAAAGTACCAATTGCTCTGAGGAATTGGTATTTAACGGAATCGAACGGAACCAGACATTTATAATGTAATAAAAGCAGTATGATGAAAAAAATGTGTCTGACACCCCTTTTTGCAGAAGAAATAAGTGTTTTAGATAGCATTCCCGACCAGATAAATAATTAAGAATTTAAAACAAAGGCAGCTTAGACAAAAACAAAAAATCTTACTCCTTCCATTGGTAATTATATTTTTCAAAAGAGGCCTTCCACCTCTCGTGCCGACGAGGATTAGAAACAGTTATCAAGTTGAATCTGATTTAAACTTTTTAATTTACTATTCCGTTCCGTTCCGTTCCGTTCCGCAAAGTACCAATTGCTCTGAGGAATTGGTATTTAACGGAATCGAACGGAACCAGACATTTATAATGTAATAAAAGCAGTATGATAAAAAAAATGTGTCTGACACCCCTTTTTGCAGAAGAAATAAGTGTTTTAGATAGCATTCCCGACCAGATAAATAATTAAGAATTTAAAACAAAGGCAGCTTAGACAAAAAGTCTTACTCCTTCCATTGGTAATTATATTTTTTAAAAGAGGCCTTCCACCTCTCGTGCCGACGAGGGTTAGAAACAGTAATCAAGTTGAATCTGATTTAAACTTTTTAATTTATTATTCCGTTCCGTTCCGTTCCGCAAAGTACCAATTGCTCTGAGGAATTGGTATTTAACGGAATCGAACGGAACCAGACATTTATAATGTAATAAAAGCAGTATGATGAAAAAAATGTGTCTGACACCCCTTTTTGCAGAAGAAATAAGTGTTTTAGATAGCATTCCCGACCAGATATATAATTAAGAATTTAAAACAAAGGCAGCTTAGACAAAAACAAAAAATCTTACTCCTTCCATTGGTAATTATATTTTTCAAAAGAGGCTTTCCACCTTTCGTGCCGACGAGGATTAGAAACAGTAATCAAGTTGAATCTGATTTAAACTTTTTAATTTATTATTCCGTTCCGTTCCGTTCCGCAAAGTACCAATTGCTCTGAGGAATTGGTATTTAACGGAATCGAACGGAACCAGACATTTATAATGTAATAAAAGCAGTATGATAAAAAAAATGTGTCTGACACCCCTTTTTGCAGAAGAAATAAGTGTTTTAGATAGCATTCCCGACCAGATAAATAATTAAGAATTTAACACAAAGGCCGGATAGACAAAAAGTCTTACTTCTTTCGTTGGTAATTATATTTTTTAAAAGAGGCCTTCCACCTTTCGTTCCGACGAGGATTAGAAACAGTGATCAAGTTGAATATGATTTAAACTTTTTAATTTATTATTCCGTTCCGTTCCGTTCCGCAAAGTACCAATTGCTCTGAGGAATTGGTATTTAACGGAATCGAACGGAACCAGACATTTATAATGTAATAAAAGCAGTATGATAAAAAAAATGTGTCTGACACCCCTTTTTGCAGAAGAAATAAGTGTTTTAGATAGCATTCCCGACCAGATAAATAATTAAGAATTTAAAACAAAGGCAGCTTAGACAAAAACAAAAAATCTTACTCTTTCCATTGGTAATTATAATTTTCAAAAGAGGCCTTCCACCTCTCGTGCCGACGAGGATTAGAAACAGTAATCAAGTTGAATCTGATTTAAACTTTTTAATTTATTATTCCGTTCCGTTCCGTTCCGCAAAGTACCAATTGCTCTGAGGAATTGGTATTTAACGGAATCGAACGGAAACCGACATCTATAATGTAATAAAAGCAGTATGATAAAAACAAGTCAGACCCTTCTTTTTTGAATGAGTGGTAAGTGTTTTAGATAGCATTTCGACTTGATCAATATTCAAATAAACAGCTGCGCCATGAGCGCATGATACGCCCGTCGTCTTGTGAAAAAACATAAATCTTTTTTGAATAACACAGGGTTGTACAGGATGTCATGCTTAGTATATCCTGACTCCTTCCTTATTCCCGCTCAATAGGAAGATTCATCATTGTACAAGATGTATTTGGAAACCCGACGCAACATTAGCCTGTTAAGTTTTAAGCAACATGTGAACAAAAAACTCTTTTTTTACAAAAAACTCAATAACTCGAAAATATAAAAATGAATCATCACCAAAAAGTATACAGATCTTTAGATTAATATAAAGAAGTGTGTAAAGTTTTAAGCAATAATCATAAATCGTTTTTGAGATATGGTGCGACATGTAAACCCCCCCTTTTATTTTTACCAAATACTCAATAACTCAAAAATGAAATTTTGAATCATCACCAAAACGTATACAGATCTTAAGATTAATATAACAAAGACATGTGTAAAGTTTTAAGCAATAATCATAAATCGTTTTTTTGATATGGTGCGACATATAAACCCCCCCTTTTTTTTTTACAAAATACTCAATAACTCAAAAATGAAATTTTGAATCATCACCAAAACGTATACAGATCTTAAGATTAATATAACAAAGACATGTGTAAAGTTTTAAGTAATAATCATAAATCGTTTTTGAGATATGGTGCGACATGTGAAAAAAACACACCCCTGTTTTAGTTACAAAGTGCCGTAACTCAAAAAGTTGTAATCTTATTTTCACAAAAAACCCTCCCCCTTTTTTACAAAATACTCAATAACTCAAAAATTGAATTTTGAATCATCACCAAAAAGTATACAGATATTAAGATTAATATAACTAAGAAGTATTTAAAGTTTAAAGCCATAATCAAGAATCGTTTTTGAGATACGGTGCGACATGTGAAAAACACACACCCCTGTTTTAGTTACAAAGTGCCGTAACTCAAAAAGTTGTAATCTTATTTTCACAAAAGAGTATACAGATCATTTGACCATCATAAGAAACAACTATGTTAAGTTTCATGAAATTTGGATAAGTCGTTCTCAAGTTACGGTGCGACATGTTTACACCGGACAGACGGACGGACGGGCGGACGGACGGACACTGGACATTTGTATACCATAATACGTCCCGTCAAAATTGACGGACGTAAAAAAAATAACACAAAGACAGGTTAGACAAAAGGTCTTTCTACTTCCATTGGTAATTATAAATTAAAAAAGGGGCCTTCCGAAGATTAGAAACAGTGATCAAAACTTGACAGACAAAAGATTGACGTGCGAGTTTAACACAATGTAATGTGATGCCTGAAACACTTCTCAAGCAACGTGGGTCCTATTTGGCACCACAAATAGCAGAGATCTACAAAAAGCTTGGCTGTGACAAAGAGACGTCTGCAGTACTCAAACTTTATTTATAGAACGAACAACATAAAAACAAGTACACAATCCCGAACCTAATAACCGTTACACTATCCCCCCTTTTCTTTATAAACAGACAGTTCTCAATAAGAATATCTCTTATTTTTTGGCACAAATGTTTTTGTCAATCTTTGAAACGTAAGGGTTGGTTTATTTTGCGTCCATATCGACTGATTTTAGGTGGGTGCTTTACTTTTGTCATCTGATGATTCCCAGGTAAGTCTGGAGCCTGTGTCCTCGACTCACTGGAATCTGAACTGTCATCCATCTTGGGTGAAATCTTTGGATTAAAGGCATCATTGAGAGACCCTATCTTCTTGGTTACGTTTGCATGGGTCTTACTACCACTTGAGACTGGACTCAGTGTCCCCGAATCACGTGATATAATCTCCTTCTGTTCTGATTCATCATCTTGTTTGGTTGAATTCTTGCCCGAATCTAAACTTTGTATCGTCTGTTCTAATGAACATATGATATAGTCTTCAAATAGTGAATTCTCTTTCTTTGAACTATCAGATTTATCGTCGTTAGCCGCATCATAAGCATCTGAAATTTCGACAACAAATTCTTGCGATAGCTTAATATTCTTGTTCTCAAACCCACCTGAGTCTGGAGCCTGTGTCCTCGGCTCATGTGGCACATTTGAACCAATCGCACTTACCTCGTCCATGTCTGAAACATTATCTTTTTCAAGATTATCCTGTAGGCGAGTTTCCACTAAAACCGACCCAGTGTTGTTATCGTCTTGTAAGGAAGCTGGGTCTAAAACATCAACAATACTTTCTTTTAGACTTTCAACTCCTCCATATACATCTGTCTCGTCCATGGGCTTTAAAGTATCTAAAGTGGGTTCCATTTCAGCCGTCACTCTTGATATTTGGCAATCATTTTCTGTATGATACCGTCCTGGTATCAGCTCATTATTTATCAGCAGATCACCTTATTTGGCCATTATGATACCATCTACTTCTTTCAGTAAGTCTATTCCAATCAAAATATCATCTCTTATGGGGGCAATGCATACTTTCCAAATTATCTCCTTTTTACCCAGTTGAAGCTTTGCAACAATATTTATGTCAGCCTCCATTTCTTTCCCATTTTCTGCATTCAATAAGCAAGCTTTTATACCGGTAGTACCGCTCAAACCAATACAATTTGCACATGATCTTGAAAGTACCGTTACATCTGCTCCTGTATCAACAATAGCATCGACCTTATTGCCATTGACTTGAATTGGAATGAGTAAATCTTGTCCTCTGCCAATTTGATAATATATCTCCTTTCACAATCAGCACCAGTATCTTGTCTTCTCATAGGGCTGGGGGATCGTGATCTTTTTGGACAATCACGTTTGAAATGGCTTTTATCGCCACAAAAATAACATCCCGTTGACTGTGCTGTCAAGGTAGCTGGTTTTGAATCATGCAGCATGGCCCTTTCTAAAAGATCTCTTAGTGCTTTGATTTCATTCTGTAATGTTTGATTATCTGGTTTCCGAAATGAATTTACCAACTGCCTAACGCTGTCCATCCCTTCATATTGGTCAGTACTCTTTTCCTCTTCATCTTTCCACGTAACGCGTCTGGTCCTTTGTTTTGTATTATAATCAACATCCCTGCCCAACGTAGCATGATAATTGTGTTGTAGTTGTACAACAATATCTAGTGCTGAAGATACAGTCTTAGGTTGGTGGTTTAAAGCTTCATATGCTATTTTGGCGTTCTTGTGGCCCTTCAAAAAGTGTTCCGCTGCAAGTTCCTCTTGTAACTCGATACTACTTGTTGGGTATGCTCTTGAGACTAATCGTCTTACTTCTTCAGCAAACTCTTCATTCTTTTCATTGTGTTGTCTTAAATCAGATAGTTTTTTTCGTGCAGTGGATGGGGGCTCTTTTCGGTTGAACCTGTTTTCCATGTGACGCGAATTGGATTCAAAAGTATCTCTTTACTGTCGAGGAATTGCGGTCATAAATTTACTCGCCTGTCCTCGCAGGCATTCAATGAACCTATCTAAATTTTCCTCCTCTTTCCATTCGTTTCTCCTAGCTTCCCTGTTGAATGGGATAATAAACCCCTCATAATCATCCTTCCCGTCGAATGTTGGAAGTTTTTGGTGGGGAACGTCACTATTTGGTACTTTTTGTCTTGTCTGCTGTGTATTGTTACTACTGTGCATAGCTTCAATATCACTAGAAAACGAAGGTTGTATGTTTCTTATCAAATCTTGTCTATCATTTGTGTTCATAGAACTCGACCTAGACTCCCATCTTTCTATAGTGCTTAACAACGGTTTAAAAGGGGGGAGTGTTGTGGTATCCCTTGGTGTTGATGACAATGGTGTGTGTGAATTAGCATTTAGTCTGGGACTGTTCCCGCGACCAAACTGCAAACTCCCGTTCTGTCTGTCATCATCTAAATTCTGTGTTGTTGTATCCCTTTGTGTTGATGACAATGGTGTGTGTGAATTTGCATTTGGTCTGGGACTGTTCCCGCGACCAAACTGCAAACTTCCGGTCTGTATGTCATCATCTGTATTCTGGGACGATGGCCTGGGACTGTTCCCTCGACCGAACTGCAAATATCCTATTGGTTGATTATCTAAACTAAATGAAGGTGGTCTGGGACTGTTCCCACGACCGAACTGTAAAACCGATTTCGGCTTGCTATCTTGACCGAACAGAGATTGTCTGTGACTGTTCTCTTGGCCAACCTGGACACTGTCAACTGGTTTGTTTTCGCCTAACTTAGGGTCTAGGTGTTCATTATTTCCATCATATAATCCATACTTTGGACAAATAGAAGACCCAGAAAAATCGTCAACTGTGTAACTGGAAGTATTAGTTCCTGTGCTCTTAATGTCGGATTTCGATGTCTCCCGGTTCTGCAAAAACGTATTGTTCAATTCTTCTATACTTCTACTTTGTTGGTAGAGTAGCTGCATTGTATTGGCAGAAACCTCATCCTGTTTTCTAAACATATGTCATGGTGTCAGCCAAGGTTCCCATGTCGTTCCCCATTCTTCCTAACACGTTAAGCATTTTTATGCCCAACTGATCACCATTTGGCGGGGAATCTTCGCTGACTTTTCGATCAGAAACCGTCTCTACTACTGTATCGTCATTCATGTTTATTATTAAATTGCAATTTATAAAAGATTGTTATTTTCAATCCTGTGGATCGACGTGTACTGAAAATGATTCCCTATCTAACCAATACTCTTGGCATATGTCAAGTGGTAATCTTCTAAACCACTTTTGTGCCCATATTCTTTTAGGATGAAGCCCGTCTCTTAGCAGGTGAAAATTAATATTTTGTCTGTTGTGTGATGACGAGTGGAATAGGCCTGAGATAGTTGTGTAGAACAGTTTCACTCATAAGTCCTTTATTTTCTAAATTCGATCTGTAATACTTAAAAAACACGTATTACATGAAACAGTCTAAAAATATGCAAATTATTATGATACAAAATGCAAATCTTGACTAAAATAAAATACAAATTAAAAAATTAAAATGTTTTTGTATGTCCGGTAATTTGGTGACGAGGTCGGAGCCACCGGAATTATTTTTTTTCAAATGCAAATTTTCGTCAGCTAAATTTTTTGTAAAATTAAAACAATTTTCAGTATTTAAAGTATAAAAACCATACGATCTCACCGGAATAATTATGTTTGGGTTGTGATTGACGGGGATCCGCTTCTGGATCGCCCAATCGTCGACTCACGTGGTTTTCAAAACTGGCAACTTTCCGATGAATTTCCAAACTTCTCAGTCGAATAAATTCACAATAGTCGACACTTCTGACACCAGTGTGATGCCTGAAACATTTCTCAAGCAACGTGGCTCCTATTTGGCACCACAAATAGCAGAGATCTACAAAAAGCTTGGCTGTGACAAAAAGACGTCTGCAGTACTCAAACTTTATTTATAGAACGAACAACATAAAAACAAGTACACAATCCCGAACCCAATAACCGTTACCGTAATTAAAAATTTGACACTGTCATAGTTTAAGTACACTTGTATTTCTACATCAAAAGCTTATGTCATTCGCACTGTATATTGGCAAAGTTGCGGACTTCTAATTTAATAAAAGGTTGATTTTGATATTTTCATTTGTAACCTACTGTAATGACGCCGGGTATAATTGACGAGAGCTTTGTTTTTATTCAAGACATTTTTTTTCATTTTTTTTTTAACTTAAATACACATGCATGATATTCATTAGCACAATTTAAAACTTACATTCAAATGAATTCCAAGATGATCAACATTACTTTAGACATACAAATGTAGCAACTCATTCCGAACTTTAATAATTAACGACAACATTTTTTTGCCCATTTCATCATTTTTTTTCCCGAAAATTTTAAAATATAATAAGGAATGGATGGATTTTGGGTAACCTGCATTTGTGTTAAATTATTTATTAATGATCAGGTCGAGAATGCTATATAAAACAATTACCACTCATTCAAAAAAAGAAGTGTCAGCCTTTTTTTATCATACTGATTTTATTACATTTGTAGATGTCTGTTTCCGTTCGATTCCGTTAAATACCAATTCCTCAGAGCAATTGGTACTTTGCGGAACGGAACGGAACGGAATAATAAATTAAAAAGTTTAAATCAGATTCAACTTGATTACTGTTTCTAACCCTCGTCGGCACGAGAGGTGGAAGGCCTCTTTTAAAAAATATAATTACCAATGGAAGAAGTAAGACCTTTTGTCTATCCGGCCTTTGTGTTAAATTCTTAATTATTTATCTGGTCGGGAATGCTATCTAAAACACTTATTTCTTCTGCAAAAAGGGGTGTCAGACACATTTTTTTTTATCATACTGCTTTTATTACATTATAAATGTCTGGTTCCGTTCTATTCCGTTAAATACCAATTCCTCAGAGCAATTGGTACTTTGCGGAACGGAACGGAACGGAATAATAAATTGAAAAGTTTAAATCAGATTCAACTTGATTACTGTTTCTAATCCTCGTCGGCACGAGAGGTGGAAGGCCTCTTTTGAAAAATATAATTACCAATGGAAGGAGTAAGATTTTTTGTTTTTGTCTAAGCTGCCTTTGTTTTAAATTCTTAATTATTTATCTGGTCGGGAATGCTATTTAAAACACTTATTTCTTCTGCAAAAAGGGGTGTCAGACACATTTTTTTTTATCATACTGCTTTTATTACATTATAAATGTCTGGTTCCGTTCGATTCCGTTAAATACCAATTCCTCAGAGCAATTTGTACTTTGCGGAACGGAACGGAATGGAATAATAAATTAAAAAGTTTAAATCAGATTCAACTTGATTACTGTTTCTAACCCTCGTCGGCACGAGAGGTGGAAGGCCTCTTTTAAAAAATATAATTACCAATGGAAGGAGTAAGACTTTTTGTCTAAGCTGCCTTTGTTTTAAATTCTTAATTATTTATCTGGTCGGGAATGCTATCTAAAACACTTATTTCTTCTGCAAAAAGGGGTGTCAGACACATTTTTTTCATCATACTGCTTTTATTACATTATAAATGTCTGGTTCCGTTCGATTCCGTTAAATACCAATTCCTCAGAGCAATTGGTACTTTGCGGAACGGAACGGAACGGAATAATAAATTAAAAAGTTTAAATCAGATTCAACTTGATTACTGTTTCTAACCCTCGTCGGCACGAGAGGTGGAAGGCCTCTTTTAAAAAATATAATTACCAATGGAAGGAGTAAGACTTTTTGTCTAAGCTGCCTTTGTTTTAAATTCTTAATTATTTATCTGGTCGGGAATGCTATCTAAAACACTTATTTCTTCTGCAAAAAGGGGTGTCAGACACATTTTTTTTATCATACTGCTTTTATTACATTATAAATGTCTGGTTCCGTTCGATTCCGTTAAATACCAATTCCTCAGAGCAATTGGTACTTTGCGAAACGGAACGGAACGGAACGGAATAATAAATTAAAAAGTTTAAATCAGATTCAACTTGATTACTGTTTCTAATCCTCGTCGGCACGAGAGGTGGAAGGCCTCTTTTGAAAAATATAATTACCAATGGAAGGAGTAAGATTTTTTGTTTTTGTCTAAGCTGCCTTTGTTTTAAATTCTTAATTATTTATCTGGTCGGGAATGCTATCTAAAACACTTATTTCTTCTGCAAAAAGGGGTGTCAGACACATTTTTTTCATCATACTGCTTTAATTACATTAAAATACTGCTTTAATTACATTAAAGATGTCTGTTTCCGTTCGATTCCGTTAAATACCAATTCCTCAGAGCAATTGGTACTTTGCGGAACGGAATAATAAATTTAAAAAGTTAAAATCAGAACCAATGTTTCTAATCATCGTCGGAAAGGACGACGTGAGGTCAGTCTAGATATTATAATGCATGACTTGCAAATGCGTTAATTTCATGATAATTTATCAGGACAATTCGACATATTCATTTACAGAATAGTTCCCGATGTTATACATTATTGCACATTTCACCTGTGAAGATGAGATTAAGTATACATTTGTGTTATTTGTATATGGAAAACCGTAAAACACAGAAATTTTAAAGTTTGTTTTGTTTTAAAGATTTTTCGAAATTTTGATAAATGCCCCCTTTGGAAACCTTAAATGAAATTCTGTTCCGTTCCGTTCCGTTCCGTTCCGTTCCGTAAAGTACCAATAGCCGTCTCATTAGCGAAAACACCAAACATGTTGCTTTTGATTTTTTTGCTATATTTATTATATATACCTTCTTGTAATCTTTCTTTCTTCTTCTGGACATCAATACAAAGACTAGAGGAAGCTGTTTGATGTCTGAGTCGGACTTAATGAAGGAGTGGATGCTGAGTAGTTGTGCGAATGGTTTCCTCACTATCTTGAATGTGCCGTCAATATACCAGGTCTTATCTTTGGCGAGTTCACTGAGTTGGCGATTACTAGAGAAGATGATGTGGCGTTGACCGTCATAGTGGATGTCATCTCTGAAGAAGTTGTCTGGAAGATAGTCTAAGTCAAGCTGAAATAATAAAATCACAATTAAAAATGGAAAATGACGCGAAAATGTATAAAAGTAAAATCTCAAAAATACTTGGTGGAAAATATATTCGGAAAGACTATAATCACATGATAAAATATGACAACAAAACTCATCAAAAACGAATGGACAAGAATATAAAGCTAACCCTCTCACTTTGATGATATTATATTTACTTTAACTGGTTTACTTTTTAAATTGTTATTTGGATTGTGAGTTGTCTCATTGGCACTCAAACCACGTCTTCCTATATCTATTGTAGAATAAGTTAGAAAATAATATATAGTAAAAGTCAGATAGAGAGAGAGACATGGTTTAATTTTCCAGAACACACCAAGTTTTCGTGTTCGCTTTGAGTGTAAGGGAACAAGCAATTCACTTCAAGAGAGTTATGCTTTTTTTCCTTTAAAAGATATACTGATTCCAAATTTGGCAACAAAAAAAAGAGGATTGTGGTCAAGCAGATTACAAACAAAAATTCTGAATCAAAATTTTACCTTTATCTTATAGTGTTAACATTTTGAAAAAAAATATAATTGATTGATAACGCCGAAAAACTAATACCGCAGTCCCACTAGGTCACGATCGCGCTTCGATCTGTTTAAAAAATGCAAATGTTGATGATCGTAGTACGATCGTATAGATCACAGTAAGGTCGTATCACGGTCGTGGCGAGTTCTTCAAGATCGTGATGAGCGTGGCCAACTTTGAACATATTCGGTGAGACTGCGCTACGATCTCACAGCGACGTTTTTACGACCTCACTACGACCATCACGTTCTCACTGCGACCCAACTACGCTTCTACTACGACTATACCACGCTGTTCACGACCATATTACGATTCTAGAGCGCCCTTGCCGTCACCACGCTTTTCTTACGACCTGACTACGACCATCAGTCTCATTGTCATTTTCACACAAAATAAATTAAATTTCTCCAGGTGTTGTTCGTTTGTATGTAATTAAGACTTCTTGTCCATTTTCTTTAACGGCTCAACCAAGCTTCTCGTTTATATATATATGGTTCGAATCCCGGCGAGGGAAGAACCAAAAATTTGCGAAAGCAAATTTACAGATCTAACATTGTTGGGTTGATGTTAAGACGAGTTGTATATACATTATGTACACAGCCATGTTTCACCATTTTTGATGGCGATCCGATGGATACCTCTGTTGTAGGGTTGTCACTGACTCAGACGTACTTATGAATATAATTATTTTCTGTGACTGTATCTTACATTAATTTGTAAGATCCTTTACTATAGATAATTTAGCTGATCTGTAAACAATAACATCTTCATGCCTTATACCGGTATATCATGTACTGTAGTACACCGCTAGATTAAAACTGACGTGGAAAGGTAACACATGCCCACCAAAAGCTCTTTTATTTGAGAGCCCAGGTGGTCGTGTGGTCTAGCGGGACGGCTGCAGTGCAGGCGATTTGGTGTCACGATATCACAGTAGCATGGGTTCGAATCCCGGCGAGGGAAGAACCAAAAATTTGCGAAAGCAAATATACAGATCTAACATTGTTTGGTTGATGTTTAGACGAGTTGTATATATATATACCGTTGGTTTTCCCGTTTGAATGGTTTAACCCTAATAATTGTTGGGGTCCTTTATAGCTTGCTCTTCGGTGTGAGCCAATGCTCCGTGTTGAAGGTCGTACCTTGGTCTATAAGGTTTACTTTTATAAATTGTTACTTGGGTGGAGAGTTGTCTCATTGGCACTCGTACCACATGTTCCTATATCTATTGACATATTTGTGTCATCTCTCAGTCTGGTATCGTTCACGGAAATATCGTCATTTGAGCTTCATGGACCAGCAATATGTTGTAATGTTGGTTGGATTGGTCACTCTTACTGCGACCGCACCACGATATGAATTTATTTTAGATCGTGGTGAGCGTGGTGCGATCGTGGTCTAGTGGAACTGGGGCTTAAGAAAAAGAAAAAAACAACAAAAAACCCTCCCCTTTTGAAGTTCAATGGTTGCGCCCATAATGTGTTTGTATTTATATAGATTCCACAACTGCAACAAGTGTATTACGATATTTCTCCACTCAAGACAGTTAAATTTTAATATCTAAAGCGCGAGGCTTGTCGAGCTTTTTAAATAATTAAAATTTAACTGTTGAGAGTGGAGAAATGTCGTAATATAAGAGTTACAGTGGTGGAATCTGTTTCTTTTATGATTTTTATAGTTCCTTTACAAAGATTTGAGGAAAGTTGTGTACTTTTGATGTCACAATTAAATTTCAACCAATCATTTGCTGAGAAAAAAAAATTCACTAGAGATTAGAAATATTTTTCTCACACCGGTCAGGGAATGCTGTTTTTTCCGGATAAAACAAAGATCTCTAAATTGTAATTGCAGAAATGAAATACGTATTTCTTTACGTTCGTTCGTGCCTTTCGTTAATTTGTAAGGAAGCTCTAATAAAAAACAATATTTCTACAGCAAGGTTACATTTTGTTTCGAAAGAAACTTGAAATTTATACAAACTCCGATCGGGATCCCAACCCTCTCCCTTATGTGGCATAAGTGCCAATGAGAACTCTCCACAAAAGACCAGATGGCACAAACACTAACAACTATAGGTCATATACAGCTTTCAACAATGAGCAAAGTCAATACCGCATATAGTCAGCAATAAAAGGCACTGAAATGACATTGTAAAACAATATTCAAACGAGAAAATAAATTAACAAATTTATGTACAAAAAATGAACGAAAAACAAGTATGTAACACATAAAAAACGACATTCATTGAATTACAGGCTCCTGACTTACCGCAGGCACATACATACCGAATAAGGTGGGGTTGAACATGTAAGCGGGATCCCCCACCTCAACACAAAATCAAATTTGAAATTTTTAAGTGTCACTTTTACCGTTCAAGAGTTATCATGTCCCTTTAAAAACATAAGAAGTGCTGACTCTTTCGTTTCTTTTCTCTTAAACAAGTCTGACTTAATCAAATGTTAGGAACCTTATACGCAATTCGCATAACCCCATAACACAGATCTATTAAGTTTGATATTGGGTCCCGATGGCGTCACTGTTCAAGAGATTTTAGATGTAAAAAGTTGTGGTACAAGTACCAATGATACAAATGTCAAGCCGGAGCCTTGAGATAGGAAAACTGCTAAATCTATTGTTTCCGTTCTTTAACTTTAATTTGCCTCAACCAAATGTTTTGAAACTTATTCACAATGCTTATGGTCACAAAACGGTCAACATTACGCGAATCCTGCATCTATATTTGGAATTTTACTCATTTTTTCACAGGCAGGGGCATCTGTGGTCAATAGACATATTCTACATTAATTTCAGTAATCCGCTTATTTACTTCCATTGAATTCTTCTTTAATTAAATAGACTTAAATTGCACATTTTTTGTCAGGATCTCGGTGCAGTTTGGTAACAGACAATGATATTTCAAGTTAAATGTGATCAACTTAACAAAGTGTTTCACTAGATTGAGCTCTCTGTCTAAGTGTACTTTAAAAGTTCTTAGCATTGAGTTCAGTTTATTGATATGCGTATACCTTCTGTGTGAATTTTTATGATGTAAAAGCAGACTATCCATACCTACATGTCTATGAAATGAAATCTAAGGTAAAATGATTGAAACATTTTGCATTATCTATCACATCTGGCAGCACACGATGCTACTGAAGCAGTACATTTTCTTACTTGATATTCACGGAAATTAAAGGATTTAGTTTCATCTGAACCAAACATTCTTAAAAATTGAGAATGGAAATGTGGAATGTGTAAAAGAGACAGTAACCATGTCAAAAGAGCAGAAAGCAGTCAAAGGCTACTAATGGATCCTCATAGCTGACTATGCGGTATAGACTTTGCTCATTGTTGAAGGCCGTACGGTGACCTACAGTTGTTAATGTCTGTGTCATTTTGGTTTTTTGTGGATAGTTGTCTCATTGGCAATCATACCACATCTTCTTTTTTATATCTTTAACAAAGCGAGAAAATCCTACGCCCAGAGGCGGGCTTCAGATGGCCCTTAACAAAATGTGTACCAGTGTAAACTCCAAATCATAAAATAAACTTACAATTAAAAACATACAAGACTAACAAAAACCAGAGACTCCTGACTTGACGACAAGTTATCATACTAAGAGACACATCAAATATTCAAAGGTCAAGAGTCAAAAAGTCATAGTCTGGTCAAGAAATCATTGTAAAAAAAACACAAAGCGGATTTTGAGAAAAGGGTCATCGTGGTACACAAAACTAACAATATATCTATATATCTAATATAGATATAAGAAGATGTGGTACGAGTGCCAATCATACAGTTAATTCTCCATTTAATTCAAACAAAATATGATACAAGTTTTACAGAGGGCAAAGGTCAAGCTCATATGAAGTTTTTCGTGCCAATAGACTCATCATCTTATGACAATACATCTACATGCCACATATTCAGAAGCAAGGTCAATTGAAAATTATATTTTGAGGTCAAGGTAATATACCGAGGAACACACTGCAACATGATGACACATCCTACGTGCATACATGTAGGTCAGGAGTCAAAAAGTCAAAGTCTGGTCAAATGTTCCATGTAAAAAATTACACACAGCAGTCTTGCACGAAAGCTCATCATGGTACACGTAACAATGTCTTATGTCATGATGCACTACACATGCAAAATATAGAAAACCTAGGGCAGAGACAGAAACACAAGACATATAACTAAACTCAATTGAATGGTACTTGTATTGCAGGTCACTACAATTGCCTTCAACAAAGAATATAAACACTCGCAACAATGCAAAGTTAAACCCGTCTTTCACTAAAGTTTGAGCAGGATTCTTTGTAACGATTATCTTACCACATATAATTGAGAATCGAGTCGTGCAGTTATATCAATAAATTAAAACGGTAAGATTAGACATTAAAACACTAAAAACTAGGGTTTACCATTGATTTTAAACCCAATCATATATGATAGTCCTATGGTAAACTTATGGAAACACATGATACAGTCATGAAATTGAATATTTGAAAAAGTACGACCAGAACAATACAAGACAGAGTTGTAAACAAAAGAAACTAATGATACATATCGAATTTTTAATCCCAATGCACAAATTAGGAACCGTAGTTTTCATTCAATTTATTTATCTAAAATGTACGCTTGGGTTAAACAATGGAAATTAACACTGTATATTTATATAAACGATCAATCTTGTAACAAAAGATTTAAATAACCAGTTCATTAAAATCATGAATTATAAATACACACATACACCTACAAAAAGTGACACAAGAGCTCAGTAGATATATTTTTTTAGTTACTAATGTAAACAATAACTGTCAATAATCGGAATATAATGGCAACACAGGAAAATGATTCAACAGATATCGAAGTCGTTCTTAAAGATCTCAAAAAGGTAAGATTTCGTAAAAAGACATATTGAATTTCTTTAAAATTAGATTTTAAGTTTATTCCTTGCTTTAAGTCTTTCGTACGGAAACAATCAATAAATCATCTTCAGTTACACTGACATCGTATCAAATGGTTAGTTTTCTCGTTTGAATTGTTTGACATTTGTCATTTCGGGGCCTTTTATAGCTGACTATGCGGTAAAGGCTTTTCTTTCTTAAAGGCCGTATGTTGACCTAGAGCTGTGTAAATTTAAATTTCTGTGTCAGTTGGTCTCTTTTGGAAAGTTGTCGCGTTGACAATCATACTACATCTTCTTTTTATAGTTACTCTTAAATTTGATTGGGGGTATTAAAATAATGAAGTAAATTGATCGTGATTGAGATGGAACATCACTAAACATTTCCTCATATACAATTTTCTAATAAATTTACCAATTTTGCATTATAGATAGAAAAACACATTTGGGTGAAAATAAAAAAATATATCAGATAGAATTTTGAAATGATGTATTAAAAAAACACAACATATTTTAAACCTACCTCTTCTTAACTTTTAAGGCCAACTTCATACAGGAACTTCTTAGGAAGAAAGATAAGAAGTTAGCAATATCCAACTCTACTTTCCGTTATAAAGATGATGTTCTTTCACTAAATAATTCAAAATTTTGTGACTATGTATTTCTAATCTGTATTAGCTTCCTGCAATAAGAGCACCTCCATACGGGGTATTCAATATAGATTCAAAACATGATGACAATAAAGATATATTTTACACTGATCGCTAACTCACTTATTTGCTATATACTGATAAAATAAACAGTTGAAAATCTATATATAGAAAATAAAACACGAAATAGCTATCCATACGTATAATTTTAACTGCATTTAATTATTAGCAAGAAACAATGAATTTGGGTTTTTAAAAGGGGGCTCGCGGGTCTAAATCAATTTTTTTTAATTTAATATAGGAGTTCGCTATATTTTTCTATAAATAAACTCTATCTTATACTAAATAGAAAATGAAATAAAAAAATGGGGTCACCGTACGCGTTCATTTATGCTTACAATCTGCCTTCGAAAGAAGCATACCGTTTTTTGTTAATGTCACTTTTTCTGCTGAACTAATAGGAGAAATAGAGGTAATATCGGAAAAAAAGAACTAAATTACAGATAACGATTAAATTTAACAATTATTTAGTTTATGTACAGCTTATTCGAAAACAACAATAAAAAATATAGGTCACCGATGAGTTACATGTAGAAAAAAAAAAGGTATTTCAATTTTAATGCCAAAAAATGGCAATTTTGCATCAAAGGGAGATAATTTGTAGGTTTTGCATTACGTTTGTTGTTGAATTCTCAAAACATACAGGGCAGGTTAAGTTTTGAACAAAGAAATACGTTTTACGTTTCGATACGCTTCGTTACATATATTCCCGTTTCGCTACGCTTTCAAAACTTAGAAAAACGTAGCGCTTGAAACATGACAGTGTGACTGGGGCTTTAATAATTAACCAGCCTACTGCTTACGACGTACTTATAGATATTTAAACTGTGGGGTCTGAACGCCTAAATTAGATAATTCGCAAAACTAATCAGGAATAAAAGTACTGTTTTGATTTATATTGAATACTTAAACTTTCTTTTCATGTGAAACCCTATGAAACTGTAATGAATATGTTTCTACTCCCATAAGGCATTCATTAAGACCAATATGTCTACAGGGTACGCATTTCTTGATGCGAAAATTATACGCATTTGAAAAGTCAGTGTCTTGAGGAAAATTGAAAATGATATCAAGTTTAAAAGAAATTCTATTCATTTTTGTATACTTTTCAGATAAACAAAGGTTCGATCACAGAGCTTAAATCATTAATAAATCCATCACAACTAATTAAAATGGTCATGGAGGCAGTATGCATTTTGCTTGGTAGGACTCCGACATGGGAACAGTCGAGGAAATTACTTAGTGATGTAAATAACTTCATGCAGCAGATTCAGAATTATGACAAGGATAACATATCTGTAAGTATAACATGAGACCATCTGGATTTAAAAAAAAATGGTAATGGTTTCTTTACTATATGTATCTATTACTTTACTTTGTCCTATAATGGTTTACTTTTATAAATTCTGACTTGGATGGAGAGTTGTCTCATTGGCACTCATACAACATCTTCCTATATCTATACTACTATAACAACTAGGTTATTCGCTTTTAACAGCTAGTATGGTTCAATTTTGTCAGGCAAAGTATGTTTAGGAACATCGATGATGAATTATTCACTTACAAGTGTAATTTGAAATCAACACCATGATGAATTTTTCACTGCAACCATGATAAATTCATCATGATGTTGATTAAACATTACACCATTCCAAGTCCTTTTGTTTCCAAATAATTGATATAACCATTAATTATACCATAGCTATCCATGGTATAATTTTCACAATTATACCATGGCTTTGTTGAATAAGGAATTAAAAAGAAAAAAATTGTCGATACCTGGCCGCGGCCGCCTTAATTTTTTGATAGAAACAACAAAGTTAGTATGGGGCCACTAAGCTAAACTGCCCGCTTTGCACCAGCTGAAATAAATGATTGCTTAGAGTGGGAATCGAACCCACATACACCAACTCTGTTGTCCTATATTTTAAATGATCCAAGATTCGCTCCCAGAACAAAGAAAAAAGGTTTAAAAATATGTTGATTTTCGGTTATTAAATGGCAAACTTTCTATAGGCTCCACAGTACAGCTACATTTACATGCATCTAACCGTTTGTTTGGCAAGGCGGGTTTGTTTATTGGGGATGGAGGTGACGGGGAGCCCTGCACGCCCCTTTTCAAGAACTTTAAATATTGTGAACACATGACCTTTTAATTAGCATTTTCAAAAGTTGGCTTGCTTTACCCCCACCCCACTTTAAAAGTCTCTGATCCACGCCCGGTTTGTCAAACACTGCTGACATCTAGACATTTAATGTTGCTACTCTATGTTGGCTGTTAAAATTAGATAGCGTTTATTTACTCTAAACGGGAATTTATAAATAGATATATACTTCCCAGCCCTAAATGAGTGATTTCTTATTTTTTTAATTATATCGTCGCATGTCAATGAATTTTATCGAGAACATTTTGAAATTCCATTTAACTAATGTACACTATTGGCAAGGGTGAATAGGACCTTTATCGGGACTCCTGGATCGGGTGTTTTAAGCTCGCGATTTCGGGATTGACTCTTTCGGCCGGTTCCGGTAATTTTTTTATTTTTTTTCGATTTTCGTGTTTTAAAGCCCGGCATTACGGGAATTCGTGTTTTTAAACCCGGGATTGCGGGATCAGGACCCCTCCTACTCCTTCCCTCCCTTATGGACTTCTAGTTTAAAGTTAAAAGTGGAATAATTCATATAAACTCTCAAACAGATTCTTGTGAAATCTATTTCCTCAAAATCGTTAGTTAAAGGGGCACTAGCTGTCAAATTCATGGTCACCAATTTGACTCAAATTCTCATATTTGATTAATAACAATGTAAAACATTTATCCAATCTATCAAACGTTTAAAATAAACAGTTTACAGAGCATGGGGTAGATGATATGTAGGTTCGTTTCGTGTGTATTTAAATCCAGATGCCATCTAATTAACTATCGATTTGACCTCAGATGACCATATAAGCGATGTAAACACAAATAAAGATATGAATAGGTTAAACCAGCACGTGCAATTGGATTTTTATAGGTCTGTTTGATTTGAATTTATAGATTAAAAATATAAGTTTCTCATTGTTTTTAACCGTATAAGAATGATTAATGTGGATCGAATTAGTAATCAAATGATTTACCGTAGTTTCACTTTCATTGTTGACATTTTTTTCTTTAAATAACCAGTTCACGTACAATGCATGCGTTGTCAGTCTCTAGCTAGGGTTAAATTGAAGTTCACATGAATACCGGTTATAATTATGATGACTTATTCACTTGCAAGTGAATCAGTCAAAAATTGTGTATAATCGCTTATTTCAACAAAATTAAAGCAAATTGATTGCTAAAAGCAAATTATTATTTCATTATTCCAATTTAATTAATGATTAATCTAAAAAAAATCATACTATATTTTTTTATATATATCGTAGCTAGTGCTCCTTTAATAGAAAAAAATTAAAACATTTCGAGCATTTTGAAAACAAATAATTAAATTAAAAAGCCTACCCTTTGCAGTTCAATTGTACGTAAGTTTGGGATTGCAGCAATCTTCCAAAATATCAAAAATCTGTGCTAGAAGTTTCTTGTGTCCTTATCCAGAACATCTTTAACAGTTTTTTCATCACCAATGTAAAGATGCATCCACCGCTGTCGAAACATCTTTTCAAACTGAATACCCGCCGTTTCTGAAGCTCGTGCTAGTTTTAAAAAGTAGGCGGATCCTTAGGTGTAAGGTCCGAAAAGGGTTATTTTACAGATTCTTATTAAAGTAATTTCGATGTAAACAAACAAAAATATGTGAAATACACAATTTTTGACAGCGAAAGATGCAATAGGTTAAAACAGATATTTCATATTTTTCGGACAGTTTTGTGGTGTTTCGTAAATTATACCATAGTTTTTGTTGAAACCCCTCGGCAACCTCACTCGACTTCGTCTCGTGAGGTTAATGCCGGGGGTTTCAACAAAAGCTATGTTATAATTTACGAAACACCACAAAACTGTCCAAAAGATATGAAATATCTATAACTTAACAAGTTCCGGGTTATGTCATATTCAAATGTGTAAAGAAAACTCTTTACACTAGCTAGCTAGTATAAATAAACAATTAACAACAAAGGAAATGTTTATATCCAATACAAAGAGCAAAATAATATAGCGAGTAAATTAATGCAAGAGTTTATACAAACAAAAATCCAGTATGAACCAGTGTGAAAATATAAGTTTCACTGTTTAATTAAATAATTTAAATCTTAAATGAAATCGGAAATGGAGAAGAGACAATAACCATACCAACGAGCGGAAGTGTGCATTGCATTTGCGTCAATTTAAAAAAAAAATCCAATCTTTCATTTGCGCCACAAGGTTACATTTCATTTGCGCCATTTTACAGGTAATACAGGTAATATATAACAGGAAAGGAATAACAATTGTAATAGATGTGCCTTGATGTGCCTGATTAATTCCCCTTAATTTAGACAGATTAATTATTTAGTATTTAAATGTTTATTTTAAGTTAAATTTAATTTAAATATAGTAGGATAAAAGTAATGAATGTTAATTTAACTGTTTTAGTATTTAAATTTTGATGTTTTTATAATTTTTTAAGAATATTCATTTATTTAACTTTTCTTCAGTACCTTTTATGTTAAAGTTCTCCTGATTAATGACAAGTTTAGGATATCATTTGATATTCAGTCGGAGTCGGCCTTGCACATAGTCTCGATTACCCAGACGCATATTTAAATATAGCGTCTGGGGTGATTAACCGGACTGGTCAAAAATTTATAGGGGGCGTAACAAATAATTAAATATAGAACATATCTATAAATAGCACTTCCGTTATCCCCAATATAATTTTTAAAAAAAACAACAGTAAACAGTGTAGTAGTAAATGTATATGACATTCTTGTAGCGCACTCTATGTTGGCCAACTTGCTGATGGGAAATTTTAAAAAACAATTTCACACGTATTTCTGTTCTCAGAGTTCCGTTGTCTGAAACTGAGTGATGTATAAACTAGAGTCAAAAGTAAGCTTTAATTGGCCGTGTACTTTATATTCAGATTTCGGATATTTTTTTCGTTGATCAAAAGTACTTTATATAAGTTTTTCTCTTTTTTTTTGTCATGGTTTTTATCCAAGACTTGATCATTAACTACTTCTCTAGTTATCGGCCGGTTGTGTCACCCGTGATTCCCCCATTACCTGGGTACCGCAGACGGCGGTACCCAAACGCCTGCCTCGTTTTATTCTGAGGCCTAGTTACGGCCCTGTGTAAATATTATAGCACTCGTCATAGGCGGATCCACCATACACCCCATTTTTTTCGTAGGAACAATGTGGTTGATTATGTAGGGAAACTCTGTAGCATGAGTGACCGTAGTTCCCCTCCCTAATAACAGGTTCTGAACCAGCCACGTGTATAGAGGATACCACGTTCTCTGCACGCTTAAGTAGGTGTCCGTAGGTGGACCGTTATACGGCTTAAATCTATATTTCTGCTTCTATACAATATTTTTTAGTGAGTCATAATTTCTCCAACCTGTATCCCAAACAGGCTATAAATTAGGACCTCCTTTTTATAATTATTGTTAATTTCTATTCGTCCTGAACATTACTATTATTTACCACAAGACGATGAAAAAGCAACCCAAGATCAAATTATTCTTATATTATTGCACACCTGTCCACTTTATTCTCTTATCTTCATACTATAAAATACCACTATTTTCTATTCTTTGTATTGTATCACATCGTCCTAAACATGCATGAAATGTTTGTCACTGGACGTTAATCAACCAACCATCAGTATATTGTGTCACCGTTAGTCTCTATTCTTTAATTTTTGTATCCAATTTTCCTTGTTTTGTCTCATTATTCTCATTTCTATAAATTCCTGTAATAATTTATGCCGTCTTATTTTTTTTATATATCTGATGCACTTACCTTACAAAAAAGCACACATCAAATTACGTCTATGTAAAGAAAAACATCTCATACAAACACTAAGATTGCATATGTAGAAAAGTTCCTTAACAAGTATAACTGGCAGTTTAGCGAGATCACACAATGAGCCAACTCAATTTTCATTTACAAAATTAACTGATCTTAAAACTGCAAACGACAGAAGTCTGAATGTTTCTTAGCTGTTACACCAATAATCGCCTAATCCTTTTGGGAAGAAAATTTTTAGGAACCAACCTTTACACAAAACCACTTTGACAATGTAGCCCGTGTCCATGGAGAAAGATAGAAACTAACCGTCAGTCATGAAACTCAATACTCTTTGAATGCATGTTTGAATCATGCACTTGGAAAAGATGGAATGGGATTTATCCCATACTGCATAGTAACTTGTGAAAAACATAAAAACTCAAAAGAGTATTTTAATTCTCCAACTCTTATAAATTCCATCATGTAATAGCATGCAATAAAGGACAGCTTCGCAAGAACAATAACTTCTCCTGTGAACCTTTATTATAAAAGTAAGGAAATTGGTATGATTGCTACATGTTGTAACGAGGCAACAACACAGCAGAGTTCAAATGACATGGATATTATACGCAAATGTGATCACTGCATGGCCTTCAATATTAAGAAACTTCCTACCATATACAATGTAGTCAACTATAAGATGGCCCGACATGAAAATGAGATGCAATTCAACAATAAAAACTAACTGTTTAATTGTTCATACGTTTTTTAGTTTGTTAATACAAATCTAATTTCCCTAACATATCTGATAACAATGTGTTTCTTGATATTTGTTTTATTTAATCAATATACGTCTGTGTATTTTTTTCTCTCGCTTTGTGGCGGCTGTCAAAATAATCCCAACATTTTTGGTTCTGTGATCTATTTATACTGATTGATGCATCAGTAATTAAAAAAAAAATCTTTCAGTTTGAATCTTGTTCTAATAAAATTGAAGCATGTTTATGATACAATCAAAATCCTTAATATTACATTTTTGTTTTAATTCGTCACATTTTACACATAAAATCTGTGTCCATAAATCATTTTTGGTTTGTCTACAAAAGAAAGTAAATATTAAAATCATATCAATTTTTAGTCACCAGCATAGCATATATATGAAAAACAAATTGTTTAAAAAACCCATCATAGAAATATATTTTATAAATTATTGTCCTGGTGCAAGTTAAATCCCACTTCAGGGTGCAAGATTATCTTGCTTTGTTGAAGACCCGACCCATTGGTGACATTGGGCTGTTTACTGTTGTTTGGTCGGGTTACCCAGTATCTCTTTGACACATTCCCTATTTGTATTCTCTATCCAAACCATGCATGGATGTTTTTATTGTTGAAGGCCGCTCACATCCAATTCATTTGAACTTGGGTGGATAGTTCTCATTGGTATTCATACCACATCTCTTAATTTGTGAAATGTTGAGCTTTTGGCAATTTTATCTTCACTTTTTGTTTTAGTCTAGATGATAATCTCTTAATCATGATGATGTCTACATTTGGTAATTTATGTCATTCCGTTCACTGGTTGCTGTCGCAGTCATTGACACCTCTTTTCATTGATGCTGAAAATATTGTTCCACTGTCTTTTGTTTTGCAGAAAATCGAATGTATAAATCATTTTGACCTTTTAGTGTACTATGTAAAAAATGGCATCTTCTTTGAATGTGTACAACATTGTGTATCGCTCCACCTCCCCCCTTTTTTTTACACATATCAAGATGCAGGCTCCCTTATTTAGATATATACAACAAACTTTTCTTGGATGAAGGTGCTATGTCGGCGTAATAGAAGTTTTACATCAAGTATTTATAAAGTTAACGATACTACACATCAACCCAAAATGTATTTATAACGTATACGACTGTTCGAGTTGTCCCAGTCAACTTAATTGTATAATTATAAACTCGTTATCGTTGCACGGACATGCATGAAAGAATATAACTACTCGGTGTATCAGGTTGCATATGCAAGTTAACGGTTACAGTGTGTGTTGTTATGACATCTTTATGATCTTACCAAGGTTGGATGTGCTGGTTTTTCCTTCGCGTCCATGCCCATGTAAGCCATGCTGTATGGTGTTTTCCATGAATTGTATGTCGTCACAAAAATATATAAATAGCTTTAAACAACAATCGGTTCACTCGGGCTTTTCAATAATATTATCGTAATGTCATTTCTTCCGAAGTCAATAACCAACTTCTTGGTTATTCGTCTTGGACATTATCTTTGACAACAGGCTAAAAAAGCCGATACTATTCCGAAGGTCATAAATTACCATTTTTATATCACTTGTCATCCAGACGCTCTACTTTGAAAAATAAAGCGGCTGGATGATCGAGACTACCTTGCACAGGCCTCCAAACACTCGCCGGAACTAATATTAGTACTAATCGAGTCTAGAGTTAGCCACCACTTCGGTGCAGTTCGCCAGAGTTAGTCACCCCTTTTTGGTGCAATTTTACTACTTTAAAACAAAACGCGAAGCAAATTTACCTTATTTTATTTAAAAGACTAACTCTGGGAACACTCTATTTTTCATTTTACATTTGAAATTACTTTATTTTTGAACTCCGCTTAAGAAAGTTTTCTGACTCCTGTTTTATCCGACTTTGTTAAATATCTATGCAATTACTGTACATTTGTGAATAAAATTATAGTTTCAATTGATTCATTGTCTGTTGTTCAGCCATAATCTGATATCAGGTATCCCAATGGTCGAATAGGGGCGAAGTACTGGCCGCTACACGTCCCGGGAGGTGTCGTCACCGACCCCCTCCGTTACAAATGGTGCCGTGACCAGGATACCTGATCCCTCAGTTTTGGTTTGAATATTTTTATTACATTTATTTTGATTTTATTCAATTTTTGATTTTAAAAATGATAAAGTTTGAACAGAAACCTTGTACTTTTGACGGTGTTAGTGCCGATGTACAAGATTATTTTATTCAATTTGAAGCAGTTAGTTTTTGGAATAACTGGAATTTATCTGAAATGGCTCTTCAGTTAGTAATAAACTTAAGAGAAGAAGCACGAACTATTTTACTTCTTCTTACTCCAACTCAGTTGCAAAGCTATGATTTTTTGAAAGTTTACTTTTTCAACGCTTTAATCCTAAGGAAAGGATAGCATTTTATAAATTTCAACTGAATAGTTGTTTAATTTTGTCAGATGAATCTGTGTTCGATTTTGGACATAGATTCAAACTTTTATGTCATCGTGCATATCCAGATAATTTTCAAAGTATGCAAACTTATTTTATGGATCTTTTTATTGGAAAGTTAGAGAAGGAAATGGGAAAGTTTGTCCATTTTAAGCATCCTGCAACTTTTGACGATGCTATATTTTTGGCTACAGAGTTTGAATGTTTTAATTTGACAGTCGAACCTGTTGAATGTGAAATTAAGGAAAGTGAAGAAAGTTTAGATTTTAGTTGTTTGAAGTCTGGTTTTGATCAAATTGTCAAAGTTCTTAAAAAGCTGGTTTATAGGAAGTTTAAAGTTAAAACATGTTTCAATTGTTCGGTTGTTGGACATATCAGAGCTAATTGTCCCAATAAGATTAGTAAAAGTGTCAATTCTGTTCATGTTGTTGAACCAGAAAAAACAGTTTCTACTTCAGTTGATAAAAATGTGAAAAAATCATGCAAAGTTGTCAACAAAGTTCAAAGTTTATTTCCATCTGATTTGCAAAGCTGTTTATCTGATTATTTGATTTCTACCATGGATGAGTTATCTTGTTTGAAGGATAAGCCAGGTAAAGTTTTCATATAGTATGTTTTTTTAGTTTTAATTTGTATATTTAGTATTTTACTTATTTTGTCAGTTTATATTATTGTTAATTAGGTATTTTTCAAAGTTTTCATTGGATTTGTTGTTTTTCTTGGTCACGTTAATGAGCCGGTTTTGCCATCAAAACAACCCTCAAAAACGTTGTTTGATTTGATTGTGTTTTTCTTTTGATGTTGGTTTGTTTAGCTTGTGGCTAAGTTTCTTGTTTGAATAGGTTTATTTATGAGTTTGCTCATTTATATGGATTTTTAACCTTTCTGAACAAGTTTTATTGTTTTAAATTTGTTTAGTTTGGTTATGGTGTTCCTTTTGTGACTTTTTTAAGTCATGGCAGAAATCTATTGAGTGGCAGTTAGTTTATGTGTAAAGACAACCACCTGATAAAGTAAGCAGTTCTTGTTATCAAGAACACCTTTCTTACTTTTTGTACAACGTTTGAACATTGATCATCTTGAACCCGGAATCACATGTTATACGTGATTCCGTGAGATCTACAATGGTGGACTTAACCTGGTACAACGATGGACTTTTTAGAACCCGAAAACACATGTTAAAAGTGTTTTTTGTGAGATCAACAATTGGTGGACTATACCTGGTACAACTTGAACCATGCAGATTAGCCGTATTTACATTCCGTTTCCGTTTGAAGGACTATTTGTGGAATGCTGTACATATGCTGTGGCCATTTACCGTTGGATATATATGCTATGGATTATTGTACTTTATAAACTGTGTTTACCGCCTATTCCTGGACGTTTATACCGTTTGGAACTTTCCCGATGGTTGGGCCGTGTGTTAATTTGACATTTTTTGTGACATTTATTGACATTTTATGTGCATTGATTTATATTGTTTATTGTTTTTTTTACCACATCTATTTTAAATAGTTCTGTTCCCAAATATTAATTTCTTTAATATTTGTCCTAAGGGGGGAGGATTGTAATAGATGTGCCTTGATGTGCCTGATTAATTCCCCTTAATTTAGACAGATTAATTATTTAGTATTTAAATGTTTATTTTAAGTTAAATTTAATTTAAATATAGTAGGATAAAAGTAATGAATGTTAATTTAACTGTTTTAGTATTTAAATTTTGATGTTTTTATAATGTTTTAAGAATATTCATTTATTTAACTTTTCTTCAGTACCTTTTATATTAAAGTTCTCCTGATTAATGACAAGTTTAGGATACCATTTGATATTCAGTCGGAGTCGGCCTTGCACAGGCCTCCAAACACTCGCCGGAACTAATATTAGTACTAATCGAATCTAGAGTTAGCCACCACTTCGGTGCAGTTCGCCAGAGTTAGTCACCCCTTTTTGGTGCAATTTTACTACTTTAAAACAAAACGCGAAGCAAATTTACCTTATTTTATTTAAAAGACTAACTCTGGGAACACTCTATTTTTCATTTTACATTTGAAATTACTTTATTTTTGAACTCCGCTTAAGAAAGTTTTCTGACTCCTGTTTTATCCGACTTTGTTAAATATTTATGCAATTACTGTACATTTGTGAATAAAATTATAGTTTCATTTGATTCATTGTCTGTTGTTCAGCCATAATCTGATATCAGGTATCCCAATGGTCGAATAGGGGCGAAGTACTGGCCGCTACACGTCCCGGGAGGTGTCGTCACCGACCCCCTCCGTTACACAATCAAAGGCCACAAATAATGAATAAACATTATTGAGACAGCAGTCTAGTCATAATTTAAAAACAGCAAAGGGGTAAAAATATAGTCTTTATAAAAATACAGGTGTATATCGAGGTGTCGATACTTATAACAAGCTCTGCATTGTTTAGAGTCTTAACAAACATGTTTACACAGATTCGCCTCGAAATTATTCTGTCAATAATATAAAGAAAAGAATTAATCGATAGTCTCACATGCAAAGAGAAAACTTTTTAACTCTTTTGTCTTATTATAGATCAATCTTAATCAGTGTCTTAATCTACATTAATCTTTATATTTTCGTTTCAGCCAGAAGTAATAACAAAGATACGCAATGAATATACAAGTGACCCGGAGTTTAGTGTTGAAAAAGCAAAGAATATGTCAGGGGCGATATGGAAGTTATGTTCATGGGTTATTGCTATTGAAAAATATGATAATCTTAAGAAGTCTGCCGATGGAAAATAACCCATGTAGACCATATTGCAGGAGAAAAATGAGAACAGAAACTGATATATTTCTATGTGTATACATTGTATAAATATCACGTGGTTTAATTTAGGATGCCGTCTAAATGGCTACATCATCGGTAGAGAATTGATAGTCTCAATTTAAAATCGATGGTGATACCTTGTAGAAAAAAAACACACTTTGATTTTAATGAATTTGTTCTTTTTTATACGCCCGTCAAAATTTTGACGGGACGTATTATGGTATACAAATGTCCGGTGTCCGTCCGTCCGTCTGTCTGTCTGTCTGTCTGTCTGTCCGTCCGTCTGTCTGTCTGTCTGTCCGTCCGTCTGTCCGGCGTAAACATGTCGCACCGTAACTTGAGAACGACTTATCCAAATTACATGAAACTTAACATAGTTGTTTCTTATGATGGTCAAATAATCTGTATACTTTTTGGTGAAAATAAGATTAAAGCTTTTCGAGTTACGGCACTTTGTAACTAAAGCAGGTTTTTTTCACATGTCGCACCGTATCTCAAAAACTATTCTTCATTATGGCTTAAAACTTTAAACACTTCTTAGTTATATTAATCTTAGTATCTGTATACTTTTTGGTGATGATTCGAAATTTTATTTTTGAGTTATTGAGTATTTTGTAAAAAAGGGGAGGTTGTTTTTTTACATGTTGTGTCGTATCTCAAAAACAATTTATGATTATTGCTTAAAATTTTACACGCTTCTTTTTTATATTAATCTAAAGATCTGTATACTTTTTGGTGATGATTTAAAACTTTATTTTGGAGTTATTGAGTATTTTGTTAAACAGGGGAGGATTTGTTTACATGTCGCGCCGTATCTCAAAAATAATTTATGATTATTGCTTAAAACTTTACACACTTCTTTGTTATATTAATCTAAAGATCTGTATACTTTTTGGTTTTGATTCAAAATTTTATTTAAGTGATATTAAGTTTTTTGTAAAAAAAAAAAACAGGTTTGGGGGTTTCACATGTCCCGCCGTGTCTCAAAAACAATATATGGTTATTGCTTAAAACTTTCTCAGAAACTATTTATGATTATTGCATAAAACTTCCACACAGTACGTCCGGCGTATCATGCGCTCATGGCGCAGCTGTTTATTTATATACATAATGAACATGCTATTTACCGGATTTGTAATAACATAAGCAACACGACGGGTGCCACATGTGGAGCAGGATCTGCTTACCCTTCCGGAGCACCTGAGATCACCCCAAGTTTTTGTTGGGTTCGTGTTGCTACAGTCTTTATTTTTCTATGTTGTGTCTTTTGTACTATTTGTCTGTTTGTCTTTTTTATTTTTAGCCATGGCGTTGTCAGTTTATATTCAATCTATAAGTTTGACTGTCCTTCTTGTATCTTTCGTCCCTCTTCTACAAGTTTTATTTTTTTTAGGCGGAATTCACATTTAAATAAATAAAAGTAATAGTTGCTTTTTTAAAAGCCTGTGAATACTGATGTTCTTGCTGGTCACTTCCTGGTCCAATTTAAGGAAATACAATATGAGTGTCCATGGGTGTGAAAACAAAGTAATTATTTGACATAAAAAATGTTCGTTAAAAAACCATCGTTTGTTACTTTATTGTCATATTCAATAGATATGGGAAGTGGTATGAGTGCCAATGAGACAACTCTCCATCCAAGTCACAATTTATAAAAGTAAACCATTATAGGTCAAAGTCAAGATTGTTTTACTTATTAGTATATGTGTATCATAATAGTCTCTATACTTGTATATTTAGTTCACTGCATTAAAAAAAATCTTGTCAGAAACATGAAGTCTCGTATAATGTTACTGGAACCCTGTGATGCCGTCATTTTGATCTATGAGCTGATGCTTTGGTAAAAGCTTACCGCGTATTATACTTAAATTTAAACTATAATTATGAACAGTTATTGAGAGACTACATAAGCGGCAATAGCATGTATCAAAGGGACCCATTTGTTTAAAGCATTGGATTCCAACTAACTTAACGGATAAGAAATAAGGACAAATAGTTGAACAGATGTTGTTATTTTTTCTCAAATCATATCATGCAATAGTTTTGGAAAATAATTGTATGTCTACGTTATCTTGATAGTGAAATATTTTTTTTAAAGATTTTATGTAACCAAATTTTATGCGTGGAATCTCTTATGCACGACAGTCATCTATGAGGGTGTGGATGGGGGATCTGTTATTCTGTAAACCTTTAATTTTCACCCCTTTTAACTCTAATCTTCAAATAGTTAACCCCTTTTTTCTCTAATCTTTAAAAAAAAATAACCCCTTTTTTCCCTCATCTTCATTTTTTTGGCCCGTTATTCTCTAATCTTTATTTTTAAGGGCATTATTCTTTAATCATTTAACCCCATCCAAACCCTCATCTATGAGCCTCCTCGTGTTCTTTTTATCATGTGATTACTTAAAACTGCTTTTGTAGTGATTATGTGATTACCGGACTAAATAATTCATGATTATTTGATTATTTGATTGTTTGATAATCAAGTCAGGAATATGACAGTTCTTGTCCATTCGCTTTTGATACGTTTTGTTATTTTATTTTGTCATGTTTTTATGGACTTTCCGAATTGATTTTCCTCTAAGTTCAGTATTTTTGTGATTTTACTTTTTTCTATGACTGTAGTTTTGACTATTTTGTTACTAAAAAAATATTTAATGATTATCATGGAGTAAATAGGTTAGATAGAAAGTGTAAGGATGTTCTTATCCCGGGCATAAAAACAATGCCGTATTTGGCAAAACCTTTTCAACTTTTGATCTTCAGTGCTGTACAACTTTGTACCTTTTTCACTTTCGATCTTTTATATCTTGGCGTAATGTATTCGGGTTTAGTTTTCTGTAATTAGTTAATACTTCAGTTTCTTTATGTTAACTCTTTCATATACATTTGATAAAATTTACTGTTTGCAATAGCATGAATTGTTCTATATAATAAGAATGTTCTTATCCCGGGCATAAAAACAATGCCGTATTTTACGAAACCTTTTCAACTTTTGATCTTCAGTGCTGTACAACTTTGTACCTTTTTCACTTTCGATCTTTTATATCTGGGCGTCACTGTTGATTTTTGTGTGTACAAGGCGCGTTTTTGGCGTATTGAATTTTAAACCTGATGCTTTTTGTTATCTATTAATCATGTTTTTCTTTGTCTAATATGTTCTCCTATTTATTTGTATTGTAGTCCTGTAATATTATGTTGTCATCTCAATGTTACATTTAACTTTGCCATTAAAGTGCGAGGTTTGGCATGCCACAAAACCAGGTTCAACCCACCACTTTTATTCCCCTTTAAAAGTGTCCTGTACCAAGTCAGGAAGATGGCCATTTTTATATAATTGTTCGTTTATGTGTGTGTTGCATTTAAACGTTGAGTCGTTTGTGTTTTCTCTTATTTTTGAGATATTGAGATAAGACGAGGCACGGTACTTGTCTATCCCAAATTCATGTATTTGGTTTTCATGTTATATTTGTTATTCTCGTGGTGTTTTGTCTGATGCTTGGTCCGTTTCTCTGTGTGTTACGTTTCGGTGTTATGTCGTTGTTCTCCTCTTATATTTAATGCTTTTCCCTCGGTTTTAGTTTGTTACCCCGATTTTGTTTTTTTGTCCATGGATTTATGAGTTTTGAACAGCGGTATACTACTGTTGCCTTTATTTACTCTTTGTACTTTGAATATTACTGAAGACAAATTCATGATGATTTTATTTTACAATGTGAATGCTATAGAGACTTAAGGAGACAGTTTATTAAACCTTATTATTACAAACGTCCATCGTCGTTCAAATTAGTCCAACTTCTCAGCACTGAAAATGTAAAAGATATGCGTAATTTGTGTAAATTCTTGTTTAATGCACTTTATCATAGGACCGAACTGTTATTGGTCAATAATTGATATTTATTTGCTTCTCATTATGTCATGTTGTGTTATAAACAAAATTAATTTGTATGTATTGCACTAATAAGCATAATTTGCTTAAAGTAATAAAGAATTGAATTGAGTTGAATTGAATATATGATTTTATTCCACTGCATGTTGATTTTGATAGCAAAATCAACATTTGATTGGTTGAAACTTTGACACGTGACGTCGAACAAAACTCTGAGTATCATATTTCCCACTGACATGTCGGGACTAAATCGTGCGACGTTATGCGCGGTTTATGTACATACATTTGTAATGTCTTGAACTTCTTATTTTCTAAATAGCAATAGCAAATATCATTATCGTGTTCAAATTTATTTCAGACGTTAAAACAAAAAGACTAATTAAATAATGTTTATCCGTACTGTTTATCAATATGTATGTCGTGTTCAGTAATAAAAACAAGCAAATAAAATAAAAATAAAAAAATGCCGTTATGCAAACTAATATTTGAAGTTCAGATAGTATACAAAGCTTAGGCAGTGGAATAAAACATTCATTTCCCTTGGCCTCGGGAGATATGAAGATTTGCTCACCCTCGAAAAATCATATTTCCCTCGGGCAGAGCCCTCGTGAAATATGAATATTCTTGGGTGAACAAATCTTCATATCTCCCTGTATAATATTGGCAATAAAGATGTGATTATGTGAATACTTCGACAATGCCACGAGGGCCTCCATCTATGGTTTGTATTGGTTTCATTTTGTTCTTTTCTAGATATAGTAGTTCTGCTATTATTCGCTGAATTTTCATTGACAGTAGTTACCATTGTAACAGAAATAAAGGTTTACGAGTGCCAATATTGGCACTGAAATCCTTTCTTCTTATTTCCTTATCTTATTTCATAAATCATATAATATTGTTTTATCACATAAATCGTTAGTATTTTGAAAGAATTGATCTATATATCAGTGTTTATTTAATCTCTCTTAAACGGTACAAAAACTTGAAATGCAACTCAAACGTATGGTGGCCGGTTAAGGCCATTTCGCGTTTTCGCGTTTTCGCGTTTTCGCCCATCATATTATAAAGGGCGAAAACGCGAAAACGCGAAATCGCGAAGTCGAAAACGCGAAAACGCGAAGTCGAAAACGCGAAAACGCGAAGTCGAAAACGCGAAAACGCGAAGTCGAAAACGCGAAAACGCGAAATATTTTTTCTTTCCGATTTCGCGTTTTCGACTTCGCGTTTTCGCGTTTTCGACTTCGCGTTTTCGCGTTTTCGCGATTTCGCGTTTTCGCCTTTTCGCGATTTCGCGATTTCGCCTTTTCGCGTTTTCGCGATTTCGCGTTTTCGCCTTTTCGCCTTAAATTATAGGTATATTGATCCAATATCCACCCGTTTATAGTATGGATCACATTTCCGACCTTACATTGATTACGTGCTACGTGTACAATGTTTCGAGTTCTTTCGGAATTATATTCCAGGTAACTCTCTCTCAACGCGAAGTTGTTGTTGTTGTTATTGGTTTTGGAAGGCGGCTTACTTATGTAGTAATTGCGCCTTAAATTCATATAACATAATTTAAGATATTATGTATATAATTATACTTTCAGTCTTTAATTTATTTTTAGTATTTAAACGCGAAGTCGAAAACGCGAAACGCGAAGTCGAAAACGCGAAATCGGAAAGAAAAAATATTTCGCGTTTTCGCGTTTTCGACTTCGCGTTTTCGCGTTTTCGACTTCGCGTTTTCGCGTTTTCGCGTTTTCGACTTCGCGTTTTCGCGTTTTCGACTTCGCGATTTCGCGTTTTCGCCCTATATAATATGATGGGCGAAAACGCGAAAACGCGAAAACGCGAAATGGCCTTAACCGGCCACCATACAAACGGAATAAAAACTCAAATCATCTACTTCATTTACGAATTGAATGCTCTTTTTTGTAAATTTATTGGGGTGTAAAAGCGTTGATCGAAGTACATTTTGTACATTTGTATGTGCACTTTATTGTGGGACCTCGTGTCACCATGAATCAAAAGTTACATTGTGTAATGAATATCACGAGATTACTAGTTAGCCAATCAGAAAAATGTATTATAATGAAACATACATCTAATGTTATCATTTGTTTGTATTGAATACTAGTCTAGTATATGAAGTGTATGTATATGCAGTAAATGAGACAGCATGCACCAAAACAAATAGCATATATATACAGAAGATGCAGAAAGTTATATATAAAACAGTTTCCACCCAAAAGAAAATTCGTTGGTTTGTAAGAGCCTTAATTTGTTAGAATACGCCTACAACTTTTCGATTACTCAAGCTACTGACATATTAGTACATCTTATTTGTTAAAATAATAATAGAGTCGATTGAACATTAACCGATTCAACAATTAATTGACTTATTATCTATAAGTGGAAACACGAACATTAAGTACCCATAGTAAAAGTAAAGTGATACTATTTACATTGTTCACCTCGTCTGTTTATATAAATTTAGGTGTTTTCCTATCTATATATAATGGGAATTTCCACACAAAAATAAATCCCACTCATATCAACAAGACCTGTGGTTTCATGGCTGATGTAATTTGAACTTACTTTATTGAACAATTACGGATATGACACAATTGGATGCATCATAAAATGGTATGCACTTATATTTAGAAAAAGAGTAAATGCATGTAAAGTATTAAACTCGTCAATGAATGTACATTGTACACTTATGTCACGCAGTAATGCACGGTAATACTTGGGAAATCTCTTCAGATCGTTTTACACAATGCAAATCCATGCAATATTGCTGTCTCTTTTTATACCCTTTTAAACAGTTAAATATGAACACTTTTTAAATCGATGGTTTTTTTTCACACAAGCAAGTCTCAACCCAGCCTAATAAAGTTTGAAAACAAGCACTAAGAAACGACCGTTGTTACTACTTTCTAAAGACAACAAAAGCCCGCCATTCTGAAATTGCGTTAGTTTCGCGGATTAAAGATCGTTAACATGTTTTGGCCTCAGAACCTACAAGTATAAATTTTGTTCATTTCAAAAATAAACAACGCCATGACAAAAAACAAAAAACTACAAAAGACAAACAACAGTATAATATTTACATAACTAAAGACTGAGCCACACGATCGAACCCCATAAAATCAGACAAGGGTCGCGGGTGCTCCGGGAGTGTATGCAGATCCTGCTTCAAATTAGGAAACCGTCATGCTATTCATGAAACAAATGGCAACATCAGTGAAAAGTCTAATTCAGTAGGTCACCTTGATGATATAAATGCGTTACTTTCATTTTAAAAAATCAAATGAAAATGAAGTTAATTTAGACTGAATAAAAACAAGTGACTTACACGTTAATTTACTTTTCAGCCAAAGCGAGGATGCAAAGAATATAAATGTGAATTATTAATCAGCCAATCAAATAACATAACCGAACTACCTGAACCTGAAACTAGGGGATTATTTGTTATCAAAGAATTCAATGTTGTTATTTACATTGGCCAATCGCAAGACTGTTTACGGGAGAGAATATTGAGCCACTTGGGAGGCTATGATGCTCAAGATATTGGTGAATATCTGAAAGATATGGATAGCGACGAAAAAGAGAGAAACATTTCAATAGCTTGGGTAGAAATCATGAGACCTCGATGTGATGAACATCATTATATCAAATGCATAGAAAAACGACAAGGGAAATGGCCAAAGTTTAACAGAAAGCGTGGCAGACCTAAAAAGACGCCATACAGCGCGAAGTCTTGACTTTTATCTACCGTAACATGTATGAATATCAAAACACTTGAATGTTTGAAACGTCTTCACAATCACTTTGTGTGTCATAGACGATAAAAAAAATTGTAAGGGTTCCGCGGAACCTACGTATTTTTCCTTTTTATTTCCTTTACTCTTTTTATTTTTAGACATAAAGCTATTTGTCTTTTTTTTTTTTTTTTTTTTTTTTTTTTTTTTAAACTGAAGCACTCCTGTTGATTTGCTTTTAATACTTTTTTTTTTCAAAATTAGCTTTCATTTTTTTAAATCGTTTTTGATGAATAAGTTTTAATTTTCCTATATTTAGTCGTATATTTTTATTTTTTATGGTTTCTATTTGTATTTGATTTTTAAATATGTTTATATGTACTTGTTTCATTGTTTTTATGCATTGTAAAGCGCTTAGAGTAAATGTTTATTTAGATAAGCGCTATATAAGCACTGTAAATAATAATAATAATAATAATAATAATAATAATAACCCAGTGTCTCGCCTACTTTTGCTGTAACTCCCAGCTCAACAAAAATGAGGAAAAGAATCAATTAAATATTCCTTTTGATACTATCTTTTGATCGTGAGAAGCTTCTGTCCAAGTGTGGTAAAAATTTCAGGATAGTTTATGAATTGAATAATTGTTTTAAAAAACTTTAACTGCAGATAGACTGTATGTAATGTTAACTGGAAGAAAAACTAAGTCCATTTATTAGTAAAATACAGATACACAGGTACCAAATATTAATAAAATTTCCTTTCTAGAAACTAGCTTTTGATCATAAACAAGCTTCTGTCCAAGTTAGGTACAAATTTGAAATAGTATAAGAAAGTCATTAAATTTTTTTAAAATTTAACCAGTGAATGTGTTGTTTCCTGGCAGAAAACCTAAGTCCATTTAAAAGTATAATACGGAAAAAATGACTTTACTTTTTTACAAAACTTACTTCTGGATACTATCTTATGATCATAAACAAGCTTCTGTCCAAATTTGGTACAAACCCAGGATAATTCAAGAAAGTTATTAAAATTTTAAAAACTTTAACCACAGAGTGAATGTTCTGTTTCCCCGCAGAAAAACTAAGTCAATTTATAAGTAAAAAAACGAAAAAATAGAAATTTATTTTTGCAAACTTTACTTCTGGATACTATCTTATGATCATAAACAAGCTTCTGTCCAAGTTTGGTAGAAATCCAGTATAGTTTAAGAAAGTTATTAAATTTTCAAAAACTTTAACCACAGAGTGAATATTTGTGGACGCCACCGCCGACGACGACGACGACGGAATGTAGGATCGCTCAAAAAGGAGGTGAATATCCCAAGACCATTATTAGAAATAGCTGCAATTTAAAAGTGACCGTTCTATCTGTTTTCATCATTTGATATCTAACCACCCACACTATTGACCTTGGGCTATTTTTCTGCTCTTTGGTTAGGTTGTTGTCTTTATTTACACATTTTCGTCTCCATTATATATTCTATTGATTTTTGTTTGTTTAGAATTGCTGTAGCTTATAAGACTTAGAATTATTGTAGACAATAAGCTTATTTAGATCTATACATTATAATAAAAAAAAATACATTTAAATAAAATACACGTACTATATTGAAATGTTAGCCGTATATTAGTTTTATTGTATTGGCCAGGTCATTAAATCATGACCAGACTCAAGCTAGCGAACAATAAGCCAGCGAACAATAAGATGAATCAAGCTAGCGAACAATAAGCCAGCGAACAATAAGAAAACGCGCCAACATGATCATGCCTAAAAACCGAAGACTTGCAATAACACCAAACGTACTTTGAAATATAATGACAATTATTTCCAGTAGGAAGTCGAAATGCAAAACCATTTTAACACAAACAAAATTAATTAGTTATTCTTGTATTTAAAACATTGTTTTTAAGTTCCTTTAAGCTTATCCTTTCTCTTTTAAGTGTTCTCTGATTAGAGATGGGTTTTTTGTCTACATGTTTGAACAATGAATAACAATTATAGTTCACACTTAACTAGTGTAACTAAACAATTTAACCTTCTAGCTTATATATGTGATTGAAAAGAAAAGAAAAAAAACCAAGACAGAATTCAGAACGTCAAGTATTTTTGTTGTTGTTAGATTTTCTGTAGTAATAAAAGCTTACAACTATATTACACGCAGTTTTCTTCTTTTGTCAAGATCGATTTTATAATTATTCAAAAACATGTCATTGCACTGGTAACTTATTTATTATATTTCGATAAGAAGAGTGATTAGTATAAGAGTGACATACAAAAAGAACAGGAAATGTTTCAAGATAAAGATTTTTGTTAATCTAAACGACAAATATATTGACTCCAAGATTATATAAAATCTTGATCCAACCAACTCCTGCCTTTCTTTCCACTAGGTCGGTACGAATGATAGGCAATTGCCTAAGGTTGCCTGGACCCCAACACCCAGTTTTTTTAGGTCTAGGGCAAAGCTTTTTTGCCCACTAGGTACAAATGATAGGCACTTGCCTAAGGTTGCCTGGGCCCAAATACCCAGGTGGGTAAAGTTACGGAACTTTTTTTTTTGAGGTCCAAAGTTGGGGTAGGGTGACCCTACCATCCCCCTTCTTTCGTTCATAAAATTTTCCCTACGGCAAAGCTTTTTTGCCCACTAGGTACAAATGATAGGCACTTGCCTAAGGTTGCCTGGGCCCAAATACCCAGGTGGGTAAAGTTACGGAACTTTTTTTTTTTAGGTCCAAAGTTGGGGTAGGGTGACCCTACCATCCCCCTTCTTTCGTTCATAAAATTTTCCCTACGGCAAAGCTTTTTTGCCCACTAGGTACAAATGATAGGCACTTGCCTAAGGTTGCCTGGGCTCAAATACCCAGGTGGGTAAAATTACGGAACTTTTTTTTTTTGAGGTCCAAAGTTGGGGTAGGGTGACCCTACCATCCCCCTTCTTTCGTTCATAAAATTTTCCCTACGGCAAAGCTTTTTTGCCCACTAGGTACAAATGATAGGCACTTGCCTAAGGTTGCCTGGGCCCAAATACCCAGGTGGGTAAAGTTACGGAACTTTTTTTTTTAGGTCCAAAGTTGGGGTAAGGTGAACAACGTACAAAGTTGCGCACCCTACATTGATACATAATATAGTTCTCAGTCATTAAACAAAAAGAAGAACGAAATCTGCTTTTTCAACAGAAGAAAATTTTCTCAAACGCTTTTGTTTTAAAAGGCTATCGTCTAAATAGTTTATATATTGTCAATACGTTTAATATACAGAAAATGTTATAAGGAAAGCCATTTCACACAACACATAATTTTAAGTTGGAAAGTTGATAAATAATAGGAACACTGTTTAAACTTTAGATGCATTAACATAACACAGAAATGTATCAGCACAATATAAACAGTCAACTGACGACAATAAATACTAAGTAGATCTTAATGAGCGATTTATTTTTGAGGAAAGTCTTTTGTAAAAGTAAACGAATGTCGGCGGCGGACGACTACGGATTACAAACGACAGACACCATTTTTGTTTTGAAAAGCTCACACTGACCCTGTAGAGCAGGTTAAATATGATAGTGAATGTGAATTTATTAATACATAATCATGATAATATTACTTTAGACTATTATTTTCCACTAAGCTAGCCTAATAACTCCGTATATTTGATTAAGCATTCTTGTTACTGAAAAAAAAAACATATTGTTAATGAAGCTGATAATACTAATTTGTTTTTCTTTTATAGTATGGAACTGTAGATTCATGTGACATAAACATTTTTTTTTTAAATACAGTAGTAGGGAACAACAACAGAACATGTTTAAAAACTTGCCATTTATGTATTACTGGTAAAATTATTAAGCCAGTGATTTCTTTACCAAATTACTTGAAACCTATACTTAATTCTTCCCTAGATAAATAGCTTTGTAGTACCTGTAGAAACTTATTTCAAACGGAAAAGAACATCCTCATTTTTACGGAAATGTTGTTTACCGTTCCCGGAAATTTAGAAACGATCCTGGTATACGTATCGATCCGTCAAATAAACTTGTTTTAAATAGTTACCAAATCAACACTGTATATTGTTTTCATGGGTATCAATATCGATTTTATTATCAGTAAATTAAAAGCAAACTAAATATTACTACTATATGTTATATACAAATACCAATTCATAGATCTACGATCCGCCGATACCTGTATCGTCATACTAGTAACACAAGGTGATGTTTTTTCTCTAACTGTTTATGACAATTTTACACTAAATTCATTGGATGTTGGATGTGTACTGATTGATAAGTTAGTCTCAGATGCATGATTTTTTTTTCATTAGTTGTTAGTGGCTTTTAACTAACAGTCAGTAACTGCGAGTACTATACGGTATGTACTCAGTGTCTTTTCTTGTTTTTAGGATGTACAAGTACCAGGCCACGTCCAATTGTATTTTCAGTATTTGTATTTTTATCCATCTGATGAGTTAAGCTTTGTTCAAATGATTTTGATAGTTCGTTCTTATATTGTACTGTTATACCAATGTCCAATGGTTAGTTAGTGTTGGGATCCCGCTTAAATGTTTAACCCCGCCACATTATGTATGGATGTATCTGTCCCACGACAGGAGCCTGTAATTCAGTAATTGTCGTTTGTTCTTGTGTTTCAAAATTTGTTTTTTCGTTCATTTTTTGTACATAAATTAGGCTGTTAGTTTTCTCTTTTGATTTTTTTTACATTGTCATTTCGGGGCCTTTTAGAGCTGACTAGGCGTAATTGGATGTGCTTATTGTTGAAGGCCGTACGGTGACCTATAGTTGTTATTTATTTTGTCATTAATTTTGGTCTCTTGTGGAGAGTTGTCTCTTGGCAATCATGTCACATATTCTGTTTTATATTTCCAAATTGGAAACATAATGTTTGGCAATGCAAAGAATCAAACAACTGTTAATATAAACAACATTGATTTAAAATCAGAATGTTTGTTTCGCTAAGTTCGTATATTAATGTGAAAAGAATTCTCGTCTTAAGGAGGTTCGTTACTTGGTTTCAAAATAACAAGCTTTTCATAACACTTAGTCTAGTATATATTGATAGGAGATTGACAAAAGAACCAAAAGAGCAAAAATAGAATGAAGGTCAATGTGCTTCTTTCGAGATATAAGCCATTGAAATTTTAGCGGGAAAATGCTCTCTCTTGGCTTTTAATAGCTTTATCATTGTTCTCTAAAGCTGTTAAAGATAACAACGATTTTATAAGACTTTTACAGATGGCTTATAATGATACATGTTAAAGATTTATAAAAAGAAAAATGGGGATCAATGAGCAAAATGTGATAGTACATTCAAATGGATAAAACCAGAAATTCTGACAAAAATTCCAAAACATGACAAGCGAACGTCCTTAATATGCTCAATCACAAACATTTTATACAAGTGTAGATTTTGTCTAGTTCATCTCGCAACATCAGCATTCGAAAATTCCGAATCAGAAAAAATCTACTACAACAGGAAACATCTTGACATTAAACATAGTTAATGTTTCAAAAAGTAAAAATAAACACAAAGATGATGCTAATAAGTTATGTGAAATAAAAAGAACAAGCAGAAAACAAGCATACATCTGCGTGAATTTGTCGCGCCGTTTAATATTGCAGAGTTGTAGAAGGAATCTAGTAGTTGTTCGGATGTTGATCCTTATGACATATTTGGTCCACAGTTTTACTATTCTTGATTCATGATACTTAGAAAGAATTGCAAACATCTTGCAAAGCACGATCTCCTAGAAGTTTTTAACTAGTCTAATAATGTCTATCAACAAAATGCACTTTAAGAATCATATATTTTTTAACCTTGTAAACATCGTTACAATGATGATCCAGTTCCTTTATCAGGGGACTATCAGGTGCAGCCTCCATCATCGGCTGTTTCGGCGCTATTCAATACCAACCTCCAGAGGTGTGCCGGCTCAGTCTGACTCTGAAACTGGATGGCCTACGCTGAACCCGATATGTCAGCTGATGTAACTTTTGCACTGTCACTGAATGATGCTTTCACCACAGCTCTCTTCTATCATTAGTTCATTATTTCCACTAAATGTCTTCAAATCATTTAATATCTCTAATTGCCACTTTTACAGATCTCATCTCTCTCCCCTATCTTCACTATGATGACACTTCCACTTGTCTATACAATTCTGAAACAAGTGAAACTGCGAGATACTGCTCACTGATGATACCCCCGCCGTAAGTGGATAATATTAATAGTGTTAAAATATGCAAGTGTTCGGTAAACAGGAAGTTGTCGAGTGATAAATCTGAAAAGACATCACACCGTATAGCTGACTTATATAAATCCTGAAACCAAATTTCAGAAATCCTTGTATTGTAGTACCTGAGAAAAATGTGATGAAAATTTTCAACTTGGCTATCATGTGTAAAATCATACAAGTGTTCGGTAAACAGGAAGTTGTCAAGCGATCAATCTGAAAACGCATCACACCGTATAGCTGACTTAGATAAACCCTGAAACCAAATTTCAGAAATCCCTGTATTGTAGTTCCTGAGAAAAATGTGACGAAAATTTTCAACTTGGCTATCATGTGTAAAATCATACAAGCGTTCGGTAAACAGGAAGTTGTCAAGCGATCAATCTGAAAACGCATCACACGGTATAGCTGACTTAGATAAACTCTGAAACCAAATTTCAGAAATCCCTGTATTGTAGTTCCTGAGAAAAATGTGACGAAAGTTTCATGGGACGGACTGACTGACGGACGTACGGACTGATGGACGGACAGACAGAGGTAAAACAGTATACCCCCCTTTTTTAAAGCGGGGGTATAATAAACTTCTCACTATCTGCTCTTCCCAATCATAAGGTTCTGAGAGCTTGTCATATTGTCTATTCAGCAAAGCCCCCTGCACACTTCTTCAATAGCAAAGCACCGAGTTCTCCATCCCTGCTGTTGGCAATTTGATACAAGCTGCTGGAATTTTACCCTCTTCTTTTCGTGTACCTCATACATCCTTTCTTCACAAAGGACTGTCAGTTCCAGCAAGACTGTCTGAACAGTTCCCTGTGACCATAAAACCATATCTGGTCTTAGCGATGTTGCTGCTATTGCTGCAAGAAAGCTCATACATTGCTGGATATCTGTAGTAAACTTCCAGTCTGTTGCTCTTGCATGGATCCCATGGCTTTCAGGTGTGCTGACATGCTCTCAAAAGTGATGTGTTATATTTACCTTTTTCTTCTTTCTCCTGATGAAGTACAACCTCGCTGCTAATGTGTTCAGTGCACTGTTTCATGTCTCCATGTGTTCCTAAAAATTTTCAGTGCCACTTGACAAGATGACGACAACACATGTTGTAGAGATGCTGGTTCGTCTTTGAAAAGGTGCACATTGAATCTTCTATCAACCCCTATCCATAGGGATTCGATGGACTTGGTATTACATCATACACTGATCTCAGATTGAAGCTGAAACGGTATCCCTCTATACTCCAAATATCGCTCCAGGCAAAAGGCCCCGCTTCTAGTTCCTTGCCAAATAAACCATCTACCTTGCTGCGTCATGATTTCCGCCTTGCTATTCCTGCTCTATTATTTTATCTGTCGAACTTCCTGCTTTCTTCTTGTCCGGATCTTCACTTTGGCTCCTCTAACTTTGGCATCTTTGCTGTTCCTCTACATCATGACCTGTCGTGTTTTTGTAACTTTAAACGCTTAAGTCCACGCATTAAGTGAGTGGTAATTGCTGTTTAGTCACTGCATTGTATAAGTCAACGCTGCTGACACTTCTTATTACGCCAAACCAACGTCACTATTTTTTTTCTTCTTAAACTTCAACTTTGGACACGGAAAACTCATATACCAAGAACGGCCATAGTGTTCTTGACAAGACACCATGTTGATACATCCAAGCTTTGTATCTTCCTGGCAGACACTTTGGTCTGTCTTCTACAGCCAATCTACCTTTACCAGCTGCCTTTGTATTTATATGGTGGTTTTTCTGTCTACTGGTGTCAAACTTTTACCAAAGCATTTTATCTCCAACTGTTGGTAGAATTTCCCTGCTAATTCGAAAGTTTCATCTCTCATTTTGCCTTAACTCATAAATTAACTTCTTGAATTTACTGGGTTTGAATTTCATTGTTGCCCAACTTATCATTCCTGCCAACTCCTGTAAGATCCATTTCTCCTCTATTTTTGGGTTTGCTGTAACAGTCATTTCATCTATAAATGCTCTTATTGGTGGTTGTCTTCTACCTGGTGACATTACTGGTCCTCTTCTTGGTTTTTCCACTGACTTCATAATGAAGATTCACAGCTGCTGCAAACAATATTAGGAAAATGTACATCCCATTAATATTCCTTCTCATAGTCTCGGTCAAGCTGTGTTGAAATCTCCTACTGTAAATACTTCTCTTTGTGATCAAAATATTCCTGCAGCATTGTCCTGTTGTGGTTGGCACAAAGTACCTCTGCAATTTCAAATTTACCAGTTTGTGATGAATGAATCCGTTCGCATAAGCAAGATATAGCCAAAGTCGCTTTTTTTCTCCTTTGATTCTCTTAAGATCTGTGTCAAAACACTAGTATGTTCAATACATCCGGATACCTCTGGCATGCCTCATTTCTGAACCGATAAGTCTATGCATTCATTACTTAGCAGAAACCTTGTTGTTCTTTGCTAAAACTTGTAGGATTTTACCCTCGATGTTCAGTAAAGAGATGGTTCTAAACAGCTTAACTTTTATGGAGTTATCTCCCTTCGGAATAAAACATCCATCTGTTTTATACCATACATCTATCATCTTTCTTCTTCTCCAAACTACTCTCAAATACTTCCACTATCGTCTGCAGGTTAGCTTGGGACATTTCTTGTACCCGATACTGAATACCGCGTACTATATGGCCCTGGTACTGATGCTGCTCTTGCTTTCTTCAAAACATCCTGCACTTCGTTAAACTTCAGTTCTGACTCATCAATTGCAAATAGTTATATTGGTTTCTCTGGTGTTGCCAGTTTCTCACATTCTACCAGATCTTCCTCCCGCCTTTCATCACTTTGTGTCTTTCTTTGGTGTTCTTCGACTTCATCCTTTGAGTTTCCCAATGAACCAAATCCTCTTGCTCCAAATAATCTCTTCATATGCAGAAAAGATTTTCTGTTTGTTACCAGTATATGTGTTTTTGCTCTTGTTAATGTTTTAAATTTTCCCAGGTTTCTTTCCTAAACTGTTGTTACCTTTCCTACTCCATAGCATCTCTATACCTTTTCTTTAACCTTCTGAAGTCCACTCTCAGTTCCTTTTTCTTCTACTGTCTGCGGTTACTCTGAAGTTGTGTTCTTTCTCTTTTCCCAGATGTAATCAACCCAAAATCTCTCCTTTCCTGAGAGGTAAATAATGGACGTCACTGCTCTTACCTTTTCCTGCTAATATTGCTTTAATGATGTTTTCGAGATCATCATCGAATGCTTTCCATATCACTGTGTTTGCACTAGTTGACTACTTAACATTTTCCTTCCTTGGCTGTTACATTTCTCTTCTGACTGTTGGTTTTATCAGGTTGATCTCTTCTCCTTCCGTGAGGTGTTCTATCTCTGTAAGCTGATCTGTGTCTTATCCTAACCCTAGTTCGCATGGAGGTTATGATCACTGTGATTTGCTTTCTGAATGGTCTGACCAGATATCACTATGCGTCGATTGCCAGAATGTGGTGGTACACACTTCATTCCACTTTGATGGATCTTCAAATATCTAGCATTCTTGCAATATCGAATTATGATTATGTGATGGATGTATAGAGCTAGCTTCGATATCAAATCGAAATCGATTCGACATCTTGTATGTCAGAGTTTGTCATAGATGTCTTATGAAAATTTCTTATCATGTCGACATTGTTGATATTTACATCTGGGTATGTCTTGTTGTGTCATGGATGTTTGAATCAAACATCAATATCGATACGATATCATGTCAACATTGCCTATATTGCCTATATTGATTTATTGGTACATCTTGGATATGATAGACTCAAATGCATCATCTAATCAGGACAACTTTGTGCCTTAAATTGTATCAGTATCTGATGTTGTTCGGATACAGATTTATTTTCAGGAATTAAATCTTTGCCATAGGGATTTTTCTATGAATTAAAAAAGGGAGGTGGTAGGGTAAACATACCCAAAAGTTGGACCTTAATTAAAAAATTTCCATCACTATACCAACTGGGGTCTTTGCGTTCATGCAACCTTAGGCAAGAGCCTATCTAGTGTTCCTAGTGTGGACAGAAGCTTTGCCAAAGTGACTTTGCTATGAATTAAAGAAGGGAGGTGGTAAGGTCACCCGACCCCCAAACTGGACTTAAAGTTCAGTAACTTTACCCACCTGGGTCCTTGAACCCAGGCAACCTTAGCCAAGTGCCTATCAAGTTTACCTATTGGGGACAAAAGCTTTACCGTAGGGAATTGTTTTATGAATAAAAGAAGGGGGATGGTAGGGTAACCCTACCCTAACTTTGGACCGAAATTTAAAAAGTTCATTAACTTTACCCCCCTGGTTCTTTGAGGCCAGGCAATCTTGGAAAAGTGCAAATCAATTGTATCTAGTGGGGACAAAAGCTTTGCCGTAGGGATTTTTTTTATGAATTAAATAAATGGGCTAGTAGGGTCAACCTACCCAAACTTTGGACCTTTAAAAAAAAGTTCCGTAACTTTAACCACCTGGGTATTTGGGCCCAGGCAACCTTAGGCAAGTGCCTATCATTTGTACCTAGTGGGCAAAAAAAGCATTGCCTTAGGGAAAACTTAATGAAGGAAAGAAGAGAGATGGTAGGCTCATCCTACCCCATCTTTGGACCTAAAAAAAAAGTACCGTAACTTTACCCACCTTGGGAAAAAAGCTTTGCCGTAGAGAATTTTTTATGAATTAAAGAAATTGGATAGGTCACCCTACCCCAACTTTGGGCCTCAATTAAAAAAGTTCCGTAACTTTACCCACCTGGTCTTTAGGTTCAGGCAACCTTAGGCAAGTGCCTATTAATAATTCCTTGTGGACAAAAGATTTTCCGTCGGGATTTTTTTTAAGAATTAAAGAAGGGGGATAGTAGGGTCACCCTACCCCAACTTTGGACCTCAAAAAAAAAATCAGCAACTTTACCCACCTGGGTCTTTGGGTCCAGGCAACTTTAGGCAATATCCTATCGAGTGTTCCTAGTGTGGACAAAAGCTTTGCCGTAGGGACTTTGCTATGAATTAAATAAGGGGGATGGTACGGTCAGCGGACCCCAACTATGAAACTAAAAAAAAAAGTTCCGTAACTTTACCCACCTGGGTCTTTGGGTCCAGGCAAGCTTATGCAATTGCCTATCGAGTGTACCTAGTCTGGACAAAAGCTTTGCCGTAGGGACTTTGCTATGAATTAAATAAGGGGGATGGTAGGGTCACCCGACCCCAACTAAGAATCTAAAAAAAAAAATCCGTAACTTTACCCACCTGGGTCTTTGGGTCCAGGCAAGCTTAGGCAATTGCCTATCGAGTGTACCTAGACTGGACAAAAGCTTTGCCGTAGGGACTTTGCTATGAATTAAATAAAGGGGATGGTAGGGTCACCCGACCCCAACTTTGGACCTCAAAATAAAAAGTTCCGTAACTTTACCCCCCAGGGTCTTTGGGTCCAGGTAAGCTTAGGCAATTGCCTATCGAGTGTACCTAGTGTGGACAAAAGCTTTGCCGTATGGACTTTGCTATGAATTAAATAAGGGGGATGGTAGGGTCACCCGACCCCAACTATGGACTTCAAAATAAAAAGTTCCGTAACTTTACCCACCTGGGTCTTTGGGTCCAGGCAAGCTTAGGCAATTGCCTATCGAGTGTACCTAGTGTGGACAAAAGCTTTGCCGTAAGGACTTTGCTATGAATTAAATAAGGGTGATGGTAGGGTCACCCGATCCCAACTTTGGACCTCAAAATAAAAAGTTACGTAACTTTACCCACCTGGGTCTTTGGGTCCAGGCAAGCTTAGACAATTGCCTATCGAGAGTACTTAGTGTGGACAAAAGCTTTTCCGTAGGGACTTTGCTATGAATTAAATAAGGGGGATGGTAGGGTCACCCGACCCCAACTATGGACTTCAATAAAAAAAGTTCCATACCTTTACTCACCTGGGTCTTTGGGTCCAGGCAAGCTTAGGCAATTGCCTATCGAGTGTACCTAGTGTGGACAAAAGTTTTGCCCTAGGGACTTTGCTATGAATTAAATAAGGGGGATGGTAGGGTCACCCGACCCCAACTTTGGACCTCAAAATAAAAAGTTCCGTTACTTTACCCACCTGGGTCTTTGGGTCCAGGTAAACTTAGGCAATTGCCTATCGAGTGTACCTAGTGTGGACAAAAGCTTTGCCGTAGGGACTTTGCTATGAATTAAATAAGGGGGATGGTAGGGTCACCCGACCCCAACTATGTACTTCAAAAAAAAAAGTTCCGTAATTTTACCCACCTGGGTCTTTGGGTCCAGGCAAGCTTAGGCAATTGCCTATTGAGTGTACCTAGTGTGTACTAAAGCTTTGCCGTAGGGACTTTGCTATGAATTAAATAAGGGGGATGGTAGAGTCACCCGACCCCAACTTTGGACCTAAAAAAAAAAGTTCCGTAACTTTACCCTACTGGATTTTTGGGTCCAGGCAAGCTTAGGCAATTGCCTATCGAGTGTACCTAGTGTGGACAAAAGCTTTGCCGTAGGGACTTTGCTATGAATTAAATTAGGGGGATGGTAGGGTCACCCGACCCCAACTTTGGACCTCAAAATAAAAAAGTTCCATAACTTTATCCACCTGAGTTTTTGGGCCCAGGCAACCTTGGGCAAATGCCTATCATTTGTAACTTGTGAGCAAATAAGCTTTGCCGTAGGAAAAATTTTATGAAGGAAAGAAGGGGGACTTTGCCGTAGGGAAATGTTTACGGATTATAGTTATTTACATAGGCTTCAATCTAAATAATTTTCTGTTTAGATTAACCAAATTATCTATGTCAAATCGTTTTTGTTCTATTTGACGTGTGTAGTTCTTACACTTATCGCTTTTCTTATAAGAATGTAATAAATAAATTACTAGAGTGACTATTTACTTTTGAATAATTACCTGAACTAGCTAGTTCTTAGGCGAAAAGTGAATATAATGGTTATCAGCTTTTCTTTTCAATCGAATAATTTCTATAAGCTTGAAGATCTAATTGTATCGCTACACTAGTTTATTGTAACCTGTTGTTATCAATTGTTATTATTATTATACAGACAATAACCCATCCCTTATCAGAGAGAAAGGAGAAAGGGTTAATAGCTAAAACGTTTTTTAGATTCCCGGCTTTAAAAAAAGTTGTATTTAATACACGAATAAATAATTAAACTTTGTATGTGTTAAAATGGAATTACATTTCATCTTCCTACTGGAAATTATTTGTCATCATATTTAGTTATTTGTCATCATATTTAAAAGTACGTTTGGTGTTATTGCAAGTCTTCGGTTTTTAGGCATGATCATGTTGGCGCGTTTTCTTATTGTTCGCTGGCTTATTGTTCGCTAGCTTGATTCATCTTATTGTTCGCTGGCTTATTGTTCGCTAGCTTGAGTCTGGTTCAATCATGTACTCAACAGAACAAAGTTAAGGGCCTCCTTTTGATATTTTCCATTACAATTGTATTACAGTTTACTGGTTGTGCAACTAATGGAATTAGAAGTGGTACATATTTGTCTTTGATTATTGACAACTTATATTAGCGTGTTACAGCCAAATCCATTGAGTGTGTAGGAAAAGAAAATATCTTTCAATTGGTTAGCTTCCACGTTATATTAACTGTGAAATCGTTATTAGGTTAGGTATACTACTCCCTTTAAGAGTGGACTACACTCAAGATATTTTCCTGTCTATCTTCTTTGTAAATACAATAGTGATAGCAGAGACATATAGTCAAATGTCTAAGAATCTATTGAAATTGACAAAACAATAATTTCCCATCATAGTGGCAGATCCAAGGAGGGGGGGGGGGGGGGGGGGCTTTTGGACGATCAATGCTTTTGAATGGGGATATTTGGTTGTACCCCCTACATTCTGGGTTTGACCCCCCCCCCCTTATTTACATAACAGGGTCTGCCCTTGTCGATGCCTGAAACATAGAACTTGCAGCACAATTATATTTCCCTAGTCGTTCAATAATAAAACAAAAGGTTTTTCGTCGGATAAAAACACACATTAAGATTAGAGAATTCATTATATATACACCAAGTCGGGCGCGTTAATCAATTAATCTACGTGATTTTAAAATACTTGGACTCCGATCAACATGTTTTAAGTTATATAAGTTATACACATCATTTAGGATTTTTTTTTCTATTTCGTATAGGTATAGGAAAGTAACATTTAGACCATGCCTATTATGTTAATATTCCCAAGTCTAGAATCCAGAGAAACGGATCATTTATTTACCAAGGGAGCAACCATTTAACTTCAAGGTGGGTGGGTGTAATAGTTTTTTTTTTGTCTGAGTCAGATTTTTTTTTAATTCAGTTTTAACGCTATCAATCATTTTTCATCTTTTATATTTAACACTATAAGGAATGGGGAAATTTATGATTCAGAATATTTGTTTCTGTCCTTTGTTTGACCGGAATATTTTTCTCCTTAAAATTTGGAATCAGAATATTTTTTTTATAGAAAGAAAAACAGACCCACCTCCCCCACTTTGAAGTTAAGTGGTCGTTCCCTTAAACTTGTATGCACGTATCAAATTTCAGACAGTACGGCCTTAAATAAATAGGCTTCGATGAAACTTGAGAACAATCAAAGAATGGCTCGAGGGATGAGAGTGACCCAAGAATCATGATCAGAAATTATTTGTAAATCAAGACACCACCGTAAAAAATTTGAAACAGACAATGCTACCGAACCATGTTAAACCTACGGAATGTTGTATTTAGAAAGGACATGTCTTGATTTTTTTTTTAATAACGATGCATTTGTTTATTTAGTTTAAAGTACCGGTATGTTCTTAGTATTTTCGGAAAATTAAATCCAATTGAAATATTTTACATTTTATCATTTATTTAGATAAGTAAACTTATAAACCAAAATAGACCTTTTTTGTTGATTTTGTTGAAGACATGTATAGTTGGTGTCAAAATATTTTGTGACTTGTTAAACTCTGGTTTTATTCTCACAACTTGGCCGAAATGTCACACATGAAAGACGCGAAGATGCTATTCCTACGACGACAACAACGTTTACTTTTTATATAATTAATAAAAAAAAACTAATTAGGGCCCCGCCTTTAGGCGGATCGCCCTATAGTGATCAGTCTGTCCTTCCGTCCGTAACACTTTGTGTCCGCTCCATATCTAGAGAACCATTTTGATTTCATACTTTATACTTTACATGTTTATTAACCACCACCAGAGGGCGTGTCATGATGTATGTACATCTTCCTAGGTCAAAGGTCAAGGTCAACACACTTTGGTTTCAGTTGACAACCCTGTGTCCTGTGGTGAAGATCGTGTCCGCTCTATATCTTGAGAACCGTTATGATTTCCAAGTTTATACTTGACATCCATTTTAACCAACACCAGAGGGTGTGTCATGATGTATTTACAACTTTCTAGGTCAAAGGTCAAAAACTTTGGTTTCAGTTGACAACTTCGTGTCCTGTGGTGAAGATCGTGTCCGCTCCATATCTAGATAACCGTTATGATTTTATACTTAATACTTAACAAGTTTATTAAGCAACAATAGAGGGTGTGTCATGATGTATTTACAACTTTCTAGGTCAAAGGTCAAGGTCAAAAACTTTGGTTTCAGTTGACAACCCCGTGTCCTGTGGTGAAGATCGTGTCCGCTCCATATCTAGATAACCGTTATGATTTCAAAGTTTATACTTGACATCTATTTTAACCACCACCAGAGGGCGTGTCATGATGTATGTACAACTTCCTAGGTCAAAGGTCAAGGTAAAAAAAACTTTGGTTTCAGTTGACAACCCCGTGTCCTGTGGTGAAGATTGTGTCCGCTCTATATCTTGAGAACTGTTATGATTTCAAATATTATACTTGACATCCATTTTAACCAACACCAGAGGGTGTGTCATGATGTATGTACAACTTCCTAGGTTAAAGGTCTGTCCATCGCTAACAAATTTGATCCACACTATATTTTGAGAGGACAGCTGTTATCATTTCATACTTCATACCTGACAAACATTTTTAACTTAACATATATATTAACCAACACCAGAGAATGTGTCATAATGTATGCATCCTAGGTCAAAGGTCAGTCCGTCGGTCTGTCCATCCGTTCGTTGTTCTTAACAAATTGTGTCCGCTCTACCTCTCGAGAACCGTTAATATTTCATACTTTATACTTGGTGGGTCATAATATATTGAAGGCATAATTCTAAAAATATGTGACAAATATCAATTGGGCAGCACCTTTAAACATATTGTTCAAACATCAACCCATATATCCAGAAGTCACCTTAGAGTAGTCAACAATGAGTTCACATCATGCAGTCATATCACTATTATACTATGAAAGTAAGTTGAGAATATTTATCAGTTTTAACTTAAAATCTTAGAATAAAATCACACATGAGACTATGTAATAACTTCAAATAATGCTTCATATCAGATTATCCATACAACTTATTTACCCCACGTTATTGACAGCGGGGCCCACAGAGATGGCTCCCATCTCAATGGTATCTAGTTTATTCAGAAAGAAAAGGCATGTTTCCTACCAGGATACAGATGCCTAATTATACTAGATTCGTCTGCCATATGTCTCTTGGTATTTGACACCATTTTCATTTTTCGGCAAGTGCTTAAGAAAATTATTATTTTTTAGTCACGAGAATTTTTAACTTATCAGTTATAATATGTCGATATTTGGTAAATTGGTATACTAGTATATGAAAATGACCGCCTTACAAGTTCACCTATTCTTGACCTTATTTCATTCGTGTCAGTTTTCAAGATAGAGTTTTCGTTATTAAGAAAATTGAGAATGGAAATGGGGAATGTGTCAAAGCCTCGGAGACAACAACCCGACCATAGAAAAAAACAACAGCAGAAGGTCACCAACAGGTCTTCAATGTAGCGAGAAAATCCCGCACCCGGAGGCGTCCTTCAGCTGGTCCTCAACAAATATATACTAGTTCAGTGATAATGAACGCCATACTAATTTCCAAATATTAACTGTGAAATCGTTATAAGGTTAGATATACTACTCCCTTTAAGAGTAGACTACACTCAAGATATTTTCCTGTCTATCTTCTTTGTAAATACAATAGTGATAGCAGAGACATATAGTCAAATGTCTAAGAATCTATTGAAATTGACAAAACAATAATTTCCCATCATAGGGGAAGGGGGGGGCTTTTGGACGATCAATGCTTTTGAATGGGGATATTTGGTTGTACCCCCTACATTCTGGGTTTGACCCCCCCCCTCCTTATTTACATAGCAGGGTCTGCCCTTGTCGATGCCTGAAACATAGAACTTGCAGCACAATTATATTTCCCTAGTCGTTCAATAATAAAACAAAAGGTTTTTCGTCGGATAAAAACACACATTAAGATTAGAGAATTCATTATATATACACCAAGTCGGGCGCGTTAATCAATTAATCTACGTGATTTTAAAATACTTGGACTCCGATCAACATGTTTTAAGTTATATAAGTTATACACATCATTTAGGATTTTTTTTTTCTTATTCGTATAGGTAGGAAAGTAACATTCAGACCATGCCTATTATGTTAATATTCCCAAGTCTAGAATCCAGAGAAACGGATCATTTATTTACCAAGGGAGCAACTATTTAACTTCAAGGTGGGGTGGGGTGTAATAGGTGTTTTTTGTCTGAGTCAGATTTTTTTTGAATTCAGTTTTAACGCTATCAATCATTTTTCATCTTTTATATTTAACACTATAAGGAATGGGGAAATTAATGATTCAGAATATTTTTTTCTGTCCTTTGTTTGACCGGAATATTTTTCTTCTTAAAATTTGGAATCAGAATATTTTTTTTATAGATAGAAAAACAGACCCACCTCCCCCACTTTGAAGTTAAGTGGTCGTTCCCTTAAACTTGTATGCACGTATCAAATTTCAGACAGTACAGCCTTAAATAAATAGGCTTTCAATACATCAAATGTAAAGAAAACGTTTAAAAAATCACCAATTCAAAGTCTGATATTCGAATAAAAGTTTTCAATACCAAGGCCTTGTCACTGGTTTATGGATCTTTAATCATAATTTTTTTTTATGATTGCTTTTAGAGTCTGTGTAAATGATTTCAAAGGCATGATTGTATCGCATATAATAATTTTTGAACTTGACACCGCATTGTCTTCATGTATTTATGTTATCAAATAAAATCTTGAAAAACTCCTGACCTATTATTTTTTTAATATAATGTTTGTGTTGCATATCTTTATCAGATCCTACTTCAATTCACCAGAGATATACTATACCAACATGACAGTATATGATTTCAATCCGTCAACCCTTGACACTTAGTCTAGCTAGCCTATAAACTCCATTTATATGTCTCCAAATATTTAGGATGAGCAAATTGATTAGATTTCGAATCCAGGAACAAATGTATGAAATTATTAATTATTTTTACAATGCGATGGATCCTTGGAAAGTTGTAACTGCTTCAGAGAAAAGAACATACTTATCAACTGATTTTTAAATTATTTTTTTTTTTATTAAAAACAATAAAAAATCATGTCAAATCTCCTAAGAATTCAAAACAAGAAGTGTAGATGGACAAAGAACTGAACACTGAGACGTGATTCATAATTTACCCTTTCGTTGAGTTAAAAACTACAAATTAACTTAACCATGATCAGACAATTGAATACTCTGCAATTATAATTATAATATGTTTTCTAAGTTTTTAAATCATATTAAATTTAATTTTCAATACAATTCAGTTTACATTATCATAATATTTGTTGCTCATCTAATGATATTAACATAAAACCAAAATCACAATCAGAATAATTTGTTATAGTGCCACAAAGCAATATTTAACGCAATGAATACAAAATTGCATAATATGCAATTAAAAATTAGATATTACAATTAAAATATATGTACATATACCCAGCCAAATCACTGACTTGAAAAATATAACACATATTATAACATAATTAAAATTAGTGTCTTAAAATATTATTACACACAATACTTTCTTCGATAAAACATGAGATATAAAAGTTTTTGCTAAAAATGGTTGATTTGCATCATAAAAGGTGACAACAATTATCGAAATACAAGATAATTTAATTACATGTAGTAACAACCTGTGCAAAAATAATACAAGTAATTATTAATCAATCAGTGACACCTGTGAACAAAATGTTTATTTCAAATGACACGTGCCAAATTTTACTTCCGAAGAAACAAGTGTCTGAAAATTGACAAATTTGAGTCGCTCAGCAGAATCGGTAAATGAAGAGCAAGAACGGTGTGATTACCATAACTGAATTTATTTTGGATAAACTAAGAAAATGGAACAAAATTTAACTTTCAAAAAGGATTTTACAGAGATTCGTGTTCTGATTATCATTGACAAGAAAAAGCTACCAAGGGACAAGTATTGTGTAGATGCAAAGATTTCGTACACTGCAGATAAACTTGACACGACCAGAAATGCACAAAAGCTCCTCGTGAATGATAAGATACGAAGTTTTCCGAACAAACATAAAGCCTTAGGATCGATACAGACAAGACCGCTGCATAAGCATGATAAAGTTGGGAGTAAATATAAAAACAAAGAAATATCAAAAAAGAAAAAGGAAGTGCATTTTGCGTCTACTAAGATTACCAAATGTAATATTCAAGATCGACATATGAAAAGTCTGGATCCAAAGAAGAAGATTATTGGAAGTTCTTACGTGAAGAGATTATCTTATTGTAACGATGCGAAAATTTCAGAAGTTTGGGATAAGAGAAATTGTACAGACATCACGATGGGCGTAGAAAAATCACTGGATACAAACAATAATAACAATTCTTCAATGTACAGTTGTGATGGAAAACGTTTAAACGGAAGTGACAACTCGAATGGAATACAAAGCATCCATGAGACAGAAATAAGTCAGAAAACAGGCAATTTGGATAGTCAAATCCCAAAACATAGAGTACTTTCGGAAGTTTTAAAAGACAGCAGACAAGATTGCAGTGATGGGAAATATGGAAGAGAGGGTTTAAATGCAGATGGATATTACTGTGAGGAGGCTAGATTGTCCGTCTGTAGTGATAATGTTAACCGTTACAAGTGTGTTAACAGTGGACTTAAAAACAAGTCATGGGATAATTCTACAGAAACTCAAAAAACACAACACGTGCTTTTAACTGACGATATGTTAGCTAAGATGAAGAAACTTTTCAAAAACGTTTCTATAACGCCAAAAGGACAACGTAAAGATGAAAAACAAGAATTTGACATCAGAAAGGTCAAAGTTGAACCACAGGACAAGTTCATGATAGAAGCAAAGAGTTCTTCGTCTGAATTTACTAGTTTAGAAAGGATAAAACAAGAACCAAAGACTGATATTAAATGTGAGCCGTCTGATGATTATGATACTGGTAATATCAAGTGTGAGCCGTCTGACATTAATGATACTGTCGATATCAAGTGTGAGCCGTCTGACATTTATGATACTGTCGATATCAAGTGTGAGCCGTCTGACATTTATGATACTGTTGATATCAAGTGTGAGCCATCTGACAATTATGACATTATTGATATTAAATGTGAGCCATCTGACCTTTATGTAACTGAAACTATGAACTTTAAATGTGAGAGAAACGACTGGCAGTACCAATCCTATGGTAATTCAGTGGAATTAAGTAACCAGAAGCAATACCATTCACATAATTTGATCGTAGAAAGTAAAATCAACCAAAACACGAAAGGAATAGCGAATATTGTAGAAACTGTTTCCAATAAAACAGATATTTGCGAACTTAGAACAGAACAAGCGTTGAAAACCGACGAAATCGAACATCCTACATACAGAATATTTAAAATAAGTCCAGAAATTACCAGAATAGAGCCTGTTGTGAATAGCAGAAAAATCTTTGTGTCAAATGTTAAATCCAAAGAATTGACCCATTACGTACAAGCTTCTTTCATGTCTATAAATGTTAGCGATAATTCTACTATAAACCAAATGCAAAGTGAACAACAATATGCAACTAACTGTACAGATCTACATACAGCTAACCGTATAGAAAATACAAACTCATATACAGACAACAGGATAGAAGATACTGAGTTTGAAATAGACTGTGATAATGACTATATTGTTATCGACGAATGGTCCTCAGATGAAACTTAAGAACAACCAAAGAATGGCTCGAGGGATGAAAGTGACTCAAGAATCATGACCAAAAATTAATTGTCAATCAAGGCAACACCGTACAGAATTTGAAACAGGCAATGCTACCGAACTATGTTAAACCTACGGAATGTTGTATTTAGAAAGGACATTTCTTGATTTTTTTTTCAAATAACGATGCATTTGTTGATTTAGTGTAAAGTATGTTCTTAGTATTTTTCGGAAAATTAAATCCAATTGAAATATTTTACATTTTATCATTTATTTAGATAAGTAAACCAAAATAGTCCTTTTTTGCTGATTTTGTTGAAGACAAAGTTGGTGTCAAAATATTTTGTGACTTGTTAAACACTGGTTTTATTCTCACAACTTTGAAACGAAATGTCACACATGAAAGACGCAAAGATGCTATTCCTACGACGACAACAACGTTTACTTTTTATATAATTAATAAAAACTAATTTATTCAGAAAGAAAAGGCTTGCTTTCTACCTGGTATACAGATGCTTTATTATACTAGATTCGTCTGTCATATATCTCTTGGTAATCGACTCCATTTTCATTTTTCAGCAAATGCTCAAGAAAATTATTAATTTTTAGTCACGAGAATTTATAACTTATCAGTTATAATATATCTATAATTGGTATATTGGATCCTGGCCAGATGAAGATAACCGCCTTACAAGTTCACCTATTCTTGACTTTATTTCATTCGTGTCAGTTTTCAAGATAGCGTTTTCGTAATAAGATCTTTCTCATAATTTTTGAACAGTAGCTAAAAAATATTTGGTGTATGGGATGAATGTTAGATGTACATTTCGTATTGTAGTGTGCGTATAACCTTGACCTCATTTTCGTTTTGCATAGTTCATCTTCAACGGTGATTGAGTGGGATTTGAGCTATAGATGCCTTATGTTACAAAGTTTTCGTCTGGCACATGTCCCTTGTGCTTGTGACCTCATTTTAATTGTTCAGTGACGACTTGAAAAAAGATTTTTTTTAATGGTAATTTCTCTCTTATAATGAGTAAAAGAATAACTATATTTGGTATGTGCAAACCTTGCAAGGTCCTCATGCCCGTCAGACAGTTTTCACTTGACATCGACCTCATTTCATGTATAAGGGAACCAGGTTGAGTTTTGGTGACCAAGTCCATATCTCAGATTCTATAAGCAATATGTCTTGTATATTTAGTGTATTTAGAGATTGTGAGGTCTACATGTCCAACTGGCATGCTTCATCTGACCTTGACATAGTTTTCATGGTTCATTGGGCAATATAAAAAAAAGAAGATGTGATATGATTGCCAATGAGACAAATGTCCACAAGAGACCAAAATGACACAGACATTCAATTGAACAACTATAGTTCACCGTGCATGTTTAGTTTTTTTATGGTCAGGTCTGTGTCAGAAACTATAACCATTCGATCAACTATATGTAGTGTATTGAATGATTGTAAGGTGTACCTGTATTTCTCGTTTCATTTGAATGACCTTGACCTCATTTTCTTGGCATTTTAAGTTTATGTTATAGTTGTAGTAAATCTTTATATTAAGGACTATCATAATAATATCAATACTTATCTGAAGGAATACTTAGGAATCTGAAGTACAGTAGTTGTCGTTTGTTTAAGTAATTCATACGTGTTTCTCATTTCTCATATTTTATATAATACTAGTAGATTAGACCATTGGTTTTCCTGTTTGAATGGTTTTACACTGTCTAGTTATTAGGGGGCTATTATATCTTGTTGTTCGGTGTGAGCCAAGGCTCCGTGTTTTAAGGCGGTACATTGACATATAATGGTTTACTTTTATAAATTGTTTTTTGGATGGAGAGTTGTCTCATTGGCACTCACACCACATCTTCCTATATCTAATTATTAAAGAAGACTAGAAATTTCAGCGTTGCACTCTTGTGTTGGCACTCGATCGAGGAAGACACCATGAAGATGTCTCTAAAAGAGAGCTGCACGTCGTAAATTTTGAAAGAGAGAAACTCGATCTCTCACGGTTTTTACGTTTCATAGTAATTCAACAGAAATTATGATAGTCAAAGAATTTGATAAGAAAATCCTTGTAATAAGTAATAAGGTTACTGATGTTTATTATCAACTGCGAACATATTAAAAGTTACACAGCCTTCATTTATAGTCCTCTACCGACAAAGTCGAAAGTGCCTATAGATTTGAACTCCGTCTGTTTGATCATACATCAGTCCGGCAAATCACTTTTCCAGACTTTTTTCATGCTTGAATATATTGATTAGATATTTGGTGTATTGATTTTTATCATGAGTTACAGGTCAAGTTCGATTTTCAAGATTTTAGCTTTTCTCCTTGTTAAGTTAAAGGCTTTTCCCTAGAATTGTATTTTTGATGAAATACTTCTAAATCACTTGATTTCTGTTCAAAGGGAAAATATAAACAAAAAATAACTTTCCTTAGAATTAAATTTTTGATGAAATAATTATTTTAAAATTACTAGATTTCTGTTCAAAGGGAAATAACTCATTTTTTAAAAGGATTGTAAAAGACGATGTATTAAGATAAATGACATTTTGGATATTTTTCCTTTTTTTTAGTTAACTGTTTGAAGAATTAATTGGTAGGTTTGTTTCTTTTTTTTATGCAGTTTACACCATGACAAGTTATAGATCAAGTTAGAATTTCATTCCATTACAATTCACTATCAATTTATAACCGGCAGTGGACTATGTATTGTCATGCAATACTCACAGTATGCTTGTTAAATATTATATGTCATGTGTATAATATATTGTTGCCGGTTATAACGCCCAATAATTTCGACCAAAGCGATATTAATCAGATATTAAAAATTTATTTCGTCAAGAAATAGAAACTGAAAACAACAAACAATCTTGGGGGAAAAAAACCAACTGACATCAATTTCGCAAATAGGATTGATGAAACTGGAAGAGCTCTTTGAACGTTGGGAGGAGGAACAATTGGCTCTATTCTGTTGGAAATGTTTGGTTAATTATTTGGTTAATTCCTCTCCTCTTTTATGACAATTTCTGGATCCGCCACTTAACCTATCCCACAGCCAGCCATTTTACTCTCGAAATGGATTGGGAATTGTCCTTATATATTTTAAAATTTGGTTTCAAAAGTTGACATGAGGTTCCTTCCTGCATTTATGTCGATTTATTTGCAGATTCAGACGTCATATACACGGAAGGTTGAAATAATGATATTATAGTATTTGATTTAGTATCCAGAAACCAGGTGACGTACGGACGAACAAACAGATGGAAAGATAAAAACTATTAACCACTTCTTCGTAGCTTAATGTATTTTTCCATTATATTGTGCTCATAATATGTACAAAAAACACGAAGCGTAAGTTTGCATATATAGTGTGCTATTACAGTTTTGCAAAAAGGATTTCGATCATGCAAATAAGGTCAATGCATAATTTGCATGCGGGTCATATATTGCATTCACATGCAAGTTTTAAACCTACATGTATGTCTAAATAAATGTGTGTCTAACAAAGCATGGATGTGCAAATTGTGTAAGTGATAAATTTGTCCTGGTAAAATATGTCTGGGCGGACGAATATTACTAGTATAAAAAGTTCATGGTTACAGAATTTACTAGTATATTTAGTCCGATGTTAGTAATATATGTCCCCAGACTAATTTTCCTAGGTAATCATGTCCTTTCAAATCCCATAATAAATTCAATTACATGTAAAAGTGGGTTATTTTCAGATCTCAGTACAAATATAAATTAAAACGTAAAGGTAGAAATATAGTTACATTACTACTGTTAACATTAATGGAAGAATTTGATTATGATAATATTTTAACTATATAGATCTAAATAGTCTGGGGACAAAGATGTTGTTGTTGATTATATGGAAATCAGATAAATTATAGTATAACAATATATTGGAACAAAAGCAATTTTAACAGTTGGATAGTATTTACCTGTGAAATGTTATCGGTCTTATAAAAAATTCATGTTGGAAGTCATCTTGTTATATAAATGAATATATAAAAAAAAAGATTAAAGGAAAAATTTCACTATGAAATAGATTCAGGAATTTATTATATTAATATCTTTAAAAAATATAAATTGCTCATAATTACCTCCCTTTCATCAATTATGAAAATTTGTTCTACCTTTGTGAAACATTTTATAATTAAAGTCAGGTATATATTGATTGAGAGTAACTAACATACTAGTTAATGGGACTATATTTCACAAGGTTCTGTGAAATATGATAAGACAAATATATACCGGTACATACTATCCGCATAACACAGATTTCCTCTGGAAAAATTCTACCTGTGAAATACCATGCCTGGAAAAAAATTACCGTGACAAATCTTCCTCAAGATAAAATATCACAGAGGAAGAAATAAACCGTTACACTAGGAATTCACTACTTTGCCATTAAACAGACCAACATCTACAGACAATCCAAAAATTATATAGAGTCACCAAATAATTAACAAAGGAACAGTTTTTGACAATTTTATTATCCACAGCGGCAATCATAATCTTCCTATTGTTGTCGAAGCGCCAGGAAGTAGTAACACTGACCAGTGAGTTGTGGAATGCATGCTTGCAGACTAGATCTATATAGTTCTTGAAATATTTCCCCCTGATGTTCCTACAAGAAAACCTGCTGGTCCTCACTACATTAATGATCTATAATTTCTATTAAAAAAATTAGCAAAGTCATATATCAGTCCTTTAAAATTTTGATTGTCAGATCTTTGGAACACCACTTTATAGATGGATTATGTGCTTGATCACATTATGAATGATTAAATCAGCTTGCAAATGAAAGAATTCTATTGGTTATTTCAAAGTCAGATTAAAATAATCAATTATGGTTAGTCTTGTATGATTTTAAATTTTAGTTTCTTGTGTATAATTCGGAGTTTAGTATGACGTCCATTATCACTGTACTATTATGCATATTTTTAGGGGCCAGCTGAAGGACACCTACGGGGGCGGGAATTCTCGCTAAATTGAAGACCCATTGGTTGCCTTCGACTGTTGTCTGCTCTATGGTCGGGTGGTTGTCGCTTTGACATATTCACCATTTCCTTTCTCAATTTTAATTATGGATTCATCATATCATTAAATTATCAAATAAAGACAACATGCAGTTGTATATACTGCCGTTCAAACAATTACCATATTCAGCACTCATCACTTTGCTACATTCCATTTGTTTTAATTTCTCTCTATAGCTAAGATGTGCAAAATTGATCTGAAATAAATATTTAATCTTTAAATGACAAAATTAATAATGTAACTTTTATAATGATAAATACAAATAGTTTTATTGTCACGAACTCATTAACAATAAATGGTTAAGACCTATGGCAATACATATATCTATAATAATTGACATGGTAGAATGAAAGGTTCCATGATAACATATCATGCTTTTAATTATGAAAAGTTACAAAATGATGTATCATATAAGTTCACTATTTCTTATATATATATTAAGACACTCTTGATATGAAAGAGGAAGACAGTCTAAGTATTAATGAGGGGGAGATAGGACCTTTATCGAGACTCCGGGATCGGGTGCTTTTGAGCTCGGGAATTTCGGGATTGACACTTTCGGGATCCGGGAATGCTCGGGATATCATGTTTTTAAGTCCGGGATTTCGGGATCAAGACCCCTCCTATCCCTCCTATCCCCCCTCATTAATGCTGAGCTATTATTAACCAATAGAGATATTTTTTCATCAACGGTAATGTTTATACGCTGTTTTTGAAATATAACATTTATTTTATATTCTAATAGAATCATATTCAAAACAGTGTGGTCCTGGCCATTGATTGACGAACTAAATTATCCCATTGACTGGGACAGATTAGGTGAACGTTTGTCGGTAATGACCATTGCTCACTTCTTACTTATTATAGAATTTAAACTGTGGGGTCACCAAATGTTCTTAACGCCTTTAATAATAAAATAATTCGAAAAATTATTCAGGAATAACCTTTATGTTTTGATTTATATTATTGATATAAATCAACACATCGTATTATTCCGGATTAGTTTTTCGAATTGCTTTATTTAGGTGTTGAGAACCTTTGGTGACCCGAAGATTCAGTGACTTTAACAAGTACATAGTGAGCAGTGATTGTTACCGACAAACGTTCACCTGATCTGTCCCAGTCAATGGGATAATTTAGGTCGTCAATCAATGACCAGGACCACACTGTTTTGAATATGATTCTATTTCTCGCTTTGAGTTAAATCTATTTCATTTTAATAAGAAATGTTGTTCGTCCTCAATTTCCCCAATTTTACAGACAGGACAGTATCTTTCCTCTCTAGGAATATTAAGATGTCTTCCCCTTTCAATCATTAAAGGATGTGCACTTATGCGTATTTTGCATATTGCTGCTCTATCATTTAAATTGTTCAGTGAATCAGCATATGATGGTCTTTGACCCATTTTGTAGACTTGACGAAAGAAACTGAGCTTAGAAGACTCCTGTATGTTTGCAAGCACTGATAATAAATTATCTGTTTATTGTCCCAAGTGTTGCTTTGTTAGACAACTTTTTGCAATTTAAGAATTGAATGCTTCTTTTTGTAACTTCATTGGGGTGTAAAAGCGTTGTCCGAAGTACATTTTGTATGAAGCGCAGAAGCGCTTCTTACTAAAAATGTGCGCACGGTCAACATGGTCAACGCTTTTACAACCATATGAAGTTACAAAAGAAGCATTCAATACTAATATAATTACATTTTTTAGCTATGATCATGAAAACACGAATTTTATAATTGTTTTTTTAATTCTCCTGTGAACTTTATTGTGGGACCACGTGTTATCATGAATGAAAAGTTTTATTGAATGATGCAATGGCTTTAGGAAAAACACGTGATGTGCAGTTAGCCAATCAGAATAAAGTATTATGATGAAACATCCATCTAATGTAATTATCATGATATAAATATCCTAATTTATTAATTATTGTAAAATGCGCTAAGTTTTTAGTATCATAAAGGAGACTGTAAATAACAAACAGACGTATCTACAAAAACGTAATGCATGTACTTGAGTATAACAGAGAGCAGAATAAAAAAGGAAAAAACCAATTTTCCTCTTTTTTCACTCTAATTTCTGACAAGTGCAATTAGAATCCAAAATAGGACCAGAACGTAATACATTTATTCTATAACCCTTGTTTATGAGAAAAAATCATGAAAAACAAAGACAATTCTGTTATATTATATTTATTTGATACATTTCAAAATAAATTTATACTGAATTCTACACTTCACTGTCCATTTTCATTCAACTCTCCGTAAATGATGCAACTTAGAATAAATTTATTCTAAATGCATGGTGCTTTCTGTATATAATCTTTTATAAAATAAAATTATTATATAGAGCCTTAATATCTATTATCAGTTCTAGAAAATCATAGAATAAATTTATTCTGCATTTAATGTCATTTATGATTATAACAATATTTAAAATAAATTTATTTTGAAAGTAAAGTAATCTGTAAGGTGAAGTTGAGACACAGAATAAATTTATTCTATGTTCAATGTGATTTTTGTCTTGTATAATAATATATAAAATAAACTTATTCTGAAAGTACAGTTATCATATTAAGGTGGCGACACAGAATAAATTTATTCTAGTTTCAATGGGATTTCTGATTATAGTAAAATATAAAATAAATTTATTTTGAAGTAAAGTAATCTGTATGGTGAGGCTGTGACACAGAATAAATTTATTCTAGTTTCAATGCGATTTCGGATTATAATAAAATATAAAATAAATTTATTTTGAGGTAAAGTTATCTGTATGGTACGTGAGGCTGCGACACAGAATAAATTTATTCTACATTCAATATGAATTTTGTTCTATATAAAAATAATCTCAAAAGTATAACATGATACAAAATTAAAATAATTTAAAAGAAAGTTCAAACGGTCTTAATTATTACAGACAAACTGATAAAATAAATTGCTTCGCAAAACGAAGCTGGATACGACCGCAGAGGTCAAATCCTAAACAGTTGGGCCAAAATGGACATTCGTGCATGATACAGGTCTGAATTTGGATTGTAATTAATTATTTGATGCAATATAGGTTTCTGACACAGATAAACGGTAGCCAAAGAACTTTAAAATATCATAATGGTCATAATCTCAATTCAATGACCTATTGATTTGCAACCATCACTACCCATTTAAAAACAGTATAAAAGTCTTAAAATAGAAATTGACATACATATTCATGGCTAACATCAATATTCCTTAATCAGCATGTTTAAAATAGTAACTTCAAAAAATAAATTGACAGCTAATCACCTCAAGACAATACAACATTTCTTTATACATTCTTTAAAAGCAGTGTACTTGACATTATACATGTACAACACCTTATCGCTAATCCCGGCTGACCCGGCCGCTTGAACTTTTGACGTCAACAACAATTACTTTTCCATTGTGGCGTCAAATATTTTGTTTTATGACGTCAACATTTTACGGGAACCTGTGTGATATCAAGTAACGGCGGACAAATAGCGATAAGGTGTAGTGTAATTGTCCATTAACCAGGAAACTTTTTGTTATCATGTGATGGCATACCAACAGTTCAAAAATACATCTAAGTCGCTTTTGTTTGCTTATATAATCCTGAACATTTTGTTCAATGTTTTGTCACTGGTCATCTGTTAAAATAATTTGGGGTTGGGGTTTTTTTCACACGAGAGACAACTTGAAGCTTCGTTATAATGCAGCTGGTGCTAATCGTTTGGTAATCTGATCTTTTAGTGGCATACAGATCTGTAGTAGGAATTATTCATCTTCAAACTCTTCTTAACTTTTCGAACAATCATCTCGGTAAATATTATATTCCCAAATATACGTTTCCATTATTCCGTTCAACCAAAGATATCTGAAAGATCAAATAAAAAAATGCAGTTCATACAAAAAAAAATGGAAAATGTGTCTATGGGCTACAAATGATCCTGCTCGTAAATATGTACGTGTCAACTTCCACATTCAGATACATGTACAGGATTCAAGTAGTTAAGACTGTTTTGTGATTTTAACATTCGGTCGAGGCAAACTAAAGTTAGTGGACGGAAACGAAAAATTCAGCATGTTTTATGTTTATAAATGGCCTTAACTCAAGAACGGTAGAAGAGAGGCCACTCAATTTAAACTTTGATCTGTGTTTTATGGTAATATGCATTGTGTATACGATTTGTTACATTTGCTTGAGGCAAACTAAAGTTAGAGAACAGAAGCGAAACATCCAGCAGTTTTTATGTTTATAAATGGGCATAACTCAAGATGGTAAAAGTGTTGCAACATCTCACACTAACCTTATCAAAAACGAACTGTAACTTGTAAAGTAAGCAAATGTTTCAGAGAGATGTACAAGGACTGAAGGAGCAGGCGGATCTGATCGCCGTATAAATAAGATGTGCAAATGATTGTACAACTGCACATCACATATCAGGCCCTCCCTCTAAAATTCATAATATATTGATTCCTTTTCATAGAGTAAGCGATACATTGCACGCATTCTTAAAATAATGACTTTTAATTCACTAATAACAATTCCGACCGATCTACAATTGTCAAAATATGAATTATATTTAAAATAGGACTTTCAAAATCTTTTGCAATGAGATAAGAAAGAACACTTTTTATAAAACAACAATTATGATTCTTAATTTCAGCATTCAAAGATACTTCTTTCTAGCCAGTTAAAAGTTTAATCTTTTAAATTACTTCTAAAGATTTTCCTCAAAATTCATCCTTCACTTATGTTCTCTGTGGTTGTAGTTACTTCTGCCATTTTGTCTGCCTCCTAAATTTTTGTGTTTCTTATAAAATTCCTTTTGATGGAAGTGTCTGGTGACCTATAAAGAACAGCGTATCATATTTTGACTGAAATGGTCATGTTATTCATGAAGATGGAGACTTTTTGTCAATTACTCTGTGTGCCAAACAAATCTAGATTGCATAAGAGTGTGAGTACAGTTCTTTGGGTACTTATGAAAATGTTCATAACTAGTTTTCTTACATAAAATCTCTTGCTCGTTTATTTCGTTTTTCGCACTGGTGTGTTATTTTTTCATTGACTTATGAGTATAAATTTATATCCTTTGGATTCAGTGGCGGATCCAGTTAGGGTTCCATGTTTTGAACACCGTTTTTTTTACGATCAATGGTTTTAAATTGGAACAAATGTTTAGAACCCTCTTTTAAAAATGACTGGTCCCGCCCCTGGGTATCTTTCACTTTTTGCTTAAATAATAGGTACATGTTCTATCTTTCTATGCAACAATTTCATAGCTACTGTGTCCTAACAGCTGTTCAAAGACTAATCGTAAAGAAAGTGAACTTTTTAATTTTTTAAATGTTTAAAGATTACTTCAACTTCCACCCGTAGGAAATAATAATGAGATGAGATTACCAATTAGAAACATTATTAATATCATAATAATTAAACTTAAGTTAATAAATAATATTTATCTAATAATGTTACGTTCAAACTTATGTTCGCATGTTTTCAAAGAACCATCTCCAATATTTAAAAAAATCACATCATGAAAAAATTAACTTGTTATGTGTTCCTCTTCTACTAGCTTCAAAATGTATCCCAAATCAAGAATGTGGAACATGCTCTATCTGACATAATCATTTGGTAATTGATGCAATTAGTGTCGCGAGCTCTTTTATACCCGTCTTGAACATAAAAAAACTAAATATAAAATAAACAACTCTGCTAATGCTCAGGTTGGTTGTCATATTATGCAACATATTTAATAACACAGAAACCAATTGGGAAAACATAGAACTTCTTTTGTCATACAAAACACTGTCAAACATCCAAGCATACTATCCACACTGATCTGTGTCCACCCTTGTAGTATATAAATTTATCTTAAGTGATATAACAAATTGTCAGAGTAGTATAGTTAAATTTAGTTATAGCATTAACCTTTGCTTCATGATACACCTCTTTCCTTAATGTTATGATCATCGTTATCATTTTTGAGGTTATTTTTTTTGGAAATATTCTTCTAAAGGGGTGCAATGTAGGTATTTCGAACTATTGTGAGGTACAGTCAGCAAGAAATTAAAGTTTCAAGTAGAAACCACCTAAATCCAACCTGACAACAATCTACAATCACTAGTATCATGGACGGACAGATGTAAAACAATATGTTCCTGTTCCGCGAAAAACCTCTCAGATAAGATGGCAAGGTCTCCTACAAACTTGAAAAATCTTCAACAATCTCCTAATACCAATAACTTACGCACTACATGTAAGAGATTCATTCTGCATATCTATGATTGAGTTTATAAAGCTACATCCCAAAACAGAAGCTGAAGATCATGCGAACATTTTATTTTGATTCTGTGTTTCTATGCAAACCAATCTACACTCAAGACAACAGCACTTCTAAAATAATCTATATATCAATATCAGGTCATAAATATCTGTCAACCAATCCTTGAAAGACATTGGTGCTGGTAGTTGTGATAAACAGAAAAACAGAAACATAACAAAAATAAGAAGCCCTTGTTTGCAGATCGTCAATGTGTCTTAGCCATTAAACATGGTTTCAATTATGTGATATGAAACCGGTTCACTTAAGAATTACTTTAACACTCCATAACACCATCCTCGACAAACTTGGTTAGGACGATGAAAGTGTATTGAGTTGACAGATAGACGGGCGAATCGACGGAAGCAAAGTGAGACAAGACAGATCACATCAGCTCACATGACCATACTAGATACTAGAATTAGATTTTGCAAACGAAAATTTCCACCTTTCGCCGTGATTTTCAATTGTCCTTTCATAATATGTTTTTACTTTTTGGATTTTCGAAGGTCGTGTCAGACTTTATATATACTGTGTTCGCCACAAACCACTAAAATCAGAATGAGATGCATTTACGAAGTTATTTTTTGTGGATCCCGGCCATACGGGGCGCCGAATGGGACTCTTGTGGTTTTGTACTCAAAATTCAATTTTGTACGGACAAAAGTGACTTTTGTTCAACAAAAATGAGTTCAGTTTAACAAAATTTGTATCATACTACAAATTTGAAATTTTGTCATACAAAATTATCTATCAGCGGACAAAAGTCACTTTTGTCATGAGACTTGACTTTTGTTACCTAATTTGAAAATTGAGCGACAAAAGTCAATTTTGTATTTAAATTAGTTTAGTTTGGTTTCTGTGAACTAATTTGCATACAAAATCGACTTTTGTTACACAAAATTGACTTTTGTCTCAACAAAATTGACAAAATTGACTTTTGTCTCAACAAAATTGACAAAATTGAATTTTATCTCAACAAAATTGACAAAATTGAATTTTGTCTCAACAAAATTGACAAAATTGAATTTTGTTTCAACAAAATTAACAAAATTGAATTTTGTCTCAACAAAATTAACAAAATTGAATTTTGTCTCAACAAAATTGATTTTTGTCTCAACAAAATTGATTTTTGTCTCACGAAAGTCAATTTTGTCTCACGAAAGTCAATTTTGTCTCATAAAAGTCAATTTTGTTGTTACAAAATTGAATTTTGTCATCACAAAAATGAATTTTGTCGTCACAAAATTGACTTTTGTCTCAACAAAATTGACAAAATTGACTATTGTCTCAACAAAATTGACAAAATTGACTTTTGTCTCAACAAAATTAACAAAATTGACTTTTGTCTCAACAAAATTTACAAAATTGACTTTTGTCTCAACAAAATTAACAAAATTGACTTTTGTCTCAACAAAAATGACAAAATTGAATTTTGTCTCAACAAAAATGACAAAATTGAATTTTGTCTCACAAAAGTCTATTTTGTCTCACAAAAGTCAATTTTGTCTCACAAAAGTCAATTTTGTCTCACAAAAGTTAATTTTGTTTCACAAAAGTTAATTTTGTTTCACAAAAGTCAATTTTGTCTCACAAAATTGAATCTTACCGTACACAATTGACTTTTGTGATTTTATTTCCATATCAGGTAACAAAAGTTAATTTTGTATGCAAATATGTTTATATTTGCATACCTTTAAGACAAAATTGACTTTTGTCATGACAAATATGAATTTTGTCTACAAAAATGAATTTTGTCATGACAAAAATGAATTTTGTCTATACACAAATGAATTTTGTCATGACAAAAATGAATTTTGTCTATACACAAATGAATTTTGTCATCACAAAATTGAAGTTCTCACAAAACAAGTCTGTAGCACATAGTTTTGTAAGACAAAAATGATTTTGTTATGACAGAATTGAATTTTGTACAAAACCATAAGAGTCCCATTCGGCGCCCCGTAGGCCATGCATATAATACGGTATACATAATTCGGCAATTCGATTATCAAAGAAATTGATTATAAAAACGGCAAATACAATGTAACATTTTTTTGTACTTTTCAAATGTTACTGCTAAAACATTTGTTTTTATTTTTTAGTCAGACACCTTCTTTTGAAGTATATAATATTTATGGAACTTGAAAAAATCGTAGGTCAGTTGATTAGTAAACACGTTGATTCTGTTACTAATTTACTTAATATAGAAAGTCCCTGGTTAAACTGACTGTTTTATATACTTTGAATGTTAAGAAGGAATGGTCTCTTCTGATACTGAAACAAATTGAAGTCACTTCAACACAACCCATACTTTGCAAATTTAGGGGGGGGGCGCACGCCCACCACGCCCCCGCCTAAATCCGCCCCTGTTGACCCCCACCCCTAACCCCACCTCTGGTATACTAAGCAAAACTAACCTCCAATTTCTTGAACTGTGATGAATGTTTCATAAACGAAACTGGAAAACTATCCCGTCTATGTTCAACTTGTCTTTCCTCATTTTGATGTCCACTTGTCTTTCACCTTCGTTGCAAGTACATAGAGAGAAATACCAAGTGATCATATTATACAAAATTACAGATCAGTGTCCTATAAACTGGTCCGCCGTTCCATCTATAGATAGCTTCGCACCGTCAGTGTAGCGATAAGTGAACACAACAGAGGTCCAGTTTAAGTGTCCTACGTCTTGTCTTGGTGTTGATGAGGCTACAGAAAAATTGACAAAAATTTTAGATAATATTTCAAGCCTTTCTTGTAAAGCAACTCCAAAAACTAAAAGGAGGAAGAAGAAAAGGAAATTTAAACAAGTTTGGTCAGACAATGTTATATATGAAACCAAGCGTCAAATAAATAAAATAGGAAAAAAATAAGAAATAATCCAAATAATAATAGTTTAAAGCAAAAGTTTTTTGAGTTAAAAAAAAACTTGAAGAAAATGGTTAAACACAAAAAATATGAATATAAATAAAAACTTTATAATTGTTTAAGTGAATATATCAATCAAAATCCAAAGGAATATTGGAAAATTTTAAAATCACTTAAGAATAAAACAGAAAAAGATGAAATACCAGAGGTATTAAAAGATGAAGAAGTTTTAATAAAACATTTTCAAGATCAAGGTAAACCTTCATCTATAAATAATGCTTTTATGATAGACATTGAATCACAGTTAAAGCTATTAGAAAATAATATAGACTTAAAAGCTGATACAGATGCTCCAATATCTTGTTCAGAAGTAAATAAGGTAATCAGAGGACTAAAACTTCAAAAGTCTGCTGGACCAGATAGATTTATAAATGAAATAATTAAAACCTCAAATCAAGTAATAATTAAGTCAATTGTTAAAATATTTAATTTAATTCTAAAAACGGGTATATACCCAAAATCATGGAAGGACTTATATATAATTGCACTTCATAAGAAGGGAGACAAATCTGATCCCAATAATTACAAAGGTATATCTTTAATCAGTAATCTTCCTAAAATAGATTTCGTTGACCACTGTTACAGTTGCCAATCTCTGTGTATATATGTCTCTGATGGAACTGATGACAGGGGACCTTTAATATTTACCTGAATTTGTGTATATATATTGATTTACATAGTTATTGTCTTTATTTGTTTTTGTTGTTGTTATATGTCACAAACTGTAAAGTTTATATGGCAATAAAACTTTGAATTGAATTAATTATCTTGTGTTTCCATGTGAAAACTTCTCGGCGTGTGGTAACACTAGGGGGCCTACAATCAACGTACGCGTTCATTACGTAAATTGATAGGGCTTTTAAGCCGCGTTTGTTGTAATAAGTAATTATAATTATTTTATAACTTCTGATAGATATGCGGCACTTGTTTGCTAACATGAATTAAACAAATCGAAGGTTGTAAATTATTTAAATCTGTGTCATTTCACAGAGGTTATTAATGTATGGTCATTTTATATCATTCAAATAAAATAATGTGTTAAACAAAAATAGACAACTAAAAAATTATAATGGTTTGGATGGATGGTCCATCGATTTTGTATTCTTTTAATTTTTAAAACATTTTTATCTATTCTTTATAATTTTGCTCATTATTCTCTATTTGATCATCCTTTTATTTTCTATTTTTTGTATATGCTATATGTTTTCTCCTTTATTTTGCGTTTCCCAGTCGCGTGATCGATATTCTGTCAACTCCAACAAGACCTTCAAGTATTATTACCAATAAATAGGCATTTGAGAATGTGTACCATATGTTTTAAAAGATTGGAAAGTAGGTATATATATGTATGGGTGCTGCTGATTTCATGAACACTTAAGGGTGACTTGGGAATAGAATTGTCTTCATCCGCCAAAATAGAAAAAAATGTAAAACCCGTATAAAAAGCTTACCGAACTTCATCCTGGTCTACCCTTTATTACAGGTATTCCCGCATAGGCGTATCCAAGGGGGGCCCGGGCCCTCCTTTTGTGCAAAAAATTTGTTGATTATATAGGGAATCATTGAAGCATGACTGGAGCGGCCCCCCCCCCCTTCATGTCAGTCAGCGGGTCCCCCCTTGGGAAAAGTTCTGGATCCGCCACTGATTCCCCATGGTATGTATTGTTTTAAAATAGAATCGTTCCGTGCATGCATGCATGAACTATTTGACACTGCACGTCCAGCAACCAACAATCTGTCAATCAATCGATTTTATAGAAAAGATGTATCATATCTTACATCAATACAATGTATAACGTCACCTGTTCATCTTTTTCTACAAAATGATGTATGTGCAGATTACACTGCTGACATTACTAGACCAGGCCACGAACTAGTATATGACACTTCGTCTATACCTGAGGCTGTGGATGGGGGTTTACAGAATAGAGAACAATGAACAAAAAATAGAAAGAATAGTAAGAGAAAAATGGTTTAAATTTGACCCCATCCTGACCCTCGTACTTGTGAGAACGTATATATATTACCCTCCATATATTCAAAGTAAAGCATTATTTTGATTATGAAACATAGTGATTAGAAACGGTTGCTTTTTTCCAATCGATCTTCAAACCCTATACCTTGAGTCTATAAATAGGTGATAACACCGAAATATAGATTTTAACGTAGGTGATCAAACTGTGATGGTAGAGAAAGCCGGAATGCCAAGAGAGATTCTAATATTTTTGTCGTGAAAACTGATTTATAATCATATTCAATCAATATACTAAACCCCTAACGAAAAGAACTCCACGTGTGCGTCGTATTTGTCATGTACTACAAACCCGGTAATAATTCGGCGGGTCACATCGGCGTGAAAAGGGAACGGAATTGTAAATACAGCATAAAGAATCATTACTTATGATTCCAAACCACTAACGGGAAGGATTGTGCCTGATATTCATATGATGAAGACATAATCTTTCAATCAGTTTAATTGAAGTCTGGAGCTTGCATGTCAGTTAACTGATATGAGTCTGTTGTTATTTATGTATTATTGCCGTTTTGTTTATTTTCTTTGTTTACATCTTCTGACATCAGACTCGGACTTCTGTTGAACTGAATTTTAAAGTGCCTATTGTTATGCGTATACTTTTCTACATTGGCTAGAGGTATAGGGGAGGGTTGAGATCTCATAAACATGTTTAACCCCGCCTCATTTTTTCGCCTGTTCCAAGTCAGGAGCCTCTGGCCTTTGTTAGTCTTGTATTATTTTTAATTTTAGATTCTTGTGCACAGTTTGGAGTTAAGTATGGCGTTCATTACACCTGGTTTTATAGCTAGCTAAACCTCTCACTTGTATGACAGTCGCATTAAATTCCATTGCATTGTCATTCATCTCCAGATCACAAGTATCGGAACAGAATATAAACAAACAGAAACATAAATTGTACGGCTTCTAATTAGAAATGATTACAGTTAAAACACAGCTGCATCATACATTAAAGTTAACGGTCAATCAGACAGTTTGCTAAAGTTCATGAAAACAATAAATCTACAAATACGTAACACGCTTGACCATAGCAAATTAATCTGGGAAATTAAATACCGATCTTAGATAAGAAATAAATGTGCAAGTTTCACCCTATGACAGTTTCCAGATACAAAAAATACGATTTTTAAGTTTGCTGAACGTGTTGTGGCTAAAATTACGTGCATATTCAGGACTTGAACAACAATAAATCCAGTAGATAGGTTCGTAATCGAATGTCTTCCTTGACTTTGCCTTGTGTAAAAAGCTCTCTTGAAATCCCCGCGGTTGTAAGCTACTTTGAAGTAAGTGCTTCGGTACTTTCACAGTTTATATATTTTTTAGTTAATTCGGCATTTATTATTTTATAATTTACATATGAAACAATAACCCGGATAAAACATTCCAAAACCATGATAGTGCTTGCATTTTATAAGAGAATAACAAAATTAGAGAATTATATTTATTTAGATTGATAACCATGATGGAGCAAAGTTTTAACCACTTTTTTATGTCCCTTTTTACCATAAGAAACTCGCGTCATTATTTATATAAAGTATGACGAGGATGACGATAATAACGATGTCTGGCCTTGAAGGCATACAACTTTGCTCAGTGCTTGGAGCACAAAAATCATGCTCGAAACATGAAATTTAGCAATTTGATTGGTTGAATTTCGAGTCATAGTACAACAATCATGCTCGAAAGTTTTTGACCGTGAGGCCTGATGTCCAGTGGTAACTATTACATGCATACACCCATAATGACAAAATGCTTTATGTTATTAATACGTTTTGTACTAGACAAACTGAGTCAGATGTTTTGACGCATTTTTCAAAAAATACAAATAACTTTGTAAGAAGACATGCCAAGACACATTATTCTCACTTCTATCGTACCAGTATTCAAATGCTTTCATTACTTATAAACGAAAGTTTTCTTAACCTTCATTATTTCTTTGATAAGAGCAATGTTACATGTAATATCATGGAAAGCCATTGTTTTTTTTACGGAAAGCAGGAACCGATAAGCTAAGTCAACAGTGTAGTAGTCCAGACGTCAACACAAACAAAAACAGCATGCAATTATATATATGGAGGATAAGTTTACCATTATTTACACATCAGACTGTACTAGTTATACCATAACTTTGGATACACCAAACTAGGTACTTCATTTCTGAGTAACAGGCAATGTACGCCCTCAATTTTATAGAATTCATTCATAACTATTTGTTTCATTTGTATTCGGCTGTCAAATGTGTTCAAGGTTCAGCAGTCCTTATCCTTTCATTTGATACATGTACATGTATCTATATAACTTATCAAAAATTATTCTGCATATAATACAGTTTGATTTAAATACGTAAGAACTACTAAATGTTTTAAATACGTACTTCTTTCCTTTTTGAACGCGCCCAAAATGGTCGAAGTCTATTCAATTTTTTTGGCAAGCTATTTCGCTCTGGCTGTTGCTAGTGGTCGTCTTACACTTGCAGTGTTGTCACTGTGCTTAAACGCTGTGGGTAACTTAAGTTACCCACAGCCCAAGATGGCGGACTCTAAACTTGTTGAGATGATAGTTGATACGAAATCTACCTTTTGCAATGTTTTTCATGATCTATGTAAATATTGATAGGACTTTTGAATAAAGAAATCACTTATCATCAATTCAAATTTGTTAATTTTGACTTCATTTTAGCGCAAGGCCAACTTTTGAAAAATGCATAAGATGTCCGTAACTTATAAGTAAAAATTAATCATACTGTCCGTAACTTTATTTTCGGATGTGGGTAACTTGTTTTCAAAACTGTAAAAATTAACAATTTCAACACTTAAAGGACATTAAACACTATCAAACCCCTTATATTATTACATAGATTTATACAATAATAATATGCTTCAATTTAAACAAGAGAAAAAGCAAACCAGAGTGTCACGGCTTTTCCGTTAATTTTTAAAAAAAATTATTCCCGGGATAAAACGGGATCTTACGGTACGGCGAAATTTTTCTAACATTCTTCTAGCTTTATAGATTGTTCACTGATGAGTCCTTGGTCGGTATAGCCGCGGAAAAATTGATATCCTTTCCTTTAAATAATTTCTGAATTGTTAGCCAAAAAAGTATGGTCTCTTCACTATATCTAGTGTGGTGTGTTGTTGCTTGTGAGAAAAAAAAGTGCCTATATCTAGGAATAGATGGAAAGCTATATTGTTGAACAGGATTCAGTTTATTATAGCAATAAAAGTAGATTTAAAATATTCTAAAAGTTTCATTGAATTCAGGGATTTAATAAGATCGGGTATCAAATCATACACATCTTCTTGAGAGGTTTGGACTGATTCATCTATGTATTTCTGCTAAGGATTGACCTCCGAACTTGTTCTCCTAAGGTCATTTTCATATGTTAATTCACTATTAATGTAATTTCTACAGTTGGAAATGGTGATATTTATAACCTGCATGTCATGATTTATCATCTAAAACTTAAGCAGTTAACAATCTATAAAGCCAGTAGAATGTAAGATGCATTAATTTTGCCGTACAATTTTCTGCATAAGAAAATGCCTGTACCAAGTCAGGAAAATGGCAGTTGTTATCCATTCGGTTGAGCTTTGGATTTTTCCATTTTATAAGGGACTTTCCTTTTTGAATTTTCTTCAGAGTTCAGTATTTTTGTAATTTTACTTTTTAATGCCTGTACCAAGGCAGGAATATGACCGTTGTTTTCCATTCGTTTGGTGTATAAACTTGAGCTTTTGGCTTTGCCATTCTATAAAGGACTTCCCGTTTGAATATTACTAGGAGTTCGATATTTTTTTTATTAATCATTTTTATAATTATATCTACAAATAAAGATTCTTTGAAAGTTACCGACATCATGCTAAAGTTACGGACATCCCTATTGGTACAAGGAAAAAAGTTACGGACAAGTTGTTTTGAAGTTACTTACATCATAAGTGTTTTGGAAAATCGTGCTGTAATCGTTTATTTTGAAGTAACAAACCACGTTTTACATTGCAAAGTTTCCCTTAAAGATTTATATAACTTTTTAATTACTGAACATTTCTTTTGTATGCATGGCATTGTAATTATATAGGAGCAAACTTCCTAACCGAAGCCAGGCGGCTCCATCTTGGGCTGTGGGTAACTTAAGTTACCCACGGCCGTTTAAGCACAGTGGTTGTGAGATACTTTTCGTTCCACGTTGAAGGTTTAATGTGACTTACAGAAATTACAGCGCTGTTCCTTACTTAATCTTTGTATGTGTTTTTTCAATGTGCTTATACTATTCATTTTGTGTCACGGATCGATATATAAAAGAAGATGTGGTATGATTGCCAATGAGACAACAATCCACAAAAGACCAAAATGACACAGACATTAACAACTATAGGTCCCCGTACGCCTTCAACAATGAGCAAAGCCCATACCGCATAGTAAGCTATAAAAGGCCCCGATAAGACAATGTAAAACAATTCAAACGAGAAAACTAACGGATATACAGGCTCCTGACTTGGGACAGGCACATACATAAATAACGATACCCCATATTTTTTTGTTTTTCTATGGAAAAAATGTTCCTTTACAAAAAAAAAATATTGGTATATTCCAAACTTCGATTTTTTTTGTTTTAACGTTTTATGATTTTTAATTTTAACAAGGTTATTATGAGATAATATAACCTCCTTGATTTTAAGAACTAAACGAAAAAGAGAATTGTAATATAAAATCTTACGATTCTTTCTTCAAACAAGATTTGTTATCATACTGCTAATTACCCTTATCATATTTTAATGACCACATACTGTGGCCATCGTGATTATATAAACCCTAATAAATTATAAACATTCGAATGTAAAATTTCGCACGATAAATAATGACAAACAAACGACGGAAATTTAATACATGATGAATCCACAGCGTGTGCATTTGACTGATACCCGAATAATCCAGTCGTTATATTACGAATACTTCGATCACTCCATTAACCATTTCCTAGAGAAAAGTAGTGAATAGGGGGCGCTGAATTATTCGAGTTAGTACATGGAGGAAAGGTCTATTTCAAATGTTATTCAAAGATTAGGAGCAACGATTCAATTTCGATTTGTGTATTGTATTTGTCGTGGTTGAAACGGCACCAGGAACATACAGTCAGGATAGACAACAGCAGTCTGTAAGTATCTATTTCATGTCTTTATATATATCAACATAGATATTATGAGCCTTTAATGCCTTCTGTTGACAAATTTTCATAACTATGCACTATTTTAATAGACCACAGATGTCCTTTTCGATTTAAAAGAACCTCTTTGAAAAGACACACCTCAGTCGAATCTTTCTTCTCAAATAAATGCCTGAATGGTCACAAAATTTATACTTGTTATGGGCAGGCATTATCGATTAATTTAAATAAAAAAAGATGTATTAACTCTGATTGCAAGGAATTTTAAATTGTTAATAATATATACTGTATCTCGAGGGAAATGTACACTTTAATTAACAACAGTGAATTTTTCATAAATATTATATATCATCGTGTAATGTGGCAATTACGTACTAATAACAATTTTCACTGCTTACTGTTTTCACTGTTGAGTTTTTATTCAGGTGTTTACTCAAATTTAAAAAGCATTTCCTGTATATTGATTTTAGGTATCTAGTTTTTTTGTCAATGCTTACTACGAATTTTTACTGTTTCCGATTACTTTGCGATTTTGGTATGTCAAAAAAAACGGCGTCATATGTTTTCGTATGAAATATAAATTGGATCAGTACACGGAGAGGAAATGACTACAAAATCCGGAAATAAATAGTTCTGGTGATTGCTTGAATCTTAAAAAAAGTTATTAAATACTTTTCAGTACTAAATATTACTAGTAAATAGTGTAAGGTTGGTGTTTCGTGCTGAAATTTTTGGATTTTGATTATTTTCAGATTGGCACCTGGTTTGTACAAAATACGTTAGTTTTTCAATAATAAAATGCTGTTTTCCAAATTTAGGATTAAATTTAAAAAGTTAAGACTGTTTTCATCTTCATGTATCAAGGATGTATAAAAAAAATTGTCAATGAAATATTGAATAATTAGATTTTGAACAACCATTTTCGATAAGAACCCTCCGAATTTTTACTCGATGGTTTGTGATTAAAACGTCCAAAAAACCACATGACAGTCATATGTCTTGAAGATCCGGTGTCTGACTTGCAAAAAACATATCTAGACATTATTTTAACCCTTCAGATTTTTTCCCCACATTTATTCTAGTGATGCATATTTTTGACATTAAATAAAGATGGCTAAATATGTTTTAAATATGTCAAGTTGTAGTGGTGTTGTTGTTCTAAATATAGAAACAGAAAAACATGCCACAATGTACGCGTATGCAGTCGAAACGGACGAAATGTGGTTGATACGAAAACATATGACATACGAAAACATATGACACGGCGATAATGGTAAAAGTATAGCATTGATGTTTTTTTTTTTTTTATCTTTCTCCGACGCCTGTATGCGAGACATAGTAGGTATTGCAACCCAGCGGCACAGGCGACGATGGTGTACACTATTTGTTTGAAGCATTATATTTCATAAATTAGACAATCTAAATTGTTCATACCTTATGTTACGAGATTTCCGTCCGTCATATGTCATTTTCCCGGCAACCTCAATTTCATGGTTTTACTGCTTGATACATTTTGTTTTGTTAAATGAAAAACTCACTTATTAGGAGTAATATGATAACTTTGTTTGGTATATGGGTTCCTAGCAACATTTACATGTTCGTTAGCTAGGACTAAGGTACATGTAGGCTTAACCTGACCTCGACCTTATTCCATAGATAATTTATCAAAGATAAAGTAACTTAAGCAAGACCGTATCTAGATACTATAACTAGTCAGTCATCTATATTTGGTGTATTGATTATTGAAATGATTGTAAGGTGAACATATCCACCCGATAATTTCCGTCTGACCTTGGCCTCAATTTCATGGTTCATTGGCCAATGTATATAGCGTTTGTGGTTTGGTCTATTTCTCAGATGCCTTAAGCAGTAGGGTCACTATATAATGTGTATCATGTATGGAATCATTGTCAGCTGGAAATGTCCGTCTGACAGGTCTCAATTGACTTCGACCTCATTTTTATGGTTCAATGGACAATGTTTAGTTGTGTGGTTGGGTCATTTTTTTGGGCATTATAAGCAATAGGTCAATATTATGTAGTGAATGAAACAACCAAGACAACTGGGGTGGCATGTCTATCTGTCGGGGTTAACATGACCTTAACCTAATTGTTTGATGTTAAGATGTTGTATTAAGATCCGATTCTCATGTACTATTAGTAATACTAGAACACACCCGCGAAATCGCGGGCATATACAGCTTGTGAACTGTTGTAGGATGATTTTTTGTAAAAGATATTATGTATGAAGAATTTCATAAAAGGTATCAAAAGCTCTCTCTCAAAATCCGTTATTTGTTTCCTTTCTGTTATATTCAATATTTTTTGTGTCTCTGATTTCAGACCACAATTATTCAAATGCATCTGTTGGTAAAATTAAATTAAAATTTTGCAGGGCTTCAAACATGAAATATTATAAATGTAACTGCTTATATATATAGACCTTATTAGTCTAATAAAATATGCTTATAGGACATGCCAATGGTAGGATATGAATCTTGTATAAATTACTAAGACCAACTAAGGCTAATTTGAGGGGTGGTCAGAGGCGTCCTGATCCCGAAATCCCTGTCTTAAAATTATGAAATCCCGAGATGCAGAATTTAAAGAAATTCATATCCCAAAATCGAAAAATATATTCCCGGATCCCGTAAGGGTTAATTCCCAAATCCCGAGGTCCCGAAAAAGTCCTGCCTCCCTCGGCTTATCCCTACACTTCTTTCTGTTTTTGCCAACTCACTACTTTCAATTTCAACAATAAATTTTATGTCCAATCTTTGGGCATTGTGTATTCTAGTCTGCGAATTTATGCGTTCGTCTGTTTGTTCGTCTGTCCGTCTGTTCCGCTGCAGGTTAAGGTTTTTGGTCGAGGCATGATGATTAATTCATCGAGGTGGAAGGAAGAGAAGCGACACACAAAATGAGGTCTTCTCGTTTAATAGTATACATGACAACTATCATACATTGTAGTTTTGCATTGCTAATGTTAAGTATATGTGAAATTTGTAGTAAATCCTCCATACTAAAGACTTTCAACATGATTTGAATGATAAGTAAGAAAAAGGCGAGACATTTGCACTCATATTCTGGTAATAAAATGTGTAAAGTGTTGACTAAAGTACATGTACCTACATTTCAATGTATTTTTGTATCAGAGTGCCGAAGGCGCATCTTTAATATTTTGAGAAGAAAAATGATATTTTGTTGAAGGGGGGAATGTGTAGGGTACATTACTCATATTTTTGCCTGAGGAAGCTGATGTTCTTTTTGGAACATGTCTTACTTGTTTTCTGGTATGTTGAATGGGGTAGGTAAAAGTATTGTCAACACCAGTCCTGTGTTTTGTTTAAGACTTAATGAAACCTGTTTTTAATTGTTATTTGTGTCTTCAGTGCACTGTCTCCTATAGGCATGAACCATTCATCTGTTTTAAGACTGTATGATTGATTGATTGATGGATCATGACTGGCTGAATGTCCAATGGCAAATATAACATGCATATTCAGGAGTTTGGGAACGATTCATGCCAATCCTGACCCAAAAAAAAGAAATATGCTTGAAGACAGAGTAAGTGTTCCCGCCCTGCATTTTAAACTTCAAATATTTCTATTTCTTGTAGAGTGAGAAAAATGTTATGAAACACCAGCAAAAAAGACTAGATTGTTATTCAGTCCTGACTTATTAAGTGTCTCTGAAGATGAAGATTAGGTATGTAATAATGAGTTTTTAACTTGATAGAGTGTTGACTTTTAAATTGTAAACGTTTAATGAGTTACTGTACGTTAATCTCTTTATTGTATAAAAATTCAACAATTAATGTACAAGTGCATAGTATAGCCATCTTTATCTTGATATATCCAAAGGCAATATATATAAGAAGATGTGGTATGGGTGCCAATGAGACAACTCTCCATCCAAGTCACAATTTATAAAAGCAAATCATTATAGGTCAAAGTATGTACTTCAACACGGAGCAAGACTGTTATTAATGACAATAAAGAGAGTGAATAATATTCTATAAACAAATTAGACATCATAATTAAGATTGAAAGAAAGACAGACAGTTTCTTCATCAAATATAATAAATTTTGGTATGATAACTAAAAATATTTGAAATTGTTTTGAATTTGTCGTTACTTCTTTCAGATCAGGCCTATCCAGAAGCAAGAAAAAGGACAATTCATAGCACGTACATCTACAGAAAGAGACATGTTTAAAAAACAGATTTGTTTTCAATTTAAGAAAAACCTGTTAAACTTTTACTATTTCTTATCTGTATATTTTACATTTATATGATGATATTTTTAAAATTGCTGCACAGTATTTCTATTCAGTCCCACATAACAAAATCAGCTGAAGAAATTGATTTTTTTCATATTTGAAGGGAGTGTCTTTTTGCATTGTTGACATGGTTGATAGCAGATATATGTATTGTGGAAAACAGTCAGATGGCAACTTCAAATAATATAAAATACATTTTTATGAATGTTATATGTCATTAAATAGACATGAAAGATAGAAAATTATATAGGAACACTTTTTTTATGACCTAAATGTATTGTCAAGGTAAATTTATTATGTGAACATATCAAATATTATCAAAAACACTGCTGGTTTGAAATAAAATTATTCTATGTAGCCTAATGTAATCATACAGATCAGTGTATTTTTTCCTAAACAAATTTTACATATTTTTATAACCAGAATAAATTTATTCTGTGTCTCAACCTTAACATAATTACTGTACTTTCAAAATAAATTTATTTTATATATATCATAATACTTTTAATCCACATTGAATGTAGAATAAATTTATTCTGTGTCGCCACCTTAATATGATAACTGTACTTTCAGAATAAGTTTATTTTATATATTATTATACAAGACAAAAATCACATTGAACATAGAATAAATTTATTCTGTGTCTCAACTTCACCTTACAGATTACTTTACTTTCAAAATAAATTTATTTTAAATATTGTTATAATCATAAATGACATTTAATGTAAAATAAATTTATTCTGTGTCTCAACCTCACCGTATAGATTACTTTACTTTCAAAATAAATTTATTTTAAATATTGTTATAATCATAAATGACATTAAATGTAGAATAAATTTATTCTATGATTTTCTCGAACTGATAATAGATATTAAGGCTCTATATAATAATTTTATTTTATAAATGATTATATACAGAAAGCACCATGCATTTAGAATAAATGTATTCTAAGATGTATAATTTACGGAGAGTTGAATGAAAATGGACAGGTAAAGTGTAGAGTTCAGTATAAATTTATTTTGAAATGTATCAAATAAATACTAATATAACAGATTTGTCTTTGTTTTTCCTGATTTTTTCTCAAATACATGGGTTATAGAATAAATTTATTACGTTCTGGTCCTATTTTGGCCTCTACGATTGCACTTGTCAGAAATTAGAGTGAAAAAAGAGGAAAATTCAGTGGTTTTTTCCTTTTTTATTCTGCTCTCTGTTGTATGCAGTGTTTTATTTCTTTAAAGGTAGTCCTATTACATAATGAAGTATTTGAAAGTATATTTTCAAATGCACTTGTAACTTCAGATATAAATTAAAAACCAATTGTTCAGAGAACAATTGTAGGTCTTTCCACTAGAAAAGATCTATTTTGATATTGAAATATTAAAAATCAGTTTAAAATGTTAGTGGCTGTATGATGTATTTATATGAATTTAAAGCAAAGGTCAAAATCTAGAACGTCATATTAACCTATGACCTTGACCTCAATTTCAAGTTCACAAACCAAGGACCTTAAATCAAAAGACCCAAGGTCTTTAATATGTTTGGTTTATTAGTAATATCACTTTACGCGTAATTCTAAATGTAAGATGGGCAAAAACTCCTATTTATTGTCTGCGCACCCTTTCAATCAAAATATACAAGTAAGGACATGTCGCAACTAACAATTTATGAAAAATTATTTGTCCATATGTCATAAGGTATTTGAAAATAAATGAAAATAAGCCAAAATCAAAATTTAGAATATGACGTTGACCTTTGACCTTGACCTCATTTTTATTATTTTCGACCAAGGACCCCAAATCTAAAGACCCTATGTCTTTATCACTTATGGTTTACCATTTAGAAATGCATATCACTTAATTTAAGGGAAAAGGGGGAATAACTCTCATATGGAATCTCCGTAAAGCTTCGGTCCAAATGAATATCCTAATCCTGAAGATGTAACGAGCAATTTGGTAAAATAAATTTGTCGTAATCTTTAATGGTTGCGAAGGAGTAGTGGCCACAAGAAAAATAGTGTTTGGGGAGATAACTCTTACAACGTAAAGTATTTTGTTACACAGTTGTAAATTTTTAAAGCGTATAAACTATATGATACCATATTCCAAATATCTAAGCGACATCTTTTGAAACATCAATAATACGCAAGAAAAAAAAATAAAAAAATAATAATAATAATAATCAGAACAAATTCAATAGGTCTTTCCACGGAAAGGTGGAAAGACCTAATTACGTAGCTTTACAAATTTCAGGTATGGTGATTGCTACTTCCTCCGTTTGTTTTTATCTAGTTTTACCGCAAAGGAACGATAAGTCTAGAAACATTCCGAAAAAATCTAACTCTTGTGTTTGCATATTTGGACACACCCTCACATTACAATCATTCGAACCGATTGAATCCAGACTCTACATATGCATATGGATAATTGAGACTAGATTTATCATCACACAAAATACTTAACCTACACGCCATCTATGGGCAGACAATTCAGAAGAAAACAATTTCATTCCAATTCATAAAATCAACCGAATGTTATATACATCTTTTTGTTCCCGTTCTCATACTTGAGTCTGCCTCATCTAAACGTTGTGAAACTTTGACACACTGCTTATTACCAAATACAGATCAAGACTAAATTTTGGTGGTGTCACTTTTACAGTTCTAGAGTAATGTCTCTTTACAAATCATAAAATGGAAAATTGCCGAAAGATTTTTTTTTCCCTTTTTTTAGTTAGTTTTTCTCAACCAAATTTTACGAAACTTATGCATAATGCTAGTTTCCACAAAAAAACAAATCAAGTTTGAATTTTGGTGGCATTTACTATTCTAGAATAATGCCCCTTTAAAAATGGGAATATTGCTGAATTTTTCGTTTCTGTTCTCTAACTGAAGTATAATTCAACTAAATATTATAAAACTTATAAAAAAATGTTTTGCTACCACAAAAACAGATCAGGTACAAAATTAAGGCATGCATCATCACTTTTACAGTTCTTGAGTTATGGCCCTTTATAATGTTATATGCAAGCAGGGGCATCATACGGTCCAACTGACACATTCCACTTTTTTCTTAAACCAACATAACCAGGGCAACACTTTTTTACAGGCTACCTCCTCGACGGATTTTATACAATTTAAAACATTTTTTTTTATAAGTTAATTATGATAAAAGACTTTTATGATCATTTGAGATCGTTCGCTAGTCTCAAAAGGGAAATGATTTACAAAAGTTAAGTGTGTACATAAATGGAATCCCTCGCAGTTGCAAAAAATAATTTTAAAATGTCATTTACTTGGAATGCGTTGCACTATATGATTTATGGCCCATATACTATTACTATAAATCTATAATGATATGAACATCTCGCTATCATGCATTGCAAACAAAATCCAACTTTTGTCAAGTTAATTAGTAGATACTTGCATCGCCAACACTTCCTATCATTAAAACATTTCGGAATCCCTGGTGTAACGAAACTTTGAATTATTTGTGAATTTTATATAGATCTAGAGGCACATGGTTTACATGGAACAAATAATGAATACATAGAAAGCATACCGGTCTATGGGGGGTCTGGATGGAGTTTACAGATAAGGGTATATTGGGCACAAAGTACAGAATAAAAGCCAACAAATATAAAGTGGAAAGAAAAATAGAACAAAACCCAAGTGAAAAATAGAGAATAACGGGGTACTTAAAACTGACAAATAACAGAGAATGATCAACAAAAGATGTAAAAAATAGAAAAATAGCATGAATATTAAAGAATAAATTAGAAGCTGACGACCCCTATCCGGACCCTCAGGATCATATATAAAGAGAAGAGCGATCGAATCATTCAATATATTCAGAGGTACATGTCATGTTTCAATATTTATCTGCATACACGTTGCACATATTTTCAATTGTGCTTGACTTATATAGCTAGCTCACTATAATTGATTTCTAGAATGAACCTTCATTTTTCTCTTATGATAACCAGCTTGTTCGTGTTGGTATGGGCGGATGGAAATAAAATAAAAGGAACAAAATTTGCTATTGAAAGCGGCGAACGGATCGTTTATAATAGTTCATACACTACAGATAAGTTTGTTGAAACGAAAGGGATGTGTGCAATGATGTGCACGTTAGATGAGAAATGCTGTGCAGCATGTTATAATGACGAAACTTCCATTTGTCGACTGGATACATCTGAGCACTGTTGTGTTGATACCGAGGTTGTTGACGGATGGGAAGGTTTGAAAAGAGGTAATATTATAATAACTTTATTACAAAAAACATGAAACCCTTACGGGTTTAAATGCAAACATAGTACATTGTAAACACAAGTGACAAGAAACATAACTATATATGATAAATGTTTTTAAAAAGTGAAGTTGATATTAATAACATATATATATATATAATAATTGACCAATGTGGACCTTATTTTCGCAATTCCATAGATTGCTTTATATAGTCTACAACACTAGACAAAATATCTTTATTGGGATCTAGAATAGTTTTAAGTTTAGAGTTTGAGTCAAGCTTGTTAAAATTAGGATAATGGGTTTTAATTGCATTTATAAGGGAATGTCTTACATTACTGTTAATTTGGCAATGAAGGAAAAAGTGTTCCTCATCATCTAAAATTTTACAAACTTTGCACAGTCTGTGTTCTCTTTGATTTTTTTTATAACGTCCTAATTCAATTTCCAAATTATGATCACTTACACGTAATTTTGTTAAAAGCTGACGACTATTAAAATTGTTTAGATTGTGCAGGTAGTCCTCAAATTTAATTTCATTTTTAAGTTTACTATAAAGATAAAGTTTTGAACTGTTATCAATATTTGAAAGTTTTTGAAGAGTGATGTTGTTATACTCTTCCTTCACTATACGTTTAAAAGTTTTTTTGAGTGAATTTTTTATAAGTTTAAAAGGTTTATCAAAATCAACATATTGTTCAAAAGCTTATATAACAAGAGGGTTTATTTCATGGCAGTTTATTCTACAAAAATATAATAAAACTTGAGTTTTAATAAAAGAGTCAAGTGGAAATCGTCCTAACTCAGACTTTGCAGCTATATTACATGAGGGTTTTTTTTAATTTCAAGAACAGTTTTACAAAATTTATGATGCACTTTCTCAAAACTGAATCTATCTGTCAATAATAAGATCACATATGTTTTAAAATAATTCGTAGCCGTAGGCCAGTTTTACTTTTTGTTGAAAGGAAGAGGGCAAAGAAAGGGTTTATTTTATTCACAGCCCCCCTCCTGATAACAAAAATGGACCGACAAGCTGATATTATCCCGGCCATGCACTTACTTACACATGCTCCAACCAAAAACCCCAAAACCATAAGGTTTTTTTCATTTGTTTTTTTCCCACCAATAGAATCTATTTGTTATTAAATCAATTTATTTTTCTGAACTTGGTTACAGAAACTTCAAGGTGGTACACTACACTACAGGGAGATAACTCTATATAAAAATAATCAACGTAACGTTTTAATTACGTTCTCAGACTTTGAAGGAATTGTTGAGCTTCTGAATGATCAATTCCGAAAAATATGTGGTTCAAGTTTTTTAGACTTTTGTATGAGTATGATATCTAAAAGGGTGATGTCTTACGCAATCCTTGTTTCAACATTCTTCGTATTAGACCTTTTCAACATCTGATTCTCTCGACACCGACTAATAACACTTACAGTTTACAGGTTAAATGGAGGGGTAGTCTCAAAGTAAAATTAAAAACCCATCATGATTATCATAACGTATACATTTTCGATTTGGCTGTTTTATACTGTATTGACTTTATAGCTACAGAAGATATGCCAAACACAAATGAAATAATTTTATACTTAATTTTTCTCTGACAAAATTAGACTAGTAAATCTCTGTCGAATGTTTTATGCGCCTGAAACAAGTCATAAATTAGTTTGTACGCCTTTTGCACGGTGGAACTTTAAGTTAATGGTGTGATATTTTGACATTATGCTCAACGTATAAAAAGATGAAATATGATTTAAAGCCTATCTTTTTCTACATACTAAATAAAAAATAAAAAATACCTGTCGTTTAAAATCTTTTGGAAAGTTGAATTATTGCCAATAAAATAAATTTCAAGCATTAAAATCAGTATAGAGATCAATACTATTAGTTACATAGTGTGTTAGTGACCTAATATGATATATACAGGGTCAGTAAATTCCATATGGGATGAGAGCAACATATTAGGTCACTAGCACACTATGTAACGAATTTATCTTACCGACTATCTTTATTTGTTGAATTAAGACTAAAATTGTCTTATTTGCTATCATAACACATCTCCTTATTTCTGTATTAAAGTGTTCATGTGTTCAATTTTAAGAACCTTCATCAATTGATCTGCACTAACAAAAAATATCCTGCATTTAAAACGATAAATATCTATAATAAACAACCTTGATATAACAATATTAAACAGAAGTAGGGAGGGAGGCGGGACTTATTTCAATACACGGTTAGTAGTGAACTTCTAGGCCAAGTTAATAATAGATAGAGATAATTGTAAGCAGCAAGAATGTTCAATAAAGAAAAATCTACAAACACATCACCAACACCAAAACACAGTTTTCGTCATGAATCCATCTGTATCCTTTGTTTAATATGCACATAGACCAAGGTGAGCGACACCGGCTCTTTAGAGCCTCTAGTTTGTTCTTTTTTGTTCTTTTATTTTCTTCTTTTTTTTTCATTTAGACATTACGGATTCGCCATGTCCTGGTTGTATGAGCTACGGATCGTCGTATTACAAAATTATCGAGGATTATAAACCATGGGATGACGCCAAGGTAAGCCCAGTAGTATGTATGGAGTGGAAATCTTTGAAATTTTCAATGCTTAGAAGTTGAACTAGTTTGATCGGCGATGGGAGCCTATGCTAGTTAGTATTAAAAACATTACCTCTTTTTGCATTGTTATACAAGAAGGATTCAATATAAGGCATCATCAATGGTTTTCAAACTTTGCGGCCATCTACCTATCTGAAGAAACAAAGATAAATTTGTAGTTCGTTTGAATTCTTTATTAGGTAATTGTAAATACAGCCAGTGATGCGTTTTATATGATGTTGGTATTTGTCTTGTAATATGACAATCTTCTTTTACAGTATTCCTGAACATAGTTTGGTAATATTTGTTGTGTGGTTCACTTAGAACGCGACAAAACTTAATGTCATTACTCTTTGTATTTACTAATCATATCATATACATTTACAACCGGTACGTGATGATAAATGGGGAAACAATTCTTCACTAGAGACCAACATGATGTAGAAGCTAACAAATCAAGGTCACCGTATGGTCCTCAACGACGAGAAAAGCCCATACAGTATAATATTGCATAGTAAACTATAAAAGGTCCAGACATGACAAACGTATAACAATTAGAATGTGAAAACTGACAGCCTGATATAGCTACAAACGACAACAACTGAACTACAGGCTCCTGAACAAGAACAGGCCCATAAAGAATACGGTAGTGTTAAACAATATCTGCGAGGACTCCCTCCCTTTATCCTTGGACAGCGGTGTAAATTATAAGCGAGTGACTTTTTACAAAAGCCTCTTAATTTTAAGAACTTTAATGCACCATCAAACACACGGTTGTATTATATATCATTGGAAAACTAATTATGTGTACTAAGTTTTGCTGTTTTGCCGCGGCGCAAATAAATATAACTGCAATATCTGTTAAATCGAGATCAAAGGCCAAGAAAAAACATTTTAAATTTTTATATAACCAAATAGCGTACCATTTCTGGTTCTTTTATGATGACAGTTTCCAAAATATCATATGAACATTATACAAAAGAATATAAAAATTTCAAACCACACTAAAATTAAACCATATTGATATAATCTGTCTTTTATCCTTATATATTTTCCCGCCAACAGACAAGCTGTGAATGCTTAGGAGGTAAACTGCTTGAAGCTGAAACGCCACAGGAAAACAATTTCATTAAAACTGAACTTCGGACGAGGGCTACAGGAGGTAAGTATGGTCAACATACCTGTGTACGATATGAAAATAAGAAGATGTGGTATTATTACTAATGAGACCACTTTCCTTCCTTAGACAAATGACGCAGATGCAAGAATACCGGGGTAAACATACGGCCTCAAATTAAAGTGATAGAACCACTAATTCGGTCCCGTTAAAAAAACATACGTTAGTTTTCCCGTTGAATGGTTTAACACTAGTAATTGTGGAGCCCTTTATAGCTTGTTGTTCGGTGTGAGCCATGGCTCCGTATTGAAGGCCGTACATTGACCTAAATTGATTTGCCTTTTTAAATTGTTATTTGGATGGAGAGTTGTCTCATTGGCACTCACACCAAATCTTCCTATATCTATACAGAAAAGAAGTACCTATTTTGAACAAAATGGTTCCTACGCATAGACGTTACTTTACATTTAAGTAAAATATTTGAGTACTTTTGGTACCAGATGAAATATTTTTCTTTTTTCTTTTGAAATGTAAAAAGATATAAAATATATGAAATTAAGTTAAGAGCGCAGATTTGTCTTGTTGCACGGACAGGAAATGTTTATGTACTAATAAACTTATGGAAACGTTGTGCTTTATTACAGATTTCTATTGAACTGATATATATATATATATACAACTCGTCTAAACATCAACACAACAATGTTAGATCTGTTCGCAAATTTTTTGCTCTTCCCTCGCCGGGATTCGAACCCATGCTACTGTGATATCGTGGCACCAAATCGCCTGCACTGCAGCCGTCCCGCTAGATCACACGACCACCTGGGCTCTACAATAATAAAGCTTTGTTACCTTTCCTCGTCAGTTTTACTCTAGCGTCGTACTTCAGTACATGATAGTGACGTTACGCACGATACTGGTGTCACCAAACGTAACGTCGAATTACGACATTTTCTACATGGAAAAATGAAACGTTGAAAAACGACGGCATTTAAAGACTGAATTTGATGTTTTTTAATTCGATTGTATGTTTGTTTTGTTTATTTCCCTTTCAGTTTACGTTAATTGTTTCTTAAGTTTGTCTTTTTTTAATGTTTGTTTGTTTACTTTTTAAGAAATATACAAAATATAAGAGCAATTCAAAGACAAAATAACTCGTTCAATTTTATTCCGAATAGTCTGTTATAAACTGCTTTGCTCTGCCAGTCCAATTATTTCTTCGTGAATGGCGAAGGACAAATCAATTACGGAGTCCGTCAAAATATCATTTGTTACATATAAGACAGATTTGACACTCACAATTACATTTTTACGTTTAATTAAACTGTACGATAATATCAGATTATTACAAGGCATTTTTTATATCGCATGTATTATCAGCCCTAGGTTCAATATCAGCCCAATAGCCGCATGGCTCTAGGGCTGATATTGACCGAGGGCTGATAATACATGCGATATGAAAAATGACATGTTATGATCTTTTCATCATATGCTTCAACAGTAGAGAAAAATAACAGATTCATATATTGATCCTTTTACGTGGTTCCCGAAAAGAAGTTGAAAGAGTAAAAAGTTCACGGACGTCGGACCTAAAATTTGATACATTCAATATGAAATCTTTCTATCATATGCCTTAACAGAGAGAGAAAAAAACCCACATTTTTATATGGACGAATCGACAAAAAAAATATAATTCAACAATATACATAATGAACATTGTTTGGAAACGTCAACTTTTTTAAAGTAACTTTCTAAATTATGTTTCAGAAAAACTTGAAAAATGCATTTATTTAATTATTTTTTTTAATTTAATTTAATTATTTTACACAATATGCTTTCCAGTATTCAAATAATTGTTTTGTGCACTACTTTGTAATGTTTTTCACTGAAAACGTAGCATTGAGGTGTATTTTCCGGAATTTGCCGAGTATCACCGGAATGCCATGTGATAACGTTACGGAAAGGCATGTGATAACAATCGAAGCATGTGATAAACTTTTCATATCAGCCCGCTAAGCACCAATTCGAAAAATATGGAAAATACTTTAATTTAATGCTATTATCATACGGTAAAAATCATATGTAATTTAGTCTAAGTATATGATAAAGGTCCTGTTTTTCTGTAATATAATCCACGAATAACGGTAGGCTATTTTTACAGATCAGCTAAATTATCTATAGTAAAGGATCCTACAAATTAATGTAAGATACAGTCACAGAAAATAATTATATTTATAAGTACGTCTGAGTTAGTGACAACTCTACAACAGATTTATCCATCGGATCACATACAATATATAGATTATAACATGGCATTTTCCCATCAAACCCCTTATCAGAGATTTCCAATAAAATGACTTTACTCGACATAACCGACCTTACTCAACGTATGTCGTCCTACTGCATTGAAGCATGACGGAGGGGAGCATACACTGCATGCATGTTTTGCTCTATGAACAAGCATTGTTGCTGGAATATGCCTTCAGTAAAATTCAACCCCAACTATTTTTTTAACTCTTTAAACATTTTGTCATTAACTTTGAATGATTTTATTGACATAAATACTATAATGGAACAAGTAAATTAGCAACTTGTAATCAAACACACCCATCATTTCTTGTCATTTCACTTGACCCATATTTTAGTTCTTCTCACATTGTGAATTTTAAAAACTACCAAGACGACATTTAGCATACTAATATTAAAATGACGAATTCCGAAGCGAGAAGGTTGCCTCTTTATTGTTTTAAAAAGATTTAACGTTTAAAGTAAATTCCAACACACCCAAATATAAAAGGTGTACTCGACTGAAAACAAAATAATATTTTTCTGTAATTTAATTGAAGATAATTTGATGTGGACATAAATTCATATCAATGATATATTTTTCAAAAGTACTTTCTCGCGTCTTTACCTATACCAAATAATGGGGCTTGGCTTTTGTTTAAGTATACATAAACATCCGAGGATACAGGGGTAGAAAGCGTACTTCCCTTTTCGATCGATAAATAAGTTTTAAAATCTCATGTTTTCCACAATATCATTTTAGCGTATAATTGTCCAAATTGTTTTTTGCATCGCTTCGCTCGTCAGTCACCCTCTTTCAGATATCTTGGATCCGGTCATAATCACAAACTGTATTGCACGGAAAAAAAAACTTAAATGATTTTCGTTTGACTTTGATAAATACTTTAAAAAACAACAATGTCTGAACATTAGGCATCTCGTATGTGATTTAAAAGTTTAAAACTACGAACTGAATTAGTCTTTTTTCCCGTGATTTAGTATATATAAAAAAGAAGATGCGGTATGACTGCCAATGAGACAACTACCCACAAAAGACCAAAATGACACAAACATTAACAACTATAGGTCACCGTACGGCCTTCAACAATGAACAAAGCCCATACCGCTCACTGAATACAGAAATGTGATACTGACGTGTAATCTAATGGACACCTGGGCACTACTACTTAAAATCTGCTATACAATTATGACCACTAATGGTCCTACAGATACTCTGTAATTTTGACATGAAAAAAGGTCTCGCTTTTCTAGAGTGTCTATGAATATTTTATTCTTAATTTGGGATATATACAAAAATCAAGGTGCAGTATGATTTTCAATGAGACAACTCTTCACAAGAGAACAAATTACACAGAAATTTTAACAACTATAGTCCAACGAAGGTGTTTCAACAATGAGCAAAGCCCATACAGCATAGTCAGCTATAAGAGGCTCCAAAATGACAAACGTAAAACAACAAAAACTAACAGGCAAATTAATCTTAAAAAAAAATCAACGAAAACACAATAACAAACGATAAGCACTGAATTAAAATTTTCTGACTTGGAACAGTCACATCCGCACTAGGACAATGGTGTAACAGTACGAAATCAATATTATAAACGGGATAATTATTCTTTATTTATTAGTTGTAGTTGTTTTAAAGAGAGTGTTCAGCAGCTGTGGATACTATCATTTCGGTACATAGAGCTTACTGTATTTGGAAATACTAGAAATGGCTAGCGGTTTTTATGCTTCGTTTCAGTCTCACGAGTCAATCCCTATCTATCTGTTTTAATTGTGATCATGATGATTTGATAAACATACTTCTTAGGGGCCAGCTGAAGGACGCCTCCGGGTGCGGGAATTTCTCGCTACATTGAAGACCTGTTGGTGACCTTCTGCTGTTGGTTTTTTATTTGGTCGAGTTGTTGTCTCTTTGACACATTCCCCATTTCCATTCTCAATTTTATTCTATGATTGGCTATTACTTGGATATTTATAAAAACTATTTATCATAGATATGCATGCGTAAAATAAGTTCTCGACATAAACCGGCTGAAACATAAAACAAGAATTAAACCTCACGGTATACTTACGACGAGAAGACTCAAGCTTTTATATATAATACATGTACTTACGACGAAGATTATGCCTCAAGCTATAGCATTTATGATGATGATGATACTGATGTATGTCTTATATCCAGCGACAAATATTACATATATATTGAGGATGATGAAAAGTAATTATAATGATAAATACATATACCTTTTTAAACATGCCCGACAGTTAAGAGTAGCATTTTCATATGCTAGCTAACAAATGAGCGTAACCACTATAAAGAAACACTTGTCTTTCTACTAGTAAACCAATACCTGCTCTTGCTCGTAAATGCATCATGCTTCGTGGAGAAGCCGAAAAATGCAGTCTTAAAGTCATTCGATCAGGGGGTCCAACAGAATAATTGAATTTGTATTCGGGGCTAGCTTGCGACCAGTCAATCCCATATACAAGTATATAATTATGAATATAAAATGGGTTTTTTTTCAGTCGTGTAACACCTTCACTGGTGATCCTGTCATTGGATCTGTCGCATAGTTGTCATTTTTTTTTATATATATATATACCTCCAAAGCGAGACAAAAGTTGAAACTGAAAATTTTCCCTAACTCAATCAATATATGCGATAGCTTTAGAATCTACTTCTAATTGAATAAATACGAGTAAAAGAAAATTCCCGTAAAGACTGAAGTGACATTAAAGTTGTCTAAAAAATGTAACAGCTATGTAAATTGAAATTCTCATCTACTTTTAATTAGAAATACTGGGGACAGGATATTTTTATCAAATTACTATAATAAGTTGATAGTTTACTATCCACAGTGGTCAATGCAGGTTATTAGTCATCAATCGATAATCAAGTACACCTTCTAAATTACAATCTAACGAATTGGTGTACACATTTATTTACACTCATTATTATCAACTACATTTTTCCTTTTATAATGTTCGTCGACTTTCTTTTGAAAGAAAATTATATGTCAACTACTAAAATTTAAAGAAGTACATGACCTGGACTTGTTTTTTTTTTAAATATTCACTTGTCTTCCCGTTGACGTACGTTTCCCTGTTGAATTTGTTTTTAGAAGATTGTAAATTGAGGAGATTAAGTGCAGATGGAGAGAACATTTGAAATGATACTTAATAAAGTATGATGCAATCTCAGTTTTCAACTTTAACTGAGGCACGTTCTGATTAACATTTTGCGCTCATTTTTTTTTTGAAATTACGACAAAATCTATATAAATTAATACCCACGGAAATTAAATATTATAACACATAAAAAATCAAAAAGAAGAATCTATCTGATAAAGACAAACAAAATCAATACAATTAAAATGACAAATAATAGGTTCATTAAATTTTGCAATTTTATCTGAAAATCAAAGTCATTGTCAAAACTATGAAAGACAACTCCAATGAATCGTTTGATAGGTAAAGATACGTATATATACGTGGTCTTATAACAGTGAAGTTTAGGCGGGAATATCAATAATCACGTGATATATAGAAATCATGATTTCTTTCGTTTTTCAGCATCTTAGATATATTTGATATTGATAAAATTTATTATGAATGGGTTTCATAGTTTAGGAATACTTTAGTTAAAACTTGAGTAACGTATTTAACAAAATTAATTGGTTAGCAATAACCGGTCCCGTTACGTTCGTACGTCGAGTTAGGTTCGTATGTCATTTTATTGGAAATCTCTATCAGCCCATGACCGATATGTTCTTATAATCATATGCTTCAGCAGAAGACATACAGACAATAACTGTTTTCAAAACTTCCAAAAAAGAATCCATTTATGGTATCATTTGTTTTGCATTTTTTTTTAAATATACATTCTGAATTCTAAATATTTCACTAAGCACGTACCATTGAGGTGCACGTGTATTTCCCGAAATTTGCCGATTGACGTCGAAATGCCATGCAATAACATTACAGGAAGGCATGCGATATTAACTGGAAACAAGTGGTAACGAATATCATATCACATTAGGCTAAGACAATACTTTTTATTTTATAGATAGGTTATATACAAATTACAGCTTTATCAAGGGGTATATTTAGTAAATGATGAACCTTTTACGTACAACGTTTGATTGCCAACCTAAATTAGGTATTTTACTAAAATTTTCGTTCATATATAATAGATATAAAACAAAACTTACCTGTTTAATGAACTTTACAAGAAAAATGGCAAATTATTTATTGTTATGATGTATATATGCTATACAGAAACGGAAGCCATATTGTGTCAGGTTTTCGAAAATTCATCTTTTGTGGATGCATATTTATTACTAAAGCACCAGATATATTACTATGCTACATCCGTTGCTAGTCAAGTAAATTATCAAACCTGCTGAATACTACCGCCGTTTGAGAGTTACATTTTGGGTAATCCTAGGGTTCGTACCAATTTCCTGGGATTTGAAGAGCAATGCAAAAAACAAATCAAATGGATAAATTCCGAGAGACATAGGGAACATACCTAACTGCAGAAATATTATAATATTCATAATTCAATTTCAATTCTTTTCTTCCAATAATATAAGAATTATCCGTGCAAACGTATGAAAGTAAGGACAGCTATACACACTTAAAAAATCAGTTGAAATGGGCTTTCGTCAGAATGTAGTTGTTTTTTGATAAATTATTCGTTGCTTTATTTCTTTTTATAAAATATTTCATAAAAAGGCATTAATTTTCAATTAGGTCGAATACAATTGTTTGTCCCAAGAAAAAAAACACATCCACACCCAAAATTTTATTGTCGGTACCATTACTAAAATAACTTAATCGGCTCTTGTTTTCAGTTCAAGGCTACTGGATTGGAGGCTACAATTTCAAAATGAATGGAAATTTTGAGTGGATCAGTAATCAAGATCAATTGATGACATACAGTGACTTCGGCTTAAAAGACTACCCGAACATACAAAGATGTCTCTCATACTGGAAGAATTATGGATACGCTTGGGGTGATGGTACTTGTACCAAACCATTACATTATGTGTGTGAATTTACCAAACAATAACCATTATGTTATATGGAGATTGGTTCTCTTGGTGACGACCCGAACATACAGAGATGTCTTTTATACTGGATGAATTACGGATATGCTTGGGGTGATAGTGTTTGTGCCCGTCCATTTCCTTATGTGTGTCAATTTATCAAAAGATGATCAATTTGTATATGAGCAATGGCTCTTTTGATGGTTCTTTTAATTTTCTCTCATTCACACTCTTTAGGCTGTCTTGTTAAGAATTGTATTATTATTCTTGAACGATCTTCTTGAGTAAATTTGGTCTATATAGTCATCGAAAAAGTTACCATCTCAAATCTGGAGTTGATCAAAACACTAATTGCTGGAGTCACTGTTGATGGCAATATCTTAGTATGAAAAATTTATGAAGACTCCTCCAAAGTTAAACGACTTATCAACCTTTTTGAAATACAAAGTTGTTTGATGTCTTCTGATGGGGATACAAAAGGAGAATCATTGTCTGCCATAACTACTTTTGTTAAAGATTTTCTGCTTGAAAAGCGTCGAAAAGCCTGTAAAAATTTTTCTTCTGACAAATTTGTAACGACTTCAAGGTGTATCACTCTAGTAGAGGCTCAAGTGAATAAACATAGTTATGTAGACTTTATTTATGACTTTTTTTTTATCTGTAAAGCGCCTGTGAAATCTATCACTGTAGCTGTAAACGGGTCAGCTTCTTGTAAACGAATTTTGGGCAATGACGGCGGATCCGGTGCTGCATATGGTTGTCCAACATCCTTTCTACAAGTTACACATTTCCTGAGTGTTTTTCGAACAAACTGACTGATTGCAGGTATCCAATAACTTTGTCTCAAATGATAGATTTTGGCATTTACTCCGGAATGACAAATTCTTTCATGGGCATCTAATACAATAAGTTTAGAAATTGTATGATCGTTAGGTAAGATATACGGATATTTGAGGACTCCGATAAGTATGGTGGTCGGATGCGAGCATTTCGAATTTTCGTGATTTCTCCTTTCAATTTCACGCGAGATCGAGAAATCGGGAAATCGAGAAAGCGAAATCAAGAGATAAAGAAATCTGGAAATCAAGAAATCTATTTCATTTCCCGTCTTCTCTTTCGAGTTTTCGCGCCTTTGCTTTTTCGATTTCTTGATTTCGCGTTTTAGCTTTTTCGATTTCCCGATATCCTGATTTCTCAATTTCTATATTTCTACATTTCGCTTTCTCGATTTCCCTATTTCCCGATTTCTCGATTTTGCGATTTCGCGTTTGCAAAGTGAAAGGGGAAAACACGAAAAGGTGAAATGGCCACATCTTGCCACCATAGATAAGGGCGCATTCTGCATTCTTCCTCCACATCTGATGATGTTCCTGTCGTCAAGAAATAATCATCATTGTTTGATTTTCGGTAAACTGTTCCGTGATTTACTGTTATACTTAAATGAGTTATTTTCCGTAGCAAAAGCCGTTTCCTGACAATTTCGAATACATAACTCAACAGATTTGGATAATTCACTTGGTTTAAAATGTTCTGGTGTCCATAATTTTGTTTTAATTCTACAGTTTTCTATAAACCGTAGTACATATATGACGGCGTGATACGTAACAGTTTCTGGTACGACAAATAACTTCCAATATCAATAATAAGGTTAATTCCAAATTGGCAAATCGAATCGTCCTTTGGTTGGCTAACACATGTACTTTCATTTTCACAAAACTGATAAATACGTGTCGATTGATGTTGATTTTGAGTATGTTAAACTGTCTGTTAACAAATGCGGAACTTTAATCCATAATGTGCTGTTTGTGTATTGCTCGGCCGTTATCCCTCGTGTTATAAGATCGGCTGGGTTATCGCTTTTAGAGCAATACTTCCATTCCCATGATTTTGTCAATTCGTTTATTTCATTCACCCGCAGATCCTTTAACGGAGCTTCTCTGACTCTGACATTACAAGTGCTGTCTTGTGTTCGTTACATATATATCCTACCGCACCATATATCTGTGTACTTGCGTCAACAAATATGTGAAGATTGTGTTGTGTTGATCCTGTAGTCTCAGTGAAATAATATCGAGGAAAGACTGTTTGTGTTGCGGTCTCAACATTCTCGCGTATACCGATCCATTGGTAACATAGGTCTCCTTCTATTATAGTGTCCCATTGTAATCCAAGTTTCTATTGTTCTTGCAACAAAATTTTAGCAGTAGTTCTAGCGGATCGTAAATTCCTGACGAGTATCTCAATATTTCTCGTTTAGTTACAAGTTTTGTTGTACTTTTTTCTTGCGTGGATAGAAAAGATAATCTGTGTGGCTATTCCATCTCATTCCCAATACTTTCGTGTCTGTGTCCGTGTCTAACACATTCTGAGATACTGCTTGTTGTCGTACCTTTATGTTGTTCGAATTCCAAGACCTCAAATTAAATCCTGCCTTACTCATCATTTATCTTGCTTGCTCAAAGAAGTTTAAAGCGTCATTCTCTCTGTCAATGCTAGTCAAAATGTTATCGACATACAAATCCCGTTCAAGCATTCTTGCGGTATTACTGTTGATTTGCTGTAAATATTTTAACAGAGTAGCGCTCAAGATAAATGGTAAGCAAGTTGCTCCAAATAGTACCACTTTAAATCTATACGTCATTAACGGACTGGTTACGTCTGAAGGGTTACTTTACCATAGAACTCGGGTTACATCTCGGTCGTCTTTGTTGAGCCCTGCATAAAAAAGCCTTCTCAATATCGGTAGTGATAGCATAACAATGAAGTCTAAATCTTATCAAGATCTTGGATAAGTCGTTTAACTCTAGAGGAGTCTTTATTAAGCAATCATTCAGACTAGGTTGATTTCGATACATCTTACAACTGCAGTCATACACTATGCGTATTGGTGTTATACTGGAATCTTTTTTGACAACGGCATGGTGTGGTATACAATGTACCTTGTTAATTGTCGGTTCTAATTCATCAACCCTTTCAATGAATCCAAACGTTCCTGTTCTTTTATAATATCTCCGTATTTTTTTAACATGGTCGCATCCTTGGCTATTCTTCTAATAACATTCTCCGTTCTGCTTTTTGCGACATCATTATTTGACGGTAATTCTTCGTAATCTTGTTTCCATGGTAATTTTGCCAAATACCTATATTCTAGAAATTCAATTGATGATTCTTGATAGTCTTTCAAATAGTTTGTCCTTTTCTCTTGATTTTTGGACGAATCTGCCTATCGATTGAAGTTTCCAGAACGCTTCCAAATTAAATTCTTTTGATTTGTGCAAAACTAGTAATTTAAAGAGGCCAGCTGTCGTAGACGAACGTGCTATACCTGACTGTAAGGGTCCTGATAGCAAATACTAGTATCCAAGCTTTGATCTTACCGCGGTCGGTCCATCTTCTCGTATAACCTCGTCATCAATTAAAGTTGTTGTTATGCTCCCAGCGTATTGAGTTTTATCGTAGTACTTATGTAAGTATGTACATTCTTCCATTACTTATAAGTACCTCCGTATATCCCAAAATTCGTTTCTGTTCTCTTACTTGAGTTTGCCTGAACCAAATTGTATGAAACTTATACGCAATGCTTATAACCACAATTCACAAGTCAAGTTTGAATTTTAGTTGCGTCACTTTTACCATTCTAGAATTTTATGCTTCTTTACAAATAGAAAAGTTGCTGGAAATTTTAGTTTCTGTTTGTCTTAACCAAATTTTAAATAAACTTATAAACCATACAACCAAGATTAAGTTTGAATTTTGGTGGAGTCATTTTTACTGCTCTAGGGTTGTGCCTTGTTATATTACAAATGGAATCAGATGCTCCGCAGCGTACAGCTTTATACGACCGCAGAGGTACAAGAGGACAAGTATGGACACAATATTCAAGCTTGATAGAGCTCTGAAGATGGATTGAGATCAAATTTTTGACATAATATTTAGTTTTCTGACACAAAACAAATTTCAAGATCTTACAAATCTACTGCGCAATACTGTGTAATTAGAATGAATACACTATGCTGATTACCAGCATTATGCATAATTCAGATCAAGTAAAAAAATTTGCAGTGTCACATTTAGAGTTCTTGAGTTGCGACCCTTTATAACAATAATGCTAGCGAGGGCATTATTTGTGTCCCATGGACATGTTCCCTATTTTTGATAAAAGCCTTTAATGTAAGTCACTTTCTTTACAGTTGTATTGATTTAAGTTGCTGTAAATGTCTTATTTATAAAAAAGGATGCAGTATTTTTTTGGCAAAAAACCAATGCTATCCAAAAGAGTTCAAAGAAGAAAAATGTATTAATAACTATACGTGTAGAAAGCTGTAAAAGGCCCCGATATGGAACATGTGAAACAATTCAAACAAAAAAAACTAATTTTAATTTGCGTGTTAATTTACTAAAAACAAATATGAAGGACCTAAACCAATAGAAAAATACTAATTCACAGGCCCTTGAAGTTGACATGGCATTCGTACTTAAAAAAATTATCAGAGCTTTCTGCTATATTTCATTATTTTATATCTACAGTTTAAGGTTGCAATAAAAAATATCAAAACTTTATATGATAAACATAAAAAAAAAGTGATTTTTGATAATTACTGACGAGACAATGGTTTCGTTTAAAACATTAAAGCTCGGATGTAATACATATTTGAAATAATACACGTCTATAACCTTTTTGGAATAATACACAGCTAAAGTTGCAAACTTATAGTTGCAAACCTTATAATAAATTGTTCAAATAAGGCCTTCGAAAATATTGGAATAAATTACTTTTGGAGTGTCAAGAACTCGTTGGAAGTACTTGATAAATTGCATGCTTATATTGGTGATTTTGAATCTGTTCTAAGTTTTGATTTTTCTACCTTGTATACCACATTGCCTCACATTCTCATTAAGAAAAAATTCACACACCTAATTAAATGGGCATTCAAAAAATCAGAATGTGAATATATATGTTCAAACTCTTTTAGGTCATTTTTTAGTAGCAATAAACAAAAAAACTATGTTAATTGGACATGCTTTGATACTATATATGCCCTTGAATTTTTACTAGATAACATTTTTGTTCGCTTTGGGGATTCCGTATATCGTCAGATTATCGGAATTCCAATGGGGACTAACTGTGCACCACTTATTGCGGACCTCTTTTTGTATTGTTACGAGTTACAATTTATGACAAAAATAAGCAAAGACCCATCAAAACAACATCTGATAAACAAATTTAATAATACTTTTAGATATTTGGATGATATTTTGGCTCTCAATAATGACGACTTCAGTATGTATATTAATGAAATTTATCCTGGTGAACTTACTTTAAATAAAGCTAATACTAACAATGACCACTGCCCTTTCCTCGATCTTGATATCTATATCACTAACGGAAAGCTGAATACTAAAATTTATGATAAAAGGGATGATTTTTCATTTCCTATCGTTAATTATCCGTTTTTAGATGTGACGTTCCCTTGTCACCATCTTACGGTGTTTATATATCTCAACTTGTACGATTCGCTCGTGTATGTAACAATGTTTTAGATTTTAACGAGAGAAATTTATGTATTACTGAAAAATTATTACACCAGGGTTTTCGATATCACAAACTAGTCAAAACATTTACTAAATTTTATCATCGGTATAAAGACATCATTCGTAAATATAGCTCAACATGCAGACTTTTTATACGTTCAGGTATTTCACATCCAATTTTTTATGGAAATATTCTTTATAAAGCACAAAGGTGTCAGTATTCACCTCATAAACTTACAAAACCTTTGAATAGACTTATTAAGAAGGGATATAATTACGATACTGTTGTCAAGTCATTAAAGATTGCATATTTTGGCGTTAATATTGAGTCACTGATAAGGTCTTTGCGTCGGAACTAAACACATTTATTCTAAAAACAGTTGTTGGCATGACACGGGTTATGTTCTTCTCATATATGTTATGATGGTATGATACTAAACCCCTTACGGGAAGGATTGTGCCTGATGTTCATATGATGAAATCATAATCTTTCAGTCAGTTTAATTGAAGTCTGGAGCTGGCATGTCAGTTAACTGCTAGTAGTCTGTTGTTATTTATGTATTATTGTCATTTTGTTTATTTTCTTTGGTTACATCTTCTGACATCAGACTCGGACATCTCTTGAACTGAATTTTAATGTGCGTATTGTTATGCTTTTACTTTTCTACACTGGTTAGAGGTATAGGGGGAGGGTTGAGATCTCACAAACATGTTTAACCCCGCCGCATTTTTGCGCCTGTCCCAAGTCAGGAGCCCCTGGCCTTTGTTAGTCTTGTATTTTTTAAATTTTAGTTTCTTGTGTACAATTTGGAAATTAGTATGGCGTTCATTATCACTGAACTAGTATATATTTGTTTAGGGGCCAACTGAAGGACGCCTCCGGTGCGTGAATTTCTCGCTACATTGAAGACCTGTTGGTGACCTTCTGCTGTTGTGGGTTATTTATTTTGGTCGGGTTGTTGTGTCTTTGACACATTCCCCATTTCCATTCTCAATTTTATTTCCAGATGTGCTATCCAGCACTTTGATTATTTTCGTATGTATCTGTTCATACCTCTCTTGTAACAACGAAATTGCTTTGCCGTAGTTAGTATTTGTCATAGAAAAACCTGATATGATCTGAAACGCTTCTCTCTGCAGAAGTGACTTTAAGTAGTAAAACTGCTGTACGTCGCTGAGTGTTTAATTTGTGTGAATAGATGTCTCATATGAATCCCAAAAGGTTTGACAAACTAGAATATTCCATTTAAAAGTAGACAAGTTCAACTTTGGTAATTTGTGGTACTGATTATTTTCGCCAGAAGACGAATGTTAACTTGGTATATGCATAGACGGGTTCGTAGTAGGACAAATCTCTGACATAGCGGGGTTACTTGTATATAACGATGCTGCATTCCATTGTACATGAGATGCGGACGAGAAACAATTGGCGTGCGGGTTCAATTGAGAGGAGTCGCTTGTGGGTACACTATTTGCTGTAGGTGAAATCAAGGTATGCATGGGTGTAACGTTACTAGCTTGATAAACAGTAGTACTGACGGGTAAATTTTATCGGTAACATGTTTCTGATTTCCGTTCGTAGCTAATTGGATTATGTGTAGAAACAAATTCCTAAGCAACATAGGGATATTTTTTAACTTTCCCTAAGTCCTGCGTTGAATTGCTGAGATTTTGCTTGAAAGTTGTGTCTACATAGTTGGTCGGCGTTTTTTAAAACTTTTTTACTATCGTCCAAAATCGGGACTTTTTTTTATAACAGTTACCATATCGAATAACAGTTTTAAAATTCAGCATCACTATTGCTCAGTTTTTATTTTTCTATATTTTTTTTTTGTGTACTATTATTTGTCTGTTTGTCTTTTCAGTTTTATCCATAGTGGTGTCGGTATATTTTCGATTTATGAGTTTGGATATCGGAGCAGAACCAAATGTAATGTTGATCTGTAACTCAGCATAGTATCCTCGTATAATACAAATAAACTTAAAAATACAAAATTGGAAAACTGAAATCATTCTATTTGTTGTAAACAATACAATATACATTTACAAAAATAAAAGAACAGGTCAACAAGAAGATGCTACCTCCGAAAGGAATATCAATTTCTGCTAAAAAATAAAAATTGTGCTAAAATTCAACCTGATAATCTTGATTATCGCTATTTTGTGCATTTTTCGTTTGATCTTTTTTTGTGATAATTTTTATATCATGCTACTCGCTTGATATGGAATAATTATCACTAGAAACTAAGGAGGCCACGTGGCGCTGCTAACGAAATTGACATGAACATGATGAAATTGACAACGTCGTCATAGGTAAAATAGCGATAAATAGATTATCATTGGTCATCTCAACTCGATTGCTTTTCTCACTTTCGCTGTGCCAGCTCAAGCGAGAAAATCAATCTCGTTGAGATGATCAACGATAATCTATAATTATGTCAATTCAATTTCACAGAAATTTGAGTTTGTTTCAATATTAAAGGGAAACTTGGCAAAAAAATCAAAAATTTATATAATGTCCATTCTGTATAAAAATGCTCAAATTTATAGATAATAAAGTTTTATTCCACTTGATAAGGGATCATAATCGATTTTAAATTTTGAGTATCAGTTATCTGCGTTCCGCCATTTTGTCATCTCCTCCGATTAAAAATCACGACATGTCTATAAAACACAAGGGACCAAAACTACAGTAGGTAGTCGTAATTGCGTGTCGATATCTTGTCAATCGTACGGTTGTTTTATCTGACTAACTAACTTGATACGGAAAATGTTCTTATTTTTTTTAAATAACCATATAGTCTGTTATTTTTAAACTGTTAATATTGGAATTAGTTAAAAAGTCAAAGTTCAAATCAAAAAAAAAGTGTTCCGTGAAAATTGTTTTCGAAAATCTAATTCGTTCATAATTCGTAATAAACTTTATTCAAATAAATTCGGATCTTCCCTCATCTGATCACCAGCATGGCTAAAGGTATTACTGCCAAAGGTATTGTGAGGAGTGTGAGGTGACACGTCCAGGTATTCAAGCGATTTTCTGTCGGGCTTGCAAGTTCATGCATCGTTTCACTTCTGTAGGTATTGATCAGTGTACACGGCCGATAACTTATAACTTTCCATTTTGAACTATCAGGTGAATGTATAATATACATCCCTGTCGTGCGTGTCCGAAAGTGATGTAATACACTAGTCATTATAAACTTAACTCATAAGCTTATGACTGAAATTTCTGGTGTAAAGAATATTATTTATAAAAATATAAATAATACCCCCCAAAAAAATTATTTCTAGAAATAAAAATCTATTTACATATTTTTTCCAAGGGTTATTTTGGGAAAATGTAATATATTCTCGTTGTCAATAAGATAAGATAAGATAAATTTTATTTTCCAAATTAGATCCCAAAGGGGCATATACACATAACATATATAATTGATACATCATACAGTATTTTACATAACATTGTAAAATAAACTTGAAATAGTCATACAGGTATTATTTGTTAAATAAAAAAGTATTTCAAAGTTGCTACTCCAGAGATGTTGCAAACTTTCTTTATATATTTACATTTTTTTTTTGTAAAGGACAGATTGAAACATACCAGAAATATTGATTTAAAAAAATGGACGCACTTGTCGACGATTCGTTATACGCCTGGGTAGAAAGTTACGGAAGAACTATAGCGTAATTTGAAATATATACATGTATACATTGACCATAAGAAAGAAAAATACCTTTTGTGAAAAATGGGGTAAAAGTTTTGTAAATAGACTAGTCCGCGTATGCCAACAGTATGTAATCAACGAATTCGATAGACTATTGTATGCCAAGAGAAGAAGACATGTCGATATATAACTTGCTTTGGTTCATCGAAGTTATGAACATAGTAGAATCACAGATTTATATATCATTTAGATTGTTCTCGAATAAAGGAAGAAATTCGTCATCATCACAATTGTTCCGACATTCATGTAATATATATATGCAACGTGACGTACACTAATAATCCCCGAGGAATGTGAATTTTGACATTTCGACGTTGGTTATCTCAAATTACTTTCGAAAAACTATTTTCATATCTGCTAACCTTTAAACATCAAAAACCTACTGGCAAAACGGTCGCAAAACAAACATTAACATTACGTTTGGCATCTTGCCTGAATTAATCATTATGTTTTGATATCTATAATACTAAAATTACGAGGTCCAATTTGTCAGCCGTCATCACGTAAACACGACAAATCAAAGAATTCAACTTTATATATAACTAACATAGTACAAAGGTGTAGATTAAAAATTACACCACTCCAGGTCCTTTTATTTTCCGAGTAATTAATATTGCCAATAATTAAGAAATTCCGTGTTGAGTCCGATACCTAAACCAATAGTATATTCATCTGTTACCTATTACCTTATCTGTACGTTTCGCATCTGACAGGCGCACCACCAAACGGTGTATTTAGGACTGTGCTATTATACGGGTCATAATCACAGGGTTGACACTACTAAATTCTATCAACCATTGTCAAATTATTACCTATTGTAGTATTTTATAAATCAGTAAGACTTTCTAAGATAACAAAACGAATCTAATCACAGTTCCAGTTCGACGGGTTCAAACAGAAAGATTCAGTCACTGACACGCGGTATCACGGGTGTGTCCTAGTATATATATAAATATAGATCAAACTTTCTTAAGTTCTTATACTAAGATATTTTCCATTAAGCGACACAATTAATGTTTTCGTCAACTGCAGATATGAGACGGTATTATTTCGCTGGACTTCACAGAGCAAATTTAAAGAAGAAGATCATTAAAGAATAATGATCAAATGTTTTACAAGACATCCTAAAAAGTGTGAATGAGAGAATATTAAAAAAAAACAAGAAAACCAATCCCCATATACATTAATGGTTATTGTTTGATACATTCACACACATAATGTAATGGTTTGGTACAAGTCCCATCACCCCAAGCGTATCCATAGTCCTTCCAGTATAAGAGACATCTTTGTATGTTCGGGTAGTCTTTTAAGCCGAAGTCACTGTATGTCATCGATTGATCTTGATTACTGATCCACTCAAAATTTTCATTCATTTTGAAATTGTAGCCTCCAATCTAGTAGCCTTGAACGAAAAACAAGAGCCGATTAAGTAATTATAGTAATGACACCGACGATAAAATTTTGGTTGTGGGTGTGGTCTTTTTTTCTTGATTTGATTTCGACCTTATTCTTCCTTCTTTATGTGCCAATATACCAAGTCAAGAACCTATAACTGAATGGTTTCTGTTTGCATAACAAGAATTTAGGTTACTGTTATGCAAAGGTCAGTAATCGGTTTTGTCGTTTGTATTGGATTGCGTGACTTGTGCAATGCTGCTTAAGGAATGACTGTCATATTCTTTCTGTCTATGAAAACATAACATAACAAATGTGGTGCACACTGAATAACTCACGTAGCAGGTTATTTAACAGTGTGCACCACATTTTTTATGTTATTTTTAATAGACAGAAAAAAATATTAAAGTCATTTCTTATAACTTAATTCTAAATTCCATTTTTAACCGTAGAAAACCATGAAAACACGTTGATGACGTCACGGTCACATGACTAAATTATGTATATGGGCTGATAACAAAATAACGTCAGCCAATCAAAAATTGCGTTACATCCAAAATTAAATTATATATAAATTTGTTCCAGAACACTGCCTCAAAATTTTACAGAAGATGATTATTTTACTCGTTATTTCATACGTTTGAGCGAACAATTCTTATACAATTTGAAAATAATTGAAATTAACGAATCTATTTGTTACGAATTTACAATTTATTACCACATATATCATGCTTCGTAATACATTCTAATATGACGTCCTTATTACAATTTGTAAACAAAGCCGTGTTCTAATGAGCACAAAAAATATGGTTGACACATGCGCACGGACTTACTGTTTATATTAACGTTTCTTCCATCGTTATCCTTTTAAATATTTACATTTAAGCTGCTAACATAAACTTTTATTATATATTTTTATCAAACATTATATGTTTGCCCTACTCGTAGTTTTTAAACATATCAAATATGAAATGTAATGTACAGACTCCTCGGGGAGGACACGAGAACAGCCAAACATTCTTACGGTATTTTCGTACGCTTTGACCTTTAAATATATTGTATTTGTCATATTAGAATCGAAATATTTTCTTCATGTCATGCTCTATGCTCATGTGCTTATCAGACAAAATCAATAGCATTGGTTATTGAAAAATATGTATGTAAAACTATTGTAAATATAAAACTCATTTGATTTTTCCCTGGTCAGGTGAGGCTGTTAAACACACAGGGATCTCTAAGTATGCAACCATGGCTACTTGGGTATTTATATATCAGGAAATGATTGAATAAAATATTTGTTATTTTTAAAATAAATATTACAGTTCATGAATATTACAATATTTCTTCAATTATGCATTTTCCTATTTCTCTCGAAAGGAGTAGGTCCGGCAAGGGCCGATTTTGGCTTCATATTCAAGTTTCATCTGACGAAAGATTTTGGACTTTCTTAAACACTCAAGTGTCTATTTAAATTGATCCAATTAGTGTATGTAAAAGATTTGAACTGATTTAGTCATTCAAAACGCTCCGATCCAAGTTTAAATATGAAAAATCTATCAAATATGCCAAAAACGTCACTTATCAGATGTTTTTTGTCAAAATTGATGGTGACAACATCAGTGTTCATCCTCAACCTTTGTGTAATTTTTTTTTACATTCTTGATTCGCATAGGATTTTTGTCAATAAAAAAATCTTAAGGTTCTAAAAGAGGGACGAAAGTTACCAAAGGGACAGTCAAACTCTTAAATCTTAAACAAACTGATAACGCCATGGTTAAAAATTAAAAGCACAAACAGACACACAATAGTACACATGACACAACATAGAAAACTGAAGAATAAACAACACGAACTCCACCAAAAACTAGGGGTGATCTCAGGTGCTAGGGAAGGGTAAGCAGATCCTGCTCCACATGTGGTACCAAATCCGGTAAATAGTCTAATTCGGTAGGTCACATTCATGAAAGGGAAGGGGATTGTAGTTACGACGTAAGGAACATATCCGATATCATTTGTGAAACGGTTATTCCATAACGGTCAACCAACTCGTGATGGCGTCCGTAAAATTTACGAAGGGATGATTTCAACTTCACCATTTGGAACTCTTGGTTTAATAGCTTCCTTGTGAGCAACAACCCTCTATCAATAAAATCATGATAGGAAATGCAAACATGGGAATATCGTGTCAACTGGGAGATATATACCCCGTATGCAGGTGCTGCTGGAATGTTGCTGCTTAGAAATGGAAAGTTCACAATTGGAAAACTGAAATCATCTCTTTTGTCGTAAAGTTTTGTTTTCAACTGACCCTCATTGTCAATTTCCGGATGTAAGTCAAGATATGAGGCCGACTTGACTGTATCTGTAGTATCCTTTATCTCTAGTACGATGGGATAGATGCTATTTAAGCATTGTGAAAACGAACATTTCATCAATGAAATTCCAGCCAGATATTCTATCATATTTTAACAATGTCGGTAGTATTTAGAAGGTTTTGTAATTTACTTGACAAGCAACGAACGTAGCATCGTAATAGATCAAGAGCTTTTGTAATAAATATGCCTCCCATCAAAAGCTGAAGTTCAATACTTGGCACAATTAGGCTTCCGTTTTTGTATAGGATATACTTCATAACAATAAATAACTTGCTATTTTGTTTTCTTAAGTCCATTCAATGGATAAATTTTGTATTCAATCTATCAAATAAGACAGAAATTCCAGTATATTTTTTTAAACGCCTTGGAATACTTTTTTTAGAACTAGAGTGACGTTTTATACGCAAACCATAGATTGGCAATCACCTTTCGTATGTAAAGATGAGTACATTTATCATATACTTATGGAATATAATAGTATTATTGTACCCTTGATAAAACTCATTCGAGCATTCATTGATTTGAAAAGTCTCAGCCGTGTGATAGGACTTTTGTAATTAACTGCTTCCAGTGTATATGTAAATATCTTATTTATTGAATTTGAAAATTATCTTAGCCGTATGATATAACTTTTATAATTAACTACTTCCGGTGTATATGTAAATATCTTATTCATTAAATTTGAAGAATTGTCTTAGACGTGTGATATGATTTTCGTTACCACCTTTTTTCCGGTTATTATCAAATGCCTTACTGTAACGCTATCGCATGGGATATCAACGTCACTCGTGAAATTTTGGAAAATACACATCAATGATACGTTCTTAGTGAAAAACGTAAAAAAAGTTTGAATAAAGAAAAAAATATTTTTTGAATTATTTATAAATGCATTTTTCATAAAGTTTTGACAAAAATTCTTACTGTTCAGTAGTCTTATCCTGAAGTATATGATAAAAAGAACATAATATGTCATTTTTCATATTAGACCACTTATCACCCAAGGCTCAACATTATCAAGCCTGTCGGTTCTTGTTCTTATCTTTATATTGTTAACAGGAATGTTGAACATACTTACCTCCTGTAGCCCTTGTTCGAAGTTCAGTTTTAATGAAATTGTTTTCCTCTGGCGTTTCAGCTTCAAGCAATTTACCTCCTAGGCACACACAGCTTGTCTGTTGGCGGGAAAATATACAGGGATAAAGAAGATTATTGTATTATAACCAGAAAATCGTACGTTGGTGGATTATAGAAAAATATATCTTTGAATACTAACGCGTTCTGTAAGGGTCTGTTCTTGTTCAGGAGCCTGCTGTTCAGTTGTTGTCGTTTGTTGTCCATTTGTATATTGTGTTTTGTCATTTGATTTTGCCATTTGATTAAGGACTTTCCGATTGAATTTTCCTCGGAGTTCAGTATTTTTATAATCTTTTATTTTTTGCTATATCTGGCCATCAATGTTTTACGTTTGTTATATCGGGACCTTATAGGTTACATTTCTGGTAACATTGACAATGCAATTTCCCATAGGATCTCCTTTTACGGCTTAAACTGTACCACTTTTACTATGAAGTTCTGAAAAAATCTTGTCCTAGAATTGAAATTTCATATGCACTACCATTTTTTTCAAAGGTCAAAATATAGGGCTGTGCAGCATATTTTCAACGTTTACATGCCCTGAACTTTTCAGAGTTTAAACTAATACTAATTTTCTTAACTACCCCTTAGGCTACCTCGAATGAATTGTTACCACATATTTCAATGTAAACCATATGCACATGTATATTTACTGGTAATGACATTCCCAAGTTATTTCTCTATGAGATGGAACACAGAGAGCATAACTGGGAACCAGTATGTAAACAAAATTAATTTTCTATGAATATTATGAATCTCCTCAAAAGTGGCGTGGTTTGAGAAACAGCTGTATTTACAAAGTGCAACTTTTATAGTTTACTATTCCGTATGAGGTTTTCAGGTCATTGATGAACGTACGGTTGCTAACTTTAACGTCATGTTTGTCTCAAGTGAAGAGTTGTTCCACTGTTTATCATCACATACTGGTTGTATATGATATACTTAGTAAATACAAAGATTAATGCCATTAAGCTTGACTGCGTTCTTAGTGGACCACACAACAAATATTACCAAGCTATGTTTAAGAATACTGTAATAATAGACAGTCATATCATGAGAGAGATCCCAGCATCGAATAAAACATATCACTGTATTTACAATTAGCTTCAATTGGTAAACAAAAATATTTGTTTCTTCAGATAGGTAGTTTTAATACCGTTGATGATGAATCCATTTTGTATAAAAATGAAAAAAGGAGACGTTTTATTAAACCTAATTATAATAAGCTCCTATCTTCGATCAAACGAGTTTAACTTCTAAGCACTGAAAATGTCAAAGATTTTCATTCCATACATACTAATAGGGAGCTTACCTTAGCGTCTTCCCATTGTTTATAATCCTCGATTATTTTGTAAAATGGCGATCCATCATTATAGTTTATACAACCATAGCTCATACAACCAGTACATGGCGATTCTGTAATTCATAGATCAAAAGATTTTTAAAGAAAGAAAAAAGTCATTTACAAACTTTACTGAAATTCAAATTTTCGCTGTTTCATGCAGGTTCAATGATGACCCTAAAATTCCTTAAAGTTTAAGTTAAGTGACAGTACTTAGCAGTTACGAACTGTATGCAAAATCATATGCCTATGCTCAGTTGCACTATATGCGAGACGATTTATATTTTAAATATATGTAGTTAGTGTTTAAAGTCATAAGAAACCTCAAATTAAACAAAAATATGTTTTTTATAACTAAATTGATAGTTTTCATATTACAACTTATGTCCACATACTTTTTTTCTGAGGAAAACTATTTAATTTGTCCACATACTTTTTTTCTGAGGAAAATTATTTAATTTGTCCACATTTAGAAGAAATTTTATTATTTTTAATTGCTTGCTTCCAGGAAACAATTCGCCGACATATTTTTCGTATGCATAGTGACATGAGCGTAATCCTACTCGTACAAATCTGGTGATCGCAATACGCATGGATCTGTCATTGAAATAAACACATATCTGATTATACATGTTAAACACGTGCTAAATACCCATGCTTTTTGTGATTTGTTTACTATAAGGTGACAATCGGCAAAACTCGGCTTCGAAACATGGCATTTAAGGAGCAGCCATATTTGTTAAATCAAACAGATAGAAAAAAATTGACGATTATATGATATATTTGCAAAAATAATGATAAAATCGTGCTCAGAGGACTTAGTTTATGATATATACATGTTTTGGTTCAAGAATTGGATAAACAATATTTTTCACCACTCATTCGTTTAATATGACTTTAAGGTTTATGTACCCTTCTGTAGCCATTTTTGTACGAACTTTTCAAACTTCAATTGTATCAAAACTACAGCTATAATAATGAATTATAGAGATAGACCATTTTGTACATATTCCAAGGGGAAACTTGATGCAAAGCATTATTTTTTACTGCTCCATTGCATTTAATAGAAAAAGAGGACTTTGTGGCAATTAAATCAAGATTTTTATAGAAAATCCACAGCCTTTATCCTTGTACTCTTATATTTGGCAATTTGATGACTGATAGATATAGGATTATTGCATGCAGTGCTAGCATTGATTTCCTTAAAACAAGTTTATAAATGTAGTTATTGGTTAAAACAAATATAAATATGGCCAAAATCAAGTACACCTTTGAGGGTGCGCTCGACTTTAGTGACTCAGTACGAGGTGTTTTAGAATTTACATGTTGCTTAGAACTTTTTGTAAAAAATAAACACTAGCACATCATAGGAAATCAAGTAAGTAATTTATGTTTCAAATTTTATAACAAAATTCTCTGTATTGAAGGCTGTGGAATTTCTATAAAAATCTTGATTTATTTGCAACTAAGTCCTCTTTTTCTATCAAATGCAATGAAACCGTAAAAAATAATGCTTTGCATCAAGTTTCCCCCTGGAATATGTGCAAAATGGCCTATCTTTATTATTCTTTATATCTGTAGTTTTGATACAATTGAGGTTTGAAAAATTCGTACAAAAATGGCTACAGAAGGGTACATAAACCTTAAATGATATATGATCCTCACCATATGAGTATTTGAATCATACGCGAAAAGCCTGGATAATTAATATTAAGAATGTTGTAACAGAGATTACGAAAGGCAAAACATTTCAAGAAATCATACTGTAAGAGTTTCTCACCAAAAATAAAAATAAAACTAGAACCACATACTTTTCGGAAAATATCAGTTTTGACAAACACTAAATTTGATCATTCAGATGTTTAATATTATCATCCTTTTCCTTTGATTCCCGAATTGTAATGTACCGCTTTAATCTTTCTGCAAAGAAGTTAAGAAAAATAAATTGACTTCATAACAAATAGATTCTACTAAAAAAAAACACAAAGAAAAGAAGACCTAATGGGTTTTGGGTTTTTGGTTGAGGCATGTGTAAGTGGAATAACACCAGCTTGCCGTTCCATCTTTTTGGGAGGTCGGCTGTGTAATCGTCCTCTTTTTATCAAAATTAAAATTTTCCTACGAATTATTTAAAACATATGTCATCTTATAATATTACATCTTTTGAAAACTTCCCATCCGTCAACAACCTCGATATCAACACAACAGTGCTCAGACGTATCCAGACGACAAATGGAAGTTTCGTCATTATAACATGCTGCACAGCATTTCTCATCTAAAGTGCACATCATTGCACACGTTCCTTTCGTTTCAACAAGCTGATCTGTAGTGTACATGCACTATAAACGACCCGTTTGCCGCTTTCAATAGCGAATTTTGTTCCATTGATTTTATTTCCCTCTATCCTAACCAACATGAACAAGCTGGTTATCACAAGACAAAAAGGAAGGTTCATACTAGAAATCTAATGTCTTGAGCTAGTTATATAAGCCAAGCACAATTAAAACAAAATATGTTAAACATATGCAAACAAATATGGAAACATGACATGCACCACTGAATATAGAGAATGATTCGATCTCTCTTCTCTTTATATATGAGGGTCCGGATTGGGGCCGTACTTCTAATTTACTCGTTAATATTCATGCCATTTTTCTATTCTTTATTTTTGTTTGTCCGTCATTCTCTGTTCTATATTTTGGAGTACCCCATTAGGTTTTTTTGGGGGAGCTATTTTTCTCTCCTCTTTATGATTTTTGTCCTATGTTCTGTACTTTGTGCCCAATATACTCTAATCTGTAAACTCCATCCAGACCCTCATAGACCGGTATGCCTTCTTTGTTCCATGTTGTTATATCTTAAATATATTCATCAATAACTCCAAGCTCCATTCAACCAGGGAAATGAGATGTTAGTAACTGTTTTAATTAACTCGACAAAAGTTGGATTTTTTTCAGCCATGCATGATCGTTAGGTGTTGAAATTAATATAAATTTAACATGGAACTATATGTGACTTTAATCATATAGTTCAACGCATTCCAAGATAACGACATTTCAAAGTTTATTTTTGTAACCATGCAACTGGGATTAATATCATTCCTACGGACTTAACTTTTGAAAATAATTCCCCTTTTCAGACTAGCACAAGGCCTCATATGATCATATGATAGTCCTTTAAGTTACTTATAAAAAATGTTCAAAATTGTTTAAAATCTTATTTATTGAGGCCTTGGCAAACAATTATTAAAATTATAATTGTGATTATGTAAGTTTTATAAAAGTCACAATAGTATTTGATAGGAATATTTCATTTCAAATGGTGCTTATTTTGCCATTTGCTTCAGTCCTGGTCACATGTACACGTTTGCACATCCATGCTTAGACACACATTTATTTAGACATACATATAGGTGTAAAACTTGCATGTGAACGCAATATATGATCCGCATGCAAATTATGCATTGACTGTAGTTACACAACTGTACTAATTCATAACATCACGTAAATACGTGATTTTATGACAAAGAACGTTTAAAACGACGTTCATATGCCTGGTATATTGAAACCCATTGTAAGATTAAGTCTAGGAAATATAACTTTAATCATTCATAGCATAGGTAATTTGTTATTTTGGTTTCTTGTGGAGAGTTGTCTCATTGACAATCATACCATATCTCCTTTATATAGTATATATGTTTAAATACGTGATCTTGTGACAAAGAACATTTATAACGACGTTTATCTGCACAGTATATTGACAACCATTATATAATTAAATCTAATATGAAATATAACTCAAAACAATCTGTGAAAAGTAAGGCATATAAGTTTATACGTGATCTTTTGAAAGAGATATGCTTCATTAAGGCTTGAATCTTGATAATCGCGTTATGTTATCTGTACTTTCATTTGTCTGTTTGTCTCTTTATTTTTTAACCATGGCGTTGTGAGTTTGACTGTCCCTCTGGTATCTTTCGCCCCTCTTTTATGATGAAATATACATGACTGTATAATTTGTCATAACCATAAAATTCAAAATACGGCGGCTTTAACCATTTATATAAACTTTATATTTCAGAAGGTAGACGACATGCATATGCCTTATAGTTTAAGTTGGTTATAGGATGAGTCTAACTAAACTAAAATAACTGCAATGGTCTCCGTAACTCCATATAACCATACTATAAACCGGATTTTGGCACAACTTTTTGGAATTTTTTGTCCTCAATGTTCTTCAACTTTATACTTGTTCGGCTTAAAAATTACAAAATATATTTCAATCTTAGCGTCACTGATGAGTCTCATGTAGACAAAACGCGCGTCTGGCGTATCAAATTATAAGCATTTCATAACTATTTATACTGTGACCAATATCACCAAAATAATTGTATCGATCTGCTAAAACCAACGAAATATTCAACATTTTTTGAAACTACTCGTTGTTAGTCACCTTATAAACACGAATTTGTTACAAACTACGTATAAACTGAGAAGCAAAATGTGTATGATAGATTATAGAATAAATTAGAATTGCTAAACGATTACAATAAAAAAAGAATAAAACTAATAAGAATCGCTTGAACTTTCCTCGAGATTAGCTAATATTTCATTCACAGTTTGCTCACGTTGTGTAATTGCATGAAGTCTTTGTTTCTCAACTATGCTCTTTTCAGCAAGAGTGATATTACATTGTATGAACTCTCTCTGTTTTATATAGTCTCCCTTGACTGCGCACTTTAGAGCATCGTGGAGATAATCTAATGGGCGCTGTAGATTTTGTCTTTGTTTATGTTGTTCTGACCGAGCAATGTAAAACAACATCCTTGACCAGTTAGTAGATTCATCCCAAGAACTGTTTTCAAACAAGTTTAAATAAAACTCTGCCAAACTGAAACAGTGTTCAGATACATGTATTCGATTTGTTTAACATCAACACCGAGAACAAATAACGCAAGAAAAAGATAAACTTGGTTTAAGAACGATTTTATCTTGAAAATTTTCTCTTGCTCGTAATGTTTTATTGCTGTCACAAAACAGGTTTTTGCTCTTTCTCTATTAGAAAACGATCTTGTTCCATTTTGTGTGCACCGAAGAATTGCTCAAAGATAATTGGCCTCAAAGAAATTAGAAAAAAAAGAGTAATCATTCAAGTAATTGAAGAGCTTTATACACCAAACAAATTAACTTCCCGGTAATCGAAGCGTTACCAATTACATTTCTAAAGAACTCATTAGGATACAAAGGACAATAATAAACACTCAAGTGGTAGAGAAGACAGTCGAGAAGACTACAAACAAGACTAGTAGCGAAAAATTTTAAGGTTATTGTAAATTGGGTTTTGTTAAATGGATTTTGGTGAATACATTCTTTCTTCTACGAGAATCATTCAATTACGTTTCTTTAAATGTGCGCATTCATAGAACGTTTAGCTGCAAGACATATTGAATCAATTGTATAATTAAGTCTACCAAATGTAACTCAAATTATTCATTTGATAGGTTAAGCCTCGGTCACACCTTACCGGATAGCTCGAACGGACGCCCAACGGATAACTTTTTTTCAATCCGTTCATGTCCGTAAGATGTCCGTTCTTTTCCGTTAGACGTCCGTTCTTTTCCGTTAGACGTCCGTTCATATCCGTTGCATGTCCGTTAAGCGTACGTTTTATTCGTCGACGTCCGTTCTGTCCGGTGTAAATTTTGAGCATGTTCAAAACTTTGAACGGACGTTCAACGGATAAATTGTCCGTTGAACGTCCGTTATGCGTCCGTTTTGTCTCCGTTTTGTATCCGTTACATGTCCGTTATACATCCGTTGGAGGTCTGGAAGATAAATTCACCAACGGACTTCCACCGGACGTTTAACGGATAAAACGGGTGTTGAACGGATGAGAAACGGACTTCTACCGGACGTATAACGGATAAAACGGACGATGAACGGATCTGAAACGGATAAATGTCAATTGAAAATTTTGCGTGAAAAATGCCAATTATTTATATGTCAGATTTTTTAAGGTTCATGGATACTTATTATTAATAATCAATCTTAGAGTATAGGCACGTCTTAACAATAAATCAGGCCAGACACTGCCCTTTTGGCGTTATTTTGAAGAACAAAGCAAAACCAGTAATACAGAAACATTTTGAGTATCAATGCGATTTACATGTATTATTGTTGTCGCCTTTGATTTTTCCTTATTTATTGATTTATCCGTTTTATCCGGTACGCTTCCGTTAGGTGTCCGTTTTATGCGTTACTCGTCCGTTGGGTGTACGTTCGACATCCGTTCTGTCCGGTACGTGTCCGTTTCTCGTACGTTGCATACCCGTTGTGTGTCCGTTAATTATGCATCCGTTACACGTCCGTTTTATTCGGTCATTACATCAATGGACTCCTAACGGATAACAATTTTGCCAACGGACAACTTATTTTCATCCGTTAGGCGTCAGTTCGTGATATCTGGTCAGGTGTGAGCGAGGCTTAAGGTATATGTGTATATCTGTATATACAACTCGTCTAAACATCAACCCAACAATGTTAGATCTGTAAATTTGCTTTCGCAAATTTTTGGTTCTTCCCTCGCCGGGATTCGAACCCATGCTACTGTGATTTCGTGACACCAATTCGCCTGCACTGCAGCCGTCCCGCTAGACCACACGACCACCTGGGCTCTCAAGAAAAGAGCTTTCGGTGGCCATATGTTACCTTTCCACGTCAGTGTTAATCTAGCGGCGTACTACAGTACATGATATATAAGGCATGGAGATGTAAGTGTTGCAGATCAGCTAAATTATCTATAGTAAAGGATCCTACAAATTAATGTAAGATACAGTCACAGTGTATATCTGTATATATAGATGTAATCTTATGACAAAGAACTTTTTGAACCACGCTCATCTACAAGGTATATTGAAAACCATTTCAAAAGTATCTCTTTAAAATATAAATCAAATCAATCGTATGACAGGTAAGGCATAAGAGTACATTACGGACGCCTATATATATACGTGATCTTATGACAAAGAACATTTATCCTCTGCTGGTGGACTGTTAATCCCCGAGGGTTTCACCAACCCAGGAGCCAGTAATTCGGTACTGGCATGAAAATGCGTATTTTTTTGTGTTATCAAAACTTGCTGTAACAAAATTTTAGAAATTATTATAAATTAAGGAATGTATCTCCCTCATGTCAAGCTCTGATTCCTTTGACGGATTTGGATATACTTTTTGGACCTTTTGGATTGTAACTCATTTTTTAAATAAGCTTTGGATTTCTAATAGTTTTGCCACGAGCATCATTGAAGAGACATGTATTGTCGACATGCGCATCTGGTGCAGGAAAATTAGTACCGTTAATGTCATTAGAACGACGTTCATCTGCAAGATATGTTGAGATTGAAATAAACAATTGTGTTTTTCCCATAGGCGACAATGATAGCCTTTTTTTGAGATATAGACTTTAGAAAATTGATTTTTTAAACCTTGCTAGAATTACAGAAAAAGTCTTTCGGACAGTATTTTTTGGTCCAAAAAATATAGGATCGCGTTGATTGTCTTAGCGTCTTTTGTACTTATCTCCCATGTCTATCAATTTTGCACTCAAAAAATGTATAACGTCCTAGCGTTGAAAAGACGTCTAATTGACGTTAGGGCTAAGGAAAATAATGTGTTTGGCCTATGATATCATGCAGAATGCCGGAAGTCGCAAATAATAAAAAAAAATACGGGCGCACTTATCAACCAATCAGGATAAGCCATACTCTTAATTCTGAATACCATTATATACTTATAATACAATCTAATGGTGTATAAACAAATAAATCGTATGATAGGTTAAGCCAGATGAGTATTTTTGTATATATACTTGATGTTATGACAAAGAACATTTAGAACGACGTTCATCTGCAAGGTATATTGAAACCCATGGTATAATTAAGTCTAGGAAATATAAATCAAATAAATCGTATGATAGGTAGTGCATAGGTTTATACGTGATCTTAAGACAAACAAATGCTTCATTCAGGCGGGCATCTTGCGAATCACGTTATGATGAAATATGCAAAATTTCTATCATTTGTCATCACCATAAAATAATTTCATATTGGCATAAATTCCAAAAAACTTTGTTCAACTTTTAGCGAGATATTTTACAGATATTTTAACGGTGGCGGCATCAACTCATATAAACTTTATATTTCAGAAGGAAGAAGATCTGGATGCTTCATTTCTTGTATGCATATGCCTTAATTATAGATTATTTTCATGAGAAAATCTTACTCATAAGGGTAATAGGATACCTATAGTTTGGTATCTAGGATCCTCGCAAGGTCCACATGTCTGTCAGACAGGGTTTCACTAACTTCGACCTATTCCATAGATAAGTGATTATAAAATTAACGGTACCAATTTTCTTGCACCAGATGCGCATTTCGACAATATATGTCTCTTCAGTGATGCTCGTGGCCAAAATATTTGAAATCCAAAACTTGTATAAAAGGTGAAGAGCTATATCCGAAAGGTCCAAAAAGTATAGCCAAATCCGTGAAAGGAATCAGAGCTTTGCATGAGGGAGATAAATTATATTCCTTAATTTATAATAATTTCTAATATTTTGTAACAGCAAATTTTAATAACACAAAAAAATCCGTATTTTCATGCCAGTACCGAAGTACTGGCTACTTGGTTGGTGATACCCTCGGGGACTAATAGTCCACCAGCAGAGGAAACGACCCAGTGGTAGTAATAAAATTAACGGTACCAATTTTCTTGCACCAGATGCGCATTTCGACAATATGTGTCTCTTCAGTGATGCTCGTGGCCAACATATTTGAAATCCAAAACTTTGATAAAGTTCAACTGACGGGTTTCATCCAATTTTATGGTTCGTTCTTTCGTTTATGCCAAGTTTTGATGTTTTGTTCATTTATCAGATGTAGGCAATACTTAACTTTTTTTATTTTAAATGGTTTTATTGTGTACATATCCAGCTGGCAGGTTTCATTTGGCCTTGATCTCATCTTCGTTGGTAACGCGTACGGTTGTCAGTGTCTTCCAGTTGGATATATTCCTCGGATACTATAATAAATATGACCACTGTATGAAATGATTACGCATGGTATCCTTGACAAGTTATATAGTGTACAAGTATGTCGACCAGGTTTTTTTGTAAATCTTGTTAAAGGAATTATTTGGAAAAAAAACCTCTTAAACATTTCTATAGTAAAGGAGGTACACAACTTTAGCAAGTGTGCAACCCTTCAGCATTTAGAATTAAAGAATTGATTACAGAAATTAGGTATACACATTTTTGTGCTTGATCTTGTCCATATTTTTTTCACTATTTTTAAAGCCGGTTTTGGACTTATTCCAGCCTAACCAAAAGGGATAAAAGCCAAAAATGGTCAGGTTGTGTAGATTGTTTTCTAAATGAACGGATAATGGTTTATACTGACTGGACATTTGAATATATGAAATTATAATAGGAGAAAATGGACTATAATCGTTACACAACTACGTAATGGTATGTTCAAATGCTCTGTGAAATTCAACAAGAGTGCACACACTGAAATGTCTCGCCTTCTTTACTAATCATTGATATTATGTTGATAGTCCTAAGTATAAAGCTTTATTACAACCATGACAATTGTCACATAAACTTAACATTAACCAAGATAGCTAAACAAAGAACAATGAACCATGAAAATGAGGTCAAGGTCAGATGAACCATGCCAGGCAGAAATGTACAGCTAACAATGCTTCCATACAACAAATATAGTTGACCTATTTCTAAAAGTTTAAAAGAAAAATAGACCAAAACACAAAAACTTAACAGTGTGCAATGAACCGTGAAATTGAGGTCATGGTAAAAAAAAAAACCTGCGGGACTGACATTTAGATCATAATATATTTCAGTACACCAAATATAGTTGACCTTTGGCATATACTATTAGATAAAAAGACCTAACTTAAAAAAAAAACTTTGACCACTGAACCATGAAAATGAGGTCAAGGTCTACCTGCTTGACATGTACACCTTACAATCATTCCATACAACACATATAGTAGACCTATTGCATAAAGTATGAGAAAAACAGACCAAATCACAAAAACTTAACTATAACCACTGAACCATGAAAATGAGGTCAAGGTCAGGTGACACCTGCCAGTTGGACATGTACACCTTACAGTCCTTCCATACACCAAATATACTAGCCCTATTGCTTATAGTATCTGAGATATGGACTTGACCACCAAAACTTAACCTTGTTCACTGATCCATGAAATGAGGTCAAGGTCAAGTGAAAACTGTCTGACGGGCATGAGGACCTTGCAAGGTACGCACATACCAAATATAGTTATCCTATTACTTATTATAAGAGAGAATTCAACATTACAAAAATGCTGAACTTTTTTTCAAGTGGTCACTGAACCATGAAAATGAGTTCAAGGGTATTGGACATGTGACTGTCGGAAACTTCGTAAGATGAGGCATCTATATACAAAGTATGAAGCATCCAGGTCTTTCACCTTCTAAAATATAAACCTTTTAAGAAGTGAGCTAACACCGCCGCCGCCGTAGCCGCCGGATCACTTTCCCTATGTTGAGCTTTCTGCAACAAAAGTTGCAGGCTCGACAAAAATTTAAAAAAAACAACATCCATATGTATCCAATGCTTAGGATGAAATAGATTGGTCTTTGTAAACTATTGCTGTTTACTCTATTTTTTCTAATATCTTTTTGACTTAGTTCGGTTCTTATACATCCTGTCATTGTGCTATTTTGGTATGGTAATCTTTTTTATTCTTGTACTACTAATGTTACTTGTTTATAATTCCTTTTGGTTGTTTTATGTAGTAGACATATTTGTTTGCTTTCCTAGTGGTAAAAATTATAGCACAATTTTGACTGCTGTATCCATATTTTGGTGTTTTTACCTATAACGCTTGTTTAGTTAATACATTGTTGTCAATATAATGGAATTTTGCGCGACTTTCATACAAAAGAGAGGTGTGGCTATAATACCAGGTTTAAACCACAATTTTCTAAATAAGAAAATACCTGTACCAGATCAAGGAATATAACAGCTGTTACACATTCGTTTGATGTGTTTGAGCTTTTGATTTTGCCATTTGATTAGGGACTTTCCGTTTAGAATTTTCCTCGTAGTTCGATAAGAAAGTCCCTTCTTTTGTGACGTTCTCAAAAATTAGGAATAAAACTATCATACAATTACAAAATGAAAATTCCTACAAGTTTGAAATTCTTCTGTAAAATCTCAGGAAACTTGTTTTAAAAATCGAAGTAGGAGTTGATTACAAAGATTAGGTACCATCTTTTGTAATATTTTATAGAAAATTGACTCAGTTACAAATTGCATACGTGCAACTTCAACATGAAAATATTTCTGCGAAGTTGCAACGATCGGGTTAGAAACTACTATGGTCTCCTTAGCCCCACATAACAATACTATAAACCGGTTTTTGGTCCAACCTTTTGGAATGTTGGGTCCTCAAGGCTCTTCAACTTTATACTTGTTCGGTTTTTATATTACTTTGATCTGACCGTCACTAATGGGTCTTATGTAGACGAAACGCGCGTCTGGTGTTTCAAATTATAAGCCTGGTACCTTTTATAACTATTTATACTGTGTCCAATATAACCAAAATAACTGCATCGATCTGATAAACCAACAGAATGATGTTCAACATTTTTTTTAAACTGCTGTTCGTACTAATTGTCTTAATCTAAGTAAGTACTCGGTGTTAGTCACATTATAAACACTAATTTCTTACAAACTACGTACTAAAAGAGAAGCATTTTTTTTATACCAGTCTGATCGATTATAGAATAAATTAAAATTGTTAAACGGTTACAATGAAAAATGAAATAAAACTAACAAGAATCGCTTGAACTTTCCTCTAGATTAGCTAAAATTTCATTTACCGTTTGTTCACGTTGTGTAATTGCACGAAGTCTTTGTTTCTCAAGTATGCTCTTTTCAGCAAGAGTGATATTACATTGTATGAACTCTTTCTGTTTTATATAGTCTCCTTTGACTGCGCACTTTAGAGCATCATGGAGATAATCTAATGATCGCTGTAGATTTTGTCTTTGTTTATGCTGTTCTGACCGAGCAATGTAAAACAACATCCTTGACCAGTTAGTAGATTCATCCCAACAACTGTTTTCAAACAAGTTTAAATAAAACTCTGCCAAACTGATGTCTTCACTTGAAACATTGTTCACATACATGTATTCGATTTGTTTAACATCAACACCGAGAACAAATAACGCAAGGAAAAGATAAACTTGATTTAAGAACGATTTTATCTTGAAGACTTTCTCTTGCTCGTAATGTTTTATTGCTGTCAAAAAGCAGGTTTTTGCTCTTTCTCTGATAGAAAACGATCTTGTTCCATTTTGCGTACAACGAAGAATTGCTCCAAGATAATTAGCCTCAAAGAAATACACGGCACCGGTAGAAAGACAATTGCCCAAGGTACTCATCGCTTGATGGGCTTCTTTTAATAGTGAAGATGCCTCATCAAATTGCTTTGAGCGTGTGAACAGTTCAACTTTGAGTGGTAAAAGCCTAGCTAGGTGCCAATCTGGCATCGATGTGGAAGAAATCAGATGGGTAGCTTGATCAAAACTTTCCACAGCATCTCTGCGATTGTCATTGTAAAAGGTGGATATGCACATATCACTTCGATACAAAAGAACTTGAATGTCGGTATTTTCGATGTACTTTTGTCTGGCTGCTTTTGTTACGCTGTGAAATAGATCCCAGTCTCCTTTTTCGCGTAAAGTGAATAACTGATCCCAGAGCTTTGAGCAAAGACGCATTATCTTCTTGTTATTTGGAAGGGATTTCGAAACACTTTTCAAAAGGGCCAAGCTTTGTATTTCGTTTGAAGAAATTGGTTTTGCTTTAAGATGCTTTGCTGTAGATAAGCGTACACGTATTTCTCTGCTATGACTATCATCATCGTCCAATTCAAATATTTTCTGTTTGTCAGTCAATCCTGTATTTGCAGAAATGTCATTTTGTGTGTGATATTTCAATTTGCTAATTTGATTCGCACAACAACCAGTGCAAGACGATTCCAACGAAGGTTTAATGTAATGTTCGCAATGACAAAAGTATAAAGTATGTTCATTAATCGTATGTTGTCTGACAATGTGATTATATTTGTTTCTCAAACTTGACACTAAACAGGTTACAACTTGACTTTGGGGTATTCTTGATTTTCCTAGAGCTTCAAAAAGTTTTTTCACCCCTTGCTCGCGACACGTTGTGTCTGAATTTATTAAATCCAAATCGTCGTCGGATAAAACTTCATCTTCAAACAACTGATGTGTTATATCCTTAGCTCTTAGATTCTTTACTAATTTACAGTGAAAGCAGGTAAAACTAACACTAACGTCTTGCACCACACAGCGTTTCTGTATTGATTCGTCTTCTTTTTTTAACACCTCACAAATGAAACCATAATCATTCGAAAGTGCTCTCAAAAGTGATGGATAAGGGTCTCCGTCTTTGAAACTCCTCCTTTTTAAAATATAGAGTAGCTTTGCGTTTTGTTCTCGTTTAGTTTTATTAGATAGGATTTCTTCGCATTCCCCAGAGCTTATGATTTCGTCTTCCTGGAGGATGTCTAATACATCGGAGTTTGATAATTCTATACTGTTGATAAGTAATTGATGGTTAGCTCGTAATAATCGATGGTGATTTGTTTCCATTTACTGGTCACACTGAAAGAGAAATGATCATTTATCTTTAGTTACACATCCTATAACCGAACACAAACTCCGAAACAGTGGTGACGTTGCTAAGCTAAACTTACAACGTAGCCTAGCAAAGAGGACGTGACCGTTGTTTCGGAGTTTTTACCAGATATATGTTACTGCAGGAAACAGTTAACACAGATTAAAATGTGTTGATCACGATTGCAAAATTCATTTAATTGCAACCGCATTATAAATGGCACACAAAAAAAAAATGCATTATAGTAAAAGGGATACACACGGACAAAGACATGACAATTATAAAGCGAATACATGTTAAAGATATAATTCAAATAGTCAAAGCATATGAACCATCATGATGAATGATATTGAAAACATGTACAAACTTGTTGAATACATGATAGGTGAAATAGAGGTTAGACGTTACTATGTAATAATACAGAATAAAGATTTACCTAAATGATTTACTAAGAACAAACGCAACATAGTATGATGTTAATTAAAGCCGGAGACATTATACAGTTGTTATGTATATATGTCTCTGTTAAAGTAAATAAATATATTTGTCCAAGTAGGTCATAAATTAAGACTAATTAAGATCTTTTGCTCATACCGAATATATAAAAAAGAACGACTAATTTCTCCAACTAGGGAACTAGTATAGCATAATGATTTTGAATGGAATAGAGACGAGCAATACTTAAATTTAAAGTGAATATAGCTAAACTTTAACAGATCATCCTGCATAACTCAAGGAATTTGAGTATTTTTTTCATTGATAAATCTTTCGTTAAATACTAACGGATGTTAAATCTAAAAGCTACGTACATTTCAAAATTGTGCAATGATAACAGAATAAGAACAGGTGGCAAGCGTAAGTGATGTTATAGCAATAGTTACATTACATGTATGTTTCATTATAATACGTTATTTTGATTGGTTACAGCATCTCTCGTCATTATGAAATTAACCTTTATGACACGAGCTTACACAATTAAGTGCACAGGTAAATAAAATAAATAGTTGATATAAATCTGATATGGCTTATGAACACAGAAGATAAGTCTATTCTCACTGCTGCATGTAAATTTATTTCGAAAAATTGTTAATTATGTGGCCTTCTTGTCTGCTTCAGACACGAGGAGGACTGTGTAAATACCACAGCTCCTTGAGTACCGCCCCTTGGTATCTGTTGCAGTAGGGAAACCTACACTATTCTCAATACCTGTTTACTGCAGTATATGTTATTTGCTGTGAATATACATAAACTTTTTTCATTTGTGTTTGTTTTTCTGCATCAGATACGAGGAGGATTGTTAGAGCTTTTAAGATCACAATCCTAGAGCATCGTCCCTTGGTGTCTGTTGCAGCTAAACAATCATTTATTTTATATTTATACATTTTCAGCAAAATATTATAAAATCAAGTGAGAAAAAAAAAAAAAAAAAAATAAATAAATAAATGGGGTTTGCCACATCTCTGGAGTAGCAACTCTCAAATACTTTTTTATTTAACAAATAATACCTGTATGACTATTTCAATAGTTTATTTTACAATGTTATGTAAAATACTGTATGTTGTATCAATCATATATGTTATGTGTATATGCCCCCCTGGGGACCTAATTTGGAAAATAAAATTTATCTTATCTATCTTATCTTATCTTATCTTAAATCACGCTTCTACAATCCTAGCAAAAAAATGCAATTAAAATTATATTTTAAATGCTTCTTTTGATAATTTTATAGGGTTGTAAATGCGTTGACCGTGTCACGAGTGCCTGTTTTTAGAACGAAGCTCTTACAGGTCATTATTCTTTTTTTTTAATCAGAGTTATCTTTCTTTACTCACAAGTTGATGTGTTTTGCAAAAATATGAAATCATTTTAATTCTCATCATAAATACCAGGATTATATTTTATATTTGGGCCAGACGCGCGTTACGTCTACAATTGATATTTCATAATGTGTCTTTCTATATTGTAATGTTACACCACTACTTCAAGTTAGTTTAACCCCGCTGCATTTGTTTTCACCTGTCCTTATCTAGAAACATGTGGATCAGTGGATGTATTTTATTGATGTGGTTCATTTCCCCGTTTGAATAGGTTTACACTTGTCTTTTTTTACCCTTTATAGATTGCTGTTCGGTGTGAGACAAGGAACCGTGTTGAAGGGAGTATTTTGACCTATCATACTACAAAAAAAGATATCACCAATCAAATAAAAAATGTTGATACTGAACATGAACAACTCAAGCTGTAGGATTAAATAGTGTCCCCCATGAAATTATGTCCCATGGACAAAATTTCACAGTAACTGTTATGACCTATGAAATTTGGTCCCGGACATAATTTTATTATAAAATATTGTCCACCTCTATGTAAAAGTGTCCCTTGACAAGAGATACTATTGTGACCATCGTTGGACATTTTTTCATAGTGAAATCATGTATATATTGCATAAAAGTCTTGTCTAATACCAAAAAAATTATTTAACAAAAAATAAGACTAAATTGACATTTGTATTTAAATAAGCAATAGGAATCTGATATATATTTCTTTACAATGTCTGTGATTCTTGGGAAGTTATATTTCCCAGATATCTTATAACAGGTCTTGTTGACCCCAAGATGACATCCACTCTCATTATGACATAGATATAACACTTGTTTTAATTTGACCTTATGAATTACATGTTTTAATAAAAAAAAAAAAAAGAAGATGTGGTATATGATTGCCAATGAGACAACTATCCACAAAATACCAAAATGATTTTGCTCTTGTGTTTTTTTGTCAACATGTATATACATTTCATTGTTTTTAATTTGAAACTTCTTTGTCTTCCTTCTAAATGATCTCCTATCATTATTTTCAAATTCTGGAGGGTATTGACCATCAGACACATAATTATACAGCTGTTTATATTCATCACTTTCCATTTTTGTTCACATCTGTGTTGTCTTTATTTAATTTTCAGTTATGATTTAACTAATTGATTTAAACATTTCAATGATTTATAAATTATGTCCCTTCTGAAGGGACAGAAAAAAATAGCTACACTATGAAATATTGTCCTTTGTGACATAATTTTATAAATCATCCATGAAATTATGTGCAAGTACTAGGGACAATTTTTCACTAAGGGAGACACTATTTTATGGTTTACAAATGTTTTATTTTGTCCCATGAACAAAATTTCATAGCTGAACTGTGAAATAATGTTCTAGAGGACACAATTTCATGGGACACTTTTTTGGCTTACATAAATACCTATCTGATTAACAGAAAGACTTTTTCACATAAGGATATAAAAAAAAATTGAGCAGGCAGCTATTTTCTGGGTAGTTAGGGTAACGGCCAAAGTTTTCTGTCCTCATTCATTTGTTTTAAAACTACTCATTCTTAATACATGTAAGATCATGTACACATTCAGTTAAATATTTAGTCATATCGAACAAAAAATGAAATGAAGAGATACAAATAAGACTGATAATTGACAAAATTTACCCATTAAAGCTTTTACATTTATATATCACATATCATGCAAAGTATTTTTTATGTAAAATATTAAAGAAATCTTTTATGAAACCACAAAAAGACTATTTATAGTGTGTCATTTGTTCACTTACTAAGTACGTTAGAAAGGTATAATTTTACCTCTTCGTATCATTCAATTGTATATCTATATCTATATATAATTTAAAACCGGATCAAACCAATACGTATATTTTTGTTTAAAAGGCGGAGAATTACTTCCCTTTCCGTTTTGGATATAGTTCCGTGTCGTAACTGAGAAATTTAAGGCATTATCAAAGCTTAAAAGAATTAACAATTTTATAATATAATAATTAATGTATACCAATAAAAACAATATTCAATGATCTTATTACAGTGTTGAATAGGTAATCATTTTACATTTGTACTTCTTCACTATCTGTATTACATGTAGATATGTTAGTATTTGTGTTCTCTTGACCCATATGGGTGCATTTTGAAAATAAATTTATAGAATTACATTTGGTTGCTTGTTATATGCCCCCGAGGCTCAAAATGGGTGTATAAAAATATTCTGTTCTGTTCTATTCTATTAGGTATGTTAAAGTTGTCTCAGATATAGACAATAATAGTATATTTATATGATTTTTAAAAGGATTATGCTTTGAAACCGAGAAATTATATGTCAAATCCTTATAATGTCAAGTCGATACACTATTATTCCCCGGCTTTATTTAAGAAATAATTGTTGCAAACTATACTTTATTGTAGTTTTAACATGGGTAGGCATCATTTTCGTGATTATTTTTGCCCGAGCGATAGTCTCAAAGGAGTAGGTCCAGTAAGACCCCTTTTTGGCCCAAAAATATAGCAGGTTTACAAAGTTGTTAAAATGTAACTTTTAGTTATTTATTACACAGTAGAATGCTTCTGCTACATTAATATGGGCTGTTTTTGACACAACAATGCACATATATAGGGTACTAGCACCAATAAAGTCATGCTAAATTACTGAAATCTTCACAGTTCTAGCATTTTAGTTAAATTTTAGTCGGTTTTCGTGTAAAACGAAAGTGGCCGCATTCGAGTTCATCCTTAATATTAAAATGTAAGTTGTATTTTATAATAATACATAACATATATAAATGATGAGGATGAACACGGATTTCATTTTTTGACAAAAACCATCTGAAAAGTGACATTTTTCGGCATATTTGGTAGATTTTTCATATTTGAGCTTGAATCGGATCGTTTTTAATGACTAAATCAGTTAAAATCTTTCACATAAACTAATTGATTTAAATGAAATAGACACTTAACTGTTTAAAAAGTGGTCAAGATCTTTCGTCAGATGAAAATTAAATGTTAGGCCATAATCGGTCCTTACCGGACCTACTCCTGTCAGGTTCATCTAACGAAATATTTTCGACACTTTTTAAACACTTAAGTGTCTTTCAATTGATTCAATTAGTTAATGTGAAAGATGTTAACTGATTTATTCATTAAAATCGCTCCAATTCAAGCTTAAATATGAAAAATCTATCATATATGCCAAAAAACGTTACTTTTCATATGTTTTTTGGTCAAAAATCAAAGTGCCCGCATCCGTGTTCATCCTTAACCTTTATATACGTTATGTATTATCATCAAATACAACTTAAATTTGAATATTATGAATGAACACGAATGCGGCCACATTGATTTAGACGGAAACCGTCTAAAATTTAACTAAAATGCGAAAATTGTGAAGATTTCAGTGATTTAGCATGACTTAATGATGCTAGTACCCGATATATGTGCATGGTTTTGTCAAAAATAGTCCATATTTATGAAGCAGGAGCATTCTACTTTTCAGTAAATTGGTAAAAGATAACATTTTCACAATTTTGTAAAATTGATATATATTTGGGGCCAATAAGGGTTCTTACTGAACCTACTCCTTTGTGTGTCATTTGATTCCTTGTGGGGAGTTTTTTCCTTTGCAATCATACCACATATTATTTTTTATGTATAAAACAAAGCTTTGGAGTGATCGAAATGTATTACAAACATGGTAAATTGAATGTCATAAAAAAGAAAAATATCCAAATCCTGTACACAAGCGCCTGCGGATGAAACCTCTGGTTTAAAGCTGGCATACGTATGCTGTATTAATCGTCTTGAATATTGATGAAATATTTGCCAATGGCCATTGATTTAATGATGTAATTGAATTCTATCATAAGCTACATCAAACTTAGTAATTAGAATATTCTTATTTGTAAATAAACAAATACGTACCTGCTCTGCTTAACACTGACTAACAAATCACGTGGTAAGTATTACGCAATGCACATGTACATGTACAACAATTAAATATTAAATATATTAAACAAAAACTTTAACAGTAGATGACATTCTTCATGTTGTTATTCATAAACCGGTAATCGATTAATGTTCTAAAATTAAATTGTAGTTTCACATTTTCTTAAAACTAGTAATTATACGAACTAGTCAATCCATAATGACTACAAAAAACAACATCAATGAAACGTAATAAGTTTTATGAATTATATGTATATGTTGCAATTTAAAGTTATTAGTCTTCTTAAAACTGCTTATTGTTTATTAACAAGTTTATTGTTTACATAAAATTTAATATATAAAGGTCAACAATGATTACTCGTCTGCATGTTGCATTAGAGAGGCCAGAAAAGGGATCACTATCATATTTTGGCAAACATTCAAAATACAAAATGTATACCACATTCTTGGTGTTTTTTATTGTTTTGTACATAAGTCAGACAGTAAAATTACATTTTGTTTTCTGTGTCGTTTAGGCTTGCTGTGAGGTGTGGGTTCTATGTCATTTGTCTGGCGGGGAGTTGTCTCATTGTCAATCATACCACATCTTCTAATTTGTATCCAGTGTCGACAAAAAATTCTTATATATCCGCCAATTAGAATTGAAAAACCTGTTTACTTTTGTTGAGAAACAATTGATTTTTGTAAATTCCGAACTGTAGAAAATTCCTATATTACATGTACAAAATTTAGAAATGTATATTTTTTTTTATGCCAGATGCAATTTAATGTGTTATCAAAAAATGAGTATAAATAGTACTCAACTTATAAAACTTAAAATTGTGGTGTTGGTCTTGTTGCCTTTTCTTTAATTATATATACATAACCCATTAACAAATTATTTCCTTGTTGGGTAATTTATCAGAAGATTTAACTTGTGAGATTGTGAAGCGCATATTATTAATTAACTTCTAAATCAACTATACCGGTAGAGGTCAATACCCTTCATTACATTGTTTATGTATTAGGACCAAAACCATGATTTGAAAACTGTAGATGTAAATGGACTTTCAATAAATTTGATTTTTGAAGGTATGCGTCGACATATAAGGAAATAGATATTACACTCACAACCAGAGTTGCTTTACTATTTTTATCCTCCTTTTATTCGTCTACTTCAACTTTACATTTGTTTATCAGCTATATTTGATTTATAATGGCCTCTGAAATGTATAACAGGGAAATATTTGTAGCTATATTTACAATTGATTAATACACCACAGAGAAAACAAACAGTCTGCTAAGGAGGTTTTAGTATATTGCCAGTGATATATAACCTCCTTTAGACTATCAAGGATGCGCAAGTCACCGCGCTCGCTAATATATGCCACAGAACAAAATCAAACATTGTCCACTGACTTTGCGATCTAATGCATACATTTTACTAGACGTTATAAGGCGCATATAAATTATCTTGTTTTTAAATTTTTTTTGTGTGATTAAAGGAGAGATGAAAGTTGCTCAACTCCCCCTTTATCATGATTGTTTGTCTCAAGAAGGCATTGCAGGAGCTAGTTATTCCGTGTTTGCCGTTTGTTGCTTCATGTGTTTCGGTTTTTGTTTTGTACATTCTTCATGTTGTTGATTTTCTTGTTCGAAATGTACCTCATTTTGTCAAGCTGGGCCTTCTATAGCATGTACTATGCTGTATGGTTTTGTCTATATAACGCAACTATAAATAATTGTTATATAGGTGGGAGGTTCAGCTAATTATAAATCTAGGTTTCACCCACCATGTTCGTCAAAATGACCGTTTTTAATTTGTTCTGCTGGTTCATAACGCTTCATTTTATCACTTTTTATGGAATTCACATTTTTTCATTTACCTAGGAGTTCGGTATTTTTGCAATACTTTTTTGCTCATTTTGAAGGCCACACTTTAGTTGCTTATTTCCACGTCCTCCTGTTTCTGGTAGTTGTATCGTTGTAAATCATACATATTTCCGTTTATTTACTATACAAGATTCAGATTTAAAAAAAAAAAAACACATCAATATTCGTATTTCGAGCAAGATCAGTGATCGGTCCTTGTCCATTAGTTGCATAAGGGGGGCAGAAGACAAACTGACGAAGTCATGTGTTAGACTCTCGAACGGTCTAGTTAGGCATCACACTAACAACAAATCAAAGGCACAAGATGGCTGAACTAGTAAAAACGTTTATTTGACAAGCTGATCACGTTACAATCGTTAACTGTCTACAAATGTGACTTAAATCTAGAAAAACAAAGTACTAACTTTTAAATAGCCAAAAGTGGTATCTTAGTATAATCATAAAAAGTGGTCATTACTTTTAAATCCAATTATCTAAGTATTGAAGTTTATTTAATACAAACCTATAAAAGTCAATCAACTGACCTGTGACCACTACACGATGACCACCAACCAAAGTATGTTAATATGTCATAAACATGTACTTATAAACCCCGTTCTTCAATATGATATTTTCCGCGTGTTAAACTCTGCATAGTACTTTTTATAAAATTACTGTCGATCTGTATATAAAAATAATTTGAACTTTAGAGATATCATATTAGCACCGTATATATAGTGTTACACATGACAAAATGATGAAGACATTGAAAGCTCGGGGTAATATCAGGTGCTTCGGAAGGGTCAACAGCCAGATCCTGATCCCCGACGTGTTGATCGTGTCATTTCGAATTTGGCGATATTACAGTCGATCAATGAAATAAGGGAAGGATTGCAGTTTCAATTATCCAGACGCTCCATATCCATATATGTTATTGTTGGCTGTAAGAACGATAACTCTGGTGCATCGAGACTAGAAGGATTGCGATTACGATAACTGTAACTTATCCGTCGTCATCTATGAAACGTGCAATTAATCAATCAACCAAATCGTGAAATTCGTAGGAATTACTTTATAGATTATTAACAAATGAAGATTCACAATAAGGGAGCTGAGACACTTTTTTTGTCCATATTTTTTTTTAATTCTAAACCAACCATTATGTGCTGCACATAAATGAAAGATTCACAATTAGGAAGCTGAGACACTTTTTTTTGTCCATATTTTTTTTATTCTAAACCAACCATTATGTGCAGCACATAAATGGAAGATTCACAATTAGGAAGCTGAGACACTTCTTTTTGTCCATATTTTTTTTATTCTAAACCAACCATTATGTGCAGCACATAAATGGAAGATTCGCAATTAGGAAGCTGAGACACTTCTTTTTGTCCATATTTTTTTTATTCTAAACCAACCATTATGTGCAGCACATAAATGGAAGATTCGCAATTAGGAAGCTGAGACACTTCTTTTTGTCCATATTTTTTTTAATTCTAAACCAACCATTATGTGCAGCACATAAATGGAAGATTCACAATTAGGAAGCTGAGACACTTCTTTTTGTCCATATTGTTTTATTCTAAACCAACCATTATGTGCAGCACATAAATGGAAGATTCACAAATAGGAAGCTGAGACACTTTTTTTGTCCATATTTTTTTATTCTAAACCAACCATTATGTGCAGTACATAAATGGAAGATTCACAATTAGAAAGCTGAGACACTTTTTTTGGCCATTTTTTTTTTATTCTAAACCAACTATTATGTGGAGCACATAAATGGAAGATTCACAATTAGGAAGCTGAGACACTTTTTTTGTCCTTATTTTTTTATACCTAACCAACCATTATCATCCATGTCTAGATATCAGTAGAGGCTAATCGACTATGTCAAGGAAATCTTTTATTTCAAGTTGGACTGTGTATATATAGAGATCCGCTCAGGAGCCTGTAATTCAGTGGTTGTCCTTTGTTTATATGTTACATATTTGTTTTTCGTTCATTTTTTTACATAAATAAGACCGTTAGTTTTCTCGTTTGAATTGTTTTACATTGTCTTATCGGGGTCTTTTATAGCTGACTATGCGGTATGGGATTTGCTCATTGTTGAAGGCCGTACGGTGACCTATAGTTGTTAATGTTTGTGTCATTTTGGTCTTGTGTTGTCTCATTCGCAATCATACCACATCTTCTTTATATAGTCATCAATAAAGATGCCAAGGGGAGGAAACGAAAACAACTAAACTTTTTTTATTTATTTTCGTACTCTTCACCCTAAACGAATACTGTATATTTTTCCTATTAGAATCGAATATAGTTCCTTAATGTCATGCTGTATCCTCATTTAAACCTGGGTAGGTATTGTAATAAAGAATATGTTGTTGATATTCTCTTAATATAGTATGGTCTGCTTATTGTTCTTTTCTTTTCCCTCAGACTCTCAAAAGTCGAACAACGTCTTTGATAGCTGATGTTGAGTCTTTACATTTTGGGTGAAACTAGACGTAGACAATGCCTATGATGGTTTAAGGCATTGCTGTCGCAAATAATATCAGGAATAGTTAGATGGATAGTTTACAACATAGTTTGTCTAAGTCATGTCAAATCTACTTATATAATTTAGAGCATCAATAATCTATACCATATATTTATAAGGGGGGGGGGGGGGGCAAGGGGGGTCCCAATAACAGCAAAACAGCAAATTGATTTGACTAATAACAGATAACAAGGAATTAAAATGGACAATAACAGATAACAGTAAATGAAATATTAAAATAAGTCGGGTCCTTGACAAATTCAGTATTTCTTATTACGGGTACAATCCTTTGTATTGAATTCCATTTTCTATGAACATGGTTTTTAGAATTATATATCTAGATATGTATATTTGGTATATTCTTGTCCTTCCGTCGTCAACATGTCAGACATTACCTCAAACAATCTTTAACCAATTTAAATAAAACTTTGGCAAATTGTTTATATCTATTGACATGAGCTTCCTATCGTTTTTTATAAAATTTAGATTTCAAGTTTCTGAGTAATTGGGCTTTATTCAATAAAAATGGTGTGGTTTTTTTTCAGTTTTCCGAAAATATCTAAAAAATCCTTTCACAAATTTGCAAGGAATATTGGTGAATTGTTTATATCTATTGTTGTAAGCGCCCTTTCGATTTTTATTAATTTTCGATTTTATGTTATTCAGTTATGGGGTTTATTCATTAAAAAAGATGGTATTTTCCAGTTTTCGGACAATAACTCAAAAAAAATTCAGCAGTTCTCATGAAACTTTGATGTGTTGTTTATATCCATGATATATATAATGACTAATTTTTATAAATATCTGATATGACATTGAGAAGTTATAGACTATTTCAAAAAGGTGACGGGCGTATCATGCGCTCATTGTGTATCTGTTTATTTGTTATAGAACACTTTTTTCAGCATTTAATAAAATTGAGAATGGAAATGAGGAATATGTCAAAGAGACAAAAAATAATATCTAGTAAAAATTTAAGGGCAGTTATGGTGTCAAAGTATAGGCCCAATTGACATAGTTCTTGTGTTTGTTGCTACTAAAAAATGACCTAAAAAAGTTTGAATATACAATGTATATATATTCGCATTCTGACTTTTTAGCTCACCTGGCCCGAAGGGCCAAGTGAGCTTTTCTCATCACTTGGCGTCCGGCGTCCGTCGTCCGTCGTCCGTCGTCCGTCGTCCGTCGTCGTCCGTCGTCGTTAACTTTTAGAAAAATCTTCTCCTCTGAAACTACTGGGCCAAATGAAACCAAACTTGGCCACAATCATCATTGGGGTATCTAGTTAAAAAAATGTGTGGCGTGACCCGCCAAACCAAACAAGATGGCCGCCATGGCTCAAAATAGAACATAGGGGTAAAATGCAGTTTTTGGCTTATAACTCAAAAACCAAAGCATTTAGAGCAAATCTGACAAAGGGTAAAATTGTTTATCAGGTCAAGATCTATCTGCCCTGACATTTTCAGATGAATCAGACACCCGGTTGTTGGGTTGCTGCCCCTGAATTGGTAATTTTAGGGAAATTTTGCTGTTTTTGGTTATTATCTTGAATATTATTATAGATAGAGATAAACTGTAAACAGCAATAATGTTCAGCAAAGTAAGATTTACAAATAAGTCAACAGGACCAAAATGGTCAGTTGGATCCTTTAGAAGTTATTGCCATTTAAAGTCAATTTTTAACCATTTTTCGTAAATTTTATATATCTTTTACAAAAATCTTCTCCTCTAAAACTGCTGGGCCAAATGAATCCAAACTTGGCCACAATCATCATTGGGGTATCTAGTTTAAAAAATGTGTGGCGTGACCCGCCAAACCAACCAAGATGGCCGCAATGGCTAAAAATAGAACATAGGGGTAAAACGCAGTTTTTGGCTTATAACTCAAAAACCAAAGCATTTAGAGCAAATCTGACACGGGGTTGAATTGTTCATCAGGTCATGTTCTATCTGCCCTGAAATTTTCAGTTGAATCAGAGAACCCGTTGTTGGGTTGCTGTCCCTGAATTGGTAATTTTAAGAAAATTTTGCTGTTTTTGGTTATTATCTTGAATATTATTATAGATAGAGTTAAACTGTAAACAGCAAAAATGTTCAGCAAAGTAAGATTTACAAATTAGTCAACATGATCAAAATGGTCAATTGACCCCTAAGGAGTTATTGTCCTTTATAGTCAATTTTTAACAATTTTCATAAAATTTGTAAAATTTTACTACCGGTTACATTTTCCACAGAAACTACTGGTTTAAGTTCATTATAGATAGTGATAATTGTAAGCAGCAAAAATGTTCAGTAAAGTAAGATGTACAAACATATCACCAAAACACAATTTTGTCATGAATCCATCTGCTTCCTTTGTTTAATATTCACATAGACCAAGGTGAGCGACACAGGCTCTTTAGAGCCTCTAGTTTAAATGACCATTTTATGAGGTGTATGAATTTTTCTGAATAAGACTACGAGGCAAAGTTGTATATAGAGTAGAAAAATAAAAAGCACTAGTTATCAGCATGCAATTTATCAAGTACCTCGAACCAATTTTGACACTCCAAAAGTAATTTATTCCACTATTTTCAAAGGCCTTATTTGAACAATTTTTTATCAGGTTTTTGATTGTACCAAGTCTTCTAGTAAGTAGAATACATAGTTTAGTAGGGGAACAATGGCTTGAAGACGAAATAAATCTTTGTTTGTAATGAGTTATGTGCAGCTTCTGAACCCAGTACAATTTGTGGGAACTTTCATTGTACAATGTATTTGGTTATGCTTTGAAAAGAGCTGAGTCTATGTACCATATGATATAAAGGTTAACTGTTTGTAAGGACCTATAGTCCTTAATTGAGATCCTTGTCAGATATTCCTGGCCATATGTTTTCCTTTTTTTCATACTAAGAATTGTTCTTATTTAATATGTTCGTACGGGAAACAAGGAACATAATCCTCATACAAAAAAATAAGATAATTCTAAATAAATGTTACAAAAAAAATGGAATGTATTACAAAGGATAATCATAAGATATACTGGAATTGTCCTGGACCTCACTTCTGTGATGGGTATGTGTTAATGAAATCCTTCTCCGAATATGGGACCAACATATTAGTAGTGGTAGACTCCAATGACCAATGATCTTCAATTTCTACCGATTTTTGGCTGTCGAAAAAATTATAACATTCCAATCATTTCAATAACAGTTAACAGCAAATACATTATCACAATAACAGATAACAAAAAAACTAAAAGTCTAATAACAGCTTACAGAGAATAAGACAATAATAGCTAACAGTAAATATATTTTCAGAATAACAGATAACAAAGAACTAAAATGCTCCATAACAGCATAACAGCTAAACCCCTTGCCCCCCCTCTTATAAATTTAACAACAACAATATAAAGTACAATTTTACGTCACAATATAAATATCTTTATTGCAAAATTACACCCATGAGGGTCAAGCAATACAATCAAACAATAATTTTATACTATAGTATGCAATACATTGAAATACAATGTAATACATTGAAATACAATGTAATACAATGAAATACAAAATAATACAATGAAATACAAAATAATACAATACAATATATGGAATAATAGAACACTAGAGTTCAATGATAAATGTATGTAAAAAACACCATTATAACCTTACCTGACACGGGTCTGACTCCCTCAGTTCTAAAGACTGTTTAATGAAGACTCCAATATTAGAAACAAGTTCAGGGATGGGGTTTAGAATGTGTTTAAGTTTATTGAATGCATCAAGATGTTGAAATAATGGTACATAGTCTTTTAGATATTAAACAAAAAAGAACGCAAAGATATGTTAATGTCACAATACAAAAAGAAATGAAATACATTATTAAGGTCTTTCCCCTACATGGGAAAGACCTTATTGTTTTTCTAATGTTTTTTTTTCTTTTTTTTCTTCCAGCATTTTTTTGGCACGCCCTCCTACCGCTTCTATTGGAGTTATCAATCCCAAAATTGAACCATCGATAGACCTCAACATGAACTTTTACCAGATGAACTTTTGTAGGATTTCACCTGCCCCTTAAGAAGTTATCTCCCTTTTATTAATTTTTTTCAACATGGTCCCCCCAAAATGTGTTTAAAGATATCATGACTTTATTTGGACAATAGGTAGATCTCACAATGATGTATTACCATATGAGGCTGCATAGGATTTCATCATCTACTTTGAGAGTTATATCCCCTTGAAGCAATTTCTTTTATTTGCATTTTTTTCAAAAAGTATCAGAGATAGAATTTAATTGAAAATGACAGCATGTATTAGAACAGAAGGCAATGTTTATAAACATAAACAATTAATTTGTTACTAACCCTTATAAGGAGTTATTTCCCTTTAAAAATTAAAAAAAATAATTCAAAAATTTTATTTCGAGAACCGGAAGTCATAGAGACTTTGAACCTTCACCAATAATCTTAAATTCATATGACCTTTAATATGCACTCAAGGTCAAAGTTCACCGAGTGCAAAAAAAAAATACGCTGCAATTTGAAGCTTACATATTAGGAAAACGATAAGACTTTGCTGCATACATACAGCGTATAAAATGTTCTTCTCGACGAGCTCTACATTTTATACATAAACTCAAAAATGTCCGACCGTCTGTTCAAAAGTTACAACGGGATGATTCTTAAAAGTAAAGTATTGTGTGTATATCTTTTTAAATGTAACAGATATCAACCTACTATAAACTGCAAAGATGATCAGTAATTCAAGACCTTCAATTTGAGGTCAATGTCAGGTCATGATTAAATTTCACCTTGACCTTCACAGTTTACTATGACCTTGACCTTGTGATATTTGAAAGGTCAAGTGGTCCTGAGTTGAATGGTGGTAGTCCCATGTCTCTACGACTTCCGGTTCTCAAGTTTGGTATTGCATCATATATTTGATGGTTAATTGTGACCTTGGTGAACTTTGAAATTGTCCCAATTCTTTTTCTATAATGATGTCCTTCAACTGTAGATAATTTATCATTTAACAGATTTGTGATATCTATTGTCGTTTTAGAGATAATGCAGTTTGAAATTTTGCGAGCGGCGGCATGTATTTCTGAATCAACAACAGCTTACCACTTAAAAAGGTTTTAGAAATTGAAGAGTTTAATATAATTATATGTTTGACCAAATACCAAAAACATTCCATGGGAAAAAAACACCAAAAAATCACTTTGAAATTTTTATGTTTTGCATTGACTTTGTAAGTTTCATAACTTCTATTTATATAGTTGATATTGCATCATTTTTGGCACTTTGTCAAATGGGGTCATCTGATATATGAAATTGAAGGTCTTAATAAGCTTTACATAAAAATGAAAATTTTGAACCCCCTTTTCATCCCAGGGGGACGGTTGGGGTCATTTAGTGCAAAAATTCAAATTTCTCAGATGGTAAGGTTGTCGCATATCAAATGAAAGTCCATAAAGCATACATTTCAAATATCAAATTCACGGTCCCGAAAATTGGGTTGGGTGGGGTTATTGAGTGCAAAAAATTATTTGTCTTCTAAGATAGGGTTGATGTATATTAAATGAAAGGTCATGATGTGTACATTTGAAATATCAAATTATTATCAAAGGTTATTAAGTGCACGAAATCAAACTTTCTAGAATATGGTGTTGTCGTATATCAAATAAACGGTAATCAAGTTTACATTGCACATATCATACTTCGAATCTCAAAACAATTGAGTGCAAATAATATTTTTTCTTCTATTAAGGTAAGATTGTTGTATATCAAATGAAAGGTCATAATGTTACATTTTAAATATTAAATTCCCCTCCTCCACAAATGAGGCTGAAAGGGTTATTAAGTGCAAAAAGTGAAAAGTCGCAAAAGCTATGCTTGTCGTATATCAACTGAAAAGGTCCTGAAGAGTGCATTACAAATATAAGACTTTCATTGGAAAATCAAGCAAATCTATAAAGAGAACATTTTCAAAATTAAATTTCTGTCCCCCCAAAAAAATAGTCTGATGTGAACATTTAGGCATTTGTTTTAGAAGGAAAGGGTGTTGCATATCAAATAAAACGTCGTATTGTGTCAAATATCGTGTCCTCATGAAGAAACAATATAATTGTGTTTTTTTTTTGGTTCAAAGAAACAAATGTATTTCAATTACATTTAGTGTATATTTCTGTTTGTTAATTCAAAACTTTATTCCACAACTCCATGTCAACACTTAACTCTATAAAATAAATTTGCCGTTAAACATACAAACGTGTACCAGATTATCTTTGAACGTTTCATAAGTTTTATTTATAGATATGATAGTACATCAAATTTCGTTATCCCTGTGGTTTTCATCATATTTTATGTTTCATCAAATTGTAATAGGATATATTTATTGTTTCTTTTTTATAACTGTCGATTAAAATCTTCCCGAATAGTGTTTAAATCCATTTTAGTTCGGGATTAATTTGTTACATCTTTGTTTAGGTATTGTTACTATTGTGGATTTCTAATGGATTTTTTTAACCGGAAATTGTTAATAATAATATTTCAATTTGAATATATTTTGTGTCAATAGTTAAGCTGACAGTGACGTCTAATGAACATTAAAAGACAGCTTGACGAGGTGAGTTGTTTTTGTTTTTAAACAAAGTTATTTGTTCATTCTTTGAACTGTCTCAATAGAAATTTGTCAAAGTTTTTTGATGATGTTTATTCTTGTAAATACTGTTGATCAGTGTAAATGATCGGAATGTATACATTTACAGCTATAGAATGCAGGATTAACATTTATATGACCAATTTTTAACTGAAACTATGTAAATTTACTACAGACCATCAATTTCCGCATGTCCGTACTAGATGATTTTATGATTTTTTTTAAATTGTACATAGCCGCATTGAAGTAGGTTCATTATTCATTTTTCATTATTCAAAATTCAATAATGAATAATGAAATAGTTCATTATTCACTATTCAACGTTAATTGATGAACAATGAATAATGAAACAGATTCTATTTCAGTATTCAAGTTGAAAAGTGAATAATGAAATAAAAAAAAAAATGTGACAATATATCCCGTATTTCTGAATTCCTCATGTTGATGTTATCTAACAATTTTTCAAATTAGTATAAGAAAATAAATCAAAACAATCTTTGAAATTTTTTAATTTATTTATTTAATTAGTTTTGGAGGATAAACCAGTGGTTTTCCCGAACTATTTTTAACAGAAATTCCTTTTTTCAAAGTATGGACGACCTCAATACCAAAACATATATATAAAAATTAAATAAACTCTACGTTCTTTTTTTTAATTTTCACTGGAGATTTGCTATTCTTCATTTCTGATTATGGATAAAACTTGCTGATTGTGCCATCCATTCCATTATTCAAAATAAGGTATTTCTTAATGCTCACTCGTATTTCGATATTCATGTCCGTCTTTACTCCTCTAATATGCGTTGCGGACTGTATTGACTATATACCTTTTGTTCCTCTATTTATAAGCTTTCGAATGAGATATAAGATATATCTGTAATTAGGGGCTGAAGGGATTCAAAATATCCATTCAATTATTCAAAATTGGCTATTTCTTAATTTTCACGCGTATTTTGGCATTCACGCCCTCCGTTATTCCTGTAATGGTCATTGCGGCACATATTGTTTATATCCATTTTGTTCCTCTATCAATAAGTTTTCGAATGGTGTAAAAGGTTTTCCTTAATTAGGGGCTGACGAGTCGCAGCAGTTCATTCCATTATTCAAATAAGCTATTTCTAAATGTTCAAGCGTATTTCGATATATAGGTCCTTCTTTACTCAGAATCAGAATCAGAATAATTTATTATAGTGTCATCCTCTAATATGCGTTCAAGTTGTGGAACATATTGACTATATATATATACCTTTTGTTCCTCTATTAATGAGCTTTCAAATGAGATATAAGATATATCTGTAATAAGGGGCTGAAGGGTCGCAGCAGTCCATTCCATTATTCAATAATTCGCATCTAATAGACCGTCTCACACTAAATGAACTTTTTATATAATACATGTATTATAAATTTACAATTGTCTTTTATATTGATAAACTAAAACACGGGAATACATGAAAAATTAGATGACTCATTGTTGTGTAATTGAAAGATTTATTCAAAATTTTAAGTGTATACAGATATTAGGAATACAAACAGTAGCAGAATCTCGTGTAATCAGATTATAGTGACAGATTTATTGTTTTAATTATAAAAACAAAGCAGTTTGTCGCTGGAGTAAATTATAAATATAGAAAGTGAACTCCAACACCACTTTCAAAACACAGTATTATCAAATCAAAATGTCAAACTAATTATATTGTATTAGTCGATAGATAGCACTTGTTCCGTTTCTTCATTTACAGGAGCGATAGGTAGTGAGGTTATTTAATACACAATACCTATCAAAGAATTTGTCTTTATCATTCATTATATGATAGATATAGGAAGATGTGGTGTGAGTGCCAATGAGACAACTCTCCATCAAAATAACAATTTAAAAAAAGTAAACCATTATAGGTCCATGTACGGCCTTCAACACGGAGCCTTGGCTCACACCGAACTTGACAACAAGCTATAAAGGGCCCAAAAATTGGTTTAATAAAATTTAAATTTCATTTTTTCAATTAATTGCAAAATTTGAACAGTTTATATACCTTATGTAAATATAATTGGACATTTGAATATATCTTGTCAAGATAATGCAATCAACAATGCATGCAGTATTCTGATCTCAAACTTGCACTTTGGTGTCCTCAAAAACCAGGTGTCCGTCTGTCCGTTCGTCCACCCGTCCGTTCAGTCTCGTACGCGCTCTCGTGTGTACAGCTCTTGCCATATTTTGCTGAAACTTATATCATAGGTTGAAATCAGCCATTTATTTTATGAGTTTGTAAATCAGTACAGATAAATTACTTTTAAAAGGGTCATATCCTTTTGAAACATTAAACATATTGAAAATTGCATTGTTATCGCTCTCTTGTATATAATGCTTGTCAGATTTTTAGGAAATTTATATTATAGGTTTATATCAGCAATATCTTTGACAAGTTTGAAAATCAGTTCAGATCAATTATTAGTCAACTTCAGGTTGGCACATCTTCCGTCTGTCCGTCTGTCTATCCGTCAGTTCGGCAAATCAGTTTTCCACACTTTTTATGCACCCGCCGTATTGGAGGGGCATTAAGTTTTATCCTTTTCCGTCTGTATGGTCCGTCCGTCCGTACGTACTCTCAAAAGATGGTTTCTGTTCTCTAACTTTTAAATTAGTTTGTCTCAACCAAATGTTATGAAACTTATTCACAATGCTATTACCACAAAACACAGATCAAGTTTGAATTTTGGTGGCGTCACTTTTCTGTTCTTGAGTTATGCCCCTTTACAAATGGAAAAAATCATGATTTTTTTTTCGTTTCTGTTCTCTTAGTTTAGTTTGCCTCAACCAAATGCTTTGAAACTTATACATAGTGCATATTACAACACAATTCAGATCAATTGTGAATGTTTGTGGTGTCAACTTATCCATTCAAGAGTAATGCTTCTTTACAACTGAAAAAAATACTATTTTTTTTTTGTTTCCGTTCTCTATCTTAAGTAACCTTCAACAAAATGTTATGAAACTTATACATAATGCCTATTTCCTCAAAATACAGATCAAGTTTTTAATGTTCGGGGTGTCACTTTAATTGTTCTAGAGTTATGCTTCTTTACAAATGTAAAAGTTGATGAATTTTTCGTTTCCGTTTTCGAACTTATTATAACTTTGCCTCAACCAAATGTTATGAAACTTATACACAATTCCTATAACCACAACACTTTAGAAGTTGGAATTTTGGTATCGTCACTTTTATTGTTCTTCAGTTATGTCCCTTTACAAGTTTATATGATATGCAAGCGGGGGCATCATCTGTGCTCTATGGACACTTTCCCCATTTATTTTTCTTCGTGCTTAAAAATGTTGTTCTGATATTTGGTGTATTGTTTTATCATGACAAGTTACAGATTAATTTCGAATTTTGTTTCAGTCTGATGATTTATTGCCGAGTTATGGTCCTTGAACTTTTAAAATTAACTCAATTAATCAGTCTCCTCACTTTTTTTTTCGTTATGCTTGAAGGTATTGACTTGATATTTGCTATGCTTAAACCATGAAAAGTTTTAGATCAAGTATAGCATTTTGTACCAGTAGAATGAAATGACCATGTTTTGCCTGCAATAGAATGCATGTTTGTAATACATTAGGAATCTTTAAAAAAAAGTATAAAACGTTAAAAAATGTATTTGTTTTCCCTTTACATACTTCATTATACTATACACAGGCAAAACCTATATTTACTTCCCAATATAAAGATCAATTTAGTATGGAAATAAGACTTTAACCATTGAACGTTTTAATTATTTTATTGCAAACACTGAATTAAGTGTCATCCGGTGAGACGTTTTAAAAGTGTAACCGTATTTGATACTCAACTTGGCTCGAACTTTATAAACTATTCTAGTGTTCATTAACCTCTATAGATTCTCTATAGTTGAAGCTTCGTGTGAGATACATTCCTACCATAGTGTCATAGCTACGTATACTTGCGCAAAAAGCTGTAAATATGTAGCGCAAATGGATAGTAAGACTTGCCATCATTCGCTCTCATTATTATGTACTATACTAGTATTGTAAAATAAATTGATGTACAGAGATTTGCATTCGAGTCTGTAACCATATTTTGGTTACATTAGTATAAAATGCAATATAATAAATACACTATGTGTCTATTGGTCTCCAACTGACGAAGTCGAAGGAGACTTTATGTGTGCACTCCGCCCGTCTGTCTGTCTGTCTGTCCATAACGTCATTCCGGTAAATCGGTTTCCCACACCTTTTATGCCTAGGCTTAAATATATTATTTTGATCATGACAAGTTTCAGATCAAGTTCGAATTTTGTATCGGTCTGATAATTTTGTGCAGAGCTATGGTCCTTTAACTTAGAAAATTCACTTTAATAATAAGTTTTCAGCACCTTTTTCCGTCATGCTTCAAGAAATTGACATGATGTTTGTTATATATTTTACACCATGACAAGTTATAATAGATCAAGTTAAAATTTTGTTCTAATATAACCGGTTAGGAACTATGTATTGTCATGCAATATTCACATAATGCTTGTTCCAATAAAGTTCCGTCAGGGCTCATTGACACAGCTACAATTATAATTCAGTTATAACACAATACTGTACAAGAGTACAATATATAATATCGTAGTTGTTCATATGTTTATTGGAGACATGTTCTATTACTATTAAGAGAGTTTACTCATGGGAAAGGGATGTTGTTTTTTTTTTTAGATTCATTATGGAACCACCAGGCAGTTTAGATGAGAATACTGGAAAATATGAAAAAATATTGGTAAGGACATCGGAATTATTTTATGAAAAACGAAACCATATTTTTTTTTTATTTCTGTTTATCTGTCATTTTAATTTATGACCAACTAATGATAACATTGTTGAAATGATAAAACTGTATGGAACGCCTTATGTTGATGATCAGCATTATGTATAGTGGTTGCAGCATAATATGCAGTGCTTACAACATTAATTATATGCAGTTGTCACACCATTATATGCAGTGCTCACAACATTATGTAAAGTGCTCACAACATTATACGCAGTGGTCCAAACATTATATGCAGTTGTCGGGACATTATGTGCAGTGGTCACAACAGTATACGTTTTTTGTTGATGAAGGTGATGATCAGTAATGGTAATGATGATGATTGATGTATGTGATGGTCGTGGTTCATTCTGTAAACTTCGGATTTTTTTATCGGAAATTACCGAATACAGTCATAATTGATAGTGCCCCGCACACAAATTGAAAAAGTTGTTGAAGTCATGTTAGTCAAGGCAATTTGTTTGCAACTATATCAGAAAAAAGAACGCATGCGTTTGTCTGCCAATGGGCATTCTAAGGAAAAGACAGTGGCGGATCCAGAACTTTTCATAAGGGGGCCCGCTGTATGACCTTAAAGGGGGCGGGGCACTCCAGTGATTCCTTATATAATCAACCAATTTTTTCCCACGAAAGGGGGGGGGGGGCTTTAGCAAGGTGCCACTTTATAGTCAGTACCCAGTTTTAAAAAGCTTAATAACATTTTAAATAAAGTAGTCGGCTTTCTATAAGACTTAAGTCCCATATTACGCTAGCTTATATATGTCATGATATAATCATTATTTGGCATCGATTTTCAGAATTAGGCATTTTTACATGATTAAGTATCTAACAGATATGGAAAATGCAGTTTAAAGCATTTCATTGTAGGTGTTTAACATAACTTTACATCCATCATTCCAGTTTTTTACAAGCTTTTTAGCACGTCAAGCAGTTTGTCTTCTAAATATGAGCAACAGCCTTATATATTAGAGATATAAACTTTCATAAGAAAAAATTATCCTTTAAAGAACCAGTTTTACATTTTCATTTATAGTTATCATCTCTTAGGAAAACTGAGTTTGTGTGGGTGAATAGAACGTTTACTACGTTTGTTCGTCAGTCTCTCATGCACAGTTAATATATGAAAAAAGTGGTATTCATGCCAATGAAACAACTCTCCACAAAAGACCAAAAGACACAGAAATTAACAGCTATAGGTCACAGTACGGCCTTCAACAATGAGCATAGTCCATACCGCATAGGCAGCTATAGAATGCCCCGAAATGATTAACGTTAAAGATTTCAAACGAGAAAACTAACGGCCTAATTTATGTACAAACAAATGAACGAAAAACAGACATGTAACACATCAACATACGACAACCACTGAAATACAGGCTCCTGACTTGGGACAGATACAAACCTACAAAATGTGTCGGGTTTTAACACGTTAGCGGGATCCCAACCCTCCCTCTTACCTGGGACAGTGAACATAAAAACGAACTATGAAAATCAGTTGAAAAAGGCTTAACTCATCAGATGGATGAAAATATAAATACATCTAACCAACAAACAAAATAAAACAGAGTGGACGTGGACGGGTACTTGTATAGCCCAACAACAAAAAGACACGAAGTACTGATCTGATAGTACTCGCAATTACTGACAGCTAGTACAAAGCCACTAACAACTAATAAAAAAAAAATCATGCATCTAAGTTTTGCATCAAGGTAATGATTGAAACAAACAGTGAGTAAAAAAAGAATGATTTACTATTATTGTATAGTAACGATTTTCCATGAAAAAAGAGTCATCTTGACCTAAATTAATTCTGGTTACGATACATTAAGATAAAAAATCAAATCAACTACAAGTCATAGTAGAATGATATCTTTTAGATCGCACTTCTTTGATAACAATGGACCTTGAAAAAAGTTGGTCGCCTCTACCTATATTTTACACACGATTGGTTCTGATTAAAATTTGTGTTAAGGTCCAGATGATAGCAACATCACATGAAAGAGGAATGCTATTTGTTACTGAGCACTTTAAATTTATTGATTTTATTAAAGGTCTGCACAAAATTTTTGTCACCATAACAGAAACACAAACAAAACGACACTCGTTATTATGTCAATATATAATTGTAATATAATTATATTAATGGAGAACTACTATTATTGTTTTACAGTACTGAGAATTCTTCTCGTTGTTGTTGTTATTGTTATGTTAGGATCTATGTAAAATGTTGAAAAATTCATATCTGAATAGTTTTCGTTATCTGTAAAGTTACTTTTGACGATGCATCTTGATTGTTTTTGTAGAGCTTGCTTTCTCCTGTATATAAATCACTCACGGGGAAAAAATTGGAAAATTGTCGAAACTTATTTGACTTTTATGTATACATGTAGCATAGTCCGAATTATATACTTAAAAGGATTAAATTCACAAAATAGTTATTTTTCACAAAAAAATGATGTGCCATGCCTTTTGAAAATAAGATTGAAAATCGTATATGTTTAAGTAAAATTCTATTTCGAATAACATCGCTGACCAACATAAATTAAAAAAAAAATGCATTGAACAGTATACTTCTGTATATTTGGTTCTCCTTGAAAAATACTGGTTCATAATATATCTAAATTGCAGTCCCGGAAAATTCTGAAGACATTTATTTAGAGTTTAATGATCAACAATGCACAATTATATATGTGTATAATTAAATATATATGTTTTAATACAACCACAAAATAAATAAATAAAATTGATCGTATATTGCAATCACGTTGTCGTCACCGTCGTCCGAAGACAGATTGTTTCCGGATAATAACTTAAGTAAAAGTTAATAGAAATCAATAAAATTTTAACACAATGTTTTTAACCACTAAAGAAAGGTTTGGATTGATTTTGGGGGTTATTGTCTAAACTGTTTAGGAATAAGGGGACAAAAAGGGGGCCCAAATAAACATTTTTGTAGTTTCCAGACATTAACTTGTGTTTAAGTGTATGGATCTCTCCATTATACCACAAGTTTCCATACCACAAAGGGATAGTTAGGATTGGCTTTTTTTTTGGGGGGGGGGGGGTATGGATCAAACCGTTTAGGAATTAGAGGCAAAAAAAGGAAAAACAAGGGTTTCTTGGTTAATTGCCAATTAAAACAATGTGAAACAAGTGTAAGGAAGATAATCCAAATATATGGAGGTAATCCAAACATAATGTTCGATTACCTTCCTTACACTGCTTTAAAATTATGTGTAAAGAAACTATTTTCTCATTTCAGATTTAAGAAATTAAAAAGAAAATTTCTTCATTTATTTTTTTTGCAAAAAAGTGGGGGATACATTGTCTTTTCTTTTTTCGGGATGGGGTCAATATGCAACAGCATAGAGTATTGCACAAAATGAAAACAACAAAGGGGGCGGGGTGAAAAAAAATATTGAGAGGGGGTCGAGCAATTCGCAACAGCGTAGTGCAAATGCAAAAAAATAAGTATAAATTCAAATTATAACCAATTCTAATTTCTTTGACTACATTTATTCTGTATCAGAAACCTATTATGTGTCAAATATTTAATTACAATCTAAATTCAGACCTGTAACAAGCGTGAATATTGTGTCCTTTTTTGTCCCAACGGTTCAGGGTTGATTCTCTGTGGTCGTATCCAGCTGCGCTTTGTGAAGCAATTTGTTAAATACTTAAAAAATATACTGTAACATATTAAGTTGTGAATATGATGAAAATGATCATCAAAATAAGTTCAAAATGCCCTGGTGTGGAATAAATTTGTGGAAAATTGATCACACTTCTTAATTTCCTTATTTCAATCAGTTTTAAATATTGTATACTGCCTTAATGATAACATAACTTTATTAACTTTCTCAATTTGTTTGCTGAGCATAACCAATTATGGATTCGGTAATTTCCGCAAAAAAAAAATCCAAATGTTAACGAATCTGAACCACCAGCATCACATACATCAATCATAATCATCATCATCACTGACCATCACCTTCATCAACAAAAAAAGTACAATGTTTTGCCCACTGCATATAATGTTGTTACCACTGCATATAATGTCCTGACAACTGCATATAATGTTGTGAGCACTGCATATAATGTTGTGAGCACTGCATATAATAATGTGAGCACTGCATATAATGTTGTGAGCACTGCATATAATTTTGTGTGCACTGTATATTATAATAATGTTGTGAGCACTGCATACAATACTGATCATCAACATAAGGCAGTCATGATGTTCCATAATATTGGGTGTCTATTTTTAGTTGGGCTTTAATTGAGTGAGTCATTAATTGTATTATGTTGCTGATAAGCTGTATAAATGTATACCATTTTCTATTCCTAAGTCATTTAAAAGTGAAATTGTGATTAAAATAACTTTGATCCTATCATATAAATCATTTTGTCTTTTTGCACTTAAAAGATTAACTTGACAAAAAATCTTAATTTTAGGAATGAACTTGAGGCACTATCGTCATTTTTAATTTCAAAATATTTTTTAGCAAAAACCTATAGTTTAAACTTCTTGTTGAATGCGTTTATATAGTTTTACGATTGTCCGTCAGTGTTAATAATCGCCCATACGGTCTCCGTTACATCTAGTTCTCAATATATTTCAGAGAGTGTTAAAGAAAAGAAGGCTTATTGATAAGTCGGGTGAAAAGACGTGTAGCAATGACCACGCATTACCTCACCAAAGCATGCATGAAACACAGTCTAATGCCCTTAGCCTAGATAATGAGAGAAGTCTGTCTATCCAAAGTCGTTTGCATATGCCTAATTGCACTGACTCTCCACCGCCGGAGTTTACTCGACAGAGGGTATCTTGCTATGATAACATAAGTCAAACAGGGCAGTCGAACGATGCTCTGCCTATCCAAGTGATTTCAGATATGTCACCGAACTCTGATTGCAAGCAATCGGTTTGTACTCCACCGAGAGAACCCTCGTCAGATGACATTACAAGGCAGACACCAAAAACACATTATGAAAAGAAATATGAAAAATCAAAATATGATTGGAAAAAAAATGAATATGCAATAGATAAAGAAACAAAATACGAGGAATATGATACAAACCATGATGTTGATAAATTTGTGGTTCCAAAGTTTAGACTGAAAGGGAGTTTTCATCAAGGAGATAATCGATTTGGTATGAATGCAGGAAAACAATGTGTTCCAAATTGTGTTACTGCTGTTATATATAGCAAATTAAAGAATGTAAGAGCTTGGAAAACTTCACATATTAATGATATTCTTAGTGAAGGGAACGATTTATATAATTCTATTCATGGTTCTAAAGACTTTTTGCTAGTATCAGAAATGCCAACTAGCACTAAATTATTTAATTCTTCGTTTTATGTCAATTTTAGAGATTCAATCAATGCAATTGACAGTGAAATTGATGCTGATTTCCCTTTTGCTCTTCCTTTGAAAATTGGGATTGAAAATGCTCTTATTGATTCAGATGGATGTTTTGTAAGTGTAAATGGATATACAAATCTTGTTATTAAACAAGGAATTCGATTGTTTTTGTTTGATTCACATTCCAGAGACTTGCAAGGTAAACCATGTGAGAATGGTTCCAGTATAGTTATTGAGTTAACAGACATTAGCCATCTGTATTATATTTTGAAAGAGTTTGTTAAAGATGACCCACAGTCGTTATTTGAAATAACAAGTGTAAATGTAACTATTTGTTCAAAGGATACAGATAAGAGTTATACAAAGAAGACGTACAATGATGGCAAAACAAAAGTTATTAAAGACCAGGATTTAGAAATATTAAGTTCATATTCATATTCAAACTTTAATTATTTCCCACTTGAATATGAAACTAGAAAAAAAGTTTGTTCTAAATTCAAAATTTCTCATATAAATGTTAAAGAAACAGCAAATAATGGTAAAACTTTCAATATTGGTAAACCTGAAAAATTGAAATCAATAGTATCAGATGGAAATTGTTTATTTAGAGCATTATCATTTGCTATTTCACAGAGACAAGAATATCATATACAAATAAGAAAAAAGATAGTCGATCACATATTGCATATTTCAAAATCTCTCTCATCCTTTGTTCGTGATCCGTACGAAAATGTAGAGGAATATGTCAGAATTCGGAAAATGAACGAATCAAATACTTGGGGAACAGAGCTAGAAATTCTTGCGGCAGCACATTTTATGCAAATTGATATTTACACGTTTACCAACAACAAATGGATAAAATATTCTGCTCATCAAATAGATACCAATATTAATGTTGAAAGTGACGCTATCTATTTGAAACACAATAATGAATCATCTCATTATGAAGTTGTCATGAGCGTTGAAGGGAAAAGGGAATGTGATAAATTAGAAAAGACGAAAAACGTTAAAAGTATAAGCTGTGAATTTGACAAATTACAAAGAAATATTTGCACTGATCATGATATCAAGAAAAGTAATATATTACCGCATGAAATTTTAGAAATGGATGAGCATACTGACATTACAGATCTGTCAAGGGAAAGGAGACTGGAGGTTGAAGTAAATGTTTCAATTGACAATGTTAAATGTCAAAGAAGGAATAACATTGATGGCAACCAAGTTGTTGAAGATGGAGACGTGGAAATGTTTGATACAGCGGTATACTCAGGTTTAAATTATATTCCACTTGGATATAAAACTAAGCGAAAACTTTGTATGAAATTCAAAATTGCACATAAAAATATCAAAGAAACATCAGGTGTAAATGAAAAGTTCGATATGGGTAAACCTGTAAGTTCAAAATCAATAGTATCTGATGGAAATGGTTTATTTAGAGCACTATCATTTGCTATTTCACAGAGACAAGAATATCATATACAAATAAGAAAAAAGATAGTCGATCACATATTGCATATTTCAAAAGACATCGCATCCTTTGTTCCTGATCCATTCGAAAATGCAGCGGAATATGTCAGAATGCGGAAAATGAAAGAACCAAAAACTTTGGGAACAGAAATGGAAATTCTTGCGGCTTCACATTACATGCACGCTGATATTTACACGTTTACCAATAACAAATGGATAAAATATAGTCCTCATCAAATAGATAAAGATATAAACGTTGAACATGAAGCTATCTACTTACAACACGTTGAAAAATCATCTCATTATGAAGTTGTAATGGACGTTGCAGATAATAGTATACGCAATATACTAATGAAGAGTGAGATGATTGAAGACTGTACAAGAGTTAAATATGAATTAGACCAAAAATCAAGAAATAATTGTACTGATACAAAGAATAACAATACATTGTTGAATGAAAAACAAGTGGATTTAACAGATCTTCGAAGAAAAAGAAAACGAGAATTGGAAAAGATGAGATATTGTCAAAATGATACAGTGAGAGACAAGAAAAAGAGACGCTGTAAAGAAACGTACTGGCATAATGAAACATACAGAGCAAACATTATTGAAAAGAGCAAAAAGAAATATATGGACAACGAAACCTACAGGACCAACATGATTGAAAAGGGAAAACAGAAGTATGAAGATGATGAAACATATAGGGCCAACATGATTGAAAAGGGAAAACAAGAGTACCAAGAGGATGAAACATATAGGAACAATAAAATTGAAAAGGGAAAGAAGAAGTATAAAGAGAATGCAACATATAGGGACAACATGATTGTAAATGGAAAAAAGAAGTATGAAAGCAATGAAATATATAGGAACAATATAATTGAAAAAGTTCATGAAAAAAGATCATTATTCAAAGTCGCAAAGTCTCATATTGATGTTGTGGTTCAAACATTTAAAGATGCCATTAAGAAGGGACCAGAGTATGTTTGTGCTTGCTGTTTGAGACTTTTATTTCAAAACCAAGTCTTAGAATGCAAACGTGAAAACTATGATAAACAGCTAATACAGAAATGCGTTACAGAGAAGTATGTTCATGAGTGTTCCAGTGAATGTGAATCAAATTGTTTATTGGCTGTTTCTTGTAGGAACAAACTTTGGATTTGTTATACATGCCACAGAAAATTACATAAAGGTTTAACACCACCTGAATCGTTTTGTAATAACTTACAATTAGAAACTGTTCCTGATGAGTTATGCAATTTGAATAAACTTGAAAGCCATTTGATAGCACTTAATATACCCTTCCAGAAAATAATGAACTTGCCAAAAGGTAATCAAGCAGGGATAATTGGACCAGTTGTTTTGGTCCCGTCAGATGTCAAAGTCGTTACGAATACATTGCCAAGACCAGTGGATGATAATTTGTTAGTAAAAGTAAAGTTAAAGAGGAAATTAGAGTACAAAGGTTATGTTCAGTATGAATTTGTGGATATCAAACATGTGGAGAAAGCCTTCAACTATTTACGGAAGCACAATAAATGGTATGCGAATATAGAATTAAACAGTCAGTGGATGGATACCAATAATGAACAGAATGAATCATTTGATGTAATCAATGATAGTGCAAATAATTTAAAAAATGAATCAAACAAAAAGAACGATACAGATGCTGAGGAAAGTTATCTGAATGAAAGTTTAAGAGGCATTCAGTTAGATACATGTTTACAACCAGCAGATATTGGCCAAGAGGTTTTAGATTGTTACTTTGATGAAGAATTTGACGTTGCACCAGCGGAAGGAAACAACCCCATACGTGTATTAAAAGAGGAAGGCATTGAATCAAAGACTTTCCCCTGTCATTATCCATCCGGTAAAAATACATTGACTGATCAAAGAGATATTAAGTTATCTTCTTCGAGATATTTCAATTTGAGATTGTTGAGTGTTGAAAATCGTTTTGCAAGAGATACGTCGTATATATTTTTTTGTCAGTATCTATCAGAATTGGAGAAGGTTATGTCTAATGTACAGATATCTTTACGGAAAGACTTTTCTAAATCAGGAACAGGAAAACAGGTAACATCTGATATGATTTGTAGAGGTGACGGTTTGAAACAGCTATTTAAAAGTGACGAAGGTATAAAATTTCTAAAGCCGGTAAGAGGGACCCCTCCTTTCTGGCAGAAGACGCAGAAAGATGTTTTAGCGATGATAAGACAAATAGGAATACCTGCTTTTTTCTGTTCATTTTCTTCGGCTGATTTAAGATGGTCAGAAATAGTTGAATCGATAATGATGCAGCAAGGAATTGCTGTCAATGCAAAAGAATTAAGTTGGGATGAAAAATGTAAGATACTCCGAAGTAATCCTGTAACAGCGGCCAGAATGTTCGATCATAGATTTCATCTCTTTTTAAAAACAGTTATTATGTCAGATGCCCATCCTATTGGAAAAGTGAAAGACTATTTCTATCGGGTTGAGTTTCAGCAAAGGGGTTCTCCTCATACACATTGTTTATTTTGGATCGAAGATGCACCTAAATTTGAAGTGGATGAAGATCAACAAGTTATCGATTTTGTAGATAAATATATTACTTGTTCAATGCCGTCTCCTGATGAGGATCCAGAACTTCATAAAATTGTGAATGCTGTACAACAGCATAGTAAAAATCATTCAAAAAGTTGCAAGAAGAAAGGTACGAATTGTAGATTCAATTTTCCAAGACCTCCTTCAGTGCATTCGTTCATATCTCGACCTGTCACTGAAAAAGACTTGACCGAGTCCGACATTAAAATTAGCAAAGACAAATTGGAAACTGTATGGAAAGAAATAAAGGATTCAGAATTAGATGATATTTCTACAGACAAACTATTTGAAAAAGCAGGGATATCACAAGAGGAATTTGTAAAATGCTTTCAATATGTAACTTCCAGAAACACTATTGTATTAAAAAGAAAGAAGACGGAATGTTTTACAAATCAATATAATGCACATTTACTTAGAGCGTGGGATGCCAATATGGATATTCAGTTTGTTTTAGATGTGTTTTCATGCGTTGTGTACATTATCAGTTATATAAGCAAATCTGAAAGGGAATTAGGAATGTTACTTCAACAAACAAAATGTGAAGCAGCTGACGGAAATTTAAGTGCACAACAAACCATGAAAAAAGTTGGATCTGCCTATCTTCACCATAGAGAGATCAGTGCACAAGAAGCAGTGTTTCGTGTAACTGGGTTGAGAATGAAGGAATGTTCTCGAAAAGTTGAATTTATCCCCGTGGGTGAAAATCCTTGTAGGTTATCGATTCCTCTCAAACAACTGAAAAAAAAGTCGAATCAAAAAACAGACAACCAAAGAATGACGGGGATGAGACTGAAAATCATTCGGATGAAAAAAATGTATGGATGAGAAATAAAAATGACATTTATAAAGCCAAACCTGACATTAATTTGTTTAATGAAATGTGTTTGGCAGATTTCTGTTCAAAGTTTAATGTTTTAACTGAATCGCAAGTTCCTAAAAAGATAAATAAAGACACAACTTTTAAATTGAAAAAAGAATTGGGTTATATTAGGAAATTAACAAGAACATCTCCAGGTATTATCAGATATCCTCGCTTTTCAGTCGACAAGGTGCCAGAAAAATACTATCAAAGTATTTTACAATTGTTTTTACCCTTTAGAAGTGACGACCAATTGAAACCGTCAATGTTTGAACATTATGAAGAATTTTACAAGCGTGGGCATGTAAAATTCTCTAATAGTAAAAGTTTGTCAGCTGTGAAAGTTATTGTAGATCATAATATGTCTTCATATGTGAAAACATCAAGTTCTATAGACAAAGCCATTGAAAAGTTAGAGGAAAATGGATCACATGAAGATGCATGGTCTCAATTATGTTCCGAATCAGAAAGTGAAAGGGTTATGTGTGGTATTGAAGGATCTGCAAACGGAAATGACAGTCCTGATGATGAAATAATTGAAAACAATCTTCCAGATTTAAACCGTGAAGTTGAGAAAGAGTTCAGCTTACCGATTAGGTCTACGGTGTTTACTAATAAGGAGATTATACCGATGTTAAGAAGTATGAATGAAAATCAAAAACACATCTTCTTTGACATTAGACATTGGTGTCTTCAAAAGGCAAATGGAAAACATGTTGATCCATTTTACGTTTTCATTACTGGTGGCGCGGGAACAGGCAAGAGTCAGTTAATCAAGTGTCTGTATTTTGAGATATCCAGAATTCTTGCTCCAATCTTGTGCAACCCAGATGACGTTAGTGTACTTCTGACAGCACCTACAGGTACCGCCGCATTTAATATTAATGGAATGACTATTCATAGTTGTCTGTCAATATTCAAGTCATTATCAAAGGATCATGCTACACTAAGTGAGGACAAATTAAACACATTACGAACTAAATTGGACAACCTACAAGTACTTATCATCGATGAGATATCTATGGTTAATAAACGTCTTTTGTATTTTGTTCATGAAAGATTAAGACAAATCAAGAAAAAACCTGAAAGTTGTTTGTTTGGAGGTGTTTCTATTATAGCAGTTGGTGATTTCTACCAGTTACCCCCTGTAAAATCCAAAAAAAGTGATAAACTCTATGTAAACGATCCTTCTAATCCTTTGAATTACCTGTGGAATGAATTGTCTAAGGTAGCTGTACTGGATGAAATAATGCGACAAAAAGACGATAAAACATTTGCAGAAATGTTGAATAGACTGAGAATAAAGAAGAAACATGAGATGATTGAACCTGATGATATCTTATTGTTAAAACATTGCATGACAGAAGCACCAGATCGCATTTTACACATTTTTGCAACAAATGCTGAAGTTCAACAGTTTAATAATAGTATGATCATGAAATATTTTTCTGACCCTATATTGGTTGAGGCCGAAGATTACGAAAAGGATAAGACTACTGGAACATTGAAAAGAAAGTCTTCATTTTACAGTAGCAGTGATATTCAACTACCATCATCCATTCTTTTAGCGGTCGGTGCCCGTATAATGTTAATCAGAAATCAAGATACTAAAGATGGTTTAGTGAATGGAGTGATGGGAACAGTACATAAAATTATTACTGCTGTCAATCTTCCAGAAATAATATATATTCAGTTTGATGATGACAATGTAGGTAAAAGTGCGAAAGAACAAAAATTTATCAATGGAAATAGATGTGTAGGTTTAGGTCGGTGTTCAGAAGATTTGTCATTTCAGAGTGGTGTAAGAAAACAATATCCGTTAAAGTTAGCATTTGCATGTACAGCTCATAAAGTCCAAGGACTTACTGTGTCTGAAGTAGCAGTTGATTTGAGTAAATGTTTTACATATGGACAAAGCTATGTAGCCCTTAGTAGAGTAACATCAAATAAAGGTTTATTTATATCTGAAATGAACAATGAATCTTTAAGTGCGAAAATATATGCAGACCCTGATATTGAAGCTGGTTTAGCATCAATGCAATTATTTTCAATGAGAACTGCATCTGCGTCTGTTGCTAATATTTTGAAAGATCATCAAATGAGAATTGTTTATCATAATATCCAAGGGTTGTTGTCTCATATTGGTGATTTGAAAGTAAACAATGATATGGTAAGAGCTGACTTTATATGTTTGACTGAAACATGGTTGACATCAAATGATCAGTATGTTAATCTGAATAATTATGACTTTCGTCATGTATGCAGAAGTGAAGCTTTCAATGACGACAATGAAATGTTTCGAACAATAAAACATATGAAAAATGGAGGAGTAGGATATTTTTGTAAAAATCGTATTAATTATCAGCATATTGATTTGCACATAAAAAATATTGAGTGTATTGGTTTTAGAATAATAGAAATAAACACGCTTATTCTAACAGTTTATAGAACACAAAAGTATGATGTTGAGACTTTTATAAAACAGTTTAGATTAGTTTTAAATGAAATTAGTCGTATTTCACACAAATCAGTAATTGTTGGTGATTTCAACCAGAATATCATGAAAGACGAAAGATCTATTGAAAATTTTATGAAATCTCAAGGGTATGTACAGGTTATTACGGAACCAACAACAGAAAAAGGAACATTAATTGATCATGTATATTTGAAAGGAATTAATCCATGCTGTGTAAGGGTTATACCAACATTTTACAGTTATCATGAAGCAATTGAAATTATAACTGGAAATGTGTAACTAATGGTGTCTATCGTAAATTTCAAACTGACTCAAGGGCAATTGTTGTAAAAGTTTCTTACGTGATTGCTAAAAATTAACATGTGTAAAATAGCAGTTATGTCAAACAGGTATAGCAATGTACAATTTAATGATTTATTTTTTAATCCATTTTTATTTTATGTATATTATTTTTTTAACTTCTCTGTAACCTTTGTACTGGCATGGTTTTATGAAAATAAACTGTCTATCTATTGACTATTAGCTAATTGTTTTTTATATTACGTATTTTTATCTTTTTATTTTTGATTAATTGTCAACTTTTTACATTCAAATTCATGAAAGGTAACCTGTCAGTATATTACTCACTATAATTATCAAACATACTGTTACAATATTTATATATCAATGTTGCATTTCATGAATATATCCATCGTTGTCAGAATCAAAAACAGAACATTTTTCGGCGTTTCATGGAGAGTGAAATTGTTTAACATTGAATAATCACTTTACAAAATCAATTAAATTTATCAAAAAAATAATTTTCAGTTTTATAGTTTCTTTTATTTCAAAACCACAGCAAAAAGAAATAGTGTTTATATTTTGACAACAATTCAGTTGATGGTGTTACTTTTATTTAAAAACCAGAGAAATAAAAGAGTATTTATATTCTGATCTATCAGATAGTCGAGAATGATCATGAATTTTTTTTAATAAACATGCATCTTCTGATCTCGTAAATGTCAAAGAATGGGGTCATTGAGTGTAAAACAAGAAAAGTTTTAGAAGGTATGCTTGATGTATATCAAACGAAAGTTCGTACAAAGTACATTACAAAAACATCAATTTTATAGGAAAGACCTTTCAATTGTTTTACAAACAATTGAGATACTAGTTCTAATGTTTTTTTTTCTTTTTCTTTTTTTTCTTCCAACATCTTTTTGACATGCCCGCCTCTTGTTTCTGTTGAAGTTATTAAGACCAAATATGGACCATCGCTAGACCTCACCAAGATGTATTACCAAATGACCCTGTTAAGGATTTCATCATCCCCTTTAAGAGTTATCTCCCTTTTATTGATTTTTTTCAACATGGCCCTCCCTCGTTGGTTTTAAAGATATTGTGACCTTTATTGGACATAATGTAGATCTCATCATGATGTATTACCATGTGAGGCTGAATAGGATTTCATCGTCCCCTATGAGAGTTATATTCCCTTCAAACACTTTCTTTCCTTTGCATTTTTCTCAAAAAGTATAAGAGATAGAATTGATTTGAAAACGGCAACATGTACATGAACAGATGGCAATGCTAATAAACATGTACACTCGTTTTGTTATTAACCCTTAGAAGGAGTTATTCCACTTGAAAAAATGTACATAATTTTAGAAAAACTGTATTTCGAGAACCAGAAGTCGTAGAGACTTGGGACCTTCACCAATAATCTTTAATTCATGTGACCTTTAATATACAATCGAGGTCAAAGGTCACTGAGTGCAAAAAAAAATTACGCTGCAATTTCAAGCTTACATATTAGTAAAACGATAAGACTTTGCTGCATACATATAGCATGTAAATTGTTCCTCTCGACGAGCTCTACATTTTATACAATGAGCCCAATAATGTCCGACCGTCTGTTCAAAAGTTATAACGGGATGATTCTTAAAAGTGTAGTATTTTGTGTATATTTTTTAAAAGGTAACATATATCAACCTACTATCAACTGCAAAGATGATCAGTATTTCAAGACCTTCAATTTCAGGTCAATGTCAGGTCATGATGAAATTTCACCTTGACCTTCACAGTATACTATGACCTTGACATTGTGATATTTGAAAGGTCAAGTGGTCCTGAGTTGAATGGTGGTAGTCTTATGTCTCCACGGCTTCCGGTTCTTAAGTTTGGTATTGCATCATATATTTGATGATTAATTGTGACCTTGGTGAACTTTGAAATTGTCCCATTTCTTTTTCTATAGTGTTGTCCTTTAACTGCACATCATTTACCATTTAACAGATTTCAGATATCTATTGTCGTTTTAGAGATAATGCAGTTTGAAATTTTTCGAGCGGCGGCAAGTATTTCTGAAACAACAACAGCTAACCACTTAAAATGTTTAAGAAATTGAAGAGATTGACATAGTTATATGTTCAACCAAATACATAAAACATTCCATGGAAAAAAAACACCCATAAATAAATTTGAAATTTTCATGTTTTGCATTGACTTTGTGAGTTTCATAACTTCTTTTTATATAGTTGATATTGCATCATTTTTTGCACTTTGTCAAATGGGGTCATCTGATATATCAAATTGAAGGTCTCAATAAACTCTACTAAAAAATGAAAATTTTAAACCTCTTTTTCATCCCAGGTGGAAGGGTGGGGTCATTTAGTGCAAAAATTCAAATTTCTCAGATGGTAAGGTTGTCGCATATCAAATGAAAGAACATAAAGCGTACATTTCAAATTTCAAATTGACGTCCCCCAAAAATTGGTTGGATGGGGTCATTGAGTGCAAAAAAAATAATTTCTTTTACAATAGGGTTGTTGTATATCAAATGAAAGGTCATGATGTGTACATTTGAAATTTAAATTCCCAACCTCCAAAAATTGGTTGGATGGGGTTATTAAGTGCAAAATTTAAACTTTTTAGAACATGGCGTTGTCGCATATCAAATGAAAGCTCATCTACCATGTGTTACATATATCATACTTCCGATCTCAAAAATGTAGGCGGATGAGGTCATTAAGTGTAAAAAGCGAAAAGTTTCAGAAGGTATGCTTGTCGTTTATCAAACGAAAGGTCGTACAAAGAACATAACGAAAACATCACTTTTACAGGAAAGACCTTTCAATTGTTTTACAAACAATTGAGATACTAGTTCTAATGTTTTTAAGGTCTTTCCTCTCCGTGAGGAAAGACCTTATTGTTTTTCTAATGTTTTTTTTTCTTTTTTTTCTTCCAGCATTTGTTTGGCTCGCCCTCCTACCGCTTCTATTGGAGTTATCAATACCAAAATTAAACCATCAATAGACCTCAACATGAACTTTTACCAGATGAACTTTTGTAGGATTTCACCTTCCCCTTAAGAAGTTATCTCCCTTTTGTTGATTTTTTTCAACATGGTCCCCCCAAAATGTGTTAAAAGATATCACGACTTTATTTGGACAAAAGGTAGATCTCATCATAATGTATTACCATATGAGGCTGCATAGGATTTCATCATCTACTTTGAGAGTTATATCCCCTTGAATCAATTTCTTTTATTTGCATTTTTTTCAAAAAGTATTAGAGATAGAATTTAATTGAAAATGACAGCATGTATTAGAACAGATGGCAATGTTTATAAACATAAACAATTTATTTGTTATTAACCCTTATAAGGAGTTATTTCCCTTTAGAAATTAAAAATATATTTTCAAAAATTTATATTCGAGAACCGGAAGTCATAGAGACTTGTAACCTTCACCAATAATCTTAAATTCATATGACCTTTAATATGCACCCAAGGTCAAAGGTCACCGAGTGCAAACAAAAATTACGCTGCAATTTCAAGCTTACATATTAGGAAAACGATAAGACTTTGCTGCATACATACAGCGTATGAAATGTTCTTCTCGACAAGCTCTACATTTTATACAATAAGCCCAAAAATGTCCGACCGTCTGTTCAAAAGTTACAACGGGATGATTCTTAAAAGTATAGTATTGTGTGAATATCTTTTTAAAGGTAACAGATATCAACCTACTATAAACTGCAAAGATGATCAGTAGTTCGAGACCTTCAATTTGAGGTCAATGTCAGGTCATGATGAAATTTCACCTTGACCTTCACAGTATACTATGACCTTGACCTTGTGATAGTTGAAAGGTTAAGTGGTCCTGAGTTGAATGGTGCTTGTCCCATGTTTCTACGACTTCCGGTTCTTAAGTTTAGTATTGCATCATATATTTGATGATAAATTGTGACCTTTATGAACTTTGAAATTGTCCCAATTCTTTTTCTATAATGTTGTTGTTCAACTGTATATCGTTTATCATTTAACATATTTGAAATATCTATAGTCCTTTTAGAGATAATGCAGTTTGAAGTTTTGCGAGCGGAGGCATGTATTTCTGAATCATCAAGAGTTTACCACTTAAAATGTCTTAGAAATTGAAGAGGTTGACATAGTTATATGTTTGACCAAATACCAAAAACATTCCATGGAAAAAAACACCAAAAAATCAATTTGAAATTTTCAAGTTTTGCATTGACTTTGTAAGTTTCATAACTTCTATTTATATAGTTGATATTGCATCATTATTTGCACTTTGTCAAATGGGGTCATCTGATATATCAAATTGAAGGTCTCAATAAACTCTACTTAAAAATGAAAATTTTAAACCTCCTTTTCATCCCAGGGGGACGGGTGGGGTCATTTAGTGCAAACATTCAAATTTCTCAGATGGTAAGGTTGTTGCATATCAAATGAAAGAACATAAAGCGTACATTTCAAATTTCAAATTGACGTCTCCAAAAAATTGGTTGGATGGGGTCATTGAGTGCAAAAAATAAATTTTCTTTTAAGGTAGGGTTGTTGTATATCAAATGAAAGGTCATGATGTGTACATTTGATATATCAAATTCCCGACCTCCAAAAATTAGTTGGATAGGGTTATTAAGTGCAAAAATCAAACTTTTTAGAACATGGTGTTGTCGCATATCAAAAGAAAGCTCATCTACTCTGTTCCATGTATCATAATTCCGATCTCAAAAATGTAGGCGGATGAGGTCATTAAGTGTAAAAAGCGAAAAGTTTCAGAAGGTATGCTGTCTTATATCAAACGAAAGGTCGTACAAATTACAATACGAAAACATCACTTTTACAGGAAAGACCTTTCAATTGTTTTACAAACAATTGAGATACTAGTTTCTTTTTCTTTTTTTTCTTCCAACATTTGTTTGACAAGGCCTCCTCCCCTTTCTGTTGAAGTTATCAAGACCAAATATGGACCATCGATAGACCTCATCATGAACTTTTACAAGATGAACTTTTGTAGGATTTCATCATCCCCTTTAGAAGTTATCTCCCTTTTATTGATTTTTTTCAACATGGCCCCCCTTAAATGTTTTAAAAGATATCATGACCTTATTTGGACAATAGCTAGATCTTATCATGATATGTTACCATATGAGGCTGCTAAGGATTTCATCATCCCTTATGAGAGTTATGTCCCCTTGAAGCAATTTCTTTCTTTTACATTTTTAGCAAAAAGTATTCAAGACAGAATCGATTTGAAAACGGTAACATGTACAAGAACAGATGGCAATGTTATTGAACATATACAATCATTTTGTTATTAACCTTATAAGGAGTTATTCCCCTTGAAAAATTGTGAACAGTTTTAGAATTTTTTTATTTTCAGAACCGGAAGTCGTAGAGACTTGGGACCTGCACCAATAATCTGTAATTCATGTGACCTTGAATATGCACCCAAGGTCAAAGGTCACTGAGTGCAAAAAAAAATTACGCTGCAATTTCAAGCTTACATATTAGGAAAACGATAAGACTTTGCTGCATACATACAGCGTATAAAATGTTCCTCTCGACGAGCTCTACATTTTATATTATTAACCAAAAAATGTCCGACCGTCTGTTCAAAAGTTACAACGGGATGATTCTTAAAAATCTAGTATTTTGTGTATATCTTTTTTAAGGTAACAGATATCAACCTACTATATACTGCAAAGATGATCAGTAATTCAAGACCTTCAATTTGAGGTCAATGTTACGTCATGATGCAATTTCACCTTGACCTTCACATTATACTATGACCTTGACATTGTGATCTCTGAAAGGTCAAGTGGTCCTGAGTTGAATGGTGATAGTCCCATGTCTCTATGACTTCCGGTTCTCAAGTTTGGTATTGCATCATATATTTGATGATTAATTGTGACCTTGGTGAACTTTGAAATTGTCCCAATTCTTTTTCTATAATGTTGTCCTTCAACTGTAGATCATTTATCATTTAACAGATTTGAGATATCTATTGTCGTTATAGAGATACTGCAGTTTAAAGTTTTGCGAGCGGAGGCATGTATTTCTGAATCAACAAGAGCTTACCACTTAAAATGTTTAAGAAATTGAAGAGGTTGACATAGTTATATGTTTGACCAAATACCAAAAACATTCCATGGAAAAATACACCAAAAAATCATTTTGAAATTTTCAAGTTTTGCATTGACTTTGTAAGTTTCATAACTTCTATTTATATAGTTGATATTGTATCATTATTTGTACTTTGTCAAATGGGGTCATCTGATATATCAAATTGAAGGTCTAAATAAACTCTACCTAAAAATGAAAATTTTGAACCCCCTTTTCATCCCAGTGGGCAGGGTGGGTTCATTTAGTGCAAACATTCAAATTTCTCAGATGGTAAGGTTGTCGCATATCAAATGAAAGAACATAAAGCGTACATTTCAAATTTCAAATTGACGTCTCCCAAAAATGGGTTGGATGGGGTCATTGAGTGCAAAATATAAATTTTCTTTAAAGATAGGGTTGTTGTATATCAAATGAAAGGTCATGATGTGTACATTTAAAATATCAAATTCCCGACCTCAAAAAATTAGTTGGATAGGGTTATTAAGTGCAAAAATCAAACTTTCTAGAAAATGGCGTTGTCGCATATCAAATGAAAGCTCATCTACTCTGTATTACATATATCATACTTCCGATCTCAAAACTGTAGGCGGATGAGGTCATTAAGTGTTAAAAGCGAAAAGTTTGAAAAGGTATGCTTGTCGTATATCAAACGAAAGGTCGTACAAAGTACATAACGAAAACATCACTTTTACAGGAAAGACCTTTCAATTGTTTTACAAACAATTGAGATACTAGTATGTGAACATATTTTACACTGGCTTAACGCTCTGACAGTGTAAACTATCGACAAATATAATGCTTGCTTAGTTAAAATTAGCATAGAGCAAGACATGGTGGAAATATATTCGATTCTAAGAGGACAAACAAATGTAAAAATGATTACAATCTGCGCCGAAGTATCTCTTCGACGAGGTGGCTTCTAAATACATTGACTACCCGAGGGTCTTACGCGGTCGCATTTGTATAAATCATCTTGTTTTTAGACAAGGTAGCAATAAAAATCATATTATCGGACATAAAGTCAAATATGTAAAGTCAAATATATAAATGATGTACTAGGTGTATATATACATTGTACTTCAAGACAGAATTCGAAACTATAAATACATGTACATATTCTGTCAAATAGCAGACAATTTGCTGATTAAGATGAGTGTGTAACTGTTGATGGTTTATGTAATCCCTCCTCTATTTTGTTAGGGATGAACGCACAGTATATGTCATAGATCTATGTCCCAAGTAAAGCAGCATTAAGGAATGTTGACAAAGTGATTTCAAGTTGTATAAAAGATATATACATGTATTGTGTTTGGTTTTTTTTTATTTATAATTAATAAAACTTTTAAGACATCAGAGTAAATGTTCTTTGTATAGACAATACTTTCGTTTATAGTATATCTGTGTATAATAGAGAATATCAGTTCTATAATTGATTTACTCCATCCAGTGTAATATGTAAAGCGTAAAGGAGAGTGGTGCAAAGAAATTGTTATTTATAATACTTTATAATTACATTAGATGTAAGTTTCATGAATATGAAGGTTTGGAATCAGAAATAAGTTTCCTTTCTAGCAAAGGAATTTTTTTGTTAATGGGTGATTTTAACTCAAGAGTATCTAATTATTCTGATTTTGTAGCAAATGATGAAAACAACATAAATTTGACTCATATTTTACCAGATACCTACAAGTCAGATTTTCAACTGACTAGAAAAAGTCAAGATAAAATCATAAACCCACAAGGGAGGGATTTACTAGACCTCTGTGTTTCTGCCCAACTCCGTATTCTAAACGGGAGATTTATTGGAGATTTGTTAGGAAATATGACATTTTTTAGCATGAAAGGATGCAGTGTAGTTGATTATGCAATAACTAGTGAAAGTCTACTCTCCTCAGTGAATTATTTTATAGTAAAAACTCCATCATACTTTTCAGATCATAATCAAATTGTTACCCATTTAAAATGTGATGGAAAACTGCCAAATATAAATAATATTTATAAAAAAATAGATTTTGAATTCAAGTGGACAAACACTTCCAAACTCTTGCTTGAGAATGAGCTTAAAGAAAAATATATATATGAAGAATTAAACAATTTTCAACAAACAAACTTTGAAAATACTCAAGATGGACTGAACAGAGCTACAGACTTAATTTCAGACATTTATATAACTTTATCACATAAGTGTATGAGAAAAAGATATTTTAAAAAGAAAAGAAAAAGAATATCAAACTGGACAGACTCAATTTTTTTTGCATTAAGAAGTACTTTTAATCTGTATAGTAAAAAATTAAAGTTATCTCACTTTGATCAATCTATAAGACTGAAATACTTCTTTTATTCTAAACAATTAAAAACAGTTTCTAAACTTAAAAAAAGAGAATTTAAACTTAATGTTCTGAATAAACTAGACAACATGTCACCAAATGAAAGCAAGGAATTTTGGAAACTATTAAGAACAATAAAAATTAATAAGGACAAGAATGATGATAACATGCTAGATTTAAGTCAGTTTGCAGAAAAGATAGATAAGAATTTTGAGAAAAGTATTTTTGAAGAATTATGCAAAACAGAGAAGTTGCTAACATCAAAAGAAAGTGATACACCAATAAATATATCTGAAATAAAAACACAAATTAAAAGATTAAAAAGTGGGAAAAGTTGTGGACCAGATAAAATATGTTATGAAATTATAAAACATAGTAGTTCTGTAATGTTAACAGCCATAGCTAAATATTTTAACCTTATATTATCTACCTCTCTATATCCTGAAAATTGGAATAAATCATTCAAAATTCCATTATTTAAAAGTGGGGATCATCTTGATCCTTCAAACTACAGAGGAATTTCTCTGATGAGCTGTCTAAGTAAATTATTTAATATGGTTATAAATTGTAGATTACTTAATTTATTTGAAAATAATATATGTCACCATCAACTAGGCTTTAAGAAGAATAGTAGGACTTCAGATGGTGTCTTTATTGTAAAGACTCTGTTTAATCAAGGATTTGTATAGTTATAACTATACAAATCCTTGGTTTAATAAATATATAAATTATAAAAAGAAAAAGATTTATGGTTGTTTTGTAGACCTTAAAAAGGCATTCGATTCAGTGTGGAGGTTAGGTCTTTTGTACAAAATAACAAAAAATGAGAAAATTGGTGTAAAATTTTACAATTTGATAAAAAAAATATGTATAAGAATACTGAAGCTTCAGTAAAATTAAAGGAGAATATATCTGAATATGTCTCTATTGATAGAGGAGTGAAACAAGGGGATAATATGAGTCCAAACTTATTTAATGTTTATATAAATGATCTACCAGAAATTTTTGATGAAAGTTGTAAACCAGTGACTCTGCAAAATATGTCAATCAGCTGCCTTATGTTTGCAGATGACATTTTGTTATTATCTGAAACCCCTGAAGGTTTACAGAACTCTATAAATAAACTAAATTTTTATTGTAATAAGTGGCAGCTCACAATAAATACACAAAAACTAAGATAATGGTCTTTCAACAGAAAAACATTTTATATAATAAATATGATTTTTACTTAAATGGTGACAAACTAGAAAACGTTTTAAAATATAAATATCTTGGAAATATAATTGAAGCATCTGGGAAATTGACTTCATCACACACTGAATTGGCTAAGAAAGGTACTAAAGTTTTGTTTTCTATTTTTAAGTATCTTTCTCCTTTAGAAAATGTGTCTATTAACGTATACAAAAAAATGTTCGAATCACTAGTTAAACCTATTCTTATGCATAACTCTGAAATTTGGTATATGGATTTTTATGAAAAAATAATAAGAGCTGAAAGACGAGCTCAAATTAAAGACATGAGTAAATTTGATATTTTATCAATGATTGATAGTAGCCAAGTGGAGAAGACACATTTAAAATTTTGCAAATATATACTTGGGCTTAGTAAACAATCTGTCAATATAGCTGCAAGAGCAGAACTAGCTCAGTATCCCATAGATGTCTTTATTAAAGTACAATCATTGAAGTACTTAGCAAGAATTTCTAGTGATGAAAATAACCCTTTATTATATGATGCATTTTGTTTATCTAAATGGCTTAGCACTAACGGTATATTTTCATGGTTTTCATATGTAGAAAATATAGCCAATGTAAATAAATTAGACATAAATAAAATTCAGGATAAAAACTATAAACAAGAGAAGAGGTCATTCTCAAAAAATATTAAAAAAGAACTTAAAGATAGCTTTGAAAATATTTTCTTTGAAAAATTAAAATTAACTAATGAAACCAGTAAAATATTCTTGTACAGTAAAATAAAAACAAAATATGAAATAGACAAATACATTTCTAAAAATAGTTTTGAAAATAGAAAATTATTATGTAAAATGCGAGTAAGTGACCATTTCTTGGAAATAGAGAGGGGTAGATATAAAAGAATTCAAAGAGAAAATAGAATATGTAAACATTGTAATTTAAATGCGGTTGAAGATGAAATCCACTTTTTCTTAAAATGTAAAATTAATAAATCTTTACGTAATCAGCTTGAAAAAGATATAAATAATATATGTCCAGAATACTTTAATTTGTCTGAAACAGATAGATTACAATTAATTCTATCTTCATTTGATATTATGCAGCTTACTGTTCCGTTCATTAAAAAGTCATTTGCACTGAGGGGAGTGGACACAACGCCTGCATAAATATTACTGTTTTACCACTTTATATATGATGTTTGATATGTTAATTTTTATATTGTGTATATTGTATTGTATTGTTTGTATATGCCTTCAACCCCCAGGGGTATAAATGTGCATTTCATTAATTATATTATATATAAATATACTAAATAAATAAATGATTTGGAAAATATGTTGAAGGTATAAAAAGTCATGAGAATTCCGAATGCAATAAGGTTCTATCCGGGCACTCTGGTTCTAAACCCTGGTTCCATCTGGGTTGTTTGGTTCTGAACCTTGGTTCTTTGGTTCGAAACCATGGTAACTGGTTCAACATCCGGGTTGTTTGGTTATAGCAACCCGAATTCCTGGTTCCATCTGGGTTCTTTTCTAGATTATTCTAATGTTCCCGTTGAACTTGAAGAAGATAACCACAAGTATCCGAATAAAAGGGTAAAGTAGGTCAAAGACGCTAAAATTGTTTTATAACATTAAACATTTCAGGATCGACGGTTAAAGAAGCTGTAAGGTATTTATTTTCTCATTCTAATTATTAGGAAACTAGATAAAAATAAAGCATCGTTTAGATTTTAAAAATAAATCGAAATGGTTCATTATATCGAACATTATTTTATTTAATTCAGTCGTTTTGTTTTTATTTATTTCCTTTAATATTTCTAGACGTTTTAAAACAACAAAATTTGGAGACCTGTCGTTCAATTGGCCAACGATATATGCATCTAGCCACTTCACCAGTTGACGACTTGCATATATATTTAAATGCACATTTAAAGTTCGAATGCATTTTATTTAATAGCTGCTTTGTAATAATATCAGATTTGATAGAAATACGTGTGAAGTATATAATATGTAACAAATCGTTTTGTTCAAAACGGAATCTTAAAAGACATATAAAAAGAAAGTGATGATCAATTTAAGTTTAATTGAAAAATAAGTTATAAAATATAACAAAAATGTATATGTACAATAAATTTGTCAAATTTGATACTACTTGTGAAATTAAGGCATGCATATAATCATTATAGGCCTAAAAGAATCAAATCAAAATGAAGATTGAATATTTTTATAATAAAATTGTGTGTGTGTTAATGACAGTGCTGGTGGAATGTGTAGCACCAGCACACTAGTCAGAACTTCTATGTTGGTACCATAGAAAAGGAACATAAACTGCGGAGTTACTCTAGTCCGTTCGTCCCGAACGTCCAAAAAAAAAGGGTTCCGTTGTTTTAACTTTAGTGGCCTCAACCAAATACTACAAAACTTATACACAAAATAAAAAGAAGATGTGTCATGAGTGCCAATAAGAACACTCCACAAAAGACTAAATGATACAGCTATAAGTCACCCTACGGCCTTCGACAATGAACAAAGTCCGTACCGCATAGTCAGTTATAAAAAGCACCGAGAAAAGAAACCGACAAGTTATGTACAAAAAATTAACAAAAACAAATATGTAACACATCAACAAACGACAATTCATGAATTAGAGTCTCCTGACTTGGGACAGGTACATACAAACAGAATGCGGCAGATTAAACATGCTAGCAGGATCCCCACCCTTCACCTCATGTGGCATGAGCGCCAAAGAAGAACTCTCCACAAGAGACCAGGTAACACAGAAATTAACAACTATATGTCACCATACGGCTTTCAACAATGAGCAAATAGGTATAGAAGATGTTGTATGAGTGCCAATGAGACAAATCTCTATATCCAAATAACAATTTATAAAAGTAAACCATTATAGGTCAATGTACGGCCTTCATACGGAGCCTTGGCTCTCACCGAACCACAAGCTATAAAGGGCCCAAAAACTACTAGTGTAAAACAATTCAATGGAGAAAACCAACGGTCTAATCTAAATAAAAAAACGAGAAACGAGAAAAACGTAAAAATTAAACAAACAAACGATAACTACTGTACATCAGATTCCTGACTTAGGACAGGTGCAAACATTTGCAGCCGGATGAAACATTAGTATAACATCACAGCATAGAAAAAAACACGATAAAACGAAATTCAAACGAGGAAAGCAATGAACAAATGTATAGGCCACTGACTTGCGACTGGCACATGCATAATAAATAGGGCGGGGTTGAACATGTTAGCGGGGTCTTCACCATCTCCCTAACCTGGGACAATGGTTCTTTCCACATACAAAAAATGAATTTGAAATTTGGTAGCGTCACTTTTACTGTTCAAGAGTTATCATGTTCCTTTAAAACATAGAAAATGCTGAATTTGTGTTTTCGTTCTTTTAAATAAGTTTGACTCAATCAAATTTTATAAACCTTAATGTGGAGTTTACTTGTGTTTTCTTTTCACAAGCAGGGGCATCTGTGGCACATAGACTTATTGTACATTTATTTCAGTAAACGGTTTATTTACTTCCTTTGGCTTCTACTTCTATTAGAATTAACTTGCATATTTTTTTTAGGATTGCGGTGCAGTTTGATAACAGACAGTGACCAGCATAAAAAAGTATTTCACTAGATTGAGCTCTTTGTCTAAGTGTACTTTAAAGGTTCTTCGCACTGAGTTCAGTTTATTGATATGCGTATACCTTCATGTGATTTTTAAGATGCTTAAACAGACTATCCATATCAACATGTCCATCAAATGAAATCCAAGGTAAAATGATTGAACCATTTTGAATTATCAATCTATCACAACTTGCAGTACATGGTGCTACTAGAGCAGTAAATATTCTTTCTAATTTTCACAGCAATAAAAAGATTTAGTTTTCATTTGATCAAACATTCTTCATATCAAAAAATTGAGAATGGAAATGTGAAATGTGTTTAAGAGACAGTAACATGACAAAAAAGCAAAAAGCAGTCAAAGGTGGCCAATGGGTTTTTAACAAAGTGAGAAAATCCCTCGCCCGGCGGCGGACTTCAAAATGTGTACTAGTTCAAACTCCAATACATAAAACCGATCTTACAATTAAAAATATACAAATATATCTAAATATTTAATATAGATATAAAAATATTAGATATGAATGCAATCAGACGATTCTCCATATACTTCAAACAGAATATACAAGTTGTACAATGAGGGCAAAGGTCAAGATCATATAAAGTTTCTCGTGCCACAAGACTCACCATCTTATGACAATACATCTTCATGCTACATATTCAGAAGCAAGGTCAATTTAGAATTATACTTCTAGGTCAGGGTAATATACAAAGGAACACTGCATAGGTCAAGAGTAAAAAAGTCATAGTCTGGTCAGGAGTTCCATGCCAAAAAAAAACCCACAAAGCAGTCCTGCACGAAATTTCATAACGTATCAATGTTTCATGGCATGATGCACTACACATGCCGAATACAGCAAACATAGGTCAGGGACAGAAACAGAAGACATGTATCTAAACTCAATAGAACAGTACTTGTAGTTCAGGTCACTAAATGCAAGTGCCTTCAACATAGAACATAAACTCTCGCAACAATTCAAAGTTAAAACGTCTTTCACAAAAGTTTGAGCAGGATTTTTTGCAACGATTACCTTACCACTGTTAATCGAAAATCGGATCTTAAAACTAGGGTTTACCATTAATTTCTAACCTTACCATGTGATATCACTATGGTAAACTGATAGAAACACTTGATGCAGTCATGAAATTGAATATTTGCAATAGTACGACGAGAACAATACAAGAAAGAGTAAGAAACAAATGAAAGTAATTATACATACGAACTTTTTATCACAATGCACAAACTATAAACCGTAGTTTTCATTCATTTTATTCATTTAAAATGTACGCTCTCGTTAAATAATGGAAATTAACGCTGTATATTTATATAAACGATCAATCTTGTAAATAAATAAATAAATTATAATACGTTATTCTGATTGGCTATCTGCACATCACATGTTATTCCGTAAACAATTGCATTAGACAATAAAATGTATCATGCATGATGACACGAGGTCCCACAATAAAGTGCACAGTTGAATTAAATAAAACTGGATAAAAATCGTGTTTTCATGATCCTAGCTAAAAAGTGTAATTATAAGTATCGAATGCTTCTTTTTGTAACTTTATAGGGTTGTAAAAGCGTTGACCGTGCGTATATTTTTATAATGAAGCGCTTCCGCGCTTCATACAAAATGTACTTCGGTCAACGCTTTTACACCCCAATAAATTTATAAAAAGAAGAATTCAATTCTTAAATAATACACAAGTTCATATAACTATTATTACTTGGTTATTAAAACAGCAAAAGGTCAATTCGCTATGACTATTGTTCTCTACTTTCTCGCATGTAAACAGTATAAAACTTTTTATCTTCCTTCTAGTCTGGTATCCTGATCCAATCTAATATCTCGTCAAAAGACTACTGTGGAGCAGTGAGCCAGGATCCCATGCAGGCTGCCATCCTTCTAGCTTGGCATCCTGACCCAATCTAATACCTCGTCGATAGACTACTGTGGAGCAATGAGTCATACCTATGCAGGCTGTCTTACTCACATTAATACATCATTCACCTCCTCATGCTCTTAACTACACGACTTTAGAACAGAAAATAAATCAAACAAAGTTACACAAGCAACAAACAAAGCTACATGGCTTTTGAAGAAAATTGATGTAAAAGTAAAGCAAACAGCTTTATCATACATTAAATGTAACGGCTATTCAGACTGTCGGTTAAAGTTCATCGAAACAATTAACCTCAAATTATTTAACAACTATGACCTTATCAAACTGACAGGCTATCGTCAATTAAAAAAACGATTAAAAAACTGATTACAGATAAGGATAAAATCTATAAAATTACGGTTCCATGACAATTTCTACTAAACTGACTGAGAAAAAGTGTGACCATTTATCATGTAAGTTCGTAGTGTCAAATGCAAATTAAAATTTAGAATAGTGTGCGCGCGACTTTAAATCTGTGTGCACAACTTTAAATCTGTGTGCGTACAACTTTAAATTTTGTGCACACAACTTTTAATCTTGTGCGCACAACTTTTAATCTGTGTGTGCACAACTTTTAAACTTGTGCGCTCAACTTTAAATCTAGAGTGCACAACTTTTAATCTTGAGAGCACAATTTTTAATATTGTGCGCACAACTTTAAATCTTTTATGGTTCCATTAGACTGAGTTATATTTGAAGAAGCAATGTTTGGTTAAGTGAAACCGAATGAAATGAATATATTTTTAGTACCGGACTCCATGCGAGTATGAAGCTTTGTTATGTGCTTTGGAAAACTTTGCAGAGATGATCTGATCGACAAAATAAACCTTGCAGATTATTTTATATCCACTCTTGTAAAAAGTGGGAAAACCTGACAATTTCAACCTATTACTAGTATAAAATCATAAAGGAAAATTCACATTAAGAACTAGTTCAGCAACCAAAGTTCATTGTTCGGGCTTAGGAACCTTGATCAATCCAACAAAATAACAACAGCTTTACAATACGTAACAACCGACTGTTTTGGGAAGCCTTATCTTTCTTGAAAACCTTTCTTCTGCTCATAGAAGATGCCATTCAGTACTTGAGAAAATACATCAGAAAAATAGTCCAGTCCAAACCAAAATTGTTTTTATGCTTTTTGAAAGACCTGGCATATATTCCATTCAGGTTTTTTTTACAAGATAGTCTGGGTCATGTGGCAAACTTTTGGAAGTAACAGAGAGCTACGAAAATTATCCCTCATTTAGAACAGAATTCACGTTTAACGGTTTCTTTTCAATGATATTTGGGTAATGGACATCATTTAATTACCAAATTTAAGTCTTGATAGGTACATATCGTGCACACATATTTTCCAAATGTCTATACTGATGAAAATATTGGATTTAAAATCATGTTCAAAACAGTGTGGCTGTGGCCATTGATTGACCTCCTTATTCATTCAATGACTGGGACAGATTGTGTGAACGTTTGTCTGTAACGACACTGCTCACTACTTACTTATTATAGAATTTAAAGTATAGAGTCACCAAAGGTTCTTAAACGCCTTTAATAATGAAATAATCCGACAAATTAATCAGGAATAACCTTTGTTTTTATTTATATTATTGATATAAATCATAACATCGTGTTATTCATGATTATTTTTTCGAATTACTTTATTTAGGTATTGAGAACCTTTGGTAACCCCACAGTTTAAGTGTCTTTAACAAGTACATAGTGAGCAGTGGTCGTTACAGACAAACATTCACATAATCTGTTCCAGTCATTGAATGAATTAAGGACGACAATCAATGGCACTGTTTTGAATATGATTCTATTACTTGTTAGTGCATTTGAACTAGCTATCAGAAAACTGCGAGAACTCTCAGATATGTTCATTGTGTCTTTTTGTGTCGGGATGTATAAGTACCTGGCCACGTCCACTTGTATTTTTTGTCCATCTGATGAGTTAAGCATTTTTCAACTGATAGCTCGTTCTTATGTTGTACTGTTATACCACTGTCCAAGGTTAGGGGGGTTGGGATCCCGCTAACATGTTTAACCCCGCCACATTATTTATGTTTGTGTTATGAAAGGATTTAGGACACTTTTAGAAATGATTAGAAATTGAAATAAAATAAAATAGAGCTAATTAAAATAAAAATTGTATGTTTCAAATTTATTAAGTCAGTTAAAAGTAAAGGAGAAAATAAAGGTCAAATAATTTATTGGCATAAGAAAATATAGCAAGAAGAATACTAGTATACAAAGAAAAGAATTCATCATTCATAAGAATAACATACGTTATGTAAAGTGCAATTCAAGATAAGCAGAAAAGTACAAGTCAAGAATTTTAATTAATAGGTTAGGTAGCACGTTTTAAAAGGTTGCTAGGTCGACGGACAGATGTTTGTCGAATTGATACTACATCCAAGGTTATAACCATATTCACAGAATGTGTAGATAGTGCAGCATCATGAATATTCAGTAATACATTACGGAACACAGGAATGTTATTAATAACCAATCAAAAAGCTGGAGTACGATGATGACATACACAAAATAAAATTTAGAATTTAATACAACTTGAATTATCTTTTTTTTTATCAGAATTTGGAGTGCAAACGAAATATTATTTTATTAAATTAAAAAAAGTAATAATTCAAAGACCTTCAAATGCTTTTCAAAAATAAATAAGTGCATTTTGCATATTATAAAGTGTTTTGGCACCAAATTACCTTATTTGCAGAGAGGCTCGGTTTTGAACAGGGGAAAATGATGTCATGCAGGTATTCATTGGAAAATATAAAAGGAGAATCATTAGGTTTGCGCTAACATCATTTTCCTCCCAGCAAAACTGACTTCTCGTTATTTATTCTTTTACAAAGGTAAGCTTGTTGTATTTATTTAAAATTTAGACAAACGCATTTTAGATTAAAATGAAATAAGAAATAATATATAAATAATAATAAAAGAGAATATGTAATCTATATAATTCAAGAAATATAATTTATCAATTTGATTCTTTATTTAATGATTAATTTAATTAAATATTAACACTTTGTTGAAATCGGATAAAATCATTATAATAAATAATATCATGAGGTTATTCACTCCACAACGATAAATAGGATGATCGTAAATCAGTTAAAAACAGATGTTTTATGTAAATGCATATAAATAGAATAGTTAATTGCCATGGAATTCACGAGTTAAATTCAGCAATTTACGAAACAGGAATACTTGTATTTTGTCAAGAGATCATGTTATTTGTTGTTATTGTGTATAATTAATGTATTGTAAATTATCATGATCAAAAAAGAAAAAGAAAAGAAAGAATAACTAGTATCTCAATTGTTTGTAAAACAATTGAAAGGTCTTTCCTGTAAAAGTGATGTTTTCGTAATGTACTTTGTACGACCTTTCGTTTGATACACGACAAGCATAACTTCTGAAACTTTTCGCTTTTAACACTTAATGACCTCATCCGCCTACATGTTTTTTTTAGATCGGATTAATGATAAATGTAACATAGAGAAGATGAGCTTTCATTTGATATGCCACAATGCCATGTTCTAGAAAGATTGATGTTTGCACTTGATAACCCTATCCAACTATTTTTGGAGGATGGGAATTTGATGTTTCAAATGTACACATCATGACCTTTCGTTTGATATACAACAACCCTATCTTAAAATAGAAGTTATGAAACTTACAAAGTCAATGCAAAACTTGAAAATTTCGAATTAAATTTTTGGCGTTTGTTTCCATGGATTGTTTTTGGTATTTGGTCAAACATGTAACTATGTTAACCTCTTCAATTTCTAAAACATTTTAAGAGGTAAGATCTTGTTGGTTCAGAAATACATGCCTTCGCTCGCAAAACTTCAAATTGCATTATCTCTAAAACGACAATAGATATCTCAAATCTGTTAAACGATCAATGATCTACAGTTGAAGGACAAAATTGTACAAAAAGAATTTGGACAATTTCAAAGTTCACCAAGGTCACAATTAATCATCAAATATATGATGCAATACCAAACTTAAGAACCGGAAGTCGTAGAGACATGGGACTAGCACCATTCAACTCAGGACCACTTGACCTTTCTAAAACCACAAGGTCAAGGTCATGGTATACTATGAAGGTCAAGGTGAAATTTCATCATGACCTGATATTGACCTCAAATTGAAGGTCTTGAATAACTGATCATCTTTGCAGTTTATAGTAGGTTGATATATATTACCTTTAAAAAGATATACACACAAAACTACACTTTTAAGAATCATCCCGTTGTAACTTTTAAACAGGCGGTTGGACATTTTTGGGCTTATTGTATAAAATGTAGAGCTCGTCAAGAGGAACAATTTACATTCTGTATGTATGCAGCTAAGTCTTATCGTTTTTCTAATATGTAAGCTTGAAATTGCAGCGTAATTTTTTTTTTTTGCACTCTGTGACCTTTGAACTTGGGTGCATATTGAAGGTCATATAAATTAAAGATTATTGGTGAAGGTTTCAAGTCTCTATGACTTCTGGTTCTCGAATTAGAACTTTTCAAAAAATATTATATTTTTTAAAGGGAAATAACTCCTTATAAGACTTAGTAACAAATTAATTGTTTATGTTTATAAACATTGCCATCTGTTCTTGTACATGCTCTCATTTTCAATAACATTCTATCTCTAATACTTTTTGAGAAAAATGCAAATATAAGAAATTGCTATAAGGGGATATAACTCTCAAAGGGAATGATGAAATCCTATGCAGCCTCATATGGTAATACATCATGATAATATCTACCTATTGTCCATATAAGGTCATGATATCTTTTAAAACATTTAAGAGGGCCCTGTTGAAAAAAAATCAATAAAAGAGAGATAACTTCTAAAGGGGATGATGAAATCCTACAAAAGTTCATCTTGTAAAAGTTCATGATGAGGTCTATTGATGGTCCATATTTGGTCTTGATAAGTTCAACAGAAAGGGGAGGAGGCCCTGTCAAACAAATGTTGGAAGAAAAAAAAGAAAAGAAAAAAAAAACATTTGAAAAACAATAAGGTCTTTCCTCACGGAGAGGAAAAACCTTAATTAAGAACATCATTTTCCTCCCAGTAAAAAATGAGTTCTCGTTATTTATTCTTTTACAAAGGTCGTTAGGCAGATTCCAACCTTGCACTACCGAGCTTTTCCCCAGAAAAAAAACAAAAAGGTATGCTGCAGCATTAGTGGTATTTGTCAATGACCGTCTGAATGGTTATTTGGTTGAAGGGCATTAAGTTCAACATTTATTGGTATTGTTCAAATGGATAGGTTGGAGAGTCGTTGGGACGAGGGACACTAAATTCTGTCACAACATTTGAGCCTATCCCAAGTCAGGAGCCTGTACATCAGTGGTTGTCCTTTGTTTGTGTGTTACATATTTGTTTTTCGAAAGTTTTTTTAATATGAATAAGGCCGTTAGTTTTCTCGTTTGAATTGTTTTACATTGTCTTATCGGGGGCTTTTATAGCTGACTATGCGGTATGGGCTTTGCTCATGGTTGAAGGCCGTACGGTGATGTATAGTTGTTAATGTCTGTGTCATTTTGGTCTCTTGTGGACAGTTGTCTCATTGGTAATCATACCACATCTTCTTCTTTTTCTATAATGTAAATTTTTTAAAACCATTCCAACGGGAAAACCAACGGTCTTCTTCGTACAATACCTCATATATGCCAGTAAGAGAAAGTCACATACATCTTACTATGCTTATTATTGATTCTTATACAGATATAACAAACTTGTTTCCTCAATGCCCTGAAGACATGGAACCGGCAACCCACCTCCAACTTTTCGTTTTACAATAAAGAAAATATCATTTTAGAAAGGAATTTTAAAGTGAGACATTAATTTTTTATCGTCTCGCTCCGCTGGTCCAAAAATCTTCAGTTTCAACAAGAAATTGGGCCATTCCAGATAATTTCTGACAGGTGAAGATAGATGGGGAGATTTGTTTTTATAGGTATCAGAAAAAAAACATCATAAAAAACTTCCTATCAGATCTAAAAAAAAAAATAGACCTATCAGGTGTAGATCGAGTGCCTGTTGATATTGGGCAGGTGAGTGCTAGTGCAAACAATATTTTATTCAAAAACAGATAAATAACAGATACTAGAATTGTCCATTCTAGTATATTTTCAAAAGTTGATTAATGAAACAATACTAACTTCTTTTAAAAATCAAAATCTAGGTTAAATGTACTGAAATTGAAAGAAGGTTTGCGTGGTGTAGTAAATTGCAATGAGACCATAAAAGCATTTCTAAATAAAGTTTCCGTCAATAGTCCCCCACTTAAAGATGTACTTCCAAATACTAAATGTTCTATTAATGATATAAATATAAATTGTATGAATTTATTATGGTACTTTTAGTTGTAATTAAGAAAATAATGAAACGTGACTGAAGTTTCAGGTCTTTGTCGTGTAGCGGGCAGGGCTTTCTTGAATTTATTTTCACTTTCAAGTTTGGAACTCAGTTGGTAAAAAGAGAGAAAGTCAGACGTATCCTCACATGTCCCCCAAAAAATCATTAATTACCAGTCCCTTAGATTTCCCTTACTTTATTTGTTCTTGCGCTTATGATATCCGTTACCTCTAACACGTATCTCATGGAAAATAAGAGACAAGGAGACTCTCGAGAGGAGACTACTGCTAACTTATTGTTAGATTGATGGTAGCTATTAATCCTGTGATTTATTCATATGAACATGTTGGAAAACAGTTTGATATTTTAATTGTTTAAAGATGTCTCACAGTCTATATATATTAATTCTTAAGTCGGAAGTAACACTAAATGGAGAGAAAAAAAGAGAACCGGTATTGTAATTCCTGTGGCTCAACCGAAGACAAGTATTGCATTAATTATTTGGATATGTTCAATACAAATAGAATTATAAATTCGCTTAGTATGTGTTATTTGTAAAATAGGTGTGTGTCTCTCACGTGGTGACTCTTTGACACCGTAAATTTAATTACCTTACTGTGTGTACTTTGTAATTACAGAGAGATAATGCAATTTCAGTAATTACTTTTTAGTTGTCACCTTTGACACTTATATCAATGCAATTACAGATGCCGAGTAATTGGTGCTAATCAAGGCCGCTTTAATTATGCAAATATTCCGAGGTCATTTCCATGGTAACAAGTGATGCTGTACCGCGTGCGGAATGTCATTCTTCATCAAGGTGTACTAGAAGTCAGAGGTAAGTTATTTTTGTGTGTTAATTATTGGTTATATAAACATGAAGCATGAACATTATCATGTACACAAGGGTGGGCTACTGGGGTAATAAATTAATAAACAAATATTTTTTTGTGTGTAATTTTCACCCAAAATGCGAAATGTTGCACTGTGATATTAAATTTCGATATTATCAGTAAAAATTTAGTTATGAACAATTTAGATTAATTTAAAATAACGAATGCATTAGTTGAATTTTGTTATTTTATTTAATACAATAATGAGTTAACTTTTTTATTATTATTTTTCAATCTTTAAAGTCATTAATTTAACTAATTTCTATACTTTAATTTGCATTGTTAGCTGGGATGTTTACTAGTATAATGAGTGTAGGAAGTTCGATAGCTAATAATATATACAAACATACATACATATACACGTATATAAATAGGAGGTTGCAACATCATAATAAAACCACAATTGACAAAATAACATGTTTATTTACACATTTATGTGATATTTATGTTTGTTACATGAAAACATGTGTAATATGTTGTTTTTACACATGTTGCAATATACACACTTCTAACGTCCGGTTGCTACTTGACTGTATGGATTTTATGCATATTCAATAGAATAGATGATCTGAGGACTAGTTTGTACCTTAAGATACAGCTGTTACTGCATTGTACTAAAATGTAACAGTGCGAAACACTGATTTATTTAAAGATATTAAAATATTACTCATTTGTCTGTTTTATCAACAAAAAAATGACATATTGATTCTGAAAGGAATATGTAAGAAGGTCGTAAACATTTATTTGGAAAAATAAACATGTAACATGTGTTTCGGTTTGTTATTCATCAAATTTATTTATAGAATTTATTTTATTTTATCAGAATATTTTTTATAGATAATTTATAGAAACATGGCCTTAAATTTGTCCGTCAAGGAAAATGAGAAATTATGCGAAGGCCCCTTTACCTAGAACACCGAGCATTCATCAGTTTAGGTGGCATTTTTGTTCTCTTTCGGGGGGAAAATATGTCAAACTTCAATAGCAAACAGGAACAAAATTTGAAACTAAACGGTAATTGTTTTGTCCATTATTTACTTTAGAAACCAACTATTTTTTACCACATCTTTTCTGGCTAATAAAACAGAACTGAATATGTTTCAAATATAAAATCATTTTTTTTTGTCAAAAAAAACCAACCGTGACAACCCACCCAACTACCCTTAAAACAACTTGAATAAATTAATTAGTAAGTTATTTGATTTCTGATTTGTTAACAATCAAATTCAATTGCACTCTTTCATTTTATTTCTTTAAGTCTCACGGTCTGATAATACACTGACATGTAAATATTGAGTCGAGTCCACCTTCATCGTTGCACGTGAAAAACAATACAGGAACGACACACACTGTGAAACAGCATATAAATGGACCAGCTGAAAGATAAATTTACAGTAATATTGCTAAGTATAACAGACGTTATGAATATCGGTTGGTTAGACGAATTTTACAATAACGGGTAAATTAATTTTGTATCGTGTTGCCCAGTGTAGTTTCGTTTCCTACATCATACTAATACACACATGACAAATGCGGTATACACAATGTCAAATTCGAGTTGGATGTAGAATTCGAGTTGGATTTCATTTATACATTTGTTGCATATCAAGTATTATATGCACATAGTTTCTGCATGCCGCTTATCCAATCCCTTACCGTGGTGGTCGGATCTATGATTTTAATTTGATAATGGCTATATATATTTGACGTCCAGTGGCAAATTTATTTGCACATTCATTAATGTTATATGCATATTTACCTATATTTGGAAAGGTATGATAATGAAAGAGAATAGAAAAAAAAAACCTGTACTAAAATATATGATGTGGTTTTTTTTTCCATCTCTCCTAAAATCATCCTATACAAATCGAGAAACCGTTAGCTTTGTTATATTTAAGTTTTTTTGCAATTCGAACTTACTACCTCTTGAAAGACATTACTTTATGAATATACATAAAATGAAAATAAAATTAGATTCATCATAATGAATAGTTGAATTGGAATGATGACCATTTACTTTTCTCCTCTAAAACTACTGAAACAAAGGTAAAACTTGACCACAATCAGCATTTGAGTATCTAGTTTTAATCAATTGTGTCCGATGAGGCGATTAATCGCGATGACCCCCCTACCTATCAACATAGCTGCCATGACGAAAACAGAATCTTAGATAGAGAAAATCTTACAGATATGTTCAAAATGTTGATAACTACCATCTGTCAAGACTCACACGACTTCTTATACACGGTGGGTATGGTTGTCCTGCGAGAGAACGTACTGTGCTGGTGATTTGGTCCTCACGGGTGCTGGTGATCAATGAAAAAATGTAAACAAAGACGAAAATGATGATTTTTGACGTTTTCACTAATAAAAAATGGAAGAAAACAGTTGAGATTTTTCAATTTTGTTTCTTATGGGTTCATATATAAACTATTGAAAAGTTGACCCTTTAAACTGTTTCAGTAAGCGTTACACAAAAAGGCTCATTTTCAGAAAATCTCGGAACTGAAAAAATCAAACAAAATGCTTATAGAGTCCGCTTTCTATACCGCAATCCACACGACAAAACTATTTTGTAAAAAAACATTGCAATTTATAAAAATCTAGCATTTTCTCAATTCACTCATGTCCTGATACTGTGCTGGTGGGTCCTGTCATTGTGTTGGTGGGTCCTGATACGGTGTTGGTGATTTTGGATTAGAAGTTGGTCATATTTGAAACAAATGTTACAAAATCAATAAAGTTGGGCAGATAATTGTTGTCAATAGGATCTATTACTCCTATTTAGCTCTTGTGCATCCATTTGGCTATTTAATATGTGTTTTCAAATGATCATAACTTGTATAACATAATTACATAAAAGGGCAACATCTTTCGTCCAATATCAGAGAACAATATATAGTATCTAAAATAAGAATAGTTTTATTAAGATATTAAATGCCCCTTACATTGATGCCTCAATAATGATCAAAGCCCATGCCGCATAGACATGTTTGTCAGCGCTCCGCATACCCCTCCACACTTCCACCCAACCAACCCTCCTTATTTCCTCCTTCATTGTAACAGTGGTGTACCAACACAACAATTTATCACATTAAATAATTACACAAAGACACACATTATTAAACAACGAATGCTCGCAGGTACTGAAAGCTAGTTCACAGCCACATTTTCAACTAATAGATAAACCATGTTCTCATGTACAAAAATCTCAATCGTGTCGATTAAAAGTCTCAAAACTTAAGTTCACATTTTAATGTTTGATGAAGCAGAACTTTAAAAGTGTGCAGTGAACATTGTGCTCACAACAGTTATTGTCATAATTATGTTTACATGAGACTTATAAAGGAATTAAGAAGGTACCAAGAAATGTTTTACAGTTCAATTCAATTATCATGAATGGAAGGTGAATGGAAACTGTGAGGGTCAAAATCTAAAATTGCTTATAAATGTTGCTGGACCCAGTTTCGTTGTCTGATCTGAATGTTCTGAAATGTGAAAGGTAGAAAGACATTTTTATTTTTTTTACTTGGAAAGTTTTGCCCTAATTGCTTGAACTTTTGCAATATTAAAGCCGATTTCAATGAGTGTGAAGCAAAGGGAATATCTTTGGTTAAATTGCTTGATGAACGGAAAAGTCATTGTTAGGTTATGTAAACTACCCTACTTTAAGAGTATACCAGTTCGACAAATGACACATCTTTCTGTATATAGGACCAGGCTACTTCGAAAGGAGGGTACGGTTTAGCTTACAAGCAAGCTAACCAAAGATATTATGTTTGCCTATATACTCGATGGAATCGGCTGTAACTAAAAACTCGAATACATTTTAACAGACAGTGGTCATGTTTGTTGATGAATAATGTTTTTCCTTGATTCACTCTTGAGAAATCCTTTAGTAACATTTGGTCAAGTAATTTCAGAAAAGATCTGTTTGTAATTGCGGACGCCAAGACAATACATGAACCTCACACGACCCCTCGACACAGGTCTTATAGCGATTCAGTTTGATAACCATTTGCAATTAAGCCAGTTTTTGTTTGTGTGTAGATTTGTATTGTTTTAAACTGTTATGACCTTTTAAAGTTAAATGTAGGTGTTTAATCTAAGAATTTCTTTTTTAAACTCAATTGGTAGTATGAAGCTATTGATTGATTGATTGTTGGTTGCTTAACATCCAGTGGCAAATATTTCATGCATATTCAGGACGAGAACAAGTTCACAATAAATACAATAGGTAGGTCTTGTCATAAAAGAGGTCAATAGTCGTGGAATTTTGGACTGCCACTGGAAAATGAGGATGTATTGGATAGGAACAGAAATTTTGCCTTGCAGCAGCCCACCTACGGACCCCACAAAGAGTTGCTGCAATGGTTATTAACGTGCAAAGAACGTGGCACTCTCTTTACACGAGACATCGGATTTAACGTCCCCATTCTGACCGGACGCGACTGCGAACTTGATACATCCCGCACAGCCAAACGGACGCCCCACTTCGGCAAGCGTTTTACTGCCGGTCAAATGAAGACCAAGTGACCATATTTCTATTTCCCAGTAACCCTTGGGGAATTTTGAAATGCACAATTAACAAAGCAAACGTTAGTTTCAAATACTTCTGAATAGAGTTTTAAGGATAATGTACCCTTGGGTTGATCCAATGCTAAACATAACAAAAATCTCTTTACAAACGTCTGTGAATTTTCTACAAAAATAGTGATTTTCTTTTCACCAAATTCTCTTTTTCTACTAAAAACAGTAATGAACTATAAATAAGAATGCTTTGCAAGAAGTTTCCCCTTGATATATGTACAAAATCATGTCTCTATTATTCATTGTCTGTGCTGTTTTGATACTTTTGCAGTTTGCACATTTCGTAATTGACAAGCCACAGAAGGGGTCATAAACCATACACGAAAAGATAAAATATTGATCCGAGTACTTAATTTGCATCTCTGAACCCCCACCCCGGTTTGTTTTTTAGGAGCCGAGGGTGTCTAAAAAGGATCGATTACAGACAGCCGAGTACGCATTTTACTTTCCAGTCGTGTTTACGTTGATTGTTACTGTTCTGAATACGGATAGATGGAAACAAAAATGTTTGATATATCTGGCTTTAGATTCGGTTTTTTTTAAATATAAATTAAGGCTACATTTAAATATAATAATACTAAGAATTCACAATATAAAAAAAATGCAGAAAAAAATGGATGAAGTGAAAAAAGAAGTAAGGAGTCATTACTACAGAGATGGTGTGTTTGACACACAAAACTTAAAAGCTTAGTGATATTACCAATATTAAAATAAAATTGTATTTTAGTCTGGTATTTTTTTTCCATTTACTCATTTTCAATTATAATTAAGGCACATTTGATTTTTATTCATAAAAATATTCAAATATAATAAAGTAGAACACATTGTTCACTTCCTCCCCCGTAATTCTTTATCAAAAATATTTGTTTATTTTGGAATTTTGAAATGAAAAAGCTAAGAAATCTTAGTTTTGTTAGTGGTCTCTAGGTTATCTCGTCTTCATTCTCTGACATATTCTAGTCTGCCTTTTCATAAAATAGTGATTTGTTTTAGTGTTCTACCGAACTTTCGAAAAAAAAACTGATAACCGTTCAGACAAAAAAGTTATGTTGAAAAAATCTTACAGATACAGCAAGTGATTCTTAATGGCTATAAAATACATTTTTCTTTTTAAACACAACTTTTTTAATCTTACGGGAAACTATTCCAAGCTTAAAACTTTTACTGCAACCTCGCTCTTACTTATCCCCACCCCCCAGAAAAAAACCAAACAAACAAACCCGCAATAATATTGTCATCCTTATAGTCAGCACTCAATTGTTCACAAAAAAAAATGTGATTTCAGCTGCTAAAGACATATGATTCAAACGCTCAGAAAGTCTTTTGTTCTATATTTTTTCTCTCCATTTTTATGCAAAACGGTAACCTTTTGCATTTTTATTTAATGGGTTATTGTTGAAGGTATTACGATAACGTATGGTTATTAACACATACTTCCTTTAGTTTCGTAAGAAAACTTGTCCATTGACAACAAACATACCACATCATCTACTTTACATGTATATAAGTATTGTATAAATTACAACGTATTTTGGTGTTCTTGCAAAATGATCGTTATCCCGAAAATCGTAAACATATTTTCTTATCTTAAAAGGGGACAAGAAGGGTTCCATTAACAGGCCAATAAATAAGATTACAGTTAATTTTTAAAAAAAATAATTAAAAAATAGGGGTATTTTTTCTTGCATAATAACAGTAAACGGATTCAAAACAATGTCAATTTCAAGAAAGCAGGCAACAGTTAATTTGTTAATAACAGTACAGCATCAATTATCTTGAACATATGCCACTTTTAACTGAAATATAAAGGCACAGAACCAGGACATCGGAGCACAGAACCAGGACCGTTTTTCTTATCACCAGCACCGCGTCAGGACAATTCCGTTAAACGAACTTGCACGACTTTTGCAATATAATATTGTTGTAATATACTTTGCATGGTACTTATGACGCATCAGAGAACAATTAAGCAACAAAACAGTCGTTTTATTGCCGTTCTGATACAATGTAAACAAACCCACCAGCACAGAATCAGGACCCACCAGCACCCGTCAGGACCGAATCACCAGCACAGTACGTTCTCTCGCAGGACAACCATACCCACCGTGTTATAGGAATGACAAAGTTTACTAATAACATACTCAGCAAGACCTGGCAGATCTACCGAGTACAAATAAGTCAAATATGGCGTAAACATTGTCAGGTGTCTCCTTATTTGAATAATTACTCTTTAATGAGGATTGTTCGCGAATTTTTAGTGCTTTTTCCTCTGTTTGTCTTGGTAAACAATAAAACCTAGCTAGATAGACTCTTATTAAAGCCAAGATTACAAATAAATCAATGGCCGAATTGCTTAGTTGACTCCTATTGGAATTATTGACCTTGAAAGTCGTTTTAAACCTTAAAAAAGATATTTTTACCATTTGCACATAGACCTTGGTGATTAAAGGGAAACGTCTCATTTCCCCCATAATAATTTATTTTGGAGAAAAATGCTCATCAAAATCCAGAATACAGACCAAACTACAGACCATTGAAGACATTTTATTTTTACTTTCTCCCCCTCCGCCGTCAAACGTTTAAGGACCATCACGCCCGTATGTAATCATTTTGATGCACGTTTGTGAGAAATTATACCACCCAGACATGATCTTTTTACAATGTATTCCATTAAAATAAAATGGACAAAATAACACCAGTTAAAATGATCAACTAAATACACAAATTATACAAATTGACTTAACCGTGGATTGACTCCATATTACATTTGTAGAGTGATTGTACTTAAATGACGATGTGGTTAATTTAAATAATAATGATGAGAACAATAAAAGTCGGAAACTGCAAGGATTTATAAATCTTAAGCGATTTCGTCTTTTCACAAAGTATAAATTACTCTCCAGAAATTATAAAAGATCGTAAGGAACATTGTAGCAGCACAAAATGATAAGATTAGGTTTTTACAAGTTATAAAAATGTCAACCCTGACAACGATCGGCTCCTTATATCTGCATGTGAGAGTCTGGCTTATTGATGTTTACTTTACGTCCAGGGGCCAATATTTCAAGCATATTCTGCACGAACGGTTTTGACGAGGTCAACAGAATAGAAACTAATGGGGTTAATCTGAATAATCGAGGACTGGAGGGGGATATAGATGATCAGTGGCGGATCCAGAAATTTTCATAAAAAGGGATGGGTGGGAGCGGTGTCAACGTATATTTGTTCCACCTGACTGAGAAGTTCCAATGGAAACTTTGTTATAAACATTGTCATAATATCTATTCCTGTTGGAACAAATACTCTATACCATTTATTCTGTTAGGAACATATTCTGTAATATTTATTCCTGTGGAAATAGTACTCCAGAATTTATTTTCCGTTTGGAACTTTTATTATGAAGGAACTTCTATTCCGTGACAGCTCCAGTCATACTTCAGTGATTCCCTATATATAATCAACAAAAAATTTCCTACGAAAAGGGGGGGGGCGGCGGACCCCCAGGCACAACCACGGTATCCGCCTATGGATGATGGGCCTGATAGGTTAGTTTCGTTCTTCGTGATCGGTGCATTTTCGCTATCGTGATCCGTTTTTCTATAGATTTTTTTTTATATATTTTCGTGATCCGTGATCATGGAAATTTATTTTTTGTGAATCGTGATTGACTAAAAAATCAACTCTTGAATCGAGATGAGACACATCTCCCCTCCATCAGCCCCTCATAAATAACAAAACTTTTCTTTTCCAATCTCTAACTTTGCCTCAATCAAATTTATGAGACTACATACACAATGCTTATATTAAAGTAAGAATTTATGTTGCTTCAATTTTAATTTACTTGAGTTATGTGCAAGTATAGAAACATCATAAACTATTTATTCTGTTTGTTCAATTATCTTTAAATCTATCATGCAGTTCACAATAAAAGACCGTGCAAGGGCTGTTTAGCCAGTGTATGTCGTTAAAAACTTTCACCGTCATCATCAGCAAGATTTAGAGAAAATCGAAAGCAGCAAATCATGCCCAAGAAGACTAACACGAAAATGGAGTCATTGAATTCGTCAGAATTCTCTACTTTATATAAGATTACAAGTGAACTATTATAACAAGTTATTGGATTATATTACAATCTACGTGAATGGTATATAGATTGTTGGTATATTGTGAAGTTAGCCATTGTGTTGATTCCCGACAGACTCAACAGACGAACTACATCTGTGAGAGCTGGTTCTGGGTCTTTACATGATGGGTGAAACACGCTGTGACAATACCTAGGATGGTACATGGCATTGCTGCCGATACAGAGGCAGGCCGGGATCGACTGACACCTAGAACATCAAGAAATTCGCTATTAATCTGATAAAGAAAACATCTAAATAAATACAATATAATTTTAAAGTACACGTTTTGAAGTCAAAATTAGTTGAAAACAATGATGAAATACTGCAAAAAATTCAAGTTAAATACCAAATAAAAACAATAATAATAACTGTTGAAAAAAACTAATGAATTAAAATATTAGTTACTTATAAACTTTATTTATTTTTCAAAATAAAATTATAAGCAAAATAACTTTAAATCTAAATAATTTTCAAAACCAAGAGACTCACCTAGAATATCAAGAAACTCGCTATTGATATCATAGCGGTCAGTTTATATACTAAGTTTTGAATGTCCTAGTAATCCTAAACTGACTAACAAACAAAATAATTTTGCTGATGTAGGTTGACCGTTGTCCGAACTTTTAAGATGTCTTATTAAACTTTGCTAGATATATAACCGCAGGTCAGTTTGGCAACTGCTGAAGTTTTATTGCACAGACAAGTTCAATAGTTTATAAAAGTGCTTATTTGAGAAAATGTTTAGAAAAGTTAAACAATGATTTTATATAAAATAGTTTACAGAGTAGAACTTACATATAAACTAATAAACTACATGAAATGAAATAAACTGCATGTTTATATTACAATAGAACCTTTTTTATGCCTCACCTACGTTAGTAGAGGGGCATTATGTTTTCTGGTCTGTGCGTCCGTTCGTCCGTCTGTCCGTCCGTTCGTCTGTCCGTTCGTCCGTCTGTCCCGCTTCAGGTTAAAGTTTTTGGTCAAGGTAGTTTTTGATGAAGTTGAAGTCCAATCAACTTGAAACATGGTATACATGTTCCCTTTGATAAGATCCTTTTAATTTTAATGCCAAATTAGAGAATTTTTTCCAATTTCACAGTCCACTAAACACATAAAATGATAGTGCGAGTGGGGCATCCGTGTACTGTGGACACATTCTTGTTTTATAATGTTCTGCGAATGGATCAGGATATTATACTCCGCGGAGTGATTCAGGTTTTAACATCTCCGAGTTGACGTGAATTGGGACCTGCATATCAAAGTTCTTCTAGTAGATGTGCATCAAAATACTCCTCCGAATAGATCTGGAGAATTTAAAAATATCACTCACGTTGTTGATCTGGATGAAAGTTCTCCGCGTATATCTGGATTAAACTTTGTCACAATCTGCGAATTAAACGTAAAAATAAATACATACTAGTAGTAATTAGTTAATTTTTGTCAATGTCGATACGGCCATAAAACCATGGAAATATTATTGACCAAGAAGGTTATATGACCTCCTTGATAAAACTAACTTATAGAGCTGATACTGTCATTGATGGTTGAATGACTGTAACGAAAGCATGCAATGCGATGTGATATTTCAGGATGAAAGCAGTCGAATAATTTATAGGACGTATCCAAGACTAACCTGCCGGCTAAAATATCACAGCATAGAATTGTCACCGTTTTTGCTTACAATACTTGAAATTTTGGAAAGCAGCTACACAAAATTCCGACAACAGACATCAAGACTAGCATTGAGTTTGAGGTTAATTTCTGCACACGTTCGTGAATAAGTGACCAAAAACAAGCATTTTGTTCTAGTTTTCAGACAATAATTTGTGTTTGATATAACAAAAAGAAAAAAAAGAAAAAGAAGACGTGGTATAATTGGCAATGTGAAAACTCACCACAAGAGCTTAACTGACACAGAAATTAACATCCATAGGTCACTGTTCGGACTTCAACAAGGAGCAACGTCCATACCGTATAGAGTCTGCTATAAAAGTGCACCTAATTGATAAATGTAAAAAATTCAAACGAGGAAACTAAGGGCCTAATTTATGTACAACAAGACTGGGTCCCCTGTGCACGGATGCCCCACTCGCACTATCATTTTCTAGGTTCAGGGGGACCGTAAATTGGGGTCAGAACTCTAATTTGACATTAAAATAAGAAAGAACATATCATCAGGAACATATATACTAAGTTTCAGATTGATTGGACTTCAACCTCACCAAAAACTATCTCGACCAAAAACTTTAACCTGAAACTGGACAGACGAACGAACACTATCATTTTCTATGTTCAGTGGACCATGAAATTGGGGTCAGAAATCTAATTTGACATTAAAATTAGAAACATCATATAAAAAACATATATACTAAGTTTCAGGTTGATTGGACTTCCAACTTCATCAAAAACAACCTCGACCAAAAACTTTAACCTGAAACTGGACAGACAAACAAACGAACGGACGAACAGACGAAAGAACGGACGAACGGACACACAGACCAGAAAACATAACGCCCCTCTACTATCGTAGGTGGGGCACAAAAATTAACGAATAACAAATATGTAAAACATCAACAAAAGACAACCACAGAATAACAGACTCCTAACTTAGGATACAAACATACAGAATGTGGCGGGGTTTAACATGTAAGCGGGATGCCAGCCATCCCCGTACCTCGGACAGTGGTGTAACATTACAATATAAATAGAACTATAAAAATCAATTGATAAAGACTTAATCATCAGATGGATACAAGTATGAAATTAATATTACTACACAGAGTATAATGATCTCTCTAAAATTGTACTACAAGGTTCCATACCTCAAAGGGGAGGCTAGGATTGAGTGTTTGAGTACTATATAATTATCCAGAGGGGGGGGGGGGTCAAGATATCTTCAATTGTACAGTATTGCGCGATAGGAAGAAATCTTCAATTGTACAGTATTGCGCAATAGTAAAAAATCTTTAATTGTACAGTATTGTATTGTAATAGGAAAATGTACTTTATTTGATTTCAAATAGTTTACTAATTAATACATGTAAAATCTTCTGTGAAAAATATTTTATAATCAATTATTGTTTAACTGCTATATACTTAAAAGCCAAACTTTCATGTTCAATTTGTGAACATAAGAAACAACAAATAAACTTTTGTTTCAAGTAAATGTCACGTTGTTCTGAGTGACTTTCTGAGAGTACAAATGTTACTTAATTTTGTTTGATAAAGGTTAACAAATTATGTCATAAACTATGGACAATGGTCAACTACATTTAGGCATTATTATTTCATAGGGTTAGAAATTACAGAATAAGATAATAGATAAGGCTCATGACACGCACACATTAGTATATAAAGTAATCAAGCCGCTATATATGGTTAATAGCGAATTTCTTAATATTTTAGGTGAGTGTCTTAGTTCTGAAATAATTTTCATTTAAATTATTTTCTTTTAAATTTACTTTGGAAAAATAAAACAAGTTTATAAATAACTTATATTTTAATATCAAAGGTTTAATTAGATAGTCATTACTATTGTTATTATAATATATATAATTTGAATTGTTTATAGTATTTTGTTATTGTTTTAATTGATTTTAACTTAAAATTTGTACTGTGAAATTTTATTGTAATTTTTGTGATGTTTCAAATACTACATTGATAGCGAATTTCTTGATATGTTAGTTTGGTTTTCTTTGCCATTGTTGTCCCGGCCTACTACCTTGAGCCTCCCTAAGATTGTGCAAAAGGGCATTACAACTGTCGGGTTAATAAATACCACAACAACAAAACACAATAAATCAACACAATAATTGCGCAATAGGAAGAAATCTAATTGTACAGTATTGCGCAATAGGAAGAAATCTTCAATTGTACAGTATTACGCAATAGGAAGAAATCTTTAATTGTACACTATTGCGCAATAGGAAAAAATCTTCAATTGTACAGCATTGCGCAATAGGAAGAAATCTTCAATTGCATGTAGTATTGCGCAATAGGAAGAAATCTTTTATTGTATAGTATTACGCAATAGGAAGACATCTTCAATTGTACAGTATTGCGCAATAGTAAGAAATCTTCAATTGCACAGTATTGCGCAACAACACAGTATTGCACATCAAGAAATCGTCAATTGCCACACAGTTTTGCACATTAGCAAGAAAAGTATATTTGCACAGAATTGCGCAATAACAAGAAATATGTCATAGTACAGTTTTGCGTAATAGCACAGTATTGTGTAATAGCACAGTATTGTGTAATAGCACAGTATCGCGTTATAGCACAGGATTACGCAAAAGCAATAAATCTTCTACAAAATTGTTTACCAATTTCAATAGAACTTTAAAGTCTTTTATTATATTTATATTTATAAAATATTGCGAGAAGGGTACCTTACGTTATATTATGTTAAAAAAAGGGAGAAATCCGTTTGCGCCAAAAATGCGTCCTTTTGCGCCACAACATTCTTTCTCCAATGCTACGTTTGTGCCACCTGTTTTAAAATAACATGGTATCGTTTGCGCCAAAAAATAAAAAAAAATTATACAATTGCGCCAATTAAAAGAAAATTGACTTCCCTCCTCCTTTATTCGGACTTGGAACCGGCTGTTTACGCGGCAAATGTTTTCTTTACTGAAACATACTTTCTTCTCACTGCAGTTGCATGGGTATTTCCCAATTAGATGTATGTAGTAGCTTTTAACTTCACTTTATTGCCAAAAAGAAAAACATTGAAAGATGAAATGCATAAAACAGTTAATTATAATTCCCGTGGAATGCTTCTGCTCCATTACTGGTACAAATGTACGTCTTGTGGTAGATAGAGTTTCTGCCCATACGGATGTTGGGAACAAAGCACTGTGTCATCACTAATAAATGTGGCTGAAACACAATCAGCAAAAGCTTTTACTTTCTTCTTTTTGGGCATATCTTGTAACAAATATTCAGTAAAGCAATACGTTTTCTTCTCTCTTTGTACATGTCTAATGCATTTCAAGTCATTTCTCTTCAGATGCTCATCTTCATGGTGAAATAGCTCCGAACAATGTTCGGACAGTAACTTTTTTAAGCCAAAAATTAGAATTAATTTTAATCCGGCCTTTTAATATTTATGATATTATATGTGTACAGGTAAATTGGCGCAAATGAGTTCCGAATATTGGCGCAATTGATACATTTGGAAAACAAAATGTGGCGCAAACGATACCCCTGAAAAACAGTAATTGGCACTACAGGACTTCTGCCAAAGAAAATATCCGTGACTAATTCCTGGGATATTTTATATTTTTTATATTTTTATAACAATTAATAGCCGTGTGAAAGTCCAGTTTAATTTTGTTTTTAAATACTAAAATAACAGATGCTTATTTCACTTAGCATATTATAAAGTTTTTCTCACGTAAACTTATAAGAGGATTTTAATATTATCTTGACCAGAGGCATATAGTACATAAATTGTGTAAACAAAAAGATATAATTATCGGATTATCCACAAAGAAAGGTGAAATATCTGACATTCCAAGATTTCTTTGACACAAAAGAATGATTAGTTATTAATTTTAGTTTATTACAAAGATCCAATAAAATCCTATTTATAACTAATTGTTACATAATTTCTTAAGGGGTTAAGAGAAGTGAGGTCTTTAATGAATTTAAATATGACCACTTCGACTTATTGACCAAGGAACAATACATTTAACCGGGGGTTTCTGTTTACTTTATGGTAAAGTTTTAACTTTTATAGATTTACAACCTTATTAGAGTGTCATGTCGCGGCAAGTCACACCACTATTATATAAATACATCTTTTAAATCATGGTTTAACCTCATACGGTAGATATTTATCAAGGAAATCCTTTTACAGAGGAAGATATTATTCGAAAGGAAACGCACCTTGAAAAATATATTTAAAAGGAAGAAATAATAATTGATTAATCTACGATAAATATTGTGTTATAATACAAGGATCGCCACTGTTGGGGATTAAAAAGACGAAATGCGCATTTGGCGCGGAAAGTTATAATTTTGGTATGTTTTGATTCCGAAGTTTTTAGTTTAAAATCAATGCATGTGAACAATGTGAAAAATTATAAAAAAAAAAGTATTTCTGATTTATCAATTGTATTTGTAAGTTTATTTCGCATTTGTAATATTTGACATATACACCTGCAGGGATAAACATTTTAATTATTCCATTCTGTCATTCACACGGCTATTACTGCCTATTATTAGATGTCCGTTTATGTAGTGTTATCGTTATTTTATGTTCGCCTTTGGCTTAAGATGACCAGTTCATGTAAAATAGCCACCAGGAACATGTTATTTACGGTTCATTTTTATTCCAGCTTTGGTTGAAGACACAAAGAAAGATGTACCAATCAAAAGATCAAAGAAAGCAAGAACATTCTAAATGTAAGAGAATCATAACGGACGACACGCAGCGTTTTAATATGGCGGGAAAGTGCGAGAATAAACATAGGAATAAAGCAGACGTTATCAGAACTAATACAGAAAAAGTTACAATGAAACGACATCCAGAATGCAAGAAATCAGAGAGTAATAGAGACAAGACAAACAGAGACAAAAGAGATTTAGATAAATTGAAATTAAGTGCAAAGCATTCTCGGAAAAGGTCATATAGGATTATTTCATTGGCGGACATGTGTACGAAGACTATTCTTATGAAGGCAAGCTCAGAACCGTATACAGAAATTCTGGTCAATATACAAATAGATAAAACTATTTTACTGAAAGACAATTACTGTCAGGATGCCAAGACAGTAAATGTTAGGGACAGTATCAGTAGCATTGATGATTATTTGTTAAACCGAAAGACTGACAATAACTTCTTATGTCAGAAAACAAAATGGACGGACAAATCAAAAAGTTCGGTTACGGATATTTCGGCACCGAAAAGCTTGACTGTAGATCACAAAGGTAAACATTTGAATAAATGTGAAAAATCAACGAAACTAGATAGTCATTCAATTAGTAATGATAAAAAATCTCTCAGGGATACAGAAAGTTTTTCAAAGAGATCTCATAAAGTGCATAATACTTCGGGCAATAGCAATGTCAGGTCTCAGGAATCTAAAAGCAATTGTGGACAGACGTTACTGAAATCTCAGGAATCAAATAGCAATTGTGGACGGACTTTGCTAAAATCACAAGATTCAAATAGCAATTGTGGACGAACTTTGCTAAAATCACAAGATTCAAATAGCAATTGCGGACGGACTTTGCTGAAATCTCAAAACTCCATAAGCAAATGTGAAAGAATATTACTGAAATCTCAGGAAGTCTTTACTGAATCTGATCGAAATATTTTTGCCGTGTTAGGCGCAAAAGCACTCGGGGAGGCAGATAAATTGACAGAAACTACCAAATTTAAAACAGAACCAGTTGATATCTCTTATGAAAATTCGACTTCATTGCCTACACGTAGTCCGTCGTCCGAAAATAAGTCGGAAAAATGGACAGAAAAAATAAAGGTTAAAACTGAATCAATTGATAATTCGTATGGCAATTTAAATTCATTGACAAGTCCGTCTATTAATAAATCACATTTCGAACTCCGTATCGAAACAACTCAGGAACATTGTTCAAAGGGGTCAGCTAGTCCATTACGCCAAACTGCTGAGAAAAATGAAAATGACGTTACTTCTGATTACGAAGGATCGTCGACTGGTCTCCCCTCAGAAGACGAAGATATAAAAGAAGAAGCTTTAGAGCCAAAGAAATGCAGTTCTTTGCAGACTAACATACAGCCAGAATTTGATGAAGACCTTCCAATGTTAATCAGTCCTCAAAGAAACAAGATGAAGTTAGAAGAAAAGACTACGTGTGCAGAAATGAAAACCTCAAAAGACAGTCGTAAGTATATATTATCGATTGTTAAAACGTTTATTAAATATTGTCATAAGAATTATTGTGCAAAAATTCTAGAACTATCCTTTTTACAGTATGTATGTTGGTTTTTTTATATATAAAATTTGCTTTTCTATTGGGTACAATACACACGTACGTGGTGTTGACATTATCTTTCATATCGTGTGAAAATCGGTAACCATTTTTAGAGCACTCGCATTATTGAAGCATAGTAAACAATCACTGTGTGTAGATTGATAGATTTTTATACTATACATCATTGTACATCAAACATGTTTATTATCATGATTATATGTTGTATAAGTAAATACATACTTGTGTTTATTTTTATGATTATTATTTTTAGATAATGTATTATGACATATAGTTATTTTTTGTTTACCATGTTTACTATATTGAAAGCAGATTTTGTTTCTTTATTAATCGATATGAAAGCAAGTGACGTTATTAAATGTCAAATGAGGTCATCAGAAAGTCCAATATGCAGATTTGCTAGGTGGCCGACGATTTAATATAATTCAAAGTTTAAATTCTGTAAGTTGACAACAAATCTCGGCATACTTGTACAACTTTTGATAGTGAAACTAACGTTGAACATTACCAGTAAAATACCCTAAAGTTAGAAGTCGAAAGTTCTATTTATAGATCGAATATTCCATGTTATCCCACGCCTACGCCGGTACGTTTTTTGTTATTTCAAGGCATTATTTGATAGTAACATAGTGTGCTTAGTAGTGACCTAATACGGTATAGCGAAGTAAATTCTATATGGGGTGAGAGCGAAGCTCGAATCTTATATGGAATTTACTGACCCCATATATACCATATTACGTCACTAGCACACTATGTAACGCATTTATCTTACCGACTATCTTATGTATCTTGACTTGTGGAATATGGAGAAGTGACCTATCAAAATGAGCAAGTTTTCAATATTGTTAGCATTAAGAAACTACTTCTATTGTTCCTACAAAAGCAGATGCCAACAATAACAACTTGTTAGGTTTACATGTGTTTTTATAATTTATTTCATTCTTAATTATCAATTTCTTCGTCTGTTGAAACCTTTTTCTCAGTATCATTTTGCTTTTATAAAGGGACGTTACACCACTACTAACTGTGTATAAAATAAGCCCTGCCTCCATTCTTACCTAATATGGAATTTAAAGGGGCGTAACTCCACTACTAAACGTATACGAAATAAGCCCCGCCTCCCTACTGGCCTTATATAAAATATACACGGTCTCCACGCGGACGCTTTTAGCCAATCATATTCCTAGAAATGCTAAGGAGGTGACTAAGATAAATATTTTCAAAGGTTTTGATTTATTCTTTTTTGTATAGCGGCGTTCGTCACATACATACACGGGGGAAAACTTCTATTTATTTCATTTTTTATTCACAGTCCTGAAACGAATTTCATTTGTATTCACATCGAGTAGAGGAAGAAACATGGAAGGGAGATTGAATTGTCAATTTATGCAAGTCCCAGGAGGAAAATTGAAAACTCTTTGTCATATTGCTCATTCTAAACTTCAGTTTGTTCAAGGTGAAAAGATCGTGTACTTCATCCCCGATATTCAAGACATTTGTTCACTAAATACAGACATAAATTCTGACCACGATGAACTATATTTTCAAAGCAGTGATAACAATGGTAATGAAACTGACCATGTAGAAAAGTTTAAATCTTCTATTTTAGAGGTAGAAAAGATTATGAAAAGCATCAACTGCAAAGTTGTGTTTGCAACAATAACCACTATGAGTTTCTTTTCTTGGAATAAGCGTAGATATGACATGGAGAAAACATCAGATTTGAAATCTTGTGATACCTTTTTCGAAATGCAAAACAAATTTAACTTTAGTTTACATGAAATTAACAAGTTGATAACAAGGGTTAACATTGGAAATAATGTTATTACGCCTTTTCTCCATACCTATGTTCATAGATGCTGTAAGGGTAAAATCAGATACTTCTATAACAAGCTAGTTGATGGGATACATCCGAGCGATTGGCTGTCTGAAAAATGGATTAACATTATGAATAAAACGATTGCAAAAAATGAGCGAGACTGGATTGAACAATTTTAATTCTATGTTGTATTTGATCGAATGTTTTGACAAGATTGCACTATTTGACTAAATATACACTTTTAGAATATATGCATTGCACATGAAGTTGTTTGTTAATTATTTCGCATGTCCGTCTGTACGTACGTACGTCTGACGTACGTCCCAAAATTGGTTTCTCTAACCTGAGTTTGCCTCAACTAAATCTTATGAAACTTTTACAAAATGCTTATTATTACAAAATACAGACCAAGTTTGATTTTTTTAACAGTTCTAGAGTTATGCCCCTTTATAAATGGAAAACAATGCAAAATTTTAAGTTTTCGTTCTCTGACTTTAATAAGTTGCTGCAACCAAGTTTAATGTTATGAAACTTATACACCATACTTTTTACCACAAAATGCTAATCAAGTTAAATGTTTGTGGTATTACTTTATTCATTATAGTTGAGTCCATTTATCATGTTGAAAATTGCTATTTTTTTAGAATGCATTCTGTAACTTAATTTTGTCACAACAAAACATTATGGGACTTATTGTATACACAATACTTATACCACAAAATTCAAATCATTTACAAATTTAGGTAGCGTCACTTTTATCGTTCTTGAGTTATGTTCCTTTTTCATAAATTATCATGTATTGTTGAATGCAAGCAGGGGCATCCTCTGTGTCCACGTTTCGTCCCGAGGGTATCACCAGCCCAGTAGTGTATCAATAAGGTGGTCATTTTTTATAAATATCCTGTTTACAAAACTTTGAATTTAAAAAAAAAACTAAGGATATTCTTATCCCAGGCATAGATTACCTTAGCCGTATTTGATACAACTTTTTGGAATTTTGGATCCTCAATGCTCTTCAACTTTATAATTGTTTGACTTTATAAATATTTTGGTATGATCGTCACCGATTTTTATGTAGACGAATCGTGCGTCTGGCGTACTATATAATAATCTTGGTACCTTTGATATAAACTATCTCCATTAATTTTAATATGCAACCTATCGATTTTTTCATAATTGAGAATTTCGTTGTGGGCATGATAACCTTAAACAAATTTTATTTCAAAAAATATCATGGACATGACATATTAAACAAACAGCATGAACAGAAATACATATATACATTACAGCTAATTTCCTAATGCATGTAAAGCAAAACTTTCGTTGGCTTGCTTACTTTGTTTGTATAATTGTTTATACAAACTTTGAAAATAAGATTGACATCTTTAAACAATATATATAGACATAGTTTAACCTGTATAATATTTGAATTCAATTGGGTGTTATCCTAATAATTGCACAATTTAAAAACAAAGCAAGCAAGCCAACTAAAGTCTTGCTTTACATGCTTTAGGAAATTAGCTGTAACAAGGTTTTCTTTAAAGATTTAATCCGTGTCCCTTGGGCATGTTTTATGATAAGGGTTTACAATGGAAAAAAACGTTTCTGGCATTCGTCACCGAAAAGAAAGATAATCAAGTATTGGATTGGTAAATGACCTTTTATGAGCTATATAATATTTCTGAAATGAAAGAATCAAAGTACTGAAGTACTGAACATCAGATGACCGCAAGTTCTTGTGGATTGTCCGATAAGCCCTTGTCTCAGAAAAAAAATCACATCTCTATACCTGAAAATGAGGTTAATGTACAGATAAAAAAATTTGCCGGGACAAGTTCGTGCGTGAAGGACATCCTCGCCGTATTTACTATTATATTGTAGTATAAATACTTGTAAACTACAGTTACATGTATGTTTTATGTTCATTCATTTGTATATCATTCTATTCTACTATATCACTATTATATCATTGCAAGTGCATGGTGGACATCGTCACGTCACTCTTCTGTAATAATTCGATTTTTCTAATAGAATGGATTTGAGTAGGCGTTCGTATTTTCCCGCAAAAACCGTTCAATCATCTGTGCAGTGTTATCGTTCCTTGATACTGCAAACTTTCTTGAGCTATTCTTCCGCATGCGTGTGCATATATATTAACGATTTTTCACTTATATGTATAAACATATAACAAAACATTTTATTATTTTTAATTTATCTTCTTTAAAAAGTATTTGATGACTATTCATTGAAGAAATGAATTTATAACTCGCGAAAAGGAATGTTAGTTTACACCTGATACTGTCTGCGTATTCATCATATTTATAGATCGGTGAAAATCCCAAAACAAATATTACGTAATGGCGGAAATCTAGGCGATAGCAATACACCAAAATGCTTACGGTCATCCGCTGTAAAAAATGGGCGTTATGGGGCAACATATTTTACCATGTATCATAGGGAAAACACCAAGAAGTCAGAACATCTGACACAAATTCCAAAACCTCACCCTAGTACATCCTTATGAAATCAGAAATTTCGTATGATAATTATATCATTTCCCCAGACACGCGTTTTAAAGAACATTTATACTTTCACGACCATAATTAAGTAATGAGTTACTTACATGGCTTAGTTTTGGAGTCATATATATTATTTATTAAAATATTTTTTTCTTAAATAAATATTTCGAAGGTCCATGTACATGATGTACTACTTTATGTAATTATATCAGTGGTCATATTTAGTAATATTTAGTATTGGTATTTGTCATATTGATTTATTAATATTGGTCATATTTAGTAAATGATATAGATGGACTAGATTTACCGTAGAACACTTGCCTTCAAGTCTCTTAAATCTGACCAAATCTGCATTCAATGTACAAGTTAGAAATGTCTTAAATTTTGTTAAGCAGTGGCTGATCTAGAAAAGTTAGGCATTCACAAATTCAATATTATTTCAAGAATTATTTTTTATATGTTTCATTTTTATAGAGCTATGTTTTGATTGCAGTTATGTGTCCCGACAGTAGTTTTATAAAAGATTGTAATGTTAATTTAGGTTAGTTAACATGTATTCTAGGTATGTTAAAACTTCAACCAAAAATTAAAAATTTTTGATTTGAAGTTACAGCAAAATGCATCGAGTGTGTAGGTAAAAATAAAATCTTTGATTAGCTTGCTTGCTAGCTGAACCGTGTCATTATTAGGTAAGGTATACTACCTTTCTTTCGCGGTAGTTTAGTCCTACATACATATTTATTGGTTATCTGTTTGACTACTCTACTCTTAATGGAGGGTAGTATACCTAACCTTATAATGACTAAACGGTTCAGATAGCAAGCAAGCTAGTCAAAGATATTGCCTTTATCTACAAACTCAATGCATTTTGTTGTAAACAAAATTCTAGAGTCGCCACTGTTATGAGAATATGGATGTGTTAATGTTCAAATAATTAAATGTCAGATGAACATGGTGAAAGCAAGTACATTGAAATGGAAATGGCATTGTAATAACGAAGAAAATTTGTCTAAAACTGCTAACATAACAAACTTACACACACACAAAGCATTTGAAAATAGAAAAATACTTCGAAAGTTGTCTATACTAGAATAAAATCCACACATCACATGAAACATGCAGTTTTACAACAGAAACATGTCACGCTTCTTGATCCAGCCATGGTTCAGTGCCAAGTACACACATCTATAACATACGTTAAGTGAAGAAAAACAAAACAAGACGACACATTTGTTGGCTTTTTTTTCAAAACTACCTCTACCATTTTTATTAGGAAAATATGCGTCATTTTCATCAAATTGGAAAATTTAAAATAAACCATGAATTTGACTGAAACTTCAATTTACAGACCCATTTTCAAGAGTCAAACCCTGCATGCTTTAAAATAAGACCCCATTTTGTCAGTGAATAAAAGACCCTCAAATGTGCACATATATAGTCATTGTAAGCAAGAATGCTGTTTTTGTTCTAATTGTTTAGGAATTAGGGGCCAAAAAGGGCCCAAATAAGCATTATTCTTGGTTTTTGCACAATAACTTTAGTAGAAGTGAATAGAAATCAATAGACACAAGGTTTATGAACACAAAAGGAAGGTTGGGATTGAGTTTGGAAGTTGAGATCCCAACAGTTTAGGAATTAGGGGCCAACAAGTGGCCCAAATAAGCACTTGTCTTGGTTTTCGCACCATAAATTTAGTATAAGTAAATAGAAATCTATGAAATTTAAACACAAGGTTTATGACCATTAAAGGAAGGTTGGGATTGATTTTGGAAGTTTGGGAATAAAGGGCCCAAAGGGTCCAAAACTAAACTTTGTTTGATTTCATCAAAAATTGAATAATTGGAGTTCTTTGATATGCCGAATCTAACTGTGTATGTAGATTCTTAATTTTTGGTCCCGTTTTCAAATTGGTCTACATTAAGGTCCAAAGGGTCCAAAATTAAACTTAGTTTGATTTTAACAAAAATTGAATTCTTGGGGTTCTTTGATATGCTGAATCTAAAAAATGTTCTTAGATTTTTGATTATTGACCCAGTTTTCAAGTTGGCCCAAATCGGGGTGCAAAATTAACTTAGTTTGATTTCATCAAAAATTGAATAATTGGGGTTCTTTGATATGCCAAATCTAACTGTGTTAGTAGATTCTTAATTTTTGGTCCCGTTTTCAAATTTGTCTACATTAAGGTCCAAAGGGTCCACAATGAAATTAAATTTGATTTTAACAAAAATTATAATTCGTGGGCTTATTTGATATGCTGAATCTAAACATGTACTTAGATTTTTGATTATGGGCCAAGTTTTCAAGTTGGTCCAAATCAGGATTCAAAATTATTATATAAAGTATTGTGCAATAGCAAGAAATTTTCAATTGCACAGTATTCAGCAATAGCAAGAAATCTTCAACTGAACAGTATTGTGCAATAGCAAGAAATTTTCAATTGCACAGTATTGTTCAATAGCAAAAAATCTTCAATTCCACAGTATTGTGCAATAGCAAGTGTTTTCAATTGCACAGTATTGCGCAATAGCAATAACTATCTAATTGCACAATATTGTGCAATAGCAATCAATTTTCAATTGGAGTTATTTTTCTTTGTCCAGAATAGATATTTGTGCAGTAGCAAGATATTTTCAATATTCATTGAAAATTTGAGTTATCTTTCTTTGACCAGAATAGAAGTTGAATCAACTTAAATCATTGTTTTATACACTAAACAATGTATTTTCACTTTTACTACCAACTGATAAATTAAAACAATCTTTACCATTCAGTGATAACAAGCACTTTTTTTACATTTTAATATTTTATGATGTTTTTAAATGAGCAGTAATTGTTGCAAACTCCATTAGAAATTTGAATTGAGATTAGTTTTGGAATAAGGAAAAGGGGGATGTGAAAACATTTTTTTTTTTGGGGGGGGGGGTCAATTTTTCTCATTTCAGATTTCTTAAATAAAAAGAAAATTTCTTCAAACATTTTTTGAGAGGATTAATATTCAACAGCATAGTGAATTGCTCAAAGGCAAAAAGTTCATTAGACCACATTCATTCTGTGTCAGAAACCTATGCTGTGTCAACTATTTAATCACAATCTAAATTTAGAGCTGAATCCAGCTTGAATGTTGTGTCCATACTTTCCCCAACCGTCCTGGGTTCAACCTCTGTGGTCGTATAAAGCTGCACCCTGCGGAGCATCTGGTTCAGTTAGTATTCATGCACAATAACTATTGAGACTGCACTGTTTGGGGAAAAAAAATGTTTTTTTGGGAATAATTTTAAGCCATTTGTTTTCAAATTGGGATTCTTCTCCAGGGGAAAAAAGCCTTTATTTTCCACTAATTTAGGTCAAACAATATCACTTCACACAATTACACGTTTACAAACATTTCGTTTAAAAACCCGACATTCTAACATCAAAACTGTAATATCAAAACTAGTTAGAATAAAATGTCACGAAAACAATAAATCAAAACATTCCACATCATTTTCATAAAGCCACAACAGTAAACCTTTATCATGTTTATAGCAACACCATTGCAATAATTGCATACACGAATGTCACATGCACACAGCATATAGAAAAAAGACCACTTATTTTGAATTCCATGATTTTATATGTATGATTAAGATTTTTATACATGTTTAATGTAGTTATATATATGTTGAATTATTAATGATTCTTCTAAGATATTCAGTCCGCTAGATCTATACAATGTGTAATGTAAGTTGTTTTTACCACGACTCGCCTTTTAGGACTAATAGTAGAGTTGTAATCTGTATAGTTAAGTAGTAATTTAAGAATTGAATATTAATTTGTATGATTTAAACGACATGAATAAAAGTGACCGTCCATATTCTCATTTGTATAATTTGTTAAAAAAAACTATGCTACCAGGGTTGGATCCATAGTTATACAAAATGGGTGCATGATTACGTAATTGTTAATATTTCACGGTGCCTGACGATTTTGGTTTGAAGATTTTTTGCCATGCAATTGAATTATTTTCTCGACCAAATGAGATAGGATGTGCTCCCTCCTTAACTTCTGAATCCTTTTAGACCCCCTTTTCCCCTTTGAATCCGCCGCTGGTCATGTCACTTGTATTCCAATCGCTGAATACATAGACACTACTATATTGATGATTATGATAAAATGCTATTGCATTAAAGTAGATGTTCTTTAGATATTACGACTATTAATTAAAGTAAGAGATATGTATGTCCTTGTATTTATTAAGATACGATAGATTCACATATTGTTTATAGTGTATCGATTACGGATAGTGACACATGCTTCGAAATGGTTTAACCGATTTTCATATGATATGATAGTTTGTGAACAGATATAGTATTAAACTGTTTGATTTATACACAAATAAAAGGTCCAGTTTAATTTTCACGATTTAAGCTGTTATTGTTGTTAAGTTGCAGACCTTCCAGTAGCAAAAAAGGCAACAGTACTATACCGCTGTTCAAAACTCGTAAATCCATGGACAAAAAAAAACAAATCGGGGTAACAAACTAAAACCCCCTGATCATTTTTATAAGATTTTGTTTAGTTATTTATTTCCCTATGAACAAAATTTTAAAAAGTAATTCATATGTCATTTTGTCTTATTTTTATTTTGAGTTATTTCCCTTTGAACAGAAATTGCGTAATTGATAAGTAAGCTAGTCCATGAATGATTGTTTGCGTTCAAATCATTATAGTCAGGAGTTTTCGAAAATTTCTTTATAACTCATTTAATTTGTTTATGCAATATTTCCCTTTTTATCAAGAAAACAAACATGTGGTAATAATCAACTCGTACAACTATGATTGGAGTGACAGATTTGATTTTATACGACTGCAAATTTTGCAGTCGTATATTGGTATCACTTCGTCGTCTGAAGACTCGTAAGAAGACTCGTCTGAAGACATTTTTTTCCGCAATATAACTTTAGTTTAAGTAAATAGAAATCTATGAAATTTAAACACAAGGTTTATGACCGCCAAAAAAAGTTGGGATTGATTTTGGGGTTTAGGAATTAAGATCCCAAAAAGCACTTTTCAAGTTTGGGCTCCTTCATCAAATCTGTCCACAATGAGGTCTAAAGGGCATAAGTTAAAATTTTGTTTGAGTTCATTAAACGAATAGATCTTGGGTTCTTTAATATGCTTTTTCTAACCATATTATTTTGGATTTTGGACCATAATAGGTAAATGTCCAATTCCAATTTTTTTCAGATAAATAACGATCTACGATTTTCCCTCTTAAATGGTAAAAAAACGTTACATTATTGAACTTGGTGTCATAATTTATCAACACTGCAGATTTTTTAAAGTTAAATGACGACCCCAATTTTGTTCATTATAATATACTGATATATAAGGATTATTTGTGAAGATTCATTAATGAATGGTAAAGTTCAGAACGTCTAATTTATTTGCCATGAATTACTTACCATCTTTAGTTAACAGGTCATATTCATGTTCACGGAGTAATTAAAACTATACAACTCTACATTTACAGCACCAAAAGATTCAAAGAGAATTTCAAATAATTTGAAAATAACAGAAAAGAAAGAATCAGACGACACTAGACGGAGCGGTTCAAATGACAGAATAAGGACAAAAGAATGTACAACATTATCGAAAAAAGTAGTTCATGAAAAACGTAAAAGTGATGATTTAAAATCAATCAAGACATTGAGCTTTGACTCATCAAAGACGAATTTAGATACTAATTCCGGAAGCACAAGATTAACACAGAAAGATTATTCCAGCGAAAAGATAAAACATTCTGAAAAAAGTAAGCCGCCAAAAACTAGACACAATTCTACAAAAAATGATACGAAGAATTTGCCTAGTAGACAGATAAGTGTAGAGAAAGATTCGAGTACCAAATCAAACGTGACTTTAGAAGATACTGTTAGTAAACACGACATTAAAACACAACGTGAACTCTTCAAACCCGATGCAGATGCTCATTTGAAGTATAAACACAACATTAAGTCAAAAGAAATAGAATGTAAAATGCAGGCTGTTGCAGTTGATATTTTCAAGCTTGCGAATGAATTTCAAAAAGTGAAAACGTCATACTCAGAAACAACAAAAACCGAACCGGAGACTATAAGATTAGATGCAATCGTGTTAGATAAGTGCAAAGATAAAACTTTGTCGAAAAATGATGTTGACAAAGCAGTTAGCATAAAGAGTAAATCAATTATTTCAGACGTCCAAAATAAAATGAAAATATCAACTTTGATAGATGAATGCAAGAGAAACGCACCTACTCATGAAAACAAGACCAATGAGATAGCACGATCTAAAAGCTCTGACAAGTCAAGTATATATAAGAATTTAAACAAGGATGAGCGGAACGGAGAAAGAAAAGTAGATTCTAATCATAGACTTACAAATTCACGTGATCACAACAGGGATGATAAAGTTATAAGTGAAAGAAGTCGAAAGCATGATGTAAGATACAATGGTCGAAGATGCGACGAAAAGTATGATTGTCGAAGGTACGATGAAGTAAAAATGCAAAGATGCAACGGAAATAGTAGATATGCTAAAAGAGATTGTTTACGAGCTGATGATGCAACAAGACTTGTTGGAAGGATTGGAAGTGGTACATTTGATAAAGATGCAATTTATAAACCTTATGAATCAGAAACACGGATCCGCATGTCTACTGAAAGAGATGAAAAGAAAATCTTAGGTAATGAGGAAATGCAAAGCAGTCAAAAACAAAATGAAAGAAATGAAAATCCATCTTCTTTAATACCAATAAACAATAATGAAGATATAAACCAGCAGGAAAGTGATTCTATTGAAGCAGTTTGTCAGAAATCGACTGATGAATCAAAAGAATGGAAATGTTCAGAAAATTATTTGCAAACAAATTATGGAAAAAGTATTAAAACAAACGTTTCTGTAGAAGAAAATCATCCATCAGGGGAAAGCGTACTTGTTTCGATTGCCCCTCCAAAGGAAGGCGAGGAGATTTCAAAAGATTCAATAACAAATTTAGCTTCAAACGAAAATTTCATCTCCTTGGATGGTATTGGACACGAATCAGACCTAGCATCAACTAATCTCACAGAAGAGGAAGACATGATGTTTGATATGAGCGAATCACATGGACTTGCTTCAGATAGATCTGATACTAATGAATTTTTCGGAGACCACGACACACGGCTATCTACTATGTCTGATAATAGTTCTTTGCAGCAAAGCAACAATCAACCGCTTGACACACATTTGATTACAAATAGTAAAATTACTCTTGAAACCGTTAATAAGGCAATGAAAAGCATCAATCAGACTTTGGTAACTGTTTCAACGAGCATTCAAACGCATGAAGACGCGTTACCCAACCAAACCAATCTTAAAAATGTCAGTATACCTTACAATGATACAGCGACGACTCATTTCAGCAAATCGACTAAACGGTCAACATTTGACACTCATAATATAAAAGAATCTTCATTGGAAAACCCAATTAAAAAGAAAACATTGCTACCAACGCCTACCAATAGTGAACAAAACAATGAACAATTAATTAGATTACAACATACCGTCAACAAACCAAATACAAGTCGTCAAATGAATGCAAGTAGTAAGTGGGCAATGATAAAACCTACGCTATTGCCAAAGGAAGAAATTCAAGATTTATCCCTAAAGGAAGAAATTCAAGATATACCACCAAAAGCAGAAATTCAAGATTTATCACCAACGGAAGAACCTCATGTACCAAAGTCTATTTGTATCTCCACTTCCGTAGATGTTGCACAAGATATTTGTACAGTGATATCTGATGATATTGTTTCAAATCCAGACAGTGATACAGCGCCGAAAAAAGAAGTACCGAAGCATCTTGTCAAATTTTCTGACGTTAGTGTTGTGAATATTGCAAATTCTGAGAATCCAATACCGGTGTTAGTTGATACCACAACCCCTACCGATAATGCACAAACAGTTCTTGATAATATCATAATGAAGAATACAAACCCTGTTGATATAAAAAAAATTGACAACAATACAGAGCAGGCTGGTATTGTGATATCTGACAAAAATACACAGAAACATATTTGTACAACAACGTCCTATACGAATGTACCGAAACCCCTTGGTAACGCGACTTACAATGAAGATGCACATAAAACTGATTGTGCGACGACGACCGTTCAAAAGACTTTTGAAATAACAATTTTAGACAAAAATAATACATCAACTTCCGTGTGCATTCAAAAATACAAAAAGGATGTAATAACTGGAACACGTAAGGTATCTGCTACCTTCCGTAATATTTGTAACAAACCCACTGAGAACGATGCACTGACGTCTGATCAAACATCAACTTCTAACAATGACGTACCCAAACGTGTGTATACTGAAACAAACGATGAAGATGTGAAGAAAAACACAACGTTAACTAGCTTGTCTTCCGTCGATTTACAGACACATGCTTCTGAAATAACTAACAATGAAGGACAAAAGACACAGTGTAGTTTGAAAAGTGAAAAATATTTAACGGAACCTTTTATTGTCGTAACTTCTTCAAATAAACCGGCATCCACCATTTTAAATGAAAATGTAACTGATGTAACTCTCAGCTCAATATCAGTGAATGATCTTAAAAATGCAACACCGACTTCTGTAGCATCAGAAACATCTACCGACAATATGTCATGTAGTAGTGACATTCAGAAACAAGTATGCATAACAGCAAATACTTCGCTGACCTCATCAAAATCTGGAATCGTGGTTAAACAAGGAAAAAATGATGAAAAAGATCCAGCAAATAATAAAAAGGAAGATAATGACGTAGTAGACCTCCTAGCTGAACACATTCCGAAACAATCTCTCCATGAAAACAAAAGGAAAATCAAACTTTTGACAAAAACTTGTATCTTATCGAAAAAAGTGAAAATTATACGTTCAACAAAAAATCGACAAAGAATTAGACCAAAAATGAGTCCAGCAAAACGAAATATAGTTACTGATGCTAGTGATAACATTTCTGTCACCATTAAAAACGAGGAAAAAGAAAAGAACGATGTTAGACAAAGCAAGACTGATACGGATGGAAATATAGAAGTTAAGAAAAAAGATAGCGTAGTGATAGATCTTACCGACGAAGAAAGTCCGAAAAAATCAAATAACTGTAAGAGAAAGATAGATTTAGAACCAGCAAGCGAATCTAAAGACAGCAAACGTGGACGAATTGAACAAAACAAAAGAAAAATCAAATCAAAAGTTACTATAGCAAAACAAAATGAAATTGCAAATCGTACTGATGGCACCGGTCCGAAACAGATGCGAGACCGAAACGATACTGATAAAAGAACTACCGAAAGTAAGAGAAATTCAAAATATGACTCCGAACGCAATTATTACAAACGCAATGAGGAAACGAATAGAGATTCTAACTATCGTACAAGAAATAAAAGATCTAGCAGTAAAGAGTATGGAAGAACATATGAAAGTGCAGAATACGATAGAAACTTTCAAAGGAAAAGAAAGTACGCTAATGAACACGAAGTGCCATCACAACCTATGATGAACCAACAACCAATGAATGATATTTCTTACGTAGGACTAAAAGTTGAACCAACAACTGCACATGCGCGATGTTTTAATGAGGTTGTAGGATATGCATATGATTTCATGCGTGGATACTGTGATTACAATGAAATATCAAGTCAATACGTCACACCAGTTCGCCGATTTCGAACAAATCTAATGCGACAATTAAAAGCTACTTTTGATCGATATTTTTACGGACCAAATAATCCGTATGATCCGATTTATTCACTGACAGGTCCTCAGCCACGATTCCGAAATGAAGATATTATGATCAGAACAATTTTACACACCATTAAAAAGCCACATATTCGTCGCGGCACAGATTGTCATAGTTGTCAGTTTGATGATGTCATAGGTTACGAAGGTTATAAAATTCCATGCTTTTGGGTAAAAGTTGAATTTCGTGAGGGTGAATTTTTACGTGCATTACCAATACTTAATCGTTCCTATGCATATTGACATTAACACAACTGATCTATTGTCTGTCTTTGTTCTTTGTGATTTATGATAAACATATGTTGCTTGAATAAAGTTTATGTCTTTTGATTATTGTAATGTCGAGAATTGGACGAGAAAAAGTTCGATTTGTATTGTGAAGATATTTGAAAACATTTTATACGATATTGTTATCATTTCTATGTTATTCCTTATAGTGTAAACGACAAACTGGACATGTTTTAATTTGAATGTTTTATATTTTTATTAATAATTGACGATTGTACATCACCATAGATACGTAAATTGAAGGTTTAGTTTAGAATGTCCATCGACACTTTACTGTTATTAATTTAACATGGAATATACATGCATACCTATTTTTCTGAGAAAACTGGTATCAACATAGGCCTATGAACAAACATAAAAAGTTTCAACCAGATAGTTAACTTTTAAAGCATTTTAAAGTTTTACATTTTTGTTTTGATTAAACATATTTTATTTCACATTTTTTGTTCGAAAACGTAAAAATTTCACTGAAGATGATTGCACATTTTTATTATAAACTTCCATCATATTTGTTTATTCGAATATTCTCGTTTTCTTGCATTACAAATGAGCACAAGGAAATTGGGAAAACGTTTGATCTTCTTATGTGCGTGAACGCTCAAACGTGTTTCTGTTGTTAGTTTTGCATTGGCAGATGTCCTATGTAGCTCGACATGGGCAGATCAACGGTATGTGGAAAAGAATGGGCACGAATTCTTTCGAAATAGTAAAATTATTATGCATTAATACCAAAAGTTATGTATTTTTTCATATAAAAGTTTAGTGTTCGCCCTATCCATACCACCGCTCGATTTGAATAGAACACTTGACAGTCATGTACGAACAACAGAAACACGGGACCAAGATTGACGATGTTGATATTGGCTCGGATAATGTTTTTTCATGAATTGTATATGATTATACATGAAACTTCTACAATACAGTTTAATAAGTATTTTTACATAATAACATGTCATACAACTATGTTTAGCAAGTTGACAATGTTAGTCTGTCAAATAAGGGGACGACCATTTGATTTTCTTTGAATGTTGGTTACTTTCATTTTTGAAAGATATATCCTGGCTTATTTAGAACTGAACAAAATACGAATCAGAAATTTTGGAAAAGGGTGAAAACAATTTGCACACAGTTATGCCGTGTCAACTTAATAAATGAGATGTCCTAGCAACATAAAAAAAATGGATATTCCATTCGAGAAAAAAAATCTCATGCAGCCTCCTCCTAAAAGAGTATCAAGTGGTCGGCCCTTTTTACAATTTGTTAATATATACATTTATACATGCGTATAAATATAGTGACAGCAGCATAATATGCAGTGCAAGAGTATTCATGTTCCTTTTATTTTTATTGTCTTAATTTTGCATCTAATACTAAGCATTATGACATTCACTTGTATATCTACCAATGTTTTGTCAGGGAAATGTAATTATTGTTGACAGTTAATTGTTTCTATTTTGTTTATCATACCATTATGCCAAATACCATTTGTTGTTATAATTTGTTTGTTCTCAGGAATTTTTATATAACTATGTTTACAATCAGTGCTAATTATTAAAAGAAATTGCGATATATACATTTACGTGTTTTATTTAATCAAGGATCTGACAACACTCCGTTCACATTTCTGTTCTTCAGCAAATGAAATTTCAGCCTCCACATTTTTAAAGGTGTATATCATACGGTCAAAACAAGAGGATCTCGAAATGTTCCTTATAGCATAAAGTAGAGCGAAGCGTTGTCAGATTCTATTAAGAGAAGCTTGGACAAAGAATCTATATTTCAATCTACATGGATTTCATTTAGATGACCCACTGAACCACCAAATTGACATTTAACACACACACACACACACCAACACACACACACCTATTGGATACACAACTTAACCCTTTCAATGCCATTCCGAAATCTTAGAAATATACGTTCAGTGCCAAGGCTTGTTTTTTCATCCAGACTGGTTGTGCATTATGACGTTACTGTACTCTAACGTCATAGTGTAGGCTTACTGCAAGAAAGCGTTAGGTAAAAACCGAGGGTCAAATGAAAATTTACTGAATAATTGATTTATATATATATATATAAATAAGCATAATTTTTATAGTATTTTATATGCATAAATACATTATTTCTTCTAAAAAGAAATAAAATTCGTAATTAAATAAAACTTAAGAACATAGTTTTGTTTAGCTTAAGTAGCTGTTTTTTTCTAATAAAAGACGCGTACCTAATCATACATAGACTTGTTTTTTTAGAGACAATCCTTTAATTTGAACATATTTCTAAGACATATATTAACTTTTATAATGAATTGTATTGTCTTCCCGTATCAAAAAAATATGAATTGACCGACAGCTTTTCCATACATTGCTGAAGTGCAATTAGTGATTTTTTTCATCACAATTGAAAAGGCATTATAAACAACTGATAGAGAATATAAATCCGGTGATATACATGATGTACATATCAATTATACAAATAATTAACAGCGAGTACTAGAGTTCCGTTACTTTACGATAACTTTTTAATGTCAATTATACCGCTTCAGCATGATTGTCCGTAAATCTTGTAATAAAAGAAAAAAAATGTTTCTCCTTTACTTGTATGATACATGAGGTTGGATAGGAGGGGTCCTAATCCCAAAATTCCGGGCTTAAAAACACGAAATCCCGAAATCCTGGGCTTAAAAACACGCAATCCCGAAATCCCGGCCTTAAAAAAGCGAAATCCCGAGGTCCCGAAATTCGAATAAATAAAGTCCCGTACTAGAAAGGGTCAATCCAGAAATCCAGAGCTTAAAAACACTCAACCCCGGAGTCCCGATAAAGATCTTATCCCCCTCAAACATACTAATAGCACTAACTGTACGTGCAATATTGGTTTTTCTTCTTCTTTTTTTTTTTTTTTATCAAAACTAACAAATTAAATCTAAATTTTGCGGGAATTATGGTGTTGGAACGTCAACGTCATTGAAATCAATGACGTCATCATAAAAAAATCTTCAGCGAAAACATGGACGATTCAGATGAATCTTTTTCCGAATCTGACCAAAGTGATCTAGAAGCTGAATATGATAGTGAGGAAGGAGAAGAAGGGGAAGAAGGAGGTGAAGAAAATGATAGAAATGACGAGCAGGTGCTTCAACCCTGGTTTCGGACATTTCCACCCGAAGAAGAGCGTCGCCAGCCAGACTTTCAGGAAACTGTTGGACCACAGAATATGCCAAACCGAAATTCGAAACCTATAGCATATTTCTACTTACTGATGACATTAAACTTCTTACAGCACATTGTCCAGGAAACTAATAGGTATTTATTCAAAAGCTATAGTCGTAACGATATTTATAAATATATATCAAATATAAAATTTTAGACAAAATAACATATGGAATAAACAAAATAACAATTCCAATTTACGGTATCTCTATTCTTGTTAGTTAGCACATTTTACATAAAAAGGACTTAAATTTGGATCGGGAATTGGGAATATATCAAAGAGACAGCAACCCTTCAAAAGAGCAGAAACAGCTTGGAGAGTGTTGATTTGTGCATTTATAACAATGTATCAATCGTATATACACGACTGTCAGAAACTGAAACTTGATACAACACTTATATAACGATGTCAAATTGTAACTCTACATAAAAGAAAATATATTAAATAAGAATTGAAAGATGTGGTTTAATTGTCCCATAACTTTTTTCTATAGAGAACAAACGTCACTGCATACAAGGAACAATACTGATAATCGTAAGGTTTTCAACGCGAAGCAAGAGTTCATAATGCAAAGCAAGTTATATCAAAAGTCCCCAAAAAAATACAATTATCGAATATCAGACTTTTTTTTTTTCTATACCTTTGAAAATGTTTTTTTTTCAAAGGGAATGACATTTTCGATATTCTTGTAGGTATGCTAGAGATTTTATAGCCAGTCGCGAAAGGATTAGACGCTTCTCAAGGTTACATGCTTGGCCTAAAGTTGGAGAAACTACATTAACTGAAATAAAAGGATTCTTTGCTGTCATTCTTAATATGGGTTTGGTTAGAAAAGCGACAATAGCTGAATATTGGAATTGTAAATTGCCTAGTCAAGACACATCATGGTTTAGGAAAATGTTTAGTCGAAACAGATTTCAACTTGTTTTCAAATTTTTTCATCTTACTAACAATAATAACATACCCGGCAGAAACGACCCAAATTACAGTCCAACAGCAAAATTTCAGTGCCTTATTGATTTATTTAATAGACAGTCGCAATTTCATTACAAACCGGAACAAAATTTAAGTATTGATGAAAGTTTGATAGGGACGCGGGGCAGAACATGCATGCTTCAATATATACCAACAAAAAGTTCAAAGTTCGGGGTAAAAGTTTGGATGCTTGTTGAGGCAGTAACAGGATACATCATCCATGCCATAATTTATAGAGGAAAGACAGATGACCCAACACCACCAGGACTAACCCAGGGTTCCTACGTTGTAAATAACTTGTTAGAAAGAGCTGGGTTACTACGTTAAAAATATCATGTCGTGTGCGACAGCTTTTTCACTTCCATCGCGCTAGCTAAACAGCTTTTTCAACTTGATACTAATTTCACCGGGACAATTCGACAGAACAGAAACAACATGCCAAACATGATCAAACATGCCACATTAACGGAACGCGAATTTAAATACGCAAGACAGGGACCTATTCTCATGTGTGTTTATCGTGAAAGGGCTAGAAGGAAATCCGTTCGTATTTTATCGTCGTACGAAAAGGCTACCCAAAATAATGACAATAAACCACAAATACTTGAATTCTACAATAAAACATGGGCGGGGTCGATCTGGCAGACATGATGGTAACGCATTATAATGACAATATGAAAACTTTTAATGTATGGAAGAAAGTTGCATTTAATTTCTTGCAGCGCATTGTAATTAATGCATATACAGTGGAGATCAGTTCTAACCTCTCATTAGAACTGTCAGAATAATCTGTCATAGAACTGTTCTAACCTGTCCTAGAACAGTTCTAGCTAGAACAGTTCTACCCTAGAACTGTTCTAGGTAGAACTGTCAGGATCAGTTCTAGGTAGAACTGACTAAATCAGTTCTAGGTAGAACTGTCAGGATCAGTTCTAGGGTAGAACTGTCTAAAACTGTTCTAGGTAGAACTGACCAAATCAGTTCTAACTGTAGAACTGTCAGCAGAACTGACCAAATCAGTCAGGACTGAAGAACAGTTCTAAATGACGTCACTGCAGAAAGGGCACTTTAGAATTTAGAAGAAAAAATCAGTTCCAATTACTTTACTTTATATAATAGCGGATTTTTCTATATTTTTACTGATCAAAATTTACATGTACAAATATCGAAGTGGATAGGAGGTTATCCAACTCATCGGAGAAATATTTTTATAAGATTGCAAATGAAACATCATTGTTGACGTCTCTTCGTTCCCCGTTTTTAACAGTTTCTTCATAAATATAACTGCATTTAATTCATGGAAATTTAAACTTGATTTACCTTGTTTGCCTTGGATTTACATTCATGATTTAGGATTCTGTGTTGACAAATGTTCAAACGAAAATTGTACAGTGGATGGATTATGGGATTAATGAAATCAGTGTTGTAAAACGTAAAAAAAACTATGTACATTTGCATTAGCTCGTTGCCAAACTTATCCATAACGATTATGAATAATATCTGGGAGTCCTGAAAGTCTGAAAAATATACTCGATCTGAACATAAATGAAATATTTGCCACTGGACGTAAGGCTACAAACAAAACCAATCATTGTCCTTCTTCAAATTATATATTAACAGTATAGTCAGTATACTATTCCAAGAAGAGAACTTCTCATACATGAACATGTACTTTTCATTTTAAAATAAAGTATATGAATCAGTCATTTGAGTGTTGGATTATGCCGTTAAATATTTTTGTTTAAAAAAAACATCATGAACTAAATGTACTGACTTAAAGTCACTTTTGTGACGGTTCAATATTTAATAATTTAAGTTTGGATGTAACGGGTCTTCTGACGTTATTTTGTTATCAACACCCATAGACATAAGTTAGTCATGTGAACGTATCATCATCAACGTTTTTTTAATGGTTTGCCAAGGTTTAAACATTTTGTTAAAATGGAATTTAGAATTAAATTATTCGAAATAACGTAAAAAATGTGGTGCACACTGTTAAAAAACCCGCTACGCGCATTTATCAGTGTGCACCAAGTTTTTTATGTTATTTCTTCACAGACAGAAAAAATATTACAGTCATTCCTTAAATAGTAATATTATCGATACAGAGAGGAAATAATGGCGCTCTAAAATGATGTGGATAAAATTTGGTGTCCTCTTTATCATACAATATCTGTCCTGACTTAGAAATATTATTGGTTTAGAATGAAGCCATATATATTGACATGATAAAGAATATATAGATATAGGAAGATCATGAAGATGTGGTGTGAGTGCCAATGAGACAACTCTCCATCCAAATAACAATTTAAAAATAAGTAAACCATTATAGGCCAATGTACGCCCTTCAACACTGAGCCTTGGCTCACACCGAAAACAACAAGCTATAAAAGGTCCCATATGTTCAGTTTTGGTTGATGCGGTCAAATAATTTTGTTATTAAAATTACTCAGTCTGATACATGTATATCAAAACTTCTGAAATTTGTTAACAATTCAATATTTTGAATAAAAAGAGGACACGCTGTCATTTGAATTATACAATCCATCGTGATCGGTTGTTGTCTGCTCTATGGTTGGGTTGTTGTTGCCCAGACACATATATTTGTTCCATGAGTCAGTCTGAGGTATGAAAACTAGCTGATGTTTGTTTCTGATGCGATATTTTGAATAAAAGTAGGAAATGATGGCACTCTCAATCAATGCGATTTTTGTTTGTGGTTGTTGATTTCCAATATTGCAGTTATTTATAAACTACAGTCCCTCTTGACCTAAAATTATAACTGATATACTGTCCAACTATATAGACTTGCATAAAAAAAAAGAAATCATGGTCATTTTTGGTTGATGCGGTCAAACGATTTAATTACACGACTCAGTCTTAAGTATGAAAACTATTGATATTTGTTTACGATTCAATACTTTGAACAAAATTTTGAAGTCATTGTTTTCCAATATTGCTGTAACTTGTATATTATAGTCCCTCATGACCTAAAATTATAACTGAATTACTGTGCAGCTATATACTAAGCAGATTTGTAGAAAGAAAGAGCAAATAAGGTCAGTTTAGATTGGTGCGGTCAAAATATTTTATTACACGACTCAGTCTGAAGTATGAAAACTACTGATATTTGTTTACGATTCAATACTTTGAATAAAAAGAGGTCATGCTAGCACTTTAAATTCATGTGAACAACATTTTGAGGTCATTGTTTTCCAATATTGCTGTAACTTGTATATATCAGTCCCTCTTGACCTAAATTTATAACTGAATTACTGTGCAGCTATATAGATTTGCAGGAAGAAAGAGCAAATAAGGTCAGTTTAGATTGATGCGGTCAAAAGATTTTTGTATAACAGGTCCGTCCGAGGTATGAAAACTACTTGTAAAAAGATATCACATTTGTTTACAATTCAATATTTTAAATAAAAAGAGGACATGCTAGTACTATAAATTGAGTGCAAATAAAATTTTGAAATCATTAATGTTTTCCAATATAATTGGTATCCTTGCCTAAAGATAAACTGGATTCCTGCAGTTTGCAGCTAAATGTATATAGATTTATATGATGAAATCAAATATGATCAGTTTAAGTTAATAGTGGCTCAATGGCAGATCCAGAGCGGTGGGGGACCCCCTTTTTTTGACGATCAATGCATTTGAATGAGGACATTTAGTTGGACCCCCCTTTTAAAACGGCTGGATCCATCCCTGGTGGTTTGGGCCAGAATAACATATTGCACAAAGATTAAGGTCAGATAATTTTTTTATGTAAAATGAGCCATCCTGACTCCCCAAATGACAAATGTAAAACAATTGAAATAAAAATGCCCCCCCCCCTTTTTCCCAATATTAACGGCTTAATCTATGTTCAAAAATGAAAGAAAAACAAATAATTTATGTAACACATCAACAAAAGAAAATCACTGAATAACAGGCTCCAGACTTGGAACAGTCACTTACATGCAGAATATGACGGGGGTAAACATGTTCTCTTGCCGACGAAAAATTTGAAATAAAACCGGCAAAATAGCAAAACTCTTTATAATATTAATCGCTATTTTGCCGAAGCTTTTATATTTAGACAAAGAGTTCTTAAAACTTATAAATCAATTCTAGACGTAGAATTTATAAATCAATTTTAGCCGTAGGATTTAAAAATCAATTCTAGCCGTAGAATTTATAAATCAATTCTAGCCGTAGAATTTGTTATCAGAACTGTTCTAGAAGTAGAACTGACTAAAACTGTTCTAGAGTAGAACTGTCAGGATCAGTTCTAGGTAGAACTGTCCAAATCAGTTCTAGGGTAGAACTGTCAGGATCAGTTCTAGGTAGAACTGTCCAAATCAGTTCTAGGTAGAACTGACCAAATCAGTTCTAGCTAGAACAGTTCTAACCTAGAACTGACTAAAAGGTGTCAGGCTGACAGTTCTACGTACTGTCCTAGAACAGTTCTCCTGACAGATTCTGACAGATTTAATGAGAGGTTAGAAGTGATCTCCACTGTATCTTGTACTGCAAAAACACGTCTGATCAACCAGTCAAGAGTCGACTACAGTTTGTACAATCAATTATAGAAGATCTTTCATGCGATTATCTGCTATCTCGTGAAATGAATGCACAAGCTAATCCGGGTAGACCAAAAAGAACTCGCTTAAAGAAAATTGCCAAGTATAAGGATTGCTCCGTGTGTTCGGATAGAGACGGATTTGGCGGTCGTCATCGAACAAAAACGGCGTGCAGAAACTGTAACAAAGGCTTACACAAAGATTGTATGAATAATCATGTATGTATTGAAGAATAAATTAATCTCTTAAATATTATATTGTCAACGCTTTTGTTTTGTCTTGTCTATCTAATGTCAATAACTAAATAAACAATTTACAGGATGGCCGAAAATACCAAAGATTGACTGGTAGCGTCATGACAAAAAAGTATTTAAAACAGGCTAGTAAAAATCAAACTATGAGTCTACAATATGTGTATAAAACTGAAGATTGAGTAACATTATCTTTACTTTAAAAAACACACACAACAAGGGAAGCAGGTACTGCTTTACATGTTCCCGCCGTTGCGTGTATTCTGATATAAGATAAGTTTTTAAGTTTTAAAAAGATATGTATAAAGACACACTTTAAGAAAATGTGATCAGGCCTGGTCACACCAGAACTTGAAAATTGGTATTTGCTTTTCCGCTACTACAAAACCAGGTTTATATTCAAATATCATCGTCAATATGCTTGTGAGTGTAACCTACCGATTCAGAGATAGATGTGACCCGAAAAATTCAAAGGTACATGTAGCTGTAAAAAAAATCATGTCTATACTGTAACAACTTGCAAAGAAATCCCTTAATCTAAAATTCTTCACTTTGTAACGAAAAAAATGTGTGTAAGAGATCAATGAATTTATTTTAAAAATATAGTATTTTAGGGAAACACAATTCATCAAATGCGTATATTAAAAAATAATGATTTACACGCACCTTTCTTAATTTTAAAAGAATTAAAGAATTTGGCGCGCTTTGTGTATTTAAAAGGAGCCAGAACAATGACGTTACGTCACAGTACATTTTACAGCATCAGAGTAAAAAAAAACAATGGCTCAAAAGTGGCCCCTTGGCACTGAACGTAGTACGAAAAAAATGGCCCAAAAGTGGCCCATGGCACAGAGATGGTTAAGAAAAGGTATAGAATGCAATATTGGCGACAACATGCAATATTTAAAAGTCATCTAAAATTCTCTACTGTCTCTGTTTATTTATTTTTAAAAATGTACAACAATTTAAGATCTTTAATACAAGAAAATTATAGCAATATATAGAGAATAATACATGGCAAAATCCGTATCATATGTCGTATCATCCCGAGACATCAATATCAGCCTGAGGGCCTTTAGGCCCGAGGGATGATATTGGTCGAGGGTGATACAGCATGTGATACGGATTTTGCCATGTATTATACGCTTTATCATATATTTCAACAGAAGAGTATTATAGTATATGAACTGTTTTCTGATCCATAGCACTGGGTTACCTTCAGTTCTGCTTTTGTCTTGTTTCAAAGCTTTAAAATAACTGCTCAATTATTTATAGGAAGCACCTAGGTTACCGTACAATCTGTTGTTTTGAAAATATTTTTTTTATTATTGTATATATCTAAGTGTTTTGTATTTTTTATAGTTGCATTGAGTGTGCCAAAAAATATGTTGTAAAAACTTGATGTTCGTGACGTCACATATAATATGAAAACTTGATGTACGTGACGTTACATACCAAACAATGAAGTCATTCCAAAAAATTACCTATTTTTAGAAAAAAAATTCTTAAGCAAAAAAAAACCCTATAAAACTTACTTTAGTTAAAAAAAAAAAAAAAAAAAAAAAAAAAAAAAAAAGGTATGCGATACGGGTTTTACCATGCGATACGGGTTTAGCCATACGATACGGGGTATGCGATACAGGGTAGGTGATACAGACTGGAAAAAAGGACCTTTATTAGATATACAAAATAGATGTATTTTGTACTAAATATATGATAAAACATGATATTCTATCATACAACGCACATCAACCTAAGGAAAACTGAACACAACGCGACTATCAGCAAAACCAAAAAGCTACACAACGCACAATATCGGGGGGAGGGAAGAACCTTACAAATAATGTCATGCACACAAAATTACGCGTTGACATAGCATAAATACATAATATAAACCGGGCAGTCCATTACAATCCTGGAACTATTTTCTACCTTCCCCGTAACAACAACAAAAAGTCAAACATGAACATTGTAGTCGATGATAACACAGCAAGCGAACAGACAAGTGGCATGTGCATAGGAAATGGATCACCAAAAACATTACCAAATTGCCGATGACATTAGAAAAAGAATCAAACATAAAAGTTCCTTGGCAACAAAAAATACACACATCTTTAAAAACAACTCGTGAAAAGGCATAAAAAATAGCTAAAGAAAACAGGCAGCTGCACAGTTGAATCTATGAAAAGAATAAAGCAACTTGACAATAAACAAAATTGGCACGCACACACACACACACATATTTTATGTAACAGTAGTGAGTAGGATCATTAAAAAATTATAAGGACAAGTTTAGTTTAGATTGTATTATGTATTTCTTCAAGTGTGTGCAGCGTCTATGTTCTTATTGAATGGTACAACAATTGGCCTGGTGATTTATAACTACAAGAACAGTACCTTTGAATGGTACAACAATTGTCCTGGTGATTTATTACTACAAAAACAGTACCTCAACAATTCGTTCAGTTGCGGACGTGGTTGAAAACTACAGATCAGTCAACTGATGTATAAACACAACCTACTACCGGCTGTCACTACAGAAGATGTTATAAGATCTGTGTTCTCGATTGCTATTTAAACTATTATTATTTTCTATTATAGCAATGAGTACAGCGGATTGTTGTCTGATGTTCCGATTGCCATTGTAATACAGTGGATATGTAAATTATGTTCAGCAGATTTTGACAAGTGTTACATATTGCATCTTTAGCAGGGACTGTGCGTGATCCTTTGTTTCTTTGTACTTTGTTTCTTCCGTACTCTTTAAATTTTATGTCATTATTCTTTTTTCTTTATTTACCTAGGCTATTGTTCTCTATTATTTGTTTTCAAATAGTCCCTAATAATTCATAATCTTGATTGAATCAAGATGTTGCTGTTATTATAATTTTTTTTATGTACACAATTTTGACGAAAAATCTTGTACAACTCGGCGAGTTTATGTTTAAGTTTAATCTTTATCAAGTCTGAACTCAACATTTACTGTGATTTTCTGAATAAAATTTAAAAATATCAAATATCAATTACAAAAAACAATTTTTTTAAAATGTTAGAATTTCGCTTCTTGTGTCAGGGAAGACTGAGACATCAACAAACACAAATGTATCAAGTTATACATCTTGATTAGTAGGTTTTCTGTTGCTTAATGTCCAGTGGCAAGCATTTCATACATGTTCAGAAAGATACACATATTGAATAGTATTGCATATTTTCACTTTATTTAAGTTGTTCTAAGTTTGATTTTTTAAAATCCTTATAGCTAAAACAACAAAAGCAAATTCCACTTGCACGTCAAACTTATAAGTTCTATGTTACTGTGGATTCATTTATTTTCGTACCGATTTTCGTTGATTGAAGAAAACTTGCGTTAACATGGATATTTGATTTCGTGGTTTTTCAAAAGTCTGCATAAACTCCTATGCACAATTTGTAAACTGTCGGACATTTGAATTCTTTATTTAGGGTTATCATAAAATCGACGAAAATTGGTATCCAACGAATAATCATGAATCCACAGTACTTGATGTATCTCGGGTTGAGAGTTGTATAAGTGCCAATCATATCACATCTAATTTTAATGTCAGCAATTTATTAAAGTTTATTTATCATATTATGACTGTCTGACGGAATCCATCCTATCAACGAAATTTGTGTTTTATTTAAAGAGAAAACACTTTTTAATCTTACGTACTATATGTATTAAACACGGAGGGACAACTCCAGCAGTCAATTCAGTTCTAATCTTTAAGTAAATACAATTCAACGCGATATAATTAATACATTGATATTCCATTTAACGTATACCAGGGACCCTTTGACTAAGGTACAGTCATAATTCCACATATTCAAAACAGTGCAAAGATGACATGTCATTATTAAGTGGACAAAATACAACAGTTACCTCCCGTTGTACATATTTTGACGTATCTGATCAGCAGCCAACCCAACACTTTCTTGGTTAATCTATTTGCCATTTAGTGAGAACTGTGTGGACTAATTTCTTGTATAAATTTTCATCATTTATGTGTATTGTAACCAGAAAGAATAATGATATTGATATCTTAGTATAGATGTTGCATTTACAATGGATTGGTGCCTCCTTGGAGTATCTTATTTTATTGATCCAACCGTTTTGCTAAATAAACCAGACCCCTATACAATAAAGCACGGGTTAGTGTTTTACATGTGTCCGGATCAGCCAACAATATAGTCACAAAAGTAGAACATGGCTGCAAACAGATTTTTTTTTTTTTACACCAAACAATTCATACTAGACAATGGGAATTAAACTATCAGACACCTTTTGATGATGCACGTTAAGACCACCATCAGAAATCTTATTTTCCTTAATAGACATTTGATGCTATATGAAACACAGAGAAATCTAAGTGGGAACCAATTACTCGTTTAAACCTTATATTTTAGATATATCCTTTATCAGTGGTGGTGTATATTTATTGTTACTTCAATCTCCACTAAAAAGAAACCAAGAAGCAGGATACTTAGTTTCGTACACTTTGAATCAGTTAACACTAGTAAGCTTGGTTGTAAGTTGGAATAAGAGACATTCTTTTTGACAACTTAATCAAAAGACAAGCAAAACCCATCAGGCTCCTTCCATTATACATCTTTGCTGCAGTGCAAGTATGACATTTGTTGCTGGTTCTAAACACCTGCTCCTTTTGACCTTTTGTATAGTAAAAATACCTTATATTGCTTATATTTTATTTTAATTCTTTGTGTATAATGTATTTTCAATGAAAACTCATAATCTCGAATAATTTTTAGACTGAATGTGATTGTTCTTTACTAGTATCGTGCCTGACTAGGTCCCATATTTGCTTAGAAAAGCTGTCTTGTGTCTATATGTAAATGACAAATGATGCAAATTCAGCTTATTTTAAAAGGGAACTCGTACATGTATATCAGAATCCACTGGACCAAACAAAAATTAACATGACTTATAAATATAGAAAACATACACGAATGAAGAGATTTTTAAAGGTTTTGACAATACAAGATCGATTGGTTCAAAGCAAGGACTGCTTCCCAACCTGTGGAAGTTCAGAATATATTTGAACATATGAAAAATAAGAATGTGTCCATAGTACATGGATGCCTCACTCGAACTTTCATTTATTTTCTATGTTCAGTATCAGTGGACCGTAAATTGGGGTCAAACTTTACTTTGGCATTAAAGTTAGAAAGATCATATCATAGGGAATATGTGAACTCATTCTCAAGTTTATTGGACTTCAACTTTAACAAAAACTACCTTGATCAAAAACTTTAACATGAAACGGGACAGACGGACGGACGAACGAACGGATGCATAGACCAAAAATTATAAATGGGGCATAAAAGTGTGCGAAGAGAAATATCTTCGTAAGAACTGCTTATTTAAGTTCTGATGATCAATGTCGAACGACCGACCAATGTGGCTTCTAGCTAAATCCTATTTAACACGCGAATCTCAGGATGAAATAATTAAAAACTAACTACTGTATATACACCAAAAGAAACTTGAATGGTTATTCAGATGTACTGAATTAGTGTTCAAGTTGGTATTTTACATGTACTTTGGTTCAATGTCAAATTATGATCATATAGTTAGTCCCAAAGAGAAGATTTTTTTCTGCAGTTTATTAAACAAAAGTGTAGTGTCATTGCGGCATATTCTATGCATGCATGGCTGTCAAGCTATCGATCAATCATCAATAAGACCCCAGTAAACTTCGTGTTAAACTTGGGTTGCTTTTTAATTCATTTGTTTAATTTCATCCACAGTAAGTATTTTACTTTTGGCGGGATCTTTTTTTATTATGTACAACAATCAAAATGCTTTTCCATACACAATTTTACTTACAAGAGAGAAATTAAAATAGAACAACAAATTGATTAAAAAAAACTTTAAAACGTCCACAAGATGGTAACTTCAAAGAAATTATGTAAAAAAAATTAAGAACTGTAAACGTTTGAAAATTTTGGCTTTGTGATAACGTCGTATAACGCAACAACTCCCTTGAAACTGGCAGACACTACAAGCAATCGACTTGACCTTTGATCAAAATAAATCCCAGCAGGTCCATCCACACCATCAAGTTTGCTCAAAAGAGATTTACTTTGTTGTCCATCCGAAGATGTTACCAAGATGTTTTGCGAGAGATTTCCGACCACGAACACGTATCCCTCCCGATTGTAGGCAAGGGCACAAGGATATTTGAGAGACGGGTCGCGAAACTTCCATAGCTCGTTTCCTTCGAGATCGCAGCAGTATACTGTGTTGTTAATCTCGTCTGAATAGTACACGCAGTCGTTGTTAGCATTGACGCAGTATACTGTATTGACTTTGGCTGGAACTGTCTGTAGAATTCTTCCACTCAGGTTCATTACCTGGATTTTATGTCCATTGCAGCCTACAAACAATTTTTCGTCGTTGTAGAAAATAGCCCAGCACTGGTCCGTCATCTTGATGTTTTGGTATATAGGGTATCCATTGCTGACAACATCAAATATCTGTACAATGTTGTCCTCGGGAAAGCTGACTGCTATTCGGTCTCCATCTAGACGGGTTATATCATATGGTTTTCCCGTCACGCCAATATCCCTGTTGTGTGTTCCATCAATATTAAACATTATAAGCTTCTTATTATCACTCCAGTCGGCAAACAGAAGTTTTTCATCTGCTAAAATTACACAGCCTCTAAGATCAATCGGTATTCTTGACTTCCGTTTACAGGTCTTGATTTTCTTTATCACTTTGAGCATAACTCTATTTGGATCTGTTGTTTCAATTACCCGTGATGCAATGCTCTTAGTAGAGTTCCTATTCTCCGCCCTTGTTATGGATTCGGGGATTGCAGAAGGAGGAGGTTTTTCTTGGGTATCAATGCTTCCAAAACTTTTGATATCGTTAGTTAGAGATATAATTCTTGGATTTAAATGTAGGTATAGTTGTAAGTTCTCGCCTTCATTTTCCTTCAGAGTTGCTTCAATTAATCGCTTCTCTTTCGAGAACATCTTTTCCAACTTGTTGGATGCAAGGAAAGTTTGGACACCAGAACCAATTTTCTTTATACATCCAGATATTGTCTGAATATCAACTAGTTGCTGCTTCTTGGTGTCAATGTCAAATAAAAACTGTGCGATATCTAAACTGTGCTTCTGTTCACCTACTATCAATTCGTCTAAAATAGCTTTTTCAAGCTTGTCAAGATGTTCATTTAGCGCTTTTCTGACATTTTTGATTTCCGACTGTAAAACATCTTTTTGTTCATTGAGAAATTTTATATTGTCAGTACGGTGGCATTTGATTTTTTCTATCCTTTCTAAGACACCGACAAGATCGTCTTCCATTTTTGAAGAAGCAATCGATGCTCTCGGACTTTGAGATTCGTCATCGACTGGTTTGACGTCACATTGGCGATGAGTGTCGGTGACGCAATTGACACAGCACAAAGTCGAATGTGATTGACAGAAAAAATCAAACTTCTTCTTGTGATCGTAACACTCGGTTGTTAGATCATTTAGAAACGGTCTGAGGAGAGGATAAATATCCTCGTTAAACGTGCTGTGGTCTTTTGACAACTTGGATGATTGGTGGAGCTCCGCGCATTCTTTACATAGTCCCTCCATACAAACGGAACACCAAACCATGGCCTGTCTATGAGCCTTCCTTGTCTCACATGGTCCACAAAACAAAAATGGTGTACTAGCCATCTTCACAATCTGCAAATGTGAGAACAAAATTTGCTTGCATTAAATTATTTACAACAATTTAGCATTCAGAATGTTTCTCACACATTAGTACAGTAAATTGGAAAGTCCTGGCAACTGCTTCTGAGTTGAAACGAATAAAAATGTGTACATACTTATTGTTTGGGTTAGGTAAGTTCAATGATGTATATCGTAAGCTGTAGAATGACTGATTTGTAAGAGCTAAAAATAAACAAGTTTGCATTCGACAGGATGAAAATGAATATTTTTCAATACTAAATGCAGGAAACAAATGTGTACAAAAGTGAAAATAGATAATTCAATATTGAGTAAAAAAATTGAATATTATATAGTTTATGAATAACCCTGCGGTTAGCAACAGGTGAAAATGAATAGTAGATTCGAACTGCAAAAAGTCGTCCAGAATATTAAATGAAACTAAGCAAAGTAAGAAATTTGTTAAAAACCTTTCCTTATAAGTCTTACAAATCAGAGTACGATTTGTTTGTTATAAATGACTGTGATGTATATAGAGGAAGTAATCATTTGTAGTTGTATATATATATAGTTGCTCTTCAAGAGAACGATAATTTTCCTCAAATATATTTTGAGAGAATTACCAGGAAGGATACGTCAAATCAAAACTCATATTGTCACGATCTTAAACTCGTTTCTTTTTAACGCCTTTTCAAATTCGAATTAATTTATATTCCAGATATCCTGTAATCTCAAAACGTGTAACATTTGTAAAAATATCAAAATGGTCTGATGAACTCGGTCGTTAATGACATTAACAATCAAACTTTTTATTGCCATACAAATGGGAGAGATCCGTTTGCGCCAAAAATGCGTCCTTTTGCGCCACAACTTTTTTTCTCAAATGCTACGTTTGCGCCACCTCTTTTAAAAATTACATGATATCATTTGCGCCAAAAATAAAATATACGATTGCGCCAATTTAAAGAAAAATGACTTCTATATTCTTGTCTTTTGGCATATCCTGTATCAAATCTTCAGCAAAGCAATCACCTACTTCATCTGGGTTCAGAAAAGCTAATAAAAAAATGGTGTAACCACTTGCTAACATCCCTGCCAACTTTTTTAGACTCATTTGCTAGTCTAAGATTTTGTATTTTCGGACCCATGCCTGGCCAAGGTGAAAACGACATGCCTTGATGATAATTCTTGGGAAAAACGCCTTAAAATCTTCATGCATAGATGTAAAATTCATTTGGAGATTAAATCTTGCACAACATTCCTTAAACAAAGAAAATATTTTTCTATAACAGTCTCCTGATTTGGACGACAAAAGGCAATATAAAAGTGGAATATAATGTCTATTCCTCAAGCCAACTCATACGATTTGTGACAAAACTAATGTAAATAGTTCAAAATTCAATCATGAGTCCCTTATCCTTAGTGCCAATGACTTTTTTTTTTTTTTTATCAAATTAACCTTTGCTTTTTACCTGATTTTGTGTTGTTGGGCAAAGAATATTTACCATTTTTTTCATTTCCATTTAGGCTATTAAAACTTTCTATACGTTTAGTCTTTGTTAATTTTTCAATAAAAAATGGTCAAATGCAAGCGTTTTTTCTGCAATACAAAAGAAAATGTTTTTCCTCTTCAATTGTATAACAATATTGACACAACCGGTTATCCCAAGGAATATTTAGGTATTTCCCTTTTGACGAGCCTTCGCCTTTAGTCGAAAAAGCGAGACATAGCGATCCCACATTCCGTCGGCGTCCACAAATATTCACTCTGAGGTTAAAGTTTTTGCATTTTTAATAATTTTCTTATAAACTATACTGGATTTCTACTAAACTTGGACAGAAGCTTGCTCATGATCATAACATAGTATCCAGAAGTAAAATTTGTAAGAATAAAATTCCATTTTTTCTGTTCTTTACTTATAAATGGACTTAGTTTTTCTGTCTGAAACATTACAATCACTATGTGGCTAAAGTTTTTAAAATCTAAATAATTTTCTAAACTAACATGGATTTGAACAAAACTTGGACAGAAGCTTGTTTATGATAATACGATAGTATCCAGAGGTAAATTTTGAGCTTTGACACATTCCCCATTTCCTTTCTCAATTTTATTTGAGAAAATAAAATTCCATTTGTTTCCGTATTTTTACTTTTGAATTGACTTAGATTTTCTGCCAGGAAACAACACGTTCACTCTGTGGTTAAAGTTTTTAAAATTTTAAGAACTTTCTTATACTATTTTGGATTTGTTCCAAACTTGGACAGAAGCTTGTTTATGATCAAAAGCTAATATCTAGATGGAAATTATGGTAAAATTTTGTACATGAGTATCTATAATTTACTAATAAATGGACTTAGTTTTTCTGCCAGTTAACATTACTGTGTATGTAATCATTACATGCAGTCTGCAGTTAAATTTTAGAAAATTGATATAAACTACCCCGATTTTTACCAAACTTGGACACTCGGAAGCTTCTTGCAATCATGAAAATCAAAAGATAGTATCAAGAGGAATATTTTATTGATTTTTTCCTCATTTTTGTTGGGCCTGCGAATAACAGCAAAAGTAGGCGAGAAACTGGGTTTCGCGGAATCCTTACAAATTTTTCTATTAATAAATTATGATCACTTAATATCCTTAATCTTAATTTAGTGATATTATGTCTATTTTCAAATATAAATTCAGATATCCTATTATATTTCTATTTCATTACTTTGTTTTAATAGTTTATATATTAATAGAAGTTTACTGTAATAATTATTTTTTTCTCAATTTTATGTTTATATTATTTTTATCACATATTTTGTACTGATATGTACGTTTTTGAATGGCCAATAATAGCCGGAAGTCAAGGCTGGTTATCAGCCCTCGGGGCCGATATCGATATCAGCCCTCGAAATCCATATCAAGCCCCCGAGTTTAACTTCCGGTTACCTGTCAATCAAAGACTATTTGTAAACAAGTTGAACACAATGAAAAAAATTTAGAAAGTTACGAATTTGTTGTTGTAGAAAAAAGTAAAAATTAACAGTGAAAATCACAAAAGTTCCCGTAAAATTTTGACGTCATAAAGAATTTAGAAAATATATCACGCCACACTGGAATGAGTAGCGATATAGGATTCTTCCTAAACATTTTTTAACATTTGAAATGTAACACTTAGAATTCTTAGAATTAATATATTTATTGCAAGGATTTGTATAGTGAGATCAAATACAAATCCTTGTTTATTGTAAATTATTTCTGATACATTTCAAAAACGTTGTTTACCTACTGTGATACAAACTTTTTTTTTAACTCACAGTGATACATTTTTTTTTTTTTGGTTAAATGTTTTTTTGATTTTGATGAAATAAATTTGGAGTAAGCTATTTATTTTCTCTTGCTTGAAAATATATGATAAATAGATTATTACATGTAATTTTCCATATGGTCCATGGTCATGATCAGCCCACGACCCATATCAAGCCCTCGGGCTAAAGCCCTCTGGCTTGATATGAGAGTCTAGGACTGATACCAGGGCCATATGGAAAATGCCATGTAATAATCTATGAATAATGATTAATGATATTAATCTCACTGCACAAGATGCTCAATTCGACAATAAATGTCTCTTCAGTGATGATCGATACCAAAATATTTGAAAAGTCAAACATTAATAAACAAACCACGACAAACCAAACAGGACAAAATACATATGATATGTACTTTGGGACAGGACAATTTTGTTTTTGCCCTCCCCCTTCATTAATTTCAATTATTTTCGTGTTTAACAATACAATAAAATGAACATAGATTTACTTTAAATAACTTGCAATTGCTATTTACCATCAATTCGAAGTTATCTATCCACAGCGGTCACTGAAAAGGGGGAGTGCAAAAATAAATTGCCCTGTAAAAAGTATACACAGCTACTTTTGCAAAGGTACTATTTCTGTACTACAAATCTGTAGTACTGGAAATTTACTTTTAATATTCAGTACTATTTTGTAACTTTAAAATTATTGTAATATTTAGGTACCTGTATTTTACAGTTCTTAATTTGTACAGGAAATTAAGGTACTACAGATTTTTGGTTAGGGAGCTACCATTTGATTTTTAGGGGGGGGGGGGGCTAGGATGAAATTTGAAAAAAATAGACAGGACAAGAGTTTTCAGTAAAAAAAAGGCAGGATGAGACACTTGCAAAAAAAAAATCAGGACGACAATTTAGGTAAAACAAAGTCAGGATAAACTAAAAAAAAAAGGCAGTACCGGCCAGAGTGAAAATAAAAAGGCAGGACAGAGATTACAGCTAAAAAAATGCAGGACAAAATTTTTCATCCCCCCCCTAAAAATCAAATGCTTCCTCCCTTACTACCGTTACATTTTCAGCATTTTGAAAGTTTTTCTATTTCAAATCTCTTAAAATGATGATTTTAAAACATTTTTTTTTAACTTTCAAAAAGTTTCAAGTTAAAGAAAAACATTGAATATTGTATTATTTCTGTACCAAAATATTTAGTACAATTCAAGTACTGTCAAATACAAGTACCTAATTATTACAATTATTTTAAGGTAAAGAAATAGTACTAATACAAAATATTAAAAGTAAATTTGCAGTACTACATATTTTTAGTACAGAAATAGTACCTATGCAAAAGTAGCTGTGTAGCCAAAGACAACCTATCATGTTGGTTTGTATGTTATTTGGAACATCATTCGATCATCAACAAATGAAATAATTTTGTGACACACAAACTTTTATTTATTCATTATTTCTTAAAATATCGAATTTTTGAGTTTCACATACAAAAAATGCTACAATATATGCATAATCTAACAAATGTTCAATGGTACAAAGTCTAAATTCTTTTTTAAAACTGTCAATGGAACTGAAGACAAGCGGCTCTTGATTAACTTATTGTGTTAGAAAATTTGTTGCATATATATATATGTATATTGTAAATTGTAGTTAAACTTTGTTTGTCATTCTATATTTTTTTGCCAATACATATTATTGTATTATTAATTTGCAACTAGTCATGATAGACATTTATGGCCAATTTTTGTTTATTTAGTTGCCTTTCATCGACTGACTTTCAATTGTCAAATTATTTATCAATTTTATAACATAAAGATATATATTCCTACCTTATATCTTGATCTTATATGTCAGACTCCCTTTGATTACAAGTTTTTTTTAGTAATGAGGAAATAATGAATGTAGGAACAATTAATTAATTTGTGTGGTATATATTTAAGCAAAAACAATCGCCGGATTTAAGTACTTCATTCTACCGGATTTTGTACTTTTCTAAAACTTTTATACCGGCTTTTTTTTTTTACGTTTCATAAAATAAGTTCCGAGTATTGTCTAAATTGTGGTAAATTTTCAGTTTTACGTTTTGAATCTTCCGCTTGATAAGTATTTTTGATGAGAAAATTAAAATTGATCAGGGTTTCTAAAAATATCAACTTTCAACAAATTGTTTTAATTTTTTATTTATTGTATTTTTTTTTTAAATATATATCACGGGAGCGTTTACTATACATGACATGCAGACACGCCTAAAATCTATTATGAAAACAAAGAGCAAAGCTTCTCGTTTTAAAACATATTCAAGCAACCCAACTTTTAAACTAAATTAATTGAGACCAAACTCATCATTTCAAACGATGATACATAATATGTAAATAGTTCATATTTAGATATCATGATTCATCATGTAGTTTTATTTTAAAAACTCATAATGGTTCACATCAAACTATCGTAAATCTGAACTATATTTTCAGTCTAAGTCCACCTACTGTTAAATCGAATCAATCAACCTGAAAATTGTTGAGAACATTATCTGCTGAACATTATAAAATGTTAATGTTTTTGCAGATGAAATTACATAAATTCAAATTATGTATATGTGGCACTATTAACCTCAATGTCCTCAATGGCTAAGAGTTACTGTCAGTTTTTTCAAAGCCCAGTTACAATATGAACTGTCTAACAAGACAGTTCTTTAATACAACTACGAACGCGACTTTAATTTAGATGAATTTTGTTCATGATATAGGTACTTACTTTTAGAAAGCCCAAAGCCACAAATAAAATTGTACTAAATAGTGACCATTACTTTTGGTCCCATATACTTAACATCAGGTTAATTAAAGCAAACCTATAAAAGTTAAATTAACTGGCCACAACCCGATGACCGTCTTTTACTGAATGAAAAAGCAATTATCATAAACTTGACTGGGGTCACTACAGTTTATCTTTCGACTGCCAGTAAAACCCTCGTCAAAGTTGAACGTTCATTTGGGTGTGCGAAACGTCCTAAAAGAGCAAATATTAATAAAAATCAAAACCCTGATCACATGCGCAGCACACCTTCAATATATGTACCAACAGGCAGCAAAATGAAAACTTTCTAGGATTTAAACTGAAGGAGGGGTAGTCTGGAAACTCTCCTCTTATTTAAGTAAATACTACAAAAAATAATGACAAAGTTCAACTATCTCCAACAAAAATAAATATCAAGCTAATTAAACTGTAGGAGGGTTTTGTAGGAGGGGTAATCTGGAAACCCTCCTTTTATTCAAGCAAATACTCCAAAAATGACAAAGTTCAACTAACTTAAAAAAAGAGCAAATATGAATAAAAATCGAAACCCTGATCACATGCACACCTTCAATATATGTACAAACAGATAGCAAAGTAAAAACTTCCTAGGAATCAAATTGTAGGAGGAGTTATGCGGAATAACTATATACTCAAAATGGGACGGACGGAAGAACGGGCGAACGGAATAACGGGACGGACAGGGGTTAAACAATACCCCCACCAAATTTCAGTTGCGGGGGCATCAAACTATAATACATACCTTCATATCGTGAAAAAAATTCTAAGACAAATGCCTGTGGGTTTCGTCCTGAATATGCTTGAAATGTTTGTCACCGGACATGTAGCAACCAGCAACAATTAATTAATACTTCTCTTTATAAAGAAAATTGCTGTCACATTATCCGTGAATGGGACCTTATAACATTGTAGAGTTCTATTAGGTCTCAGTCACTGAAATAAAGGCCACACAAAACCAATCTAATTAAAAACCAATCTCTCACGAGACATATCAGAAAACGGGAGCATTGACACATACAAAACACATATATATCACAGGTATTTGGGGCATGGACCAAATCCCGAAATCCCAAGCCTTAAAAACACACGTTCCGGAGTCCCGATAAAGGTCATATCCCCCCTCAAGTGAGAAGCTTCTTTTTTCACTTGAGGCTCGTATGGATAGTAAAAAAGTTATTGTAATCGACTAGCAATGGATTGTTGAGACTTGATATATGTTTATACATTGTAGAAAATTGAAAAATAAAAAAAATAAAAAACATTTTTTTTTAGTGAGGTCCTAAAAAGGGGGGTTCATGCCCCAAATACCTGTGATATATATATGTATATATTCAAATATTACTAGTAACCAAAATACTACGCAGGGGCGGATCCAGCAATTTTTAAAAGGGCGTTCCCAATCATTGGATTCCAATTATATGTCCCCATTTAAATGCATCGATCGTTAATAAAAAAAAAGTGGTTCCAATCCCAGGAAACCCCCTTGGCCTGGATCGGCGTGTTAATGTGAATAGTTATCAGCCTCACATTATGCTACTTTGGAATGACCTTATCATGCTACGTCATGAATCTGATGTTCAGTAGTGGTCGTTTGTTGGTGTGGTTCATAAGTGTTTTTTGTTTTATTTATATAGATTAGACCATTGGATTTCCCCGTTCGAATGGTTTTCCACTCGTCAATTGTGAGGCCATTTACAACTTGCTGTTCGATGTGAGACAATGCTCCGTGTTGAAGACAGTACTCTGACCTATAATGGTTTACTTTAATCAGGGGCGGACCCAGATTTTTTTTATAAGTGGGGGCCAACTGGCTGCTTAGAGGGCCCTGATCTTGTCACGCTTCAAAGATTCTCTAATAACCAACGTTTTTTCTCAAAAAGGGGGGCCGTCCCCCTAAATCCGTCTCTGTTGATATCATGACTTCGATGGAGAGTCGTCTCATACCACATCTTATATACTAGTACATGATCACTGAACCATACTATCGAGGTCATACCATCCTTTTGATTATCTTCATTTTGTATGGGTCTGTATGCATTCTTCACCTCCAATCTGAGACTACTATAATACTATATGTGTTATAGTAGTCTCAGCTCCAATATACGAAACTATATTTTATCAATAACCCCACTTAAAACCAAGTTCATATCTTTGATGTGTTTGTGATATCACATCTGCTTTGAATCAACTGAAAGGTAAAGTCACAAAAATACCACTCTGAGGAAAATTCAAAACGGAAAGGCCCTTTGCAAATGGCAAAATCAAAAGCTCTATTAAACACTCCAAACGAATGGATAACAACTGTCATATTCCTGACTTGTTACAGACATTTTCTTATTTAGAAAATGGTGGATTTAACCTTGTTTTATAGCTTCGTGTAGCTAAACCTCTCACTTGTATGACAGTTTATTTTACATAAAATTTATGGTATGAAGTTCTATCAAAAAAAAAAAATTTTTGGACCCCGATTTGGACCAACTTGAAAACTAGGCCAATAATAAAAATTCTAAGTACATTTTTAGATTCAGCATAACAAAGAACCCCAAGGATTCAATTTTTGTTAAAATCAAACTTTAAGTTAGTTTAATTTTGGACCCTTTGGACCTTAATGTAGACCAATTTGAAAACGGGACCAAAAATTAAGAATCTACATACACAGTTAGATTCGGCATATCAAAGAACCCCAAATATTCAATTTTTTATGAAATCAAACAAAGTTTAATGTTGGACCCTTTGGGCCCCTTACTCCTAAACTGTTGGGACCAAAACTCCCAAAATCAATCCCAACCTTTCTTTTTTTGGTTATAAACCTTGTGTTAAAATTTCATAGATTTCTATTTACTTATACTAAAGTTATGGTGCCAAAACCAAGAAAAATGCTTATTTGGGCCCCTTTTTGGTCCCTAATTCCTAAAACTGTTCGGACCTCAACTCCCAAAATCAATCCCAATCTTCCTTTTGTGGTTATAGACCTTGTATTAAAATTTCACTTACTTATACTAAAGTTATTGTGCGAAAACCAAGAATAATGCTTATTTGGGCCCTTTTTTGGCCCCTTATTCCTAAACTGTTGTGGTGATATCATCAAATTAAAAACTATATCGTATAAGGAGAGGTGTGTCTCTAAAATGCTGTGAAATTATAAAATAATTAATATTAACTTCAACATGTCTGGGCTTAAATGAAGTAGGTTTGGTGGAGACATGAACAACTCTGACCAAGAAATATTACTAGCTTGTATATCGGAATTATAATTACTTCGAATTCTTTTTAAAAATAAGTGTAGTTCTGTAACCCCAGTTTGCTCATTTCCATTTATATTCACATACGTATAGTAAAAATTAAGCACTGGCCGACTTTAAACACTTAACAGTACCTATTTTAACTGCGCATATTAATAATAAAAATCACTTCGGTGAAGCTTGATCCCAAAATTTTTGAAAACCTAAAACTTACTACAGAAGTAAAGAGCTTATAAACAAAACACGACTAAGATCATAGCCATAGACGGGTAAGGAAGCAGAGTTTTGCATGGAGGAAAAATATTCCTTAATCTAAACCAACTTCTAAAACATTTTAACAGCAACATTACAAAAAAAGCACAATCTCAATATTTTTCGTGCCAGAACCGAAATCTAAATTATCAAACATTTATACATAACATCGCATGCTTGTTCATTAAAAAAAGCAACGTTTGTGAACTTCATTGATATGAAATGTGCTTGATATTCCTTCTTTGTTTCTTATGTTCATGTTTTACTTAATAACTTATCCATCGGCGGATCCAGGGTTTTTTTCGGGATTGGAACCCTTTTTTCCGATGTTTTTTTTATAATTATTATGTGAACGTTTCATGGCGTTCCGGGGTTGAAACCTTCGTTTCGAAATGGCTGGATTCGCTCTTGTTATCAGAAATTCAAAATAAATGTAACTTCTCTTTCTAGTAAAAGACAGTCATGCTTATTCTTTACTTCTACGTATTTCTATATATAAATGTTTTACAAGTGATATATATAGCATTCGTTTTACAAATTAAAGTATCTAATTCACGAAAAGCGAAGCTTTCGGTAGATTAATTATAGTAATGATTAATGCGTGCCTATATATGATTCGTAACTTTAATACAATAATAATTGACAAATGGCAAAGGTTAAATGCTGACCTTCAAAACTTAGATGTACTTTTTGATAAGTCAATCAAATAGTGGCGTAATACTTTTTTTGATTTTCAGAAAATAAACACATGCAGTAGATGACAATTGGATTTGTATTTCAGATACATGTACATTAAAATAGGTTTATACTTAAAAGCCATTTATTTATTATTAAGGTTTTTTTCTCCCAGAAAATTCTTAAGAGGAGGGGGATGAAAGATGCAAAATTTTATTTGTCGTGTTTCTGCCTTTAAACCCAATAAGGACATGTAGCTTCAAAGCTTCAAAGGAGTTTTGATGTTGTGATAAGAAGACCTACAAAAGACTCATCAGTGACGCTCGAATTCAAAAAAGTTTAAAGGACAACAAAAGTATGAAGTTGAAGAGTATTGAGGACCAAAATTCCTAAAAGTTTTGCCAAATACAGCTAAGGTAGTCTATTCCTGAGGTAGAAAAGTCCTAGTATTTCAAAAAGTCATAAAAACTATTTTAACATTCCTCAAAACTGTAAAAAGATAGATTAATTGAATGGTCCAGGAACAAATATTTCAAGCATGGTCAATTCACGGAGATAGAGCCTAATACAATGGAGAAAATAACCAGTGACACATATATATTTTAAAAAAAATATTAATTTCGACAAGATAAAAACAGAAATCCAACCAAACTTACAGTAGTAAAATGTATACTTGTTTTTTCTACTACATTTTGTTTCACTTTTTCATTTTTTGTTTCTCGAACGAAGCGGAGCCACATTGTGCATTAACAACTTCTGAGATGTAAGATATAGCACTGGTCTAAGCTCCTCCCATGTTTTGCTATTTAAACTGAGACTACTATGTGTTATAGTAGTCTCAGATTTAAACGAGATGCGGTCAACGACGGGATTGCATATTACAATAACTGAAAAAGCTCATTCAGTTTACACACTCCTTAAAAAATAACTGAAGTTAAATAACTGAAATCAAAGGAAAATTAACGTTCATGTTACAAAAGATATCATACTATTATACTTACCCACACACATACGGAAATGATATTATTATAATGAAAATAACAAATTTAATTTAAAACTTCATTATTATTGGAATGTACTATAATAGTAAACAACAGATTGTATCACTGGGGTAAAGCTGATGACCGTAACTGCATTCACGGTCATCCCAAGATGTCGGATGAAAAATTAGGTCAGTATTTGTATTGTCTGTTTAAGTGTTTCTAAAGCATTTTCTTTACAAAGCATACATTGGTACGATGTAAATGTATAAAAGAATCACACGGAAATCACATTTTACTACCGAGAAATGTGTATGAAACAGGAAATTGGATTTGAAAAAATCGCTAAGATGACCGTAAATCGCAAGTAAAATATTTTCAAGATGACCGTAACATAAAACAAGGATGACCGTGATTGATAAAAAGATGACCGTAATTTGTAAAGGATGACCGTAATTTATAAAGGATGACGTCCATCGATTCTAACAGATATCCGTATTTGTATTACCTTTTTTGTATCAAATAATTAATTGTGTTGGTATAAAACGTATTTATAAGACTGCATTATCCTATAGGTAGAAGAAAATAAGACTTGCTTCAAATACATAGTTCACCAACTGTATTAAATCGTATCCGAATGAAAGAGGAATCTTTCTAGCTTTGAACATGAGCTATCTTGTAGACAATGTGCTTACTATGTAAACATTTTAACCTGCATGTAACGTTTGACCCAAGGAAACAGGTGTATATATGTTGCACCTGCTTTGCACGATAGTGTTGCATATATATTATTGGAGGGCACCTGTAAAAAATCTAAATTATACAAGTGAAAACCAAATTATAAATTTAGAAGAACTAACTATAGCATTCAAAAGATGTTCCTCCAATTTTAAAGTCAGTGGCGATTATGTCCAAGAAGGGTGTCCAACGGAATTAAAAATGAACTTTATTAAGTCGTTAGTTTTCTCGTGTGAATTTCTTTTACATTGTTATTTAGGGGGCCTTTTATACTGATTATGCGGTATGTACTTTGCTCATTGTTGAAGACCGTCTGGTGACCTAATATTGTTGTTGATTTTTGTGTCATTTTGGTCTCCAGTGGAGAATTGTCTTTTGGAGAGTTGTCTAATTAGCAATTATACCACATCTTTTTTTATATTTATGAACTATTGCCAAATATTGAAGCAAAACTAAAAGAGATAGGGCGATACGAAGACTTCATTTCCGTATTGAAATCCTTATCTAATGGAAAATTTACTGAACATATTGCTTTTCATTTGTTACGGAAGGTTTAATCTCAGTCAAACCAACTGAATGCCGAATACATTTTGCAGTTCCATCGGATCCGGTGTTGTCAATGGACTGTTTGTATATTTCAAGGCAGATGTTAAGATTTTAATCTGATTTCGCTGGTTAATCTTATGCTTCATCAATGTTTTTTTTCAACTTTTCGTCGCATCGCTGTCAATTTGTATTATATTCTTCCCTACACAGTTTGGAGTTATACAAGGAGATAACATAAGTCCTAACATGTTTAAGATTTTCATTAATGACCTTCCCAACTATTTGCAAAAAATCTCTAGACCATGTAAATACTAATAGGCATATTATCTCTAGATCCTTAAAAACTAGTACTGTATGCATGTTTTTGAGTATGCTGTTAAGCTTATTCTTCTATATGGAAGTGAAATTTGGAGCTCATTCAATCCCTTGATAGCAAAATTTAGATATAGAAACCAACTAATTTGCATGGATAAAATATATTCAAATTTAACTTGGAGAAGCTACACAGTAAATTTTGTAAATTCATTCTGGTCGGCACAAATATAAACACAAATTGTGCAGCCTTATTTTAACTTTCCACTGTACTTTTAATTAGTGAGATCTGTTTTGAATTATTGGCTTAGACTAAAAAATAAGAATAATTTCCTTTATTACAAGATGCATACCAGCATTCAAATCTCTATATTCTCAGTATAAATCGTCATGGTATAGCTTTCTCCAACACATTTTAAAAACTCTTCCTGGTTTTGCGAATCTAAATGATGGGGAAAATATTTCAAATAATACCATCAGGAAAATATTGAAAGAGACGTGCATACAAATTTTGGAAGGATCAGCTGACCAAGAAATCAGAAGGAGAGCTCCGCACTTATGTGGCTGTTAAGGATAATTATGGTTTCGAAAAGTATCTATATAAATATCATAACAAAATTTTAGCGAAGGAGATCATTAACAAAATTGAGGGTGTCATCTCACCATTTGCAGATTAAATAGAACGATACCAGGGTACTCCTCCAAACCTTAGACCGTATGTCAGCAATGCAGTTCTGGTAATATTGAAAATGAAGTTCATTTTATCTTTTATTGCACAAAATATAACGAAGACAGACACTATTTGTATCACATCTGAATCATGTTCCAATTTTATTAACCTAAATTAACAAGAGAAATTGCTACGGCTGCTGTCTTGTCATAACTCAACTGTATGAAAAGAGTTGTGTATATTCTTGGTTAAACACTGCAAATAGCAGATTTATATTCCATGTTTCGCAAAATTAGTTATTGTTGTTATTTAAAAAAAATATTTTTTAAGTGACATGATTCAGTTTCTCTATTTATTTTTTTTCATCTGCTTCTGACACGAGGAGGATTGCTGTTATTGCTTATCGCAATTAACAGTATATCCTACAGCACCGTCCCTTGAATTGGTGTCTCCTATACAGATGAACAAATTTATTGTCATTTGTCTATTATAATATCTGTCACGTTATATAACTTTCAATGTCTGTTGCATATACTTTCATTATTGGTAATTGTATAAATGCCCGCTTTGGGACCCTGATTGGAAAAATAAAATATTTGATTTGTATTCAAATTTTAACGTTAACGTTGTTATCAATAAATAATTTAATTTTGGATGTAACGCGTCTTCTGATTGGCTGACGTTATTTTGTTATGAGCCCATAGACATAATTTAGTCATGTGACCGTGACGTCATAAACGTTTTTTCATGGTTTTCTATCATGGTTTAAAATGGCATTTAGAATTGAATTATAAGAAATGACTAATAATTCTTCTGTCTATTCGAAATAACATAAAAAATGTGATGCACACTGTTAAATAACATGCTACGCGCGTTATTCAGTGTGCACCAAGTTTTTTATGTTATTTCTTCAGACAGAAAAAAAATATTACAGTCATTCCTTAAATATTTAATTATTTACGAGAAATATGCAATTTACTATCATTGTCATAAACTAAATACGGCAAATAGTTGAAAAGAAATAGATAAAACATATTTATAACCGCTAAACGAACCCCTATTGAGAAAAACTCGACAAACAGTTATGAATACAAATATGAATATTTCTTAGAATTGACGGTCATCCTTTAAAAGTTACGGTTATCCTTAACAATTTACGGTCATCTTTTAACCAATTATTATAACGGTCAGCCTTGTTATGAATCGCTAATCCTGTTACGGTCATCTCGATTACGATTTACGGTCATCCTAGCAAATTTTTCAAATCCAAATTCCCGTTTTATACACGTTCCTCGGTAGAGATTTGTGAGACTTCCATGTGAATCTTTTATAAATTTACATCGTATCAAAGTATGCTTTGTAAAGAAAATGATGTAGAAACACCTTAACAAACAATAAAAAAAACTGACCTAATTTTTCATCCGACATCTTGGGATGAACGTGAATGCAGTTACGGTCATCAGCTTTACCCCAGTGTGTATGTGAAGTCTTAAAAAATGAATAAATGTAACTATGATGTAAAGATGAAAGTATATATGATCCTACTTCTGATTACACGGTCGTGTGTACTTATACTGCTAACACCTGTTACATTTCATAGGAATGAAGAGCTATTTCATAACACTAATTGTTAGCTCTCTCATATACGTATACTTAACATAGCTTATAATTCAAACTTGTTTAATACATAATACATATAGTCTTTACATATTTTATGTTTTGAAAGACACAATTTGCTTTTATCCCGTTGGTAGATCATTTACATAGTAAATCGTGCTTACATACTGTATTTGTGTTGCTTGCAATAACATCATCATTAGTTCCGAGTCCCTGTGCTGATTCCGACACTATTTCACACATACACGACGGCATTGAGGAAGCGTGTTTGTTATTTTAACGCCAATCGCATGAAATATAAACGCTTGGTAACTACCCGTATGAATTCTCAAGGGTGACGGGTAAAAATTTTGATAGACAAAAAATTTAAATCGATATCTATTAGAACCGTTCGAGTTCTTCATTCACCTGGGGCAAGGATGTTCGTTACTCTGTTTAAAAATAACAAGCTTTTGAAAAAATTGGTATAAATTGATAATATAAACATACAGGAAATAAATGAGCAGGGGAAAATTTAAGGATCAGTATGCATGTTTTCGAGATTTAAGCCAATAGTAATTTGGCGGGAAATAATTATCTCTAGATTTGTCATACCTTTAACATTGGCACCTATTTTCTTTCAAAAACTACGAAAAAAAAAGAATTTGATAAGCTTTTCAAAAATGACGTTTGAAACTTAATCTAAAAAAATATAAAAGGAAAAGCAGGGGTTATCGTACAAACTTTTTTCATGGCACTACATAAATAAACCAGAGGTTTCCGAATATCTGGCAAAAGTTCAAAACGAGAGGAGCAAACTTCTTTAAACAGCATGCAGGCGCATGTTTAGTATTTATTATATTTCACCATGCCTATGAACCTTTTCTGTTGGCCTCATATACTAGTACTTAATTGAGCGTTTATACAAACATATTCGGTAAAGAAACGCATCATATACTATTATATGGAGTCAACAGGAAAATTTCCTAGTAGGCATTGGGGAAAAAATTCACATTCATGACAAGTGACGTACGATCTAAAACCTTGGGGTATTGACAATCTTATAATAATTGCAGGTGACCAAGTGTACTTCGTCAATTTCAGAAATGATACCTAAACGGTAAGTTTTCTGATGATAACGATCCCAGACATTTGGATTATGAGAAGATATCTGATGAGTGGTATCCAATTTGGATATATTACCGTATAAAATCAAAGTTTAAAAATATAGCACAAAACAACAAAAGTAAAAACTTTGTAGACAAAAAGAAGAGAATATGTATCTTATTAATGATTCATCATATGAACGATTAACCAGTTCATGATGGCGTTCATTCAACTTTCGAATTGATTACTTTACTTTTACCATTTTTTTTAACTCTTTTTTCAATAGCACACACGAAAACATTCATTCAAGAAAATCATATGTTAGATGCAGGAATGCTGTCACATAAAAAAGCAAATTCATAATGGTAATTTTAAATTTAACTGAATTAATCTCTCATCCTGTGTACTCCATCTAGAATGTTTTAGATTGTTTTATTATCAGATTACACAGAATTAATGAAAAGTGAAATCACAAAAATAATGAACTAAAGAATAAGCAACACGAACCCCACCAAAAACTAGGGGTAATCTCCGGTGCTCCTTAAGGGTAAGCAGATCCTGCTTCACATGTGACACTCGTCGTGTTGCTTATGTAATAACAAATCCGGTAAATAGCCTAGTTCAGTAGGTTACATTCATGAAAGGGAAGGGGATTGTAGTTATGACGTAAGGAACACATCCGATATCATTTGTGAAACGGTTATTCCATAACGGTCAACCAACTCGTGATGGCGTCCGTAAAATTTACGAAGGGATGATTTCAACTTCACCATTTGGAACTCTTGGTTTAATAGCTTCCTTATGAGCAGCAACCATCTATAAAAAAAATCATGATAGGAAATGCAGGCACGGGAATATCGTTTCAATTGGGAGATATATTCCCCGTATGCAAGTGATGGTGGAATGTTGCTAATTATAAATGGAAAGTTCACAATTGAAAAGCTGAAATCATTTCTTTTGTCGTAAAGTTTTGTTTTAAACCAACCCTCATTGTCAATTTCTAGATGTAAGTCAAGATATGAGGCCGATTTAACTGTATCTGTAGTATCCTTTATCTCTAGATCGATGCCATTTAAATGCTTATTGTATCTGTCATATTTTCTTCAAAAGCAAAAAGATACATTTTACCCATCTGTTCCATTTTAGCCATAGTGTCTATGTTTCTTGACGTACAAGGAAATAAAATACAAAATTCATACTAGATTCATTTGAGAAGATTTTTAAAGTTAAAAAACATAAACAACTGGTGTAAAATTGTCCTTAAAGGGCAATAAATTATTAAGAGGTCAATTGACAATTTTTGTCATTACAGTTTATCTTTATCTTCAATATAATAACCAAAAACTTCAAAATTTCCTTAAAATAACAAATTTTGTATCAGCAACCCAACAATCGGTTGTTTGGGTTGTCTCAAATTTCAGGGCTGATAGATCTTGATCTTTTAAACATTGTCAGATTTGCTATTAATGCTCTAGTTTCTGAGATATAAGCCTAAATCTGCATTTGTCCCCTATGTTCTACTTTAAGCCATGGCAATTTATAAACAAGATTCCTAAAGGAACATTCGTTTAAGGTGTAGTCATACTGACTTTTTTTGTAGATCTTTCTTTGCTGAATATTATTGCTGTTTACAGTTTATACTTATCTAATAATATTCAAAACGCAAAATTTTCTTAAACTACCAATTTAGTGGCATCAATCCAACAATGGATTGTACGATTCGTCAGAGCTGATAGATCTAAATCAATTGAACAATTTTACCCATGTCAGATTTGCTCTAAAAGATTTAGTTTTTGAGAAATAAGCCACAAACTGCATTTGATCCCTATGTTCTATTTTTAGCCATGGCGGCCATGTTTGTCTATGGATCAAAACTTTGGATACAATTTAGGCTAGATACCCTAAGGAATGTGTAGTTAAAAATTGAAGGTTTTTGGCACAGCAGTTTCAGAGGAGAAGATTTTATAAGTAGTTTACGACGACGACAGACGACGATAGACGCCGGGAGACAACGGACGACGGACGACCAACGACGACGACGGACGCCAAATGATGACATAAGGTCACATGGGGCCCGTATGGCCCCGGTGAGCTGAAAAGAAAAATCCCTAATTAAATGGTAAAATTAAAAGCTTAAACACATCAAACTAATAAACAACAACTGTCATATTCCATTTTTTTTTACATGAATTAGGCAGTTAGTTTTCTCTTTTAAATAGTTTTACATTTGTAATTTCGGGGCCGTTTATAGCTGACTATGCAGTATGGGCTTCGTTCATTGTTGAAGGACGTACGGTGACCTATATTTGTTAATTTCTGTGCATTTGATCTCTTGTGGAGAGTTGTCTCATTGGCAATCCACATCTTCTTTTTTTTTACATAACAGGTAATGATGTCAAAAAAGGGGAACAGCATAAAATTGAGAATGGGAATGGGGAATATGTCAAAGAGACAACAACCCGATCAAAGAGCAGAAGGCCACCAATGAGAAAATCCCGCACCCGGAAGTTGTCCTCAGCTTGCCCCTAAATAAAATTGTGTAATACTAGTAGTTCAATGGAAATGGACGTCACACTCAATTCAAAAACATATAAATGAACTCAAATTAAAAAACATAAAAGACTAATAAAGGTCAGAGGCTCCTGACTTAGAACAGGCGCAAAAATGCTGCGGAGTTAAACCTGTTTTGTGAGATCTCAACCCTCTCTGTAATTAGCAAATGTAGAATAAAGAAACACATAGCAATGCGCACAGTAAAACTTAGTTTAAAAGTAGTCCGAGTCCCATGTCAGAATAGGTAACAAAAGAAAAATTACAAAAATACATCGATTAACAAAGACCTACTAGTAGTTACTGACATGCCAGCTCCAGATCTCAATTAAACTGATTGAAAGATTATGCCTTTATCATATTAAATGCAAGAACAATTCCTCCTGTTAGGGGTTTAGTATCATACCATCATAAAATATATGAGAGGGGTTAAGCATCATACCATCATAAAATATATGAGAATAAAATTGAGAATGGAAATGGGGAATGTGTCAAAGAGACAACAACCCGACCATCGAGCAGACAACAGCAGAAGGTCACCGATAGGTCTTCAATGCAGCGATAGATTCCCGCACCCGCAGACGTCCTTCAGCTTGCCTCTGAACAAATATATATACTAGTTCAGTGATAATGAACGCCATACTAAACTCCAAATTGTACACAAGAAACTAAAATTAAAAATAATACAAGACTAACAAAGGCAAGAGGCTCCTGACTTGGGACAGGCGCAAAATTGCGGCGGGGTTAAACATGTTAATGAGATCTCAACCCTCCGCCTATATCTCTAGCCAATGCAGAAAAGTAAACGCATAAACGCACATTAAAATTCAGTTCAAGAGAAGTCCGAGTCTGATGTCAGAAGATGTAACCAAAGAAAATAAACAAAATGACAATAATACATAAATAACATCAGACTACTAGCAGTTAACTGATATGCCAGCTCCAGACTTCAATTAAACTGATTGAAAGATTATGTCTACATCATATAAATATCAGGCACAATCCTTCCCGTGAGGGGTTTAGTATCATACAATCATAACATATATGAGAAGAACATAACCCGTATCATGCCAACAACTGGTTTTAGAATAAATGTGTTTATTTCCGATGCTGTATGAATATTAATACCAAAATATGCAAACCTTAATGACCTGACAACAAAATCGTAACTACATTCCTTCCGAGTAAGTCTGTTTAAAGGTTTGTTTAAATTTTGAGGTGAATGAGACATTTTTGAGCCTTGTAAAGAATATAACCATAAAAAATTTGATGTGAATTACCTGTACGTATAAAATGTCTGCATGTTCATTTATATTTACGAATGATGTCCTTATACCGATGATAACATTTAGTAAATGTTTTGACTATTTTGGGATATCAAAAACCCTGGTGTAATAATTTTTCAGTAATACAGATATTTCTTTCCTTGAAATCGTATACGTTGTTACCCACACGAACAACGACAGCCGTCAACATTGTGTTATTATTTAATACGGTTCTTCCCCTCAAGGAATAAATAACCTTCTCTAATTCTTCGTCAATTTATCTTTTTTTGCACCCATTGTATAAAAAAATTAATGTGGTTAATTTGATCTCAGTTCTTCATTGGTTAAAATCCGATTATGACGTCTAATTTTCTTGTTTTCCTCTGAATTTCCAATTGTGGCGGCATGAAAAAAGGCGGCCTTATGACGTCACATAGAAAGAACACATCTTTTTGCAGATCATTCACAACGAAGGAATATTCTAACCTGCGTATTGTTTGAAAGTCAATAGAGAAACAGATTCCATCAAAAAATCTCGTGTAATACGATATTTATCCACCCTCGAGTTTATGTGTAAATATTATATAATATTAAATTCAAATCAAATTTATGTTTGACATAATAATGACGAGTTATTTAAAACACTAGTCTTTCAAGCATGCATATCCGGTACGATGTACTTTGAAATATTTTCATCTAACAGGCCTTCCATAGGCTGGGGAACATTCCAGCATGTCGTGTCCTCTCCGGTAATAACGTTTTGTTTCTGGTCCAAATTCGTGTAGAAACGATACGCATGGCCATCTCCAACTTCCAAGAAATGACCATGTTCATTACCTTGCTTATCCAATGTAATCTGGAACAGCTTTGTAGATTTGTGTACAAGTTCTCCTAAAACAACATTATTAACATAATTAACAATACAATTATGTGACAACCAAAGCTGAGGTATTCTTAAAACAAACCAGTGTGTAATACTAGTACAAAAATGACACGCGAGATAATTAAAAAGCGCCACATAATCATGTGCATATCCCAAGTCGAGGTCCTCCCTGACTTTAATAACATATCTGTCTTCCTTACGCAATGCCGAAATATGAAACATCTGTATTTGTGAGAGAGAGCAAATAGTATCACATCAGTTAAATTGATGCCTGAAGCTGACATGTCAGTAACTGCTAGTTGTCCTTTGTTCATTTATGCATCATTGTCATTTTGCATAGTTTCTTTTGTTACCTATTCTGGCATCCGACTCCAACTGAGTTTTACTGAGCGTATTTCTATGTTGTTTTTTTTATTCTAAATCGGCTAGAGGCATAGGGGATGGTTGCGATCTCATCGTTTAACACCGGCTCATTTTTACACCTGCCCCAAATCAGGAGCTTCTGGTCTTTGTAAGTCTTGTAGACGAAACCCGCGTCTAGCGTATTAAATTATAATCCTTGTACCTCTGAAAACTATTGTATGATTTTAGTTAATTTATTTTATTTCGTGGCTAGCTTAGGACCACCTCCGGGTGCGGGATTTTTTCCCTTCGTTGAAGACCCATTGGTGGTCTTCGGCTGTTGTCTGCTCTTTGGTCGGGTTGTTGTCTCTTTGAAATATTCCCCATTTCCATTCTTAATTGTATTACTATATGATAATATAATTGTGTTATATGACTTTATGAAGTTCCTCACCAAGTACCCCTGATGCAAACTGTGATATCCCTGTCTCTTTCTCTATATAGATGTTTAAGTAACTCATTGCCATGGTTGTATCCTGTTTCATATGTCGTCTGATGGTAACGATGATGTCATTTCCAAAGTCAATCGTCATAGTTCTGTCATGGCGACCAACATACTTCACGATGATTGCAACATTTTCCATTCGAAAAACGGTTTTGTCATCCCAAGATAGGGACGCACCATTTAATAAAATGCTACTAGGTTTTACCACAATTTCCACAGAGTGTGTGCGTAAAAAAAGTTCCCCGAAGAAAGTTTTTAAGTCTCCGTGTTCATTTCTAGCAGTCGATTCCACAACTCCAGCATTGATAGTGACACCTTAAGAAATAATAAAAAGAAAAAAAAAACATAAATGTGTTGTTATAGTTAGAGCTTTAAAAAAAAAGATGAAACTATATTTATTCTAAAATATAAAGTGTTTCTAAATACAGAAGTTTTGAATTTTGATAGAATATAGTTAACAATTATCAGTATTGTACCGAGCGATTATAATTAATTGCAATAGTGATACCAAGAATGCCGAGTATCAAAAGCACTGTTTAAAGTATCAGCTGTATGTCATGTCAAAATAAAAACTGTTTTCATCTAGTTGCAAAAAAATATTTGAAAATATGGGTAAAGTTTTTACTAGAACTTTCATACAAGAAGAAAGTAAGATAAGGTTTCCCTTTTTTGCCCTTGATTTTGGAAATCTTGGAGTACTTAAAATCTTTCAAATAACATTCTTCTTCGTACGTAGTCTTTCGTGGTGTTTTTTAAAATTTAGTTCCTTTAGTTTTGGAGTTGAGTGAAACTTTCCTGAAATAGTACACATCTTTGTTTAGGGCCAGCTGAAGCCTGTATCCAAGTGTGGGAACTTCTCGCTGTATGGAAGACCACTTGGTGGCATTATGCTATTTTATAAAATTTTGTTCGGATTGTCTTAACACATGTCCCATTTCCAGCCTCAATTTTATTTATATGTTTATAAGTCTGTATAAGATAGAATTCAATTTTGTAGACTTTGTTTAAATTATTTAGAGTAGAGAATTTAGTGCAAATTGCACACAGACTGCTTAAATAACCTAGTTGTAAGATCTTGTAGATGATATTTAGATATGAACCAAGGTTTTACCAACAAATATATTTATTCACATTTTTGATTTTAAATTTAAATAATGTTTCTTTTATATTTCAAGTATCTGATCACATCACTTATTTCTATGTAATTTTGTTAAAAAAATATGTTTTATGTTTTCAAATCTACTAACTTGTCGACTTTCAAATTGGTTAAAGAAATGTTAAATATTTGACAATTGGAAGGCTTGATGGTAAAGCATAATGCACTCTATGTATATTCTCAGATTAGAATTTCATAAATCTATTTGTTACAAACTTTTATTGAAAATAATCGCATTCTAATATTCAATATGACACTTCAATTCAGCTGGTTTTTTACTCATATTGTCTCCTTCGTTGATGTTTTTGATCAATTTGTTGGTATATAAACGTCAAGTGACAGACATTTTATATATGTTAAGGACATATACTTGAATTAATTATCAAACAAGTGTAATTGGAAACATTAAAAAACCGGATGCGTCTGTAAAAACGGTTTGATTTAATTTTAAAAACTTTAATAAATGTTTGTTATACTTCTATTTTCGAGCAACAATTTTTCTTTTTCTCCTGTTCTTACATCGTATTAGTTGCATTTCAACTATCTCTCAATGTTATAGTCCGGAACCTGCCTCACTGATCGACAGTAGACCTGTCGACAAAGTTAAAGATTGGGTCAGGATGCCAGGCTATCAATGTTAAATCTAACGTTGATATGGATCTACATTATCTATGAAATAAATATAGTCTTCACATAAAAAGTTAACAGCTGACTTTCAGGGGAAAACGAATTCTTAGGAAATGACCAACATAAACAAGGATACTTTTTAGATACAGTACCTGACACTGGGTCTTTCACCAACTGGAGGATTTCACCATTCTTTGCTTTAATATTAAAACAAACGGGTAACTCTAGATCCTTCATGCGAACCATAAAGTGTGGATCTCCGCCAGCTAAAACAGGATACACATTTCATAATTAAATATTATTATTAAATACCATATTTTAGTATGTGCATTTGAAGGTTTTTCAGACGGAAACCTTTAAAATCTCATTATATCATAACATTTGTCTAGAACAAAATATTTTAATTGCAACACAGTTGTAAGGCATTTTAACTAATTTATTAAAATGTGTGGTTCAAAAGAGCAACATTTGTATTAGCATCAAAAAGTCAAAGCTCGTTATCAAACGGATGTATGTTTTTGATTGACTAAGATATTGAATATCATATACATGCTTCCTCGATTTCATCATTGTTCCATTTTTTCTGTGTTACCTTTAACCTAGAGAACAACAAACATTGCAGAAAAAATACCCATTTTTACTATTTGATGTCACGAAACACAGTAATGAAACCGTACAGTTAAGATTTGGTTTATGACAAATATACTCCCAAAATAGATTTAGCTAACTAATTCATTTTCACCTTATTCACTGGGGTAAAGCTGATGACCGTAACTGCATTCACGGTCATCCCAAGATGTCGGATGAAAAATTAGGTCAATATTTTTATTGTCTGTTAAGGTGTTTCTACGTCATTTTCTTTACAAAGCATACTTTGAAACGATGTAAATTCATAAAAGATTCACACGGAAGTCACAAATCTCTACCGAGGAACGTGTATAAAACGGGAATTTGGATTTGAAAAAATCGCTAGGATGACCGTAAATCGTAATCGAAATGACCGTAACAGGATTAGCGATTCATAACAAGGCTGACCGTAATTGGTTAAAAGATGACCGTAAATTGTTAAGGATGACCGTAACTTTTAAAGGATGACCGTCAATTCTAAGAAATATTCATATTTGTATTCATAATTTTTTGTCGACTTTGTCTCAATAGGGGTTCGTTTAGCGGTTATAAATATGTTTAATTTATCAGTTTCTTTTCAACTATTTGCCGTATTTAGAGTTTATGACAATGATAGTAAATTGCATATTTCTCGTAAATAGTTAAATAATTAAGGAATGACTGTAATATTTTTTTCTGTCTATGAAGAAATAACATAAAAAAATTTGGTGCACACTGAATAACGCGCGTAGCGGGTTATTCAACAGTGTGCATCACATTTTTTATGTTCTTTCGAATAGACAGAAAAAATATTAAAGACATTTCTTATAATTTAATTCTAAATTCCATTTTAAACCAATAGAAAACCATGAAAAAACGTTGATGGCGTCACGGTCACATGACTAAATTATGTCTATGGGCTCATAACAAAATAACGTCAGCCAATCAGAAGACGCATTACATCCAAAATTAAATTATTTATTGATAACAGCGTGAAATTTTGAATACAAATCAATCAGGTTCCCAAAGCGGGCATTTATACAATTACCAATAATGAAAGTATATGCAACATACATTGAAAATTATATAACGTGACAGATATTATAATAGAAAATTAAAATAAATTTGTTCATCTGTATAGGACTGGAGACACCAATTCAAGGGACGGTGCTGTAGGATATACTGTTGATTGCGATAGGCAATAACGGCAATCCTCCTCGTGTCGGAAGTAGATGAACAAAAATAAATAGAGAAACTGAATCCTGTCACTTAAAAAATGTTTTTTTTTAAATAACAACAATAACTAATTTTGCGAAACATGGAATATAAATCTGCTTTTTGCAGTGTTTAACCAGGAATATACACAACTCTTTTCATACAGTTGAGTTCTCACAAGACAGCAGCCGTAGCAATTTTTCTTGGGAATTTAAGTTTATGAAATTGGAACATGATTCAGATGTGATATAAATAGTGTCTGTCTTCGTTATATTTTGTGCAATAAAAGAGAAAATGAACTTCATTTTCAATATTACCAGAGTTACATTGCTGACATACGGTCTAAGGTTTGGAGGAGTACCCTGGTATCGTTCTATTTTAATCTGCAAATGGTGAGATGACACCCTCAATTTTGTTAATGATCTCCTACGCTAAAATTTTGTTATGATATTTATATAGATACTTTTCGAAACCATAATTATCCTTAACTGTCACATACGTGCGGAGCTCTCCTTCTGATGTCTTGGTCAGTTGATCCTTTCAAAATTTGTATGCACGTCTCTTTCAATATTTTCCTGATGGTATTATTTGAAATATTTTTCCCATCATTTAGATTTGCAAAACCAGGAAGAGTTTTTAAAATGTGTTGGCGAAAACTATACCATAACGATTTTTACTGAGAATATAGAGATTTGAATGCGGGTATGCATCTTGTAATAAAGGAAATTATTCTTATTTTTCAATCTAACCCAATAATTCAAAACAGACCTCATTAATTAAAAGTACAGTGGAAACCGACCAAGTTAAAATAAGGCTGCACAATTTGTGTTTTTATTTGTGCCGGCCAGAATGAATTTAAATACTGTGTAGCTTTTCACAAGTTAAATTTGAATACATTTTATCCATGCAAATTAGCTGGTTTTCATATCTAATTTTGCTATCAAGGGATTGAATGAGCTCCAAATTTCACTTCCATATAGAGGAATAAGCTTAATAGCATGCTCAAAAACATGCATTTAGTACTAGTTTTTAAGGATTTAGAGATAATATACCTATTAATTTACATGGTCTAGAGATTTTTCCAAATAGTTGGGAAGGTCATTGATGAAAATCTTAAACAGGTTAGGACTTATGTTCTCTCCTTGTATAACTCCAAACTGTGTAGGGGAGAATATAATACAAATTGAAAGCGATGCGACGAAAATTTGAAGAAAAAAACCCATTAATTAAGCATAAGATTATCCAGCGGAATCAGATTAAAATCTTAACATCTGCCTTGAAATATACAAACGGTCCATTGACAACACCGGATCCGATGAAACTGCAAAATCTATTCGGCATTCAGTTGGTTTGACTGAGATTAAACATTCCGTAACAAATGAAAAGCAATAATATGTTCAGTAAATATTCCATTAGATAAGGATTTCAATACGGAAATGAGGTCTTCGTATCGCCCTATCTCTTTTAGTTTTGCTTCAATATTTGGTAATAGTTCATAAATATAAAAAAAGATGTGGTATAATTGCCAATTAGACAATTCTCCACTGGAGACCAAAATGACACAAAAATCAACAACAATATTAGGTCACCAGACGGTCTTCAACAATGAGCAAAGTACATACCGCATAGTCAGTATAAAAGGCCCTCTAAATAACAATGTAAAAGAAATTCAAACGAGAAAACTAACGACCTAATAAAGTTCATTTTTAATTCCGTTGGACACCCTTCTTGGACATAATCGCCACTGACTTTAAAATTAGAGGAACATCTTTTGAATGCTATAGTTAGTTCTTCTAAATTTATAATTTGGTTTTCACTTGTATAATTTAGATTTTTTTTACAGGTGTCCTCCAATAATATATATGCAACACTATCGTGCAAAGCAGGTGCAACATATATGCACCTGTTTCCTTGGGTTATAAGTTACAGGCAGGTTAAAATGTTTACATAGTAAGCACATTGTCTACAAGATAGCTCATGTTCAAAGCTTGCAAGAATCCTCTTTCATTCGGATACGATTTAATACAGTTGGTGAACTATGTATTTGAAGCAATTCTTATTTTCTTCTACCTAGGGTAATGCAGTCTTATAAATACGTTTTATACCAACACAATTAATTATTTAATACAAAAAAGGTAATACAAATACGGATATCTGTTAGAATCGATGGTCATCCTTTATAAATTACGGTCATCCTTTACAAATTACGGTCATCTTTTTACCAATCACGGTCATCCTTGTTTTATGTTACGGTCATCTTGAAAATATTTTACTTACGATTTACGGTCATCTTAGCAATTTTTTCAAATCCAATTTCCTGTTTCATACACATTTCTCGGTAGTAATATGTGATTTCCTTGTGATTCTTTTATACATTTACATCATACCAATGTATGCTTTGTAATGCTCGTGTCACACTGTCCCGATTTTTATATACGATGGACACCCGAATGCGAAAATTATAAGTTCGTACGAAGTTGGTCCCGATCTCGTTTAAATACCAAAAAGTGACCGAAGCAAGTACGATGAATAACGAAGTCTATACGATGGTGTCGAAATTATCTACGATAGCAAAAGATGGACATACGAAGTTTAACCGAAGACGGGTATTTAAGCTTCATATCTCAGCCGAAGCCTACAAGATGGATCACGAAGGCTACACGATGTATTACGTAGGCTACACGATGAATTACGATGATGGCGCGATGGCCATACGATGTCTAAAATGCGTTCTACCCGTTTTAACTTTTCTATGATACGAACAGAATTTCGACAACATATCGTTTCTGTACAAGTCTGCCATGCATGGCGGGAAATCGATCTTTTTGTCTTATTCTTATAAAACTTAGTTTATTATCCCCTCGCCTACTACATGTATGTTGCGTGTAGATAAAATTGTTATGGACACTCTAGAACCAAAAAGCTCAAAACTTGGTATGGTGTTACTCGCTAAGAATATCTGAAGCGCTATTGACTTTACAGTTCAAAGGTCAAGGTCACAGTGGCAGTTGTCATACAAGGCAATATCACCCTTTTGGACACTCTAAAACCAATATGCTTCAAAAGATTTTAACCACATTTGGTATATTGTTCCTCCTTGTATTAAATGATCTGACATTTTTTACGTTCAAGGTCAAAGGTCAAGGTCACGCCCTTGTGTTCTCTCCTTGAAATAGCATAATACACAGGAAATTGGTTGCTCTATTTTTTACCTATTGGTTCTAAAGACAATATTTAAGGTATTTCTAGTTACGTAATGTTTTGGTTGATTTCTAAAAAAATAGTTTATGTATCAAATATGCATATTCGATTTACCATTTTCTGCATGTGTCATAGTATACAAATATAGTGTCAATATTTGTCCCCAATATGTTACATACGAGGATATGCCACGCTCGGCATTGCCTTGTTTTAACTGTAAAATGTGTAGACTAGTCTGAATAAGCACCCATAATTATGCCCATGTTTACTGATCTATCTTAAAGGTAAGGGAATGGGTTCGTTGATCCCTTTTTTCAAAAAGAGCTCTTTCCAGGAGAATATCATAATAATATAGACAAAAGGAAGGATGTGGAGAAAGCAAAAAATGTGCCAAAATATTACATATAGAAAACAAAATGGTTATGGAGTAAACATTCGTGTGACAACAACTCAGACGATACATAAAAAAATCAAAATAAGGAAGAAAAAGTTGGTTTCCCTATATAAGTGTACTTGCAGTGTTGGTGTACGAGGCGCGTTTATGATTTTCATTATGTTACTTGATATATATATATATATGAAAAATTGACAAAAAATAATATTTGACTTGTAAAGGTAAATCCTGAGTGGTTAATAGCTGCTCTTCTTGTTCCATTTGAATTAATAGAAACAACGCAGTCGCCTTTCTTGATCTCATAGGGGAGCTACCATTTGATTTTTATGGGGGGGCTAGGATGAAATTCGAAAAAAATAGGCAGGACAGGAGTTTTGAGTAAAAAAAAAAAGGCAGGATGACCCACTTGCAAAAAAAAAAGTCATGACGACATTTTAGGTAAAAAAAAATTTTCTTCCTAGCCCCCCCATAAAAATCAAATGGTAACTCCCTAGAATCATATGATAGGAGCTCCATGTTTTGTGATCGTCTTTCTTAACTGTCGTATTAGACTGACCAGTGCATATTGCGCATAGCACTTTAAATGTATTTTAGCGCGAAAATTAACTTAAATTTAGCTGGATTTATTGCCGTCGTAGTTCCATCTTTTCGCCTTCGTACTTTTATTCGATGGCAACACGACGGGATTACGAGGTATTCAATTAGTCGTGTTGCCATCATAAGACCTTCGGGTAGCTTCGTGATTCATTCGTGTAGACATCGTAATGTCAAAACTGCCCGATGGAAACACGAATGCAATACGATGTTCAAAGATGCATTCCCGGTGACATTACGATGGTGAGGATGCTGATACGAATTCAATACGAAACCTCAACATCGGACGCATCTTCGGGGATTTTTTAACATGTTAAAAAATTTAGAACCCTTCCCGAAGTTGTCCCCGAAGGCTAGAAAAAGTGGCCGATGGTTCTACGAGGGTCAAAAATGGCACTACGAATAGCCCGATATGGATACGATCAGACCCGATTTTGAAAATTTCCACAATCGTGTTGCCATCGGCGTAAAAATCGGGACAGTGTGACGCGGGCATAAGGTAGCAATACACAGTTAGAAGTTTAGTTTCGCATTATGGCCCCTGTGAAATTTTTAAATATGAAAGTTTTTGTACAATAAAATTGATTTTTAGATAATTGAAGAATAAAATAGCCTTCTTAGTGGGTTTATATGAACATTTAGATTGATTTTAACATGTTTTATAGGCCATTTCAGTGATTGACAGTCCGTATTTTCCTATCCGTACCGTTCATAGGTCCATAAATTATTGTAGTGTTTATCAACAAAGATTTTGCGCTCGATCTTTTCAATTCAATTTTATGGAAAAACGAGCAGGAAGACATATGATTTTTTTTGGACCACTTGATAGATATAAACCTATGGATTCAGGAAAGGTATCACTGTAATTCATTGAAATTTTCCTTTAGACCAAGTTTTGGAGACTTTTGTGACATGTTCACCCCCCTTTTTTGCTATATTTTGTATCTAAGAAATGCAGATTGTTGCCATGGTTACACCCAAAAGGGATTATATTTCACCCTTATGACCATTAGAAATCAAATCTATGGAAGATTCTCTTTCTACAAGTATATACATGCATAACACACATATAAAGCCTTCTTTGTTAGACAGTAGGGGAAAGAGGGTGTTTAAAAATTATGAGTGTCAATTTTAAATTTTTTTCCTAACTGTGTATTGCTACCTTATGGCATTTGACAAAGCAAATAATTGCCTTTTTTTCAGACAAACATACCACAAAACTATTGATATTTAGGTTATAGATACAATTCTAAGGGAGAAACAACCTTTAGTATGACAATATATGTTAGTTTTGTTGTTTATTGTCCTTAGCAACCAATATAGACATTTTGACACAAAGACTTGGTTCCGTTATTAATTGATACTTTATTGGCTACCCCTTGGAAAAGAAAATTGCGCGTTATGTAGAAACCTTAGAAGGGAACGCTTTATATTTTTTCATGCGACTAAATCAAATTTATTATTTTAGCAAGTATAAAGTCACAATTTAGCATGAAATAAGCCCAATTTTCCCCCCGCTGTTATAAATAAATTCAGTATTGACTAAATTTTAACCAAGGCCTTGGTATGGTAATACACAACAAAATTGACATTCTAGAGCTTTAAAATAGCTTTAATTTGTAAAAGTTGTCTACTGTTAAGGTTAATTTAGGTTTTTAAACAAGGAAAGACAGGCTTAGAAGGTATGGTTTTAGAAAATTGACTAAAAAAGGAGAAAATGCACTTTGACATGGCATGTTTCATAAAATCACTTTTTTGTTGCATTTCAGTGTCAACTGCTAACCTTCATAAAATATTTATTTCTGAACCGATTTTCAAAACAAGCAGGCGAAAATGCTCGTTTTAACTAGTAGAAAACAGAAATCCATTTATAGTGGAATTGGGGAAAAAAATGTTAATCCTTAAGGTAGCAATACACAGTTAGAAGTTTAGTTTCGCATTATGGCCCCTGTGAAATTTTTAAATATGAAAGTTTTTGTACAATAAAATTGATTTTTAGATAATTGAAGAATAAAATAGCCTTCTTAGTGGGTTTATATGAACATTTAGATTGATTTTAACATGTTTTATAGGCCATTTCAGTGATTGACAGTCCGTATTTTCCTATCCGTACCGTTCATAGGTCCATAAATTATTGTAGTGTTTATCAACAAAGATTTTGCGCTCGATCTTTTCAATTCAATTTTATGGAAAAACGAGCAGGAAGACATATGATTTTTTTTGGACCACTTGATAGATATAAACCTATGGATTCAGGAAAGGTATCACTGTAATTCATTGAAATTTTCCTTTAGACCAAGTTTTGGAGACTTTTGTGACATGTTCACCCCCCTTTTTTGCTATATTTTGTATCTAAGAAATGCAGATTGTTGCCATGGTTACACCCAAAAGGGATTATATTTCACCCTTATGACCATTAGAAATCAAATCTATGGAAGATTCTCTTTCTACAAGTATATACATGCATAACACACATATAAAGCCTTCTTTGTTAGACAGTAGGGGAAAGAGGGTGTTTAAAAATTATGAGTGTCAATTTTAAATTTTTTTCCTAACTGTGTATTGCTACCTTATGGCATTTGACAAAGCAAATAATTGCCTTTTTTTCAGACAAACATACCACAAAACTATTGATATTTAGGTTATAGATACAATTCTAAGGGAGAAACAACCTTTAGTATGACAATATATGTTAGTTTTGTTGTTTATTGTCCTTAGCAACCAATATAGACATTTTGACACAAAGACTTGGTTCCGTTATTAATTGATACTTTATTGGCTACCCCTTGGAAAAGAAAATTGCGCGTTATGTAGAAACCTTAGAAGGGAACGCTTTATATTTTTTCATGCGACTAAATCAAATTTATTATTTTAGCAAGTATAAAGTCACAATTTAGCATGAAATAAGCCCAATTTTCCCCCCGCTGTTATAAATAAATTCAGTATTGACTAAATTTTAACCAAGGCCTTGGTATGGTAATACACAACAAAATTGACATTCTAGAGCTTTAAAATAGCTTTAATTTGTAAAAGTTGTCTACTGTTAAGGTTAATTTAGGTTTTTAAACAAGGAAAGACAGGCTTAGAAGGTATGGTTTTAGAAAATTGACTAAAAAAGGAGAAAATGCACTTTGACATGGCATGTTTCATAAAATCACTTTTTTGTTGCATTTCAGTGTCAACTGCTAACCTTCATAAAATATTTATTTCTGAACCGATTTTCAAAACAAGCAGGCGAAAATGCTCGTTTTAACTAGTAGAAAACAGAAATCCATTTATAGTGGAATTGGGGAAAAAAATGTTAATCCTTAAGGTAGCAATACACAGTTAGAAGTTTAGTTTCGCATTATGGCCCCTGTGAAATTTTTAAATATGAAAGTTTTTGTACAATAAAATTGATTTTTAGATAATTGAAGAATAAAATAGCCTTCTTAGTGGGTTTATATGAACATTTAGATTGATTTTAACATGTTTTATAGGCCATTTCAGTGATTGACAGTCCGTATTTTCCTATCCGTACCGTTCATAGGTCCATAAATTATTGTAGTGTTTATCAACAAAGATTTTGCGCTCGATCTTTTCAATTCAATTTTATGGAAAAACGAGCAGGAAGACATATGATTTTTTTTGGACCACTTGATAGATATAAACCTATGGATTCAGGAAAGGTATCACTGTAATTCATTGAAATTTTCCTTTAGACCAAGTTTTGGAGACTTTTGTGACATGTTCACCCCCCTTTTTTGCTATATTTTGTATCTAAGAAATGCAGATTGTTGCCATGGTTACACCCAAAAGGGATTATATTTCACCCTTATGACCATTAGAAATCAAATCTATGGAAGATTCTCTTTCTACAAGTATATACATGCATAACACACATATAAAGCCTTCTTTGTTAGACAGTAGGGGAAAGAGGGTGTTTAAAAATTATGAGTGTCAATTTTAAATTTTTTTCCTAACTGTGTATTGCTACCTTATGGCATTTGACAAAGCAAATAATTGCCTTTTTTTCAGACAAACATACCACAAAACTATTGATATTTAGGTTATAGATACAATTCTAAGGGAGAAACAACCTTTAGTATGACAATATATGTTAGTTTTGTTGTTTATTGTCCTTAGCAACCAATATAGACATTTTGACACAAAGACTTGGTTCCGTTATTAATTGATACTTTATTGGCTACCCCTTGGAAAAGAAAATTGCGCGTTATGTAGAAACCTTAGAAGGGAACGCTTTATATTTTTTCATGCGACTAAATCAAATTTATTATTTTAGCAAGTATAAAGTCACAATTTAGCATGAAATAAGCCCAATTTTCCCCCCGCTGTTATAAATAAATTCAGTATTGACTAAATTTTAACCAAGGCCTTGGTATGGTAATACACAACAAAATTGACATTCTAGAGCTTTAAAATAGCTTTAATTTGTAAAAGTTGTCTACTGTTAAGGTTAATTTAGGTTTTTAAACAAGGAAAGACAGGCTTAGAAGGTATGGTTTTAGAAAATTGACTAAAAAAGGAGAAAATGCACTTTGACATGGCATGTTTCATAAAATCACTTTTTTGTTGCATTTCAGTGTCAACTGCTAACCTTCATAAAATATTTATTTCTGAACCGATTTTCAAAACAAGCAGGCGAAAATGCTCGTTTTAACTAGTAGAAAACAGAAATCCATTTATAGTGGAATTGGGGAAAAAAATGTTAATCCTTAAGGTAGCAATACACAGTTAGAAGTTTAGTTTCGCATTATGGCCCCTGTGAAATTTTTAAATATGAAAGTTTTTGTACAATAAAATTGATTTTTAGATAATTGAAGAATAAAATAGCCTTCTTAGTGGGTTTATATGAACATTTAGATTGATTTTAACATGTTTTATAGGCCATTTCAGTGATTGACAGTCCGTATTTTCCTATCCGTACCGTTCATAGGTCCATAAATTATTGTAGTGTTTATCAACAAAGATTTTGCGCTCGATCTTTTCAATTCAATTTTATGGAAAAACGAGCAGGAAGACATATGATTTTTTTTGGACCACTTGATAGATATAAACCTATGGATTCAGGAAAGGTATCACTGTAATTCATTGAAATTTTCCTTTAGACCAAGTTTTGGAGACTTTTGTGACATGTTCACCCCCCTTTTTTGCTATATTTTGTATCTAAGAAATGCAGATTGTTGCCATGGTTACACCCAAAAGGGATTATATTTCACCCTTATGACCATTAGAAATCAAATCTATGGAAGATTCTCTTTCTACAAGTATATACATGCATAACACACATATAAAGCCTTCTTTGTTAGACAGTAGGGGAAAGAGGGTGTTTAAAAATTATGAGTGTCAATTTTAAATTTTTTTCCTAACTGTGTATTGCTACCTTATGGCATTTGACAAAGCAAATAATTGCCTTTTTTTCAGACAAACATACCACAAAACTATTGATATTTAGGTTATAGATACAATTCTAAGGGAGAAACAACCTTTAGTATGACAATATATGTTAGTTTTGTTGTTTATTGTCCTTAGCAACCAATATAGACATTTTGACACAAAGACTTGGTTCCGTTATTAATTGATACTTTATTGGCTACCCCTTGGAAAAGAAAATTGCGCGTTATGTAGAAACCTTAGAAGGGAACGCTTTATATTTTTTCATGCGACTAAATCAAATTTATTATTTTAGCAAGTATAAAGTCACAATTTAGCATGAAATAAGCCCAATTTTCCCCCCGCTGTTATAAATAAATTCAGTATTGACTAAATTTTAACCAAGGCCTTGGTATGGTAATACACAACAAAATTGACATTCTAGAGCTTTAAAATAGCTTTAATTTGTAAAAGTTGTCTACTGTTAAGGTTAATTTAGGTTTTTAAACAAGGAAAGACAGGCTTAGAAGGTATGGTTTTAGAAAATTGACTAAAAAAGGAGAAAATGCACTTTGACATGGCATGTTTCATAAAATCACTTTTTTGTTGCATTTCAGTGTCAACTGCTAACCTTCATAAAATATTTATTTCTGAACCGATTTTCAAAACAAGCAGGCGAAAATGCTCGTTTTAACTAGTAGAAAACAGAAATCCATTTATAGTGGAATTGGGGAAAAAAATGTTAATCCTTAAGGTAGCAATACACAGTTAGAAGTTTAGTTTCGCATTATGGCCCCTGTGAAATTTTTAAATATGAAAGTTTTTGTACAATAAAATTGATTTTTAGATAATTGAAGAATAAAATAGCCTTCTTAGTGGGTTTATATGAACATTTAGATTGATTTTAACATGTTTTATAGGCCATTTCAGTGATTGACAGTCCGTATTTTCCTATCCGTACCGTTCATAGGTCCATAAATTATTGTAGTGTTTATCAACAAAGATTTTGCGCTCGATCTTTTCAATTCAATTTTATGGAAAAACGAGCAGGAAGACATATGATTTTTTTTGGACCACTTGATAGATATAAACCTATGGATTCAGGAAAGGTATCACTGTAATTCATTGAAATTTTCCTTTAGACCAAGTTTTGGAGACTTTTGTGACATGTTCACCCCCCTTTTTTGCTATATTTTGTATCTAAGAAATGCAGATTGTTGCCATGGTTACACCCAAAAGGGATTATATTTCACCCTTATGACCATTAGAAATCAAATCTATGGAAGATTCTCTTTCTACAAGTATATACATGCATAACACACATATAAAGCCTTCTTTGTTAGACAGTAGGGGAAAGAGGGTGTTTAAAAATTATGAGTGTCAATTTTAAATTTTTTTCCTAACTGTGTATTGCTACCTTATGGCATTTGACAAAGCAAATAATTGCCTTTTTTTCAGACAAACATACCACAAAACTATTGATATTTAGGTTATAGATACAATTCTAAGGGAGAAACAACCTTTAGTATGACAATATATGTTAGTTTTGTTGTTTATTGTCCTTAGCAACCAATATAGACATTTTGACACAAAGACTTGGTTCCGTTATTAATTGATACTTTATTGGCTACCCCTTGGAAAAGAAAATTGCGCGTTATGTAGAAACCTTAGAAGGGAACGCTTTATATTTTTTCATGCGACTAAATCAAATTTATTATTTTAGCAAGTATAAAGTCACAATTTAGCATGAAATAAGCCCAATTTTCCCCCCGCTGTTATAAATAAATTCAGTATTGACTAAATTTTAACCAAGGCCTTGGTATGGTAATACACAACAAAATTGACATTCTAGAGCTTTAAAATAGCTTTAATTTGTAAAAGTTGTCTACTGTTAAGGTTAATTTAGGTTTTTAAACAAGGAAAGACAGGCTTAGAAGGTATGGTTTTAGAAAATTGACTAAAAAAGGAGAAAATGCACTTTGACATGGCATGTTTCATAAAATCACTTTTTTGTTGCATTTCAGTGTCAACTGCTAACCTTCATAAAATATTTATTTCTGAACCGATTTTCAAAACAAGCAGGCGAAAATGCTCGTTTTAACTAGTAGAAAACAGAAATCCATTTATAGTGGAATTGGGGAAAAAAATGTTAGCAATACACAGTTAGAAGTTTAGTTTCGCATTATGGCCCCTGTGAAATTTTTAAATATGAAAGTTTTTGTACAATAAAATTGATTTTTAGATAATTGAAGAATAAAATAGCCTTCTTAGTGGGTTTATATGAACATTTAGATTGATTTTAACATGTTTTATAGGCCATTTCAGTGATTGACAGTCCGTATTTTCCTATCCGTACCGTTCATAGGTCCATAAATTATTGTAGTGTTTATCAACAAAGATTTTGCGCTCGATCTTTTCAATTCAATTTTATGGAAAAACGAGCAGGAAGACATATGATTTTTTTTGGACCACTTGATAGATATAAACCTATGGATTCAGGAAAGGTATCACTGTAATTCATTGAAATTTTCCTTTAGACCAAGTTTTGGAGACTTTTGTGACATGTTCACCCCCCTTTTTTGCTATATTTTGTATCTAAGAAATGCAGATTGTTGCCATGGTTACACCCAAAAGGGATTATATTTCACCCTTATGACCATTAGAAATCAAATCTATGGAAGATTCTCTTTCTACAAGTATATACATGCATAACACACATATAAAGCCTTCTTTGTTAGACAGTAGGGGAAAGAGGGTGTTTAAAAATTATGAGTGTCAATTTTAAATTTTTTTCCTAACTGTGTATTGCTACCTTATGGCATTTGACAAAGCAAATAATTGCCTTTTTTTCAGACAAACATACCACAAAACTATTGATATTTAGGTTATAGATACAATTCTAAGGGAGAAACAACCTTTAGTATGACAATATATGTTAGTTTTGTTGTTTATTGTCCTTAGCAACCAATATAGACATTTTGACACAAAGACTTGGTTCCGTTATTAATTGATACTTTATTGGCTACCCCTTGGAAAAGAAAATTGCGCGTTATGTAGAAACCTTAGAAGGGAACGCTTTATATTTTTTCATGCGACTAAATCAAATTTATTATTTTAGCAAGTATAAAGTCACAATTTAGCATGAAATAAGCCCAATTTTCCCCCCGCTGTTATAAATAAATTCAGTATTGACTAAATTTTAACCAAGGCCTTGGTATGGTAATACACAACAAAATTGACATTCTAGAGCTTTAAAATAGCTTTAATTTGTAAAAGTTGTCTACTGTTAAGGTTAATTTAGGTTTTTAAACAAGGAAAGACAGGCTTAGAAGGTATGGTTTTAGAAAATTGACTAAAAAAGGAGAAAATGCACTTTGACATGGCATGTTTCATAAAATCACTTTTTTGTTGCATTTCAGTGTCAACTGCTAACCTTCATAAAATATTTATTTCTGAACCGATTTTCAAAACAAGCAGGCGAAAATGCTCGTTTTAACTAGTAGAAAACAGAAATCCATTTATAGTGGAATTGGGGAAAAAAATGTTAATCCTTAAGGCATTTGACAAAGCAAATAATTGCCTTTTTTTCAGACAAACATACCACAAAACTATTGATATTTAGGTTATAGATACAATTCTAAGGGAGAAACAACCTTTAGTATGACAATATATGTTAGTTTTGTTGTTTATTGTCCTTAGCAACCAATATAGACATTTTGACACAAAGACTTGGTTCCGTTATTAATTGATACTTTATTGGCTACCCCTTGGAAAAGAAAATTGCGCGTTATGTAGAAACCTTAGAAGGGAACGCTTTATATTTTTTCATGCGACTAAATCAAATTTATTATTTTAGCAAGTATAAAGTCACAATTTAGCATGAAATAAGCCCAATTTTCCCCCCGCTGTTATAAATAAATTCAGTATTGACTAAATTTTAACCAAGGCCTTGGTATGGTATACACAACAAAATTGACATTCTAGAGCTTTAAAATAGCTTTAATTTGTAAAAGTTGTCTACTGTTAAGGTTAATTTAGGTTTTTAAACAAGGAAAGACAGGCTTAGAAGGTATGGTTTTAGAAAATTGACTAAAAAAGGAGAAAATGCACTTTGACATGGCATGTTTCATAAAATCACTTTTTTGTTGCATTTCAGTGTCAACTGCTAACCTTCATAAAATATTTATTTCTGAACCGATTTTCAAAACAAGCAGGCGAAAATGCTCGTTTTAACTAGTAGAAAACAGAAATCCATTTATAGTGGAATTGGGGAAAAAAATGTTAATCCTTAAGGTAGCAATACACAGTTAGAAGTTTAGTTTCGCATTATGGCCCCTGTGAAATTTTTAAATATGAAAGTTTTTGTACAATAAAATTGATTTTTAGATAATTGAAGAATAAAATAGACTTCTTAGTGGGTTTATATGAACATTTAGATTGATTTTAACATGTTTTATAGGCCATTTCAGTGATTGACAGTCCGTATTTTCCTATCCGTACCGTTCATAGGTCCATAAATTATTGTAGTGTTTATCAACAAAGATTTTGCGCTCGATCTTTTCAATTCAATTTTATGGAAAAACGAGCAGGAAGACATATGATTTTTTTTGGACCACTTGATAGATATAAACCTATGGATTCAGGAAAGGTATCACTGTAATTCATTGAAATTTTCCTTTAGACCAAGTTTTGGAGACTTTTGTGACATGTTCACCCCCCTTTTTTGCTATATTTTGTATCTAAGAAATGCAGATTGTTGCCATGGTTACACCCAAAAGGGATTATATTTCACCCTTATGACCATTAGAAATCAAATCTATGGAAGATTCTCTTTCTACAAGTATATACATGCATAACACACATATAAAGCCTTCTTTGTTAGACAGTAGGGGAAAGAGGGTGTTTAAAAATTATGAGTGTCAATTTTAAATTTTTTTCCTAACTGTGTATTGCTACCTTATGGCATTTGACAAAGCAAATAATTGCCTTTTTTTCAGACAAACATACCACAAAACTATTGATATTTAGGTTATAGATACAATTCTAAGGGAGAAACAACCTTTAGTATGACAATATATGTTAGTTTTGTTGTTTATTGTCCTTAGCAACCAATATAGACATTTTGACACAAAGACTTGGTTCCGTTATTAATTGATACTTTATTGGCTACCCCTTGGAAAAGAAAATTGCGCGTTATGTAGAAACCTTAGAAGGGAACGCTTTATATTTTTTCATGCGACTAAATCAAATTTATTATTTTAGCAAGTATAAAGTCACAATTTAGCATGAAATAAGCCCAATTTTCCCCCCGCTGTTATAAATAAATTCAGTATTGACTAAATTTTAACCAAGGCCTTGGTATGGTAATACACAACAAAATTGACATTCTAGAGCTTTAAAATAGCTTTAATTTGTAAAAGTTGTCTACTGTTAAGGTTAATTTAGGTTTTTAAACAAGGAAAGACAGGCTTAGAAGGTATGGTTTTAGAAAATTGACTAAAAAAGGAGAAAATGCACTTTGACATGGCATGTTTCATAAAATCACTTTTTTGTTGCATTTCAGTGTCAACTGCTAACCTTCATAAAATATTTATTTCTGAACCGATTTTCAAAACAAGCAGGCGAAAATGCTCGTTTTAACTAGTAGAAAACAGAAATCCATTTATAGTGGAATTGGGGAAAAAAATGTTAATCCTTAAGGCATTTGACAAAGCAAATAATTGCCTTTTTTTCAGACAAACATACCACAAAACTATTGATATTTAGGTTATAGATACAATTCTAAGGGAGAAACAACCTTTAGTATGACAATATATGTTAGTTTTGTTGTTTATTGTCCTTAGCAACCAATATAGACATTTTGACACAAAGACTTGGTTCCGTTATTAATTGATACTTTATTGGCTACCCCTTGGAAAAGAAAATTGCGCGTTATGTAGAAACCTTAGAAGGGAACGCTTTATATTTTTTCATGCGACTAAATCAAATTTATTATTTTAGCAAGTATAAAGTCACAATTTAGCATGAAATAAGCCCAATTTTCCCCCCGCTGTTATAAATAAATTCAGTATTGACTAAATTTTAACCAAGGCCTTGGTATGGTATACACAACAAAATTGACATTCTAGAGCTTTAAAATAGCTTTAATTTGTAAAAGTTGTCTACTGTTAAGGTTAATTTAGGTTTTTAAACAAGGAAAGACAGGCTTAGAAGGTATGGTTTTAGAAAATTGACTAAAAAAGGAGAAAATGCACTTTGACATGGCATGTTTCATAAAATCACTTTTTTGTTGCATTTCAGTGTCAACTGCTAACCTTCATAAAATATTTATTTCTGAACCGATTTTCAAAACAAGCAGGCGAAAATGCTCGTTTTAACTAGTAGAAAACAGAAATCCATTTATAGTGGAATTGGGGAAAAAAATGTTAATCCTTAAGGTAGCAATACACAGTTAGAAGTTTAGTTTCGCATTATGGCCCCTGTGAAATTTTTAAATATGCAAGTTTTTGTACAATAAAATTGATTTTTAGATAATTGAAGAATAAAATAGCCTTCTTAGTGGGTTTATATGAACATTTAGATTGATTTTAACATGTTTTATAGGCCATTTCAGTGATTGACAGTCCGTATTTTCCTATCCGTACCGTTCATAGGTCCATAAATTATTGTAGTGTTTATCAACAAAGATTTTGCGCTCGATCTTTTCAATTCAATTTTATGGAAAAACGAGCAGGAAGACATATGATTTTTTTTGGACCACTTGATAGATATAAACCTATGGATTCAGGAAAGGTATCACTGTAATTCATTGAAATTTTCCTTTAGACCAAGTTTTGGAGACTTTTGTGACATGTTCACCCCCCTTTTTTGCTATATTTTGTATCTAAGAAATGCAGATTGTTGCCATGGTTACACCCAAAAGGGATTATATTTCACCCTTATGACCATTAGAAATCAAATCTATGGAAGATTCTCTTTCTACAAGTATATACATGCATAACACACATATAAAGCCTTCTTTGTTAGACAGTAGGGGAAAGAGGGTGTTTAAAAATTATGAGTGTCAATTTTAAATTTTTTTCCTAACTGTGTATTGCTACCTTATGGCATTTGACAAAGCAAATAATTGCCTTTTTTTCAGACAAACATACCACAAAACTATTGATATTTAGGTTATAGATACAATTCTAAGGGAGAAACAACCTTTAGTATGACAATATATGTTAGTTTTGTTGTTTATTGTCCTTAGCAACCAATATAGACATTTTGACACAAAGACTTGGTTCCGTTATTAATTGATACTTTATTGGCTACCCCTTGGAAAAGAAAATTGCGCGTTATGTAGAAACCTTAGAAGGGAACGCTTTATATTTTTTCATGCGACTAAATCAAATTTATTATTTTAGCAAGTATAAAGTCACAATTTAGCATGAAATAAGCCCAATTTTCCCCCCGCTGTTATAAATAAATTCAGTATTGACTAAATTTTAACCAAGGCCTTGGTATGGTAATACACAACAAAATTGACATTCTAGAGCTTTAAAATAGCTTTAATTTGTAAAAGTTGTCTACTGTTAAGGTTAATTTAGGTTTTTAAACAAGGAAAGACAGGCTTAGAAGGTATGGTTTTAGAAAATTGACTAAAAAAGGAGAAAATGCACTTTGACATGGCATGTTTCATAAAATCACTTTTTTGTTGCATTTCAGTGTCAACTGCTAACCTTCATAAAATATTTATTTCTGAACCGATTTTCAAAACAAGCAGGCGAAAATGCTCGTTTTAACTAGTAGAAAACAGAAATCCATTTATAGTGGAATTGGGGAAAAAAATGTTAATCCTTAAGGCATTTGACAAAGCAAATAATTGCCTTTTTTTCAGACAAACATACCACAAAACTATTGATATTTAGGTTATAGATACAATTCTAAGGGAGAAACAACCTTTAGTATGACAATATATGTTAGTTTTGTTGTTTATTGTCCTTAGCAACCAATATAGACATTTTGACACAAAGACTTGGTTCCGTTATTAATTGATACTTTATTGGCTACCCCTTGGAAAAGAAAATTGCGCGTTATGTAGAAACCTTAGAAGGGAACGCTTTATATTTTTTCATGCGACTAAATCAAATTTATTATTTTAGCAAGTATAAAGTCACAATTTAGCATGAAATAAGCCCAATTTTCCCCCCGCTGTTATAAATAAATTCAGTATTGACTAAATTTTAACCAAGGCCTTGGTATGGTATACACAACAAAATTGACATTCTAGAGCTTTAAAATAGCTTTAATTTGTAAAAGTTGTCTACTGTTAAGGTTAATTTAGGTTTTTAAACAAGGAAAGACAGGCTTAGAAGGTATGGTTTTAGAAAATTGACTAAAAAAGGAGAAAATGCACTTTGACATGGCATGTTTCATAAAATCACTTTTTTGTTGCATTTCAGTGTCAACTGCTAACCTTCATAAAATATTTATTTCTGAACCGATTTTCAAAACAAGCAGGCGAAAATGCTCGTTTTAACTAGTAGAAAACAGAAATCCATTTATAGTGGAATTGGGGAAAAAAATGTTAATCCTTAAGGTAGCAATACACAGTTAGAAGTTTAGTTTCGCATTATGGCCCCTGTGAAATTTTTAAATATGAAAGTTTTTGTACAATAAAATTGATTTTTAGATAATTGAAGAATAAAATAGCCTTCTTAGTGGGTTTATATGAACATTTAGATTGATTTTAACATGTTTTATAGGCCATTTCAGTGATTGACAGTCCGTATTTTCCTATCCGTACCGTTCATAGGTCCATAAATTATTGTAGTGTTTATCAACAAAGATTTTGCGCTCGATCTTTTCAATTCAATTTTATGGAAAAACGAGCAGGAAGACATATGATTTTTTTTGGACCACTTGATAGATATAAACCTATGGATTCAGGAAAGGTATCACTGTAATTCATTGAAATTTTCCTTTAGACCAAGTTTTGGAGACTTTTGTGACATGTTCACCCCCCTTTTTTGCTATATTTTGTATCTAAGAAATGCAGATTGTTGCCATGGTTACACCCAAAAGGGATTATATTTCACCCTTATGACCATTAGAAATCAAATCTATGGAAGATTCTCTTTCTACAAGTATATACATGCATAACACACATATAAAGCCTTCTTTGTTAGACAGTAGGGGAAAGAGGGTGTTTAAAAATTATGAGTGTCAATTTTAAATTTTTTTCCTAACTGTGTATTGCTACCTTATGGCATTTGACAAAGCAAATAATTGCCTTTTTTTCAGACAAACATACCACAAAACTATTGATATTTAGGTTATAGATACAATTCTAAGGGAGAAACAACCTTTAGTATGACAATATATGTTAGTTTTGTTGTTTATTGTCCTTAGCAACCAATATAGACATTTTGACACAAAGACTTGGTTCCGTTATTAATTGATACTTTATTGGCTACCCCTTGGAAAAGAAAATTGCGCGTTATGTAGAAACCTTAGAAGGGAACGCTTTATATTTTTTCATGCGACTAAATCAAATTTATTATTTTAGCAAGTATAAAGTCACAATTTAGCATGAAATAAGCCCAATTTTCCCCCCGCTGTTATAAATAAATTCAGTATTGACTAAATTTTAACCAAGGCCTTGGTATGGTAATACACAACAAAATTGACATTCTAGAGCTTTAAAATAGCTTTAATTTGTAAAAGTTGTCTACTGTTAAGGTTAATTTAGGTTTTTAAACAAGGAAAGACAGGCTTAGAAGGTATGGTTTTAGAAAATTGACTAAAAAAGGAGAAAATGCACTTTGACATGGCATGTTTCATAAAATCACTTTTTTGTTGCATTTCAGTGTCAACTGCTAACCTTCATAAAATATTTATTTCTGAACCGATTTTCAAAACAAGCAGGCGAAAATGCTCGTTTTAACTAGTAGAAAACAGAAATCCATTTATAGTGGAATTGGGGAAAAAAATGTTAATCCTTAAGGCATTTGACAAAGCAAATAATTGCCTTTTTTTCAGACAAACATACCACAAAACTATTGATATTTAGGTTATAGATACAATTCTAAGGGAGAAACAACCTTTAGTATGACAATATATGTTAGTTTTGTTGTTTATTGTCCTTAGCAACCAATATAGACATTTTGACACAAAGACTTGGTTCCGTTATTAATTGATACTTTATTGGCTACCCCTTGGAAAAGAAAATTGCGCGTTATGTAGAAACCTTAGAAGGGAACGCTTTATATTTTTTCATGCGACTAAATCAAATTTATTATTTTAGCAAGTATAAAGTCACAATTTAGCATGAAATAAGCCCAATTTTCCCCCCGCTGTTATAAATAAATTCAGTATTGACTAAATTTTAACCAAGGCCTTGGTATGGTAATACACAACAAAATTGACATTCTAGAGCTTTAAAATAGCTTTAATTTGTAAAAGTTGTCTACTGTTAAGGTTAATTTAGGTTTTTAAACAAGGAAAGACAGGCTTAGAAGGTATGGTTTTAGAAAATTGACTAAAAAAGGAGAAAATGCACTTTGACATGGCATGTTTCATAAAATCACTTTTTTGTTGCATTTCAGTGTCAACTGCTAACCTTCATAAAATATTTATTTCTGAACCGATTTTCAAAACAAGCAGGCGAAAATGCTCGTTTTAACTAGTAGAAAACAGAAATCCATTTATAGTGGAATTGGGGAAAAAAATGTTAATCCTTAAGGTAGCAATACACAGTTAGAAGTTTAGTTTCGCATTATGGCCCCTGTGAAATTTTTAAATATGAAAGTTTTTGTACAATAAAATTGATTTTTAGATAATTGAAGAATAAAATAGCCTTCTTAGTGGGTTTATATGAACATTTAGATTGATTTTAACATGTTTTATAGGCCATTTCAGTGATTGACAGTCCGTATTTTCCTATCCGTACCGTTCATAGGTCCATAAATTATTGTAGTGTTTATCAACAAAGATTTTGCGCTCGATCTTTTCAATTCAATTTTATGGAAAAACGAGCAGGAAGACATATGATTTTTTTTGGACCACTTGATAGATATAAACCTATGGATTCAGGAAAGGTATCACTGTAATTCATTGAAATTTTCCTTTAGACCAAGTTTTGGAGACTTTTGTGACATGTTCACCCCCCTTTTTTGCTATATTTTGTATCTAAGAAATGCAGATTGTTGCCATGGTTACACCCAAAAGGGATTATATTTCACCCTTATGACCATTAGAAATCAAATCTATGGAAGATTCTCTTTCTACAAGTATATACATGCATAACACACATATAAAGCCTTCTTTGTTAGACAGTAGGGGAAAGAGGGTGTTTAAAAATTATGAGTGTCAATTTTAAATTTTTTTCCTAACTGTGTATTGCTACCTTATGGCATTTGACAAAGCAAATAATTGCCTTTTTTTCAGACAAACATACCACAAAACTATTGATATTTAGGTTATAGATACAATTCTAAGGGAGAAACAACCTTTAGTATGACAATATATGTTAGTTTTGTTGTTTATTGTCCTTAGCAACCAATATAGACATTTTGACACAAAGACTTGGTTCCGTTATTAATTGATACTTTATTGGCTACCCCTTGGAAAAGAAAATTGCGCGTTATGTAGAAACCTTAGAAGGGAACGCTTTATATTTTTTCATGCGACTAAATCAAATTTATTATTTTAGCAAGTATAAAGTCACAATTTAGCATGAAATAAGCCCAATTTTCCCCCCGCTGTTATAAATAAATTCAGTATTGACTAAATTTTAACCAAGGCCTTGGTATGGTAATACACAACAAAATTGACATTCTAGAGCTTTAAAATAGCTTTAATTTGTAAAAGTTGTCTACTGTTAAGGTTAATTTAGGTTTTTAAACAAGGAAAGACAGGCTTAGAAGGTATGGTTTTAGAAAATTGACTAAAAAAGGAGAAAATGCACTTTGACATGGCATGTTTCATAAAATCACTTTTTTGTTGCATTTCAGTGTCAACTGCTAACCTTCATAAAATATTTATTTCTGAACCGATTTTCAAAACAAGCAGGCGAAAATGCTCGTTTTAACTAGTAGAAAACAGAAATCCATTTATAGTGGAATTGGGGAAAAAAATGTTAATCCTTAAGGTAGCAATACACAGTTAGAAGTTTAGTTTCGCATTATGGCCCCTGTGAAATTTTTAAATATGAAAGTTTTTGTACAATAAAATTGATTTTTAGATAATTGAAGAATAAAATAGCCTTCTTAGTGGGTTTATATGAACATTTAGATTGATTTTAACATGTTTTATAGGCCATTTCAGTGATTGACAGTCCGTATTTTCCTATCCGTACCGTTCATAGGTCCATAAATTATTGTAGTGTTTATCAACAAAGATTTTGCGCTCGATCTTTTCAATTCAATTTTATGGAAAAACGAGCAGGAAGACATATGATTTTTTTTGGACCACTTGATAGATATAAACCTATGGATTCAGGAAAGGTATCACTGTAATTCATTGAAATTTTCCTTTAGACCAAGTTTTGGAGACTTTTGTGACATGTTCACCCCCCTTTTTTGCTATATTTTGTATCTAAGAAATGCAGATTGTTGCCATGGTTACACCCAAAAGGGATTATATTTCACCCTTATGACCATTAGAAATCAAATCTATGGAAGATTCTCTTTCTACAAGTATATACATGCATAACACACATATAAAGCCTTCTTTGTTAGACAGTAGGGGAAAGAGGGTGTTTAAAAATTATGAGTGTCAATTTTAAATTTTTTTCCTAACTGTGTATTGCTACCTAAAGAAAATGCTTTAGAAACTCTTCAATAGACAATACAAATACTGACCTAATTTTTCATCCGACATCTTGGGATGACCGTGAATGCAGTTACGGTCATCAGCTTTACCCCAGTGTTATTGACTCAACATATGAATTTTTATCACATTAATAGTTATCAAAGGCACCAGGATTATAATTTTATACGCCAGACGCGTGTTTCGTCTACATAAGACTCATCAGTGACGCTCAGATCAAAATAGTTATAAAGCTAAAATAACTAAAATAAGCTAAAATATTAACTAGAGATTACAATGAAACATTTAAGTATTATGCATGAAATCGTAATAAAGTATCAGCATTATCGTGCTTTTTAAGACGCTCTATATAAATAACTCCGGAGACTGCCGATGGTCATATATTCCAATATAAATAAAATATACATATGAATAGGCAGGCGAGAAGTTGCAATATTGTAAATTTGCTCGTTTCTTTATTTATATTCATGATGATGATTATGAATTTGTAAAGTTAAAACAAATGAACTTATGATTACAATATGTCTTGTATCTGTATTATGGCAATACAGATTTGAATTGAATTGAATTAAATTGAATATATTGCCGCAGAGAAATTAAATTTTAGATATATTGTTACAAAAAACGTCACAGAGTTTATAGTCTTTATCAGGAATAAATGTTGTCTGAAAGTACGTTGCAATTTTAATAAATTGTTGATACAGTCAAGACATTATACCATATTGTCATCGACAATTTCCATGAGCACGACATTGGAGTGCTTGCATCTTTCGTCTTTCTTTATCCAATACTGTGAATTCATTCATGTTCGGGCGTATCAATTTTCGTGGTTTGACGAAAATTTGCATATTCGTGGATATTTAATTTCATGGTTTAGGCAAAGCCTACATAGTTACATTCCTTTAGAAAATTTGTAAGTTGATGAATATTAAAATTCGTGTTTCCCTTGTACCCACGAAAATTGGTATCCAACGAATATATTAATGATTAAGTTAACTAATTATATAAATCTGATTATATCTTGTGTTCAAGCTTTGCTTAGAAGGATCTAAAAACACTACAATTTACTTTCAGTTCTGGTAAATATTACACCAGCCAATGAAATATCAACTTGAAAATTTTTGATGGTGAGTTATTATCTGACAAAACCAATGGAATGCAAAGGGTCGTTAACACAGAAAATATAATGGAGTGATTTCAGATCCTTGTATTTTAAGCATGCTGAAGCTTGAACACATGATCCGTATTTTAATCATATTGTATAAACACCAAACTGACAATATCAGTGTAGACTATGTTACTGTATGTATAAGTACCTCCCCCACTGAAACTTCCTCCCGACGGGCCTCCACGAGTGTAGAAACTTCCTCTCAATGGGTCATGCATCGGCAAAGGCGCGCTATGCATGTTAGCACTCACATGACTAGGTGGCCCATGCTGTTGCATTGAAGAACTAAATGGCAGCCCAGACAGCGCAACTAAACAAGTAAAACAAGGAATTAACATACTCATTAGCGGAACTTTTATTCTAAGGTCGTCATTTCTGAAATATATTCGCCTAGTAATTATATCATTGATTCATGTCGTTTTTTCATTTGTTTCAAGATTCAAAATTTATTGATAACGCTCAGACACATAAATGTGTAACATGAGGTCAAAGTATAATACATAAACAATTGAATGACGAAATGAGCATGCAGTACTATCTAAACACATAGAAATACAATAATAATGGTAAATATTTTAGAATAAACAAGCGATTTTCTTAATAAAAAATGACAATCGTTTGTAGACCTCCATATTACATATGGACAATAATCCTTCCATTTTAATATATTGAGGATTAATAGTATAATATTTAGGTAAGTATTTGTTTCTATAATTAACAATAGAATCATGTTGACATACAAATAAAACATGAAATTCATCACCAATAAATTTATGACATAAAGTACATATTCTCTCTGGTCTAGGTATATTTTGCCAACGGCCTGTCTCAATTGGAATACGTAAGTTCGATGTCCTTAATTTAGTTATCCACCCTCTATTCTGTTCAGATAGTCTGATCAGATATTTTTCTAGTCCAAATTCCTTTTTAAATGACCCATAAAATTGTCCCCGGGATGAATTTTCTATATCGCCAAACCATGAGGTAATAAACTGATCACTCAATATACGATCGAGATAAATTTTATCACAAAAGCCAATTTGGTTCATGAAAATATATCCTAGACCAGTGTTGTTAAATATTGATTCGACAGAATCAATCCATTTGAAAACATAATGGCCATTATTCTTCAATGATAACATCAGCCTGTACAAAGAACTACTGAGTTTACTGCTATTGTTTACAACTTATTGAAGGTAAACTTGACAAACTAACCGATTTTTGTTCTAGCTCTAGAATGGAATAGTTTCCGTAGATTATATATACCTCATTCTTTTAGATTTAGTACATTTTATGAAACATGAACTTGATTTTATAAATCATGGTAACATTTAGGCTATTAGTTTGTTGATATTGAAATCAAAACTTTGAAAAAAAGGCTTCTTTATAATTCAGATTTGAAAAATAATTACTCGTCTACCAATACGAAATTAGAAGTTGTATACCATTTGATGACTAATATTAAAGCTTGTACATTATTTTCAGTGCATAGCATTTTTTATGTCTACTTTATATTTGATTCTTCAAACGCTATTTGTCCATAATGTGCAATAAACCAGTTAGAAAAAAGAAAAAAAAATGTTTACTATAATTAACTAGCTTAATTATCGGTTTACATGTGTTGTATTACTACATATTAAGTTAAAATTGGCTTCTATATTTCTGTGAAAATAAATTGTTGACCAAAAATGAAAAAATTACATTTACAGGAAAACAAACTGATGTTCATTTACAGAGAGACAAATTGATTTTTATTTAAATTTAGAAAAAGATAATCTGTTTTGATTAACAATTTGTATTGTAATATTTTAGTTTAGAAATATTGTAGTTTTATACTTCATCTCTAAAGGGAATAACGTGAATATGTTCCCCACCTTTTGCAGTAGCAGTAACCAGATTTGTCAATTGTTTTCTTGTAAACAGAAACTGAGATGTATATGCACTAGTGATGCAAGTGCGTGTGTGAATTTATTTTTAATATTAAACATTACGAGGAAAAACGATCGGGCATACACTGTTTTCCTTTCCGGACCACTTGCGTGCATTCCACCATCCGAATTTGCTAGTATTAAATTTTGTGTACTTCTTTGCAATATTTGTCATACATTTCTTATCTTCGAGTATTTTTGTGTTAGTCATGGTTCTACTGTTTTTTTTCCTTTTACACATAGTTTTTGGTGGCAGCATCGCGGTATCTTCTTTTAGGTGTTTCATTAAGGTGTGTCAATCGGCAATCCGCGGGTGACTGCGCTACTCTCCTTCTATCCGGAATCGACCGAGTTGTGACGAATGTAAGGTGTGTTTTATGAAATTTAAAAATATTTTTTCTTACGTTGTGCGTCTTCATTTTCTTCGAATGATCCGACATCTTTTTCATCTGGTTTTGTAACGACCATGGATGTCAAGGGTGTAACAAACTTATACTGTAAATAAAAATGTAGTGGTAATATAGCCTACTTTTCTATTACTTTTCTACTTTTCAATTACATTCCTATTTTTCTATATATTTTAAAGCTTTGTAAAATACATTTAAATAATACTGTAGTTGTGGAATATCATTTGCAAGTATGACATGTTCAATTATCACATAAAAGAGTGACCATGCTGTTTATAATAATCAAATCCAAATATATAATTCTAAACCTGTAAAATAGTTGAAAAGCCATTTGTATTGCACGTCATATGTACCTTAAGAGAAAGATCTAAAGCTTTTTGATTCAATTGAGTTTTTTCTTCAGCATTGTCAACTTCTATTGCAGACTCCAGCAATTGTTTTATTGTTAAATATGCCCATATTCTTTCTGTAATTTTGTGGAAATCTTCAGGTTTTGTCAGTTCCGGAACACCTTTGTTAACATCTGAATCAAGAGACAGTTCTATATGTCCGTCAGAACCGTCCCCAGTAACGACCAAATCCACTTCATTGACATCATCATTGGACATTTTACCGGCAATGATTAACTCCTTTCCATCAAAAAACGTATCAAAACTCAACCTTGTAACATTTTCAACAACTTCATCGTCTTTTCCAAGATATTGAAATGTTAAATTTTGTAACGTCGCAGACGATATTTCATCATAAAACCCTTTTATCTGCAAAGAAGAATCTGAATCTTCAAAAATTCTTCTGGCAATTCCTTTGTTCTGAACAGCAAGCTTTTTGATGAAGGTATAATCAGCATTTTTTCCAAAGGCAAGGCAGAACATTGTTATCCCCTTTGTGTTATACGTTTTCACGTTTTTAAGAATTGTATTGCGGTCTGTGTCTGCTTCTCCATCAGTCAGAAATACAATCAATTTAATACGTTGACTGTCGAGTTCTACGTTATTTAGAAACTGTATTCCTTTCTTTAAGGCATCATTAGCTTTTGTTCCTATTTCAAAATTAATTATATTTATTAAAATGATTATCGATTATTAATCTTTCTCGCATCGTAATTATAGACGCGGACCAAAATATGTTTATTCTGATCTAATAGCTTTTCTGTTTCGTGTTCAACGATTTTTATTAAAACAAAATAGCAAAAAACCGACTTCTGGTTGTGTTATGATTATGCACCAGTTTTAATGTTGATAATTTCGGTTGTCATCATTTAAAACCAACACCAAAAAAATAAAATAAACGGGGGACGGTATTTTCTTGAGTGAAGGGGGCTTTCTTTGGTTCGTTTTATGTAACTCACATGAAGGTATGTAAACTTTTTGGACGTAAAACTCTTATAGGGTGAGCAATCATCATCACAATTACTCGCGTAAAGTTAGGAAGTCATGGGTTCAATCCCCGGTCGGGTAAAACTAAAGACTGGATAATTAATAGTTTGTGTTTCTCCACTAGGGACGCAGCATGTTGTAAGAACAATCGACTCAGGGTTAGAAAAATGTGTTTCGGGAAGGTGATATGTCTTCCTCCTCCTCATCATCATCATCATCCAGTCCCAAAATTTAGTTATTGAAAATTTAAGCGAATAAAATTATGGTGTATTGGTATAGAAACTTTCAACGCATTTTATTTTATCTATTCCTAGAAATTCAGGTGACCATGGTACATATGTCTTCAGTGTTTTTTTAATTCCTCTCATTATTTACATGTTTTCTGCAGGTATATACAATAATAAAATCTAGTACAGTGTATATTATATAGTATACAAATAATCAAGGTTACATGTACCTCCATTGGCCGCCATCTTTTGACTAAACTCTCTGGCACTATGTGTTGTATTGCTATTTACAGAAACCAGAGACTCCTGCCAAAGTTTAGATTGTGAACTGAATTCCATAATATTGAATCTGTCTTCTTCGTTTAAGTCTTGCAAAATCATATCCATGGCATCACGTTGCCGTAGCATTTTCATTCCATTCATTGAGCCGCTTACGTCTAGAATGAACAGAATGTCTTTCGGAATCGGTTTCATACCAGACGGTGCAAAGAAGTGGACAAAGTATCCATCAACAACCTAAAAAACAAAATAAATAATGGTATTTATTAACAGTTATAATAGTGATAATAGTTTAAAATACATATGATATCTGACGAAAAGTTTAATTACGGCTTATACTTCGCTAGAGCGCCCACATCTTGAGTACGCCTCTGCAGTATGAAACTATATCGAAAACATCATATTGACTCTCTAAACTTGGTCCAAAGAGATGTGCCAGATTTGCGACATCAATATGCAGTCGAGAACCAGGGACAGTAACAAACGTCATGAAAATCACAGAATGTCAAACGCTTGAATCTAGACGGAAATCCAGTAGATTAAGCATGTTCTACAAAGCCACGACATATGGAAATGCAGCAGTCAACATACCATCATGCGGTAGAAGACAATCAACCTCAACAAGGCAATACCATTCAGAAAAATTCACGCAGATCAGTACCTCCACAGATGCCTACAAATACAGCTATATATCACGCACCATTACCAACTGGAACAGCCTGCCTCTTGAAGCCTTCCAAGCTACATCTCTGGAATGCTTCAAGGAGCAACTTCAGAGACTGCAGATTTATCCAAATTTATTTGCACTTGTAAATACTGAGCAAGTTGGTTGACGTTTGCACAGCAGTATCTGCGCTATGGAAAATTTGCAATTTGAACTAATCCCAATGTACATACTTGCTCTTGCGGTTTAATTTCCTACCCAAACTTCATATATTTTCTAACATTGTTCAAGAACAATACACACATTATTAAGACACAGAATTTTGCAATAATGATGCGAATAAATGGATATGGTTTAATTTGAATATATACACTATTGTAAAAATGTTCTTCAAACAGAAATCATTTTAATTGAAGGAAGGAATTTCCATCGTGTATGGCTCTGATTGTTCTCCGAGTTTGGCTTTTCAGTTTTATTTTTGTTTTTTAACAGCTCTTCGACGTTTTTATTAGGTTTTTGGAAAAGAAATGATTGATTGTCGAAATGAACATCTGGTACAGTATAAATGGTACTGGTAATGTTATTACATTCACTGTATTGCTGCCTCTGCTAGTAACTTGATATAAATCAGGCCGTTAGTTTTTTCAGTTGAATTGTTTCGTATTTTTCATGTCGGGGCCTTTTATATCCAACCATACGATAAGGTTTTTTTCATTTTTGAAGAAGGCCGTACAGTTGCCTATAATTGCTTTCATCCACTTCATTTGAACTTGGGTAATTGTCGCGTTGGCAATCATACCACATCTACTTATTTTCATATAGTAATTAGAACTTCCAAATTAACAGGAATTATCATAGTTATTGTCATATTATATTTTATTTAATTAACTGTTCTCAAAACTTTAAAATGGTCGAAATACTACTTAAAGTTTCCAGCCAAGGAACATTATTACCTTAGCAGTTTTTGGCAAAAAAATTCGGAATTTCAGGTCCTAAATGCTCTTCCGCTTTGTACTTTATTTTGCCTTTAAACTTGTATTGCAATAACTGCAAAATACATCTGGCTCATAGCATTTCCCTTGATAAGGAAATTTTCATTTTTTTTTATAAATACTAGTTCTATAAAATCAGCCGAAAAATATTAGATCTGGTTTTTTTTCTTACTGTTTCTTTAACTTCATAGGAGTTGTTTTTCCAAATCACAACATTTAAGTTAAACTAGTTAAAATAATAATTTCTGAAACATATCATTATATCTACTTTATATTAATCTTACCAAAACCTCTCCGCCATCAAATTTTCTTTCAACGTCATATTCTATCACAAAGAGCCCGGATATTCCTTGGTCAGATAGCTGTTTTTGGTCATCTGTAGTAGGTGCATAGTGAATCATCGCTGATTTTGTTGTTGGCCTATTAATCGTCACCAAAGCATTCTTGCCTTCTAAAACATTAAAAACACAATGACTTACCATGTCCAATCATAATTATATATTTAAATATTTTATTTGAATCTAGAAACAGTTATCATTGGGTTTTTATCTTCAAATATTTCAGAATGATTTATAGTATAGCTGTAAACAAAAATGTATCCGCAAACATACTCAAATTTTAAGCAAACGCTACACTTGTGTATCAGCATTGTACATTTATGCAGCATGTATTCCCTTGGTTACATTATGTATTTGACTTTTAAGTGTGTGTTTGACAGTGTGTGAAAAGACAGGATCAAAGGATGGTACAATGATGTACCACATACCAAAAATTCTTTTGATGACACATATTGATGGGAAATGCACGAAAATGTCTCAATGATAAGGCTTGACAAAATCTAACAATGAATAAAGTTTTGGAATTCATTTTAAACTTAGGTACTAACAAATGTTTGCTTAACAGAAACAGACACATTTAAGAACTTTTTCGGTGCAAACATGCAAACTTTGATTTCAGGACCAAAACAATAAAGTGAATCTTTATGATTCTATGCCGTTTTAAAATCTTGTATTGAGGGCGTAGTAATAACATTTTGATTTTTAAGAACGTCTATATTATTTGGACTATAGATCTCGTATTGTTCTTTCGTGATTTCCATTAAATAGGGCTCACTCTTACAAGGAAGTTTAAGCTCCTATTGGTCAAATTGAAATCTTAGGAACACTTTCAGTTGTTTGACAATTATAGAATATACTTGAACACGGATATGTTCCAATTTATCGTATGCACATTTCTGTTCTGTTGCATTTGATTGTGACTTCTCAAATTAAGACTAATCATCGGATGTATACTTATTTAAGCAACACAACGAGTGCCATATGTGGAGCAGGATCTGCTTACTTTCTTGAGATCCTGACGTGAGTTCATCCCTTTTTTTGAAGGTACATTTTGCTAAACATTTTTTGTGATGAATTGCACTGGTTTAGTAGGTCTTTTATCGTCTTATGAGTTTTGGTCGTTCCTTTTGATATCTGATTATACTTTTTTTTTTATTATTTCATGCACCAATTTGGTTTGCGGATGGTTCAGTACAAGGAATATCTTATAATGCTTACGTCATGCGTGTATGTCAATACTTTTTTTTCTTACCATCAATACTGCTATCAGAAAGTATGTCATTTCTAATCGGTGGCACAGAGACTTTAGTGATATCCCTCGACTCGTGTATAGCTACGTTTATCTTGAAATCTTCTACTATCTGACCGGGGTCAATATATATGATATGCTCATATTCCCCGTAAATACGCTCCAATAATTCTTGGTAGGTCAGATTGAATGTTACTGAACTCTCGGCTGCAACGTTAACATCAACACTGAACCGGTTGGTATGCCTAGGTCTGTAACGAGATAGCTTATGTTTGTAAAATCATGGAAGTATACTTCCATAAAACTTTCATGGTAAAACAGAAGCAAAGGCTGTTAACAATGATAAAGGATTGTCAATAAAATTTATATTTAATACTTGTGGCCATCGTTAATAAATAATCAAATTAGGCAACTACTAGTACTCCTTAAAACAAAAGTGTTACGCTTTCTGTACAAAACATAAGATTTACAACAACAAAAAACTCTTTGGGGAACGAAATCCAACATATCCTCATTTCTTATGACGACAATTAAATATTTCGCGCTCTTAAATCAGTCTTCTAATTCTGTAGACCTTAATTATAATACAAGAGCAATTTTTAACATGAATGTGCTTGAACTGTATTTGCCCAAGGCCGTTCTATAAATAAATTACTGTGTAATTAAAATGCCGAAACTTGAATTGGCTCCTGTTTAGGATTTCCTGTTCTTATGAGAATGCCACGAAACACGAATGAACATTTCGAAGAAGATCATGACATAGATGGCTAGAACTCCAAGTACTGGTACATTTGTACCCACAGAAATTGAACACACTGTCACCAAATAATCATGGGGAAGTTGAAATAGAGTACCGTGCACAAACATTTTGTATACTGCACACCCAAAAAAAACACGGATAAGAACATACTAGGTATAAACAGAATTATGTATAGAGTTTCAGAATGAACTATTAACGGGAACAGAAAGAAATAGATATTCCCCATCCTTGCGCACTAAAACATCCTGAATGCACTACTATATATTGTATAAGTATTATGTTATGAAGCAATACAATGGCATCATAAAATCATCAGTAATTTTATTAGTATGAATAATTTACTAAGTTTGTATAAGGTCTCCGTAAAATTTTGATGCAAATTTGATACATTTCATTTATGTTCCAACGCAACGCGTGTTTTGTCAATTACTATATCAAACTAAAACGTTTGCATTGTCTCAAAACACGAATAAATCATAAATAATGAGAAAAGCTGTTCAGTCAAATTTCTTTACAATTTGTAGATTTACATTTGTAGTGAGCGTAGCGTATCAGAATTTACGATTTTAAGTCCGTCTACTTTTGTGGACAACACAATTAAAGATAGACACGATTTCTAAAGGAAACGATTATGTGTTTTTTTAGAAATTAAAAGTATTTCAAATAATGCATCTTTTTATTACTGGTAAACTATTGAGTCAGGTATCCTCATTTGTTACCACAAGTTACTTAAACCTTAAAAAGTTTACTAAATTCTTTTATGGATACAAAGATTTGGTTTGCAAGTTTGGATGTTCCTGTAGAAAACTTATTTCAAAGGTAAGGAAGCACAAAAGTCATCTTAATCTTTCCACTGTTGTGGTTTACCGAACCCGGAATTTTTTTGGAGCTTTGGTGGCTAGTTGTCTCATTGGAAATCATGCCGCATCTTCTTACTCTCATATACCCTGTAGTGGTTTACATACTTTTGTGAAACGATTCCAGCTGTTTGTCCCTTTTTCTTTGCTGTTTCGTACTTTTTCTTTGCTTTCTCTTTCTCATTGATTTCTCCTGGATATAGTTTGCCATCAATCTCCCTGTTCATTTAATGATAATATTATCTATTAAAAAGAACAAAAGGGATAGCATATGATATGAAAGAAAACATAAGGTGAATATAGCAAATCATGCATAGACAAAATTTCCTCAGACGAAACATAACAAAGCACATGCTAGGAACATTGAGTATTGATTAATGAAATAAAATCGCAAAAAAAAACGACTTTGACGAACCCAAAATCAACGTATCTGGATTTGTATTAAAGTTGTTTGTCTGAATGGCATATTGATGTTCGGCAAACGAAGTCCAAGACGGCTCATAGTACAGGTGAAAACTACTGCTTAAAAATAACCAAAAATTAAAATATATATATATATATATATTTTGTTCAAGACGAGACGAATGGGAAATAGCTACAATTTTTTGAAACTTACATGACAAACTCGGTGATAAATGCGGCATCTGGAAGAGTGACATCAAATTTAGCCTCTACCGACTTGTTATCGCTATTTGCCACAGTACTGGTAACGAGAGTTGTAGCAAACCTATATCTGATATCAGATTGAACATGAAGAGAGGTGATTTCTAGGTTCTGAAAAGAAAAAAAGTATATCAAGCTGAAAAGCTGCATACCAAAAAACAATTATCACTAAATTGGTTAGTTTCTTCTGAAAGAAGTATAATAGTTTAAACATGGGAATAAAAAAATAAGTTATTACATCATAAGTACATGTATTTAAAGATTTGTCTTTGTTTGTTTTCGTGTCAATGGCAAATAGTGCATGCATATTTAGGATGAGACATAAGAAGACTATGTATATGAGAGTTAAAAAACGGATAAACTATGTTTGTATAGTGACATTGTTTTGCTTGGTACGTTGCTGTCTTGTTTTTTTATACTCTCCTGTCAAATTTCACTTAAACTAGTGTGACATTTATTACAACTAAGATGTATCAAAAACAGCGAATGGCAAAACAGTTATGGTATTTGACTTAAAATTGTATCCAAAAAACATAACCGTTGTGCAGTTAGAGTTGCTTTGTTGAGAATAGTATCATTGCAAACTAGTACATGTTACATCATGAACATTTTTTAATTTTGTGGATTTTAATATCCTAAGTTTTGGTATGAAATAGTCTTAGTAAAGGTTTGAGACTAAATAATGGTATCTGTTATGTTTCGGTGTAATAAAATATTAAAGCTGACTCGAAAAAAATGTTGTTGAAACGATAGGGATATGACAATATCACACATGCGCTTGACAAATACAAAAAGCAAAGAAAAACAAGTTTATAATGCTAGTTTCATCTCAAATGAACAACGAGACCTTGCACATTAAACATTATATCACACGTGCAACTCACTGCAAATGTAAGACGACCTGCCAATAGATCTTTACGAACAATTATAAATTATATGAGACATATGATATCTAACAAGTACTGTTCTAAAGTGTCCGTCAATTCCTGAACAAAATAAGGAAACAGTTGTTGTTCTTCTTTTTCTTTGGGTCAAAAAGGGTCGATATAAGCATTAGTCATAACAAAATTGAAAGTAAAATATGACTAGAGGAGATGACCTGTTGGAGTGCACAAACATATCAATAAATAAAACGTGTCAGAAAGAGAGAGAGAGAGAGAGAGAGAGAGAGAGAGAGAGAGAGAGAGAGAGAGAGAGGGATAATGAAGTACGTAGTGCACAGTTCTTTGCGTGAAAAGTCATATTCTCAATGAGGTCCTTTACATAGCGTGTAGTTGAATATGGTTGAATTCTTGGCGCTACATCAACCCATTGAAAGACAGCTGTGTGGTAATATCATCAAATTAAAACCTTTATCGGTTAAATAAATGCAGTGGCGGATTTAGAGGGGGGCGTAGAGGGCGTACGCCCCCCCCCCTTTTGCTCGGACTTTTTTTTTTTTTTTTTTTGTAAAATTATTAATCAGCACTAGACTTCGTGAACTTTGCAATTTCCTGAGAATTTAATTTTTATACGACAATTCTTTACTTATAAAGATAATTTTTCACTGGTATTTACTGAATGTCAAAGTCATGTGATTTGCTATGGAGGAGTTGACCAGTGTGTTGAAAAAAACATCACACGGTCATTTTGAAATTCAAATTAACAGTAATACACATTGCTTAGGCTGAGGATGTCATGACAATCAGGAAACCTGCAAAGCGAAACGGGATTGAGCAAGAACGTATTTACTTCTGTTTCATCATTTCAACCAAACAAAAAGTAATAGTTAATACTCTATAGACTATTAACCTCTCATGAAAAAAAATTCCAAAATATTATTTACCTACGAAAACATGTTTAACCCCAAATGCCCCAGCTTATTTTATAAATAGCAAAGTTGAATAATGATCCCCAGTTACCCCGCCGCAGTTTTGCGCCTGTTCTAAGTCGTCAGGAGCCTCTGGCCTTTGATAGTCTTGTGTTATTTTATTTATAGTTTCTTGTGTACAATTCGGAAATTAGTATGGCGTTCATTATCACTGAACTAGTATATATTTGTTTAGGGGCCAGCTGAAGGACGCCTCCGAGTGCGGTAAATTTCCCGCTACATTGAAGACCTTTTCGTGACCTTCTGCTGTTGTTTTTTCTATGGTTGGGTTGTTGTCTCTTTGACACATTCCCCATTTCAATTCTCAATTTTAGTATAAGGTCTAGAAAAAAGTCTCAGGTACGGACCATTTGATTTGAGGAGGCAGTCTGAGATATTTAAGAGAGAAAAAAATGACTCTGATCCTTGCCTTAAACAAATATTCTGGCCGTATCTGGATTGAAAACAATAGTCTTGCTATTAAAAACGAAGCTATTAAAAACGAAAATTTCAAACAAAATTATTTAGCATGAAATGAACATGATGAATAAAAATGGGCGTAGTTTTTTTGTGGCCGGGGTTCGCATGTCTGACTGGAATGACTGTTTCGCCGAACTTATATACATTGAATACTTTTTTCAAGACCAGACTGTAACAAGCCGGCTGGGTGTGACCTTTATGTCTTCATTTTTCGACCGTCATTCTAACTTCGTTGTCATTTCAGACACTTTCGTAATCTTTGGTGGATTTGGAACCCCTCACTTCGGTTCTCTAAGTTATGTCGGGTTAAACATATCAATCAAACATTTTGATGAAAACTGCTAGTTTGTCTTTTTTAACTCGTGTCGGTCGTATTGTAAATTTTATCGAATTTCCACGGGTTTTTTTCTGACAAGTCCTACATCAAATATATCAGTACATAGCTCTTGGATCAATACTATCATTTTATGATAGACTATTTATAGGGAGAATACAGCATAAAAATGTCCAACCCGTACACTTTACAGCAACTATATAATATACAATGCCCCAAGCCAGGAACCGTTTAAATATTGCATATTACACTTATTTTATGTTTTCTAGCCCAAAAAAGGTCCGCTCGGCGAAATTTTAAATCTTCGCCCCCCCTTCCAAAATCCTGGATCCGCCCCTGAAATGTATATCTCTCAAATGCTGTGAACACAAGTGGACACTTGAACAACTCTGGACAAGAGATATTATCAGCTTGTATATCGGAAAGAAATAATTACTCCTTCCCACTTCATTGCAACCTTTACAATATATGTACTGTTGATAAAAATGTCAAGTGCATAGTGTTGATTCATAATTAAGAAACATATAAATAATTGAAAAATTAGTCATTCCACTTTTCAAACTAAAAAGGGAAAAATGTTCTCATATTTTATGTGAATAAATTTTGTGTTCTAAGCGGTCAACAAGAAGATTGTTTCCCTTTAATGTATGTGTTGTTAAGCATGCCAAAAGTAGGCAGAACTATAATTCGTTAAGTACACTTCTGCGTGAAAATAATGATAGGTTTTCTTTCTTGGTTTCCAAAATAGATTATCGTTATTAATCTGAGGTGTGAGGTAGAGGGCGCAAATGTCGCCTGAAATTATGTCACACGAAGGTCATTTTCAAAAGTTTTTCAAAATTAATTTTACTACTGTATCACAGCTCATTTTATTAGTGCACTTTCAAATACTTAAAACATTTTGGCCTGATTTCTAGTATATATTATGTACTCAAGTTAAAATTAAACATAATCATATAGATTAAGGGAAAGACCATTTGACTTGAAGGGGAGAGTTATATATTTTTTCAAAACAAAATATTCTGTTTCCTTATTTGATAGAAAAAAATATTCTCGTCAAATAGATGACAAAAAAGCATATTCTGAAAAAAAAATTAAAAAATTCTGACTAAAACAAAAAAAACATAACACCCCCTCCGCCCTGAGGTTAAATGGTTTTTCCATAAGGATCTAAATAGAAATCTCAAAATCATCACAGGTACCAGAAATTGAACATGAATAAAGGCGTCAATCCCGAAAAGGATAAGGACGATTTTCTTGTATACCCCAGTTAAATAAATATGCATTAAGAAAATAATGGAAAAGAAAATATAAAAATAGAGTAATGAAGTTTTTTCGTGCAAAAAATACTAGAGTATTTCACTTTGAAAAAAAAGTATAGTTTTGTAACCATCTGTACTAATTATAATGTAGTAACAAATGAAGCACTGGTCATTTGTAATCATATTCACGGTACCTATTTATCTGCAAAAGATGCGCATTTTGATTTCTTAAGTGATGCTCGGGGCAAAATGTTTTCGACATCCAAAACTTATTTAAAAAGTGAAGAGCTTGTAAACCTACAACGAATAAAGTTTAGCCAAAGACGCGTACTGAATCTGATCTTTACATTGGGGAGATGTATTACTTTGATTTAAAAACAATTTAACAGCAAATTTTAAAACATTAATGTCTGAATTTTAATGCCAGTACCGAATTCTACTTATATTAAACTCATATATTTATATATCGTCTGCTGGTTTATTGAAAAAAAGGAAAGTTTGCATTGTGAACATCATTGATAAAATTGAGAATGGAAATGGGGAATATGTCAGAGTAGACAACAACCCGACCAAAGAGAAGTCAACAGCAGAATGATATAATTGATTTTCTTTGGATGTGATTCTTATCTTCATGTTTTACTTTGAAACGTTTCCATCGGCGGATCATAGAGAGGGGGTCCCGGGTATATTCCCCCCTTTCCCCCCGATTTTTTCCCCTTCATAATGTGAACGTTTCAAAATGACTGGATCCACACCTGGTATCAGAAATTCAAAATTATTGTTACCCATCTTTTTTGTGAAAAACATGCTTATTCTGCATTAAAATTTTGTACATATTTCGGCATATATAAACGCTGACAATATCATACTATACATACCAACAGGCAATCATAAATTACTAACGATATTATATTATCAAATGAAAACAACAACATTGAAAACTTACATTACTTTTGGAATTTACAACTGTAAACAACAGAAAAACTAAACATGTAAATCTTGCATCCATGTTGTTGCCTTGAGAAATTACAATTCACATAAATATCTATTTGTATCTTAAGTCTTTAAGATTGAATGACAATGATGTAAGAAGTAAGTATATAGGTTTTCCCTTACTTCTGACTACGCAGCCGTGTGTACTTAGACAAAGTACATCTGTAAGTGTTGATACGAATCAAGATCTAGGCATTATATCTAGAATCATATTCGAAACAGTGTGGTCCTGGCCATTGATTTGACGACCTAAATTATCCCATTGACTTGGACATATTAGGTGAACGTTTGTCTATAACGACCATTGCTCACTTCTTACTTATTATAGAATTTAAACTGTGGGGTCACCAAGGGTTCTTAACGTCTTTAATGATAAAATAATTCGAAAAATTATTCAGGAATAATCTTTATGATTTGATTTATATTATTGATATATATCAACACATCGTATTATTCCGGATTCGGAATTTTTCGAATTGCTTTATTTAGGTGTTGAGAACCTTTGGTGACCCCACAGATTCAGTGTCTTTAACAAGTACATAGTGAGCAGTGATTGTTACCGACAAACGTTCACCTAATCTGTCCCAGTCAATGGGATAATTTAGGTCGTCAATCAATGGCCAAGACCACACTGTTTTGAATATGATTCTATCATATTTGTTTGTAGTTTAAGTATTTTAAAAAATCGGATTACAAGCTTAAATGTATGGAAAGCCAACGGGGTCAAAATTCTTACTTCGTAACTTGTCAATTTGTAACTTGTAACTGTGTGATTTGTAAATTTGTCAATTTGTATATTCTGTTTTGTAACTTGTCGATTTGTTAAATGTCGATTTGTATATTGTCTATTTGTCTATTGATGTTTTGTAACCGTTGTAGATTCGTTAATTGTCAATGTGTATATTGCTGTTTTGTAACTTGTCGATTTGTATATTAATGTTTTGTAACTTGTCGATTCGTCAATTGTCAATTTGTATATTGATGTTTTGTAACTTGTTACGGAAGCCGATAAGGGCCATTCAAAAAAATTAATTTATGTCGTAATTACGACATAGCATGTCGTAATTTCGACATAACATGTCGTTATTACTACATCACTATGTCGTAATTTCGACATAACATGTCGTTATAACGACATCGCTATGTCGTAATTTCGACATATCATGTCGTAAAAACGACATCACTATGTCGTTATAACGACATGTTATGTCGTAATAACGACATCGCTATATATAAAAGAATATGTATTATGATTGTTAAGAGACTAAATGACACAGATATTAACAACTATACGTCATCATAATGCCCCCAATAATTAGAAAAGCCCCCGCATAGTCAGCTAAAAAAGAGGGAGGAAAGGTACCAGAGGGAGAGTCCCCGAAATGCTGTGTTGCAGACAGTGTCATTATTCAATTATTAGCTCCCTTGGTAAAACTCCAAATTTCATATTTAATGCATTTTATTGTTAAATAATTTACTCGAAGCTTAATAAGTATATATTTGTTAATTGCATAGCTTTTGCTATTTGAATTCATTAGTTAAATATATTTATTTATATTGTAAAGTTTAATATTTGCATCGTCGCAAAATCTTTGGATACCTTCTTTGAATACCTTCAGTGAGAAACTTATATATTTTATAAAAAACAATTGAGGTTATAATAACTAACGTTTAGAAATGGCTGAACATATTCTAGAATTATTATAGTAGATAAAACTATGTGAATATGCGAGCCATACTTGTCAGCTAAGCATCCCATATCCCTCAAAAAAGCGCTCACTACATGGCTTCTTTTAATACGGGTGAATTATAGTATCATTTGCTCTAAAGCTACTTTCAACCGTTGGGCACGATATTCCTACAAAACGTTACACTTAAAATGCGACGTCGAAGAGGGTGTTTGACTGCGATCAATTTTTGCAAGTTTTATTCGGTTTTTTATATTGTTGGTCGATTCTGGTTCTGTTCGTTTTGTGATGTCATTTTATCAAAAAATTACCTCGAGTTGTAGAAATCGATATCATAATGTTTACCCTTTAAGTTATTTCAACTTAAAAAGCAGTACTGTCGCAAGTAATGTAAGAAGGAAAGATGGGACGGAAGTACATGTTTACGGTTTTCATATTTTTTTTTATCATAGGATGTTTAACTTTCAAGTTGCATATCATCTGTCATTGTAAAATTTCTATATCGTAATTCATCCCCAATACAAATATATCTGACACTGCAAGTAGTACACTACACTGTAAAAATCTTTTTGAGAAAGAGCAGGTGCGATTCTTTAATTTGAATCAAACTGTCTAAAAGAAATGCACTACGAAATAACTGTGTTCTCGGGCCTAAGATATGGAATATATACCAATGTAATTCAAATCAATTATGTAAAGCACATTTATATAAAAGAAAACAAATAGATAAATACATTGTTTGTTTTATAATTACATCAGATGTATGTTTCATTGTAATACTTTATTTTGATTGGCTAACGGCACATCACTTGTTATTCCGTAAGCAATTGCATCACTCAATAAAACTTTTCATTCATGATAGCACGTGGTCCCACAATAAAGTGCACAGGTGAACAATATACAAAATTTATAAAATCGTGTTTTCATGATCATAGCTAAAAAATGTAATTATAAGTATTGAATGCTTCTTTTTGTAACTTTATAGGGTTGTAAAAGCGTTGACCGTGCGCACATTTTTAGTATGAAGCGCTTCCGCGCTTCATACAAAATGTACTTCGGTCAACGCTTTTACACCCCAATAAATTTACAAAAAGAAGCATTCAATTCTTAAATATAGCATGTATATCTGGGTCTCGCTTTTATTAAGAGTTTACTGTACTAGTCACCAAACCTGGGATGGGATCCTGTATTAAGATATCATAGATGTGTCGCTGGAAAGGGCTTCCTTATCAACTTCGCAAATATATTACTGTCACTTGGCAGGATATTTATACTTAATATTTAACCGGGTCAAATAAGACTAAATACATGAAATATAAGACGGTGCTGGAAAATTTATACTAATATTGTCCTGGGCCGAAAATTTTGAACTAAATGTATCATGAATGGGAGAAATGGTTTGACACTCATTATTCCTCTCAATATAAAAATTTGAGAAAATAATGCAATTCTCTAATGATGTTTTAATACAAGAAGCAAATAGACGAACAATCTTTATTTATTTGGCTCCTGAGTATTGAAGATAAAAGATGTCACAGTTTATTTTATCATATTTGAACTTTGCAAAGACAATTCAAACTGAATGGTTTTTTTTAAAATGATTTACTTAATTAATGTATACTATATATTAAAACTGTATTGAATATGCACTATTTTGTAATAAAATCTAAAGGAACCAGAAAACTAAACGAGGACCTAAATTGGACTACCAATATTTCCAAAAATGCAACGTAGTCAAGAAGTCAAAATTAACACTAGGATTCCTGATAAGAAAGTTTTTCAGTGCTATAGAGCCTGACAATTAAAAAAGAGCTCGTCCAAAAAAGAACAATCAATTGCCGCCAATGGCCCGATTGAACAATTATCAGTCAAGAAACGTATTGAAAAAAATTGCATATCAAGAACTTCAAAGTGTTTTGAGATCTCAACGAGCAAAATACCACAATATTCCAACTTATTTTTCGTAAAAACAGTATTCCAGTGGAACCACCTTGAAGAAACTGTAGTGCGCAAACCGCGAGCGTTGACAGTCGTTCATGGTACTAGATCGAAATATATTAGGAGGTTTTCCCTCTGTATAGTTTGTTAATGACCATGATCGTAAAACTATGAAACTGTTTATTTTTTACTACACGCGTCACCTACTTAAAATTGACAATGGAAATGGGGAATTTTTCAAAGGGACAACAACCCGACCTGGGATCATGGTTGACTGCTCGACAGAAGAGCCAGGTGAAATACAGCATGGTTTGTCAATTGAGTTATAGGATTATATTGTTATGAATTCATTGCAAATGATTTTTTATTTTACATGACATGCACATTTAATTTTTTTTTAGCTTTATTGATTAACATCGTGAATCATTTGGGTTAATTAACGATCCGATCGACAAAATCTAAGATTTGGTAAGGTTGCCGGGCTATAAGGAGGTGTGTCACCCGGTGGGGATCATATCGGGAATACTAGGCGTTAATAAGCAGCTGTTGCGATCGAGGGACTCGTGAATATTTTGATTTTTTGGTTGTAAATTTTTATAGAACGGGAATCTGGTAGCGGCAATTTTTAAGCTTCTTGACCAGAAAAATTCACTAGGCATGTGTATGAATATATATATGTCAGCCCTTTCCCCTCCTGTCAGAATAAAATGAACCGATAATAGCATTTTAGGATTAATATATACGCTTATTACTAGAACCTGGGTTTTCCAGCCTTTTATAGCCGACTATTTGTTATTATGTTTTCTCATTGTTGAAGGCGGTAGGTTGCTTATACTTGCTTACATCCACAGGCACTTGTCTCAGAAAAAAATTTCCTATATATACCTTATTATAACACAAGGTACTTAACTTGCATTTTAGAAAAATGTTAGGTGGTGACGAAAATCCGTTATATGCCGCTTTATAGGCTGTCAACCCCACTAAAGCTTGTTATATCGTAAATCTAAATTGATTTATCTATACAATGGTGTATAACATGCCTACATTTGTTGTCGGAATCATCCGTAGCAATCCTACCAAAGTATGTCAATCGTAATAATTTTGCAAACCGCTGAAGAATTGGCAATAAACGGCCGCAGTAAATGATTTATTATAAAAATCGTTTTAAAAAAAACTGTTAGTTTTCGTATGAATAGAACTTATCATACAGTTAGTAAAATTGTATGATATACCGTGAAAAAAATCTAACAAGTGTTGTTTGTGGTATGTCTAATAAGTTACAAATTTTCCCATGACGTCAATGTCTTTCAGACTCTCTCTTGACTTTACGTATGAAATGAAACAAGATCAGATAACTCCGAGAATCATTTAGACTTTCCCATAGAATTGACCAATCGGAAACCGAGATATACAAGGAGCATGACGCGTTTATTGCCAATTCTTCAGCGGTTTGCAAAATTATAACGATTGACATACTTTGGTAGGATTGCTACGGATGATTCCGACAATAAATGTAGGCATGTTATACACCATTGTAAAGATAAATAAATTTAAATTTACAATAAAACAAGCTTTAGTGGGATTAACAGCCTATAAAGCGGCATATAACGGAACTTCGTCACCACCCAACATTTTTCTAAAATGCAAGTTAAGTACCTTGTGTTATAATAAGGTATATAGGATTTTTTTTTCTGAGACAAGTGCCTGTGCTTACATCGACTTTATTTCAACTTCGCTTTTGTGGATAGTTGTCTCATTGACAATCATACGGTTTAATACCACATCTCCTTATTGTATTTACCTGAATAATCCAGTCGTTATATTCCACGGACCAACGACTATTTCAATTAACTTGCAATTAGGAGAGATCGATTTCGTCGAGGGACTTGACTAGTCGGGATGTATTTTTATAGTTTCCGTTCTCGAACGAAAGTCCACGTCAGTAAATACAATAAAACTGGGATCCTGTAAACATGCAATTTTTGTTTTGCTTTCTTTTAGACGCATTTGCTCTAATTGATTGATTAAAATAACTTAGGTATGTATATTCCATATGGAGGTGCTCCTACTTACAGGAGGCTTATACACCGAAGAAGAAACCGATCGCCATTCGTCGTCATAATGATCGTTAGCATAATACAACGATGACATTTCACACATTGACATTTAACGAATCGACAAGTTACAAAACATCAATATACAAATTGACAATTTACGAATCGACAAGTTACAAAACATTAATATACAAATAGACAATATACAAATCGACAAGTTACAAAACAGCAATATACACATTGACAATTAACGAATCGACAAGTTACAAAACATCAATAGACAAATAGACAATATACAAATCGACATTTAACAAATCGACAAGTTACAAAACAGCAATATACAAATTGACAAATCACACAGTTACAAGTTACAAATTGACAAGTTACGAAGTAAGAATTTTGACTCCGTTGGCTTTCCATATAAATTATATAACAAGTCATTTTCTATTTCTTAAATATTATATTGAATAATACGAAATAATACAGTCTCGAAAAGTTAAACGTTACGTAAATTTAATTTAAATATAATTGATTACATAATCATTGTTGAGTTAGTAAATAAAACGTTTGATTAACTTTGGGGAACACAATAACGCTAACAGCGGGCAATATTTAAGATGTAATTGCCGCCTACAAATGTTTCTACGAGATGAAAAAAGATATTGGAGAATTTCCTAAATATAAACTGACCGGATTTGTAATAAAAAATTAGATAATTCAGAGATTCATAATGGGGAAAAACCTCATCGTGCATCATGAATACAAAATAATTTGATTTCTATGAGTATTGGCTCCCCTGTTTAGGAATGTGGTTTTTGTGCTTTAAAACGATTACCATCATTAGAATTATAAACTTTTGTGACAGTCGTTCCATAACCACGCCTTTTACCTTTTACAAACAAGAAAATTATTTTGTTCTTACTTCTCTAATACAAGTTCTAGCATATGACAAACAAGAATGTGTCCATAGTACACGGATGCCCCAATCGCACTATCATTTTTATGTTCAGAAGCTATATATAAAGACCGTGAAATGGGAATCAAAACTCTAATTTGGCATTGAAATTAAAAAGATCATATCATAGGGAACATGTGTACTAAGTTTCAAGGTGACAGGGCTTAAACTTCATATAAAAAAACTACCTTGATCAAATTTTTAAACCTGAAACGGGAAAGACGAACGGACGAACGAACAAACGGACACACAGACAAGAAACCATAATGCCCCTCTACTATCAAATGTGGAGCATAAAAATTATTATTTGTAATGAATATGCACGCAAGTGTTGGCACATGACGTTAAACAACAAAAGACCAATCAAGCTTTTTAAATAAATAAATTATATCTATATGTACATCTATTTCAGGGTCATCATATTTCTTGTTGACAAACTATTCAAGGTGTTCTATTATTCTTAAAATATATTAAATGTCTCCGTATATTTTTAACATTTCGGTCTTTTCCATAGACGATGCATTAGCATATTTTTGTCACTCAACATATTAAAAAAACATCAAATAGGTAAGTTATACTACCCTCCTTTCGAAATAGTCTAGTCTTACAAACAAATATATTAGATATCTGTCGGACTAGTCTACTATTAAAGGAGGGCAATTTACCTAACCTAATAATGACTTCACGTTTCAGCTTACTAGCAAGCTAACCAAGGCTTCTACCTTTCCCTAGCTACACACTCAATGAAATTTTGAATTTTCATTTAGGTTAATTTTCATGTGTTTAACAAATACTGACATATCCCGAATTTTGTTTTAATATTGTGATACACTATTATATATATTTCATAGTCCTATTAAGAAAGTGTCTCCCTTTAATGTAACTTGAAGCATCAAATATACTTATATCATTCTTTGATAGTCATTTTTATTTGTTTTCTTTTTTTTACTGAATCCATCAACACCAAATGATGTAAAAGCAGTTGTTTCTTATATTAAAGAGTCATTAGAACTGAGGAAAGGAGAGCAGTAACTGTTTTTATCATATTTCTTATAATATTGTCGAGTTTTCATTATGCTTCATTATGTTTGTTTGTCAATGTATTTGCCACAACCAAAATTGGTTTTTGTATGTTTTGCAAATAAAGATATATATTTAAAGTGTTACTTTGATATTTATTTCTGATGATGTCGATACGGGGACGTTTAATCCTATGCTTCATGTCGACAGAGTATCGTATATTCTATATGTTATGGAACAACTGCAGCAAATGTTTGAGGGTTCTGTAAGCGATTTTTATGCAGAAAAACACAAAATGTCCATATTTATGATTGCCTGTTTGAAATTTCGGCTTTTATCCCATTTGACTCACTTTGCGAAACTTTAAATTGAGAATGGAAAGGGGAATGTGTCAAAGACCAGTAAATCGCACAAGACAACCTATGGATCTTCATACAGCGAGAAAAACCCGCAACCGTAGACGGACTTCAGCTCTTCCCTCAACCAAAAATAATATATTATACAGCGAAAATGGACTTCACACTAGTTTCCGAAACATATAGATGAACTCTCACACCCGAAAAACAAGAAAAAACATTAAAAAAGTAGAGGCTGTGTCGTTCACCTGATATTTTTTGTAAACTGCATTTTAACCCTTTTTTTCCATTTTGAGCCATGTCGGCTATGTTGGTTGACAGGCGGGGTCATCCGACAAATTTTTAAACTAGATGTGGCCAAGTTTTTTCAGAGGAGAAGATTTACAAAAAATTACGAAAAGTTGTTAAAATTTGACTTTAAACTCATTAAAGGGTCAGTTGACAATGTTGGCCTTGTTTGACTTATTTGTAGATCTTACTTAAAGTTTGCTGAACATTATTGCTGTTTACAGTTTATCTCTATCTATAAAAATATTCAAGATAATATCCAAAAACTGCAAAATTTCCAAAAAATTACTCGGAAAATCAACGGGTTGTCTGGTTCATCTTAAAATTTCAGAACAGATAGATCTTAACCTAATGAACATTTTATCTCTATTTATAACAATACTCAAGACAAGTTGCTTCTTTAAAAAAAAAGAAATGCAATCGTAAACCCAAATGCTTGTTTGGCATTAGATATTAGATAATTGTTTAATAAAAATGTATTGTTTGTGGTATAAGAATAAAAAACTGACATTGCTTGCTTACTTAATGAAACTACAGTTTAATGTGGGTTGATATATTCTTGCGAAAGGAATCATTGCCCGCGTCCAAGGAATATTATTTTCTCCTCTCTACCGAAAGACAACATGCTAAGTCACACACTGCATGTTCCATTCTAAGGTGCTGTTATTTTTTTATACGAGTTAGTTTTTAGGCTCAAGTTCAATACACATCTGAAGAGATGTAATCAATTAATGATTATTTGTGTTCAAGAAATGCAATACGTGAACCTGTAAAATAGCTGGTTTTTTTTATTGAAATTTGATATATGTTCATGGTTATTTGAACAATGGCTTGATATTGATCCTTATTCATATCTTTACACCAGCTCTGCAAGGATTTTGTGATGCTTAGGGTAGTAAGAATTGGCAATTTTAAGTTGCATGCTTTGTGCATTTAAAAGTTTTAGATGAAAACCCTCTTTTGTTAAAAACAAAAACTTATTAAAAACTTTAACTCGCTTTGAATATATTTTTCGAATGTCCCTTTTTATTTTGATGTTTTCTTTTATTTGAAATTGTGGGTCATGAAAAAGGCCTGCAAGTTTGATTGTAAATATATATAATTTGAATTGCACTACATCCTTTTGACCTTGATGACCGAAACCAATGCATTAATAAAGTTATTTATAGCCTAGACAAAACAGCTTAAAGCCTCGGTCACACCTTACCGGATAGCTCGAACAGACGCCTAACGGATATTTTTTTTTGCAATCCGTTCATGTCCGTTAGACGTCCGTTCTTATCCGTTAGACGTCCGTCCGTATCCGTTGCATGTCCGTTAAGCGTACGTTTTATCCGTCGACGTCCGTTCTGTCCGGTGGAAAATTTTGAGCATGTTCAAAACTTTGAACGGACGTCCAACGGATAAAATGTTCGTTGAACGTCCGTTAGGCGTCCGTTTTGTACGGTACTCGTCTGTTTTGTTTCCGTTTGTATCCGTTACGTGTCCTTTACGTGTCCGTTATACATCCGTTGGATGTCTGGAAGATAAATTCACAAACGGACTTCTACCGGACGTTTAACGGATAAAACGGATGTTGAACGGATAAGAAACGGACTTCTACCGGATGTATAACGGATAAAACGGATGATGAACTGATCTGAAACGGATAATTGCCAATTGAAAATTTCGCGTCAGAAATGCCAAGTATTGGTATGTCAGATTTCTTAAGGTTAATAGAATTTATGTAATATACATAAATTCGGTTATTCTAGTGGAAAGTTATAATCTCGTCCGTTGCAGTGCTTTCCTTTAAATTCACATGTAGTCGATAAGATGTATAGTGGTGACGTCAATTTGACGTTAGCATTCTTTCTAACTTTGAGCCGCAAGTGAACAGACGTGTAATAACAATACAGAGAGAAGTATTTTGGAAATATCAAGTTGAATTAATATAGTGGATATTAAAGTTGGTATTTTATATATGTATAATAGTCAAAGAGATATATGGATAATACAAAAAATTGTTTTGATAAAAAATAATTGTAAATAGTTAGAAATTGTTGAATTTCGAAACGGCGTGGCCGCCACGTGGTGCCGAATATGAAATAAAAGAAAAATTATTTAATCACAATACGACTTAAGTTAAAGAAATTATATTTTTGTGGTGACTTTATATTTGGTGAATAATTCACCCAGTGATTCTGCTGCGGAAGTAATTACTTCGTAGAACACGACATACTATCAATTCAACAAAAACGATAATACATCGTTTGAACGGCTACAGCTTTAAGATATATTGTCATTGATTAAAGACTTTTGGTTACACACACAAACAAAACGAATAAATTTGAAATAAGTAAATAAATAAATTTAATAAAAAATAAATGAATAAATAAATTTAATTGTGAGTTTCAGTATGTTGAGAAGAGGTACCAGGAAGCGTACAGCATCAGCGAGAGCTGGAGTAAGAAGGACCCCGGTGGTGTCGAAGGGAGTACAATCATCTATGACGGTTACAAGGCCTGAGGCTATCTATACAACTTCTGGACATGACGGCGCTGCCATACCAACAACTGCAACAGTATCAACGACAAGAATATTGATGCCAACACTTTCTAGCAATCAGGACAACTCCGTCCACATTCCGGACATGTTACCATGGCAACCAAGACGCGCAATAGACCCCAGCCAACTGTTGATAACACACAGTTTGTGTCACACACAGGTAATGTGACCAAAAATGATTATGTACAAATTCCCAATAGAATAGAAAGTGTTCATGAGAATCTAGGCATAAATGTAACACAGTCAATTAAAGAAAAAATATTGAAAGGGAAATTCATAGATTTAGCTTGTCTATTAAATAATTCAGTAAACACGGGTTCTGACAAACAAAAGTTGACATGGGCTCAAGGGGAATTCATTTTACAACCCATTTCTCAACAATCAAAAATTACAAATATTGAAAAGTGGACAGATGCTTTCATCATTTTTATTTATATTTATTGTGCTGTGCACGTACATCGATTTAAGGAATTGTTAAAATACATGCACACAATACGCCTTGGGGCTCAAAGAAACCAAGGTATGGGTTGGAAAAATTACGATGAGCAATATAGACTAAGAAAAGCTCATGAACCATCCAGTTTATGGAGTAATATAGACAATGAGCTTTGGTTGTTATATATGCAACCAGTGAATGTTGAATAAAAAGATTACACACAAGGACTTAGAATCAGTAGTGGGTTTGATGGCTTTCTGTTCAAGGGCGATTACTTCGTCTAGGGCTTTCCTTCGCAGGTTTCATGATGTTATATGTTTATAAAAAATAAAAGCCTTTTTATTCAATTAAAATAATAATGATCTCAGAGAAGATGCAAAAATTTGGCTGATTTTTCTGAAACATTTTAACGGAGATTGTTATCTATCAGAAAACACGTAAATAACAAATGAAACGCTGCATTTGTACACTGACAGCTGTGGTAACTCTGATTTAGGCTGTGGTGCATATTTTCACAGTCGCCTGAAGATTTCATAATTATAGTGAAAAAATGGGGGAAATAAAATATTTTTTGTGGTATTATATATGGTCAGGCGACTGTGATATTTTGATGGTAAATGGGCACAATATAAATGGCCGGAAGCATGGTCAAATATGCCAACCATGAAGGACATTACTTTTTTTTTAGAGTTCGTTCCAATTGTTTTAGCTATGTTTATATGGACATCAAATTTCCAAAATCGAAAGATTTTATTTCGAATTGACAATATGGCATTAGTTAGCATTATCAATAAAAGAACTGCCAAGTCGAAGCGTGTGATGGCATTTATTCGCCCGTTTGTTCTGTTTACAATGCAGCGCACAATATTCAGTTTGAAGCTCAACATATTGATGGTTGTAAAAATGAAATTGCAGACTCGATTTCTCGTTTTTAGTTGAAGAGATTCCGGGAACTATCACCCGGGGCCGAGTCGGTTCAGAAAACAACCCAGAAGAGTTCAGAGATTGATATTGAGTTTGACACAAACAGATTAATTAATTAATTAATTGTTCGCTTGCTCCTAATACAATTCAAGCTTATCAAATAGCTTTAAATGCTTTGGCTAAATTTATGGATAGTTTTGATTTAGATCATAGTTTCCAATACCATTGAACCACATTACTCAGTTCATTGCATACATGTCTTGCTTGGACATGGCTCCATCTACGGTGAAATGTTATATTTCAGCTATCAGTTTTTTTAATAAGATTAATATTTACGAAGATATGTCTCAATTATCTGTTGTAAGGAAAATGATTGATGGAATAGCAAGGTCAAAGTTAAAGAGACCTGGCAGTATATTACCTATTACTATAGATCTGTTAAAAAATATTAAAGATTTTGCCCGCATTTTGTAGCTCCAGATATGAAGCTGTCTTATTTTCTAGTGCTTTTTCAATGGGATTTTTTTGCATTTCTGCGAGTTGGTGAAATGACAACTGCATGTGGCAGGGAAGGGTCCAATCAAATGAAAATGTGGAGGTTACTAATCCTAATATAAAAATATACTTGGCGTCTTCAAAAACAAACCAGCTAGGTCGAGGGACTTCAATTTTTGTGGCCCGACAATCAGATGTTGGAATTTGTCCGGTAAAATTACTGCAAGAATATTTAAAGATTCGACCTCGAATTAGTGGTCAATTAAATTGCCACTTTGATGGCTCTCCGATGACTCGATATCAGTTTTCAGGAATTCTAAAACAAGCCCTGGGGTATATTGGTTTTGATCAATCAAAGTATGGGACGCACTCATTTAGAATCGGTAGTGCTACTTCAGCAACTATGCTTGGTTTTTCTGAAGAGAAATTAAAGTAATGGGTCGTTGGAGTTCTGATACTTTCAAAAGTTATATACGAATACCACTAGGTATGACACATGATTTTTTTAACACATCCCTTCCATAATATAAATGCTTTTAACTTACAGAGCTCATAAAAACAAAGAAAATGGTGTTAAAAATATGAAGATACCTTCAGCGGTTGAAAAGTTACGACCAAAACAAATTTAAAAAATAGCGATATTTTCTGCCACTTTTGCTATATATGATACAAAAATGATAAAATCTCAAATTTTAGAGGCTATTATCTCCACATTTGTTACTAACAAAACCTAAATAAACTCTAAATCTTCTATTTAGGGATATATTAGACTGGTATGGTCTTTACTAGTTACTTAAACCCAAAGTTTCCAAAAATATAAACACCACAAATAGGTCTTCGAGCACCCTCGGAAATGTGTCCTAACTGCAGAAACGAATAAATTTCGTTGAATTTGAAGGTTAATTTAGTATATTTCATGTCAATTCACACATGTATTAAATTGTAGGCCAAGAAGTGTCAGTATGGATAGTAGGCTCATCTTTGATAAGAAATGCATTTGTACACGCAAGAAGTAGAACAGGTGGTGTAAATTTAGGTCTCCATAGAATAGGAGTTAAAATTTGGTGAAAGGGTATGGTGGCATGGGTTTTAAAGATTTGGAATTGACAATAAAAAGACTGATGAAATATGAAAAAGCGCCGAAATATCTTGTCCTCCATATTGATGGAAATGATTTGGGGAAGACAAAATTAGGGTTTTTAAGGAATGAAATCAAGGCCACCTTGGAGAAGGTACAAAGTTATCTACCTAATAGTTCGATTGTCTGGTCTCAGATTGTACCCAGAACAAATTGGCGTCATTCAAAAAGTCAGGAGAGCATGATGGCATGCAGAATTAGGATAAATAGTGCCATTGCATCATTCGTGTTAAAAAATGGGGGACATTATATAAAGTATTCAGATATTCTTCCTAATAGTACTTTTTAAAGGAAGATGATGTTCATTTGACTGATCTAGGAAATGACATATTTCTAAATAATTTGCAGGGTGCGTTTGAAATGTTTATTTATTCTGGTTCTTATACATATCCAGATACATTTGGTACTAGTATGTGTATATCTTAGATAATTTTAAAGCAGTATTGACCACAGTCCTATCGCAGCTTCATCCCCACTTTAGTGGCGGTTGATCCGGTACGGTTGAGTTTGACATATACCGTACCTAATCAATTTGGCAACTTCGCTGCGTGTGATAAACTACAGTTACAGTTGTCTATATTTTAGTGATATTAAAAGTACATTTTGTGGATCGCTGTATCCCAGGATCCAACAGCTAAGTTAGTTGATCGCTGTATCTCAGGATCATACATCTATCTATCTATATATATCTATCTAGTTATCTGTAGGTTGCCAGAGGTAACCAAAAAATGATCTATACATCTATGAATCTAGTTATCTATGAATCTATCTAGTTGAACAATATATATCGTTGAATCTATATGTGTACATATTTAAATTTGTGTAAATAAAAAGCTGTGGTCAATACTGCCAATAAATCTTAGTTTTACAAGCCATCTCGAATAATAGAATTTATGTAATATACATAAATTCGGTTATTCTAGTGGAAAGTTATAATCTCGTCCGTTGCAGTGCTTTCCTTTAAATTCATATGTAGTCGATAAGATGTATAGTGGTGACGTCAATTTGACGTTAGCATTCTTTCTAACTTTGAGCCGCAAGTGAACAGACGTGTAATAACAATACAGAGAGAAGTATTTTGGAAATACCCACCCTCCCTCCACTATATATAGTTAAACCATGTAGTTTTGTTTGGGTACTGCTCTTTTGTTCTTTTTATTTTCAGGTACATGTATATACGAGAAGCAAGAGTTCCAGTATGAAAAATTCTTCTCCATTGATGATTTGCCATGTGATGTCAAAAATTGCAGTAGTCAGTTAGATGTTGGTTGTATAGAAACATTTGATCGTTAAAAAGTGAAAAATGTGTTTGGCAACTTCGCTGCGTGTGATAAACTACAGTTACAGTTGTCTATATTTTAGTGATATTAAAAGTACATTTTGTGGATCGCTGTATCCCAGGATCCAACAGCTAAGTTAGTTGATCGCTGTATCTCAGGATCATACATCTATCTATCTATATATATCTATCTAGTTATCTGTAGGTTGCCAGAGGTAACCAAAAAATGATCTATACATCTATGAATCTAGTTATCTATGAATCTATCTAGTTGAACAATATATATCGTTGAATCTATATGTGTACATATTTAAATTTGTGTAAATAAAAAGCTGTGGTCAATACTGCCAATAAATCTTAGTTTTACAAGCCATCTCGAATAATGAATTCTTATTATTCATAATCGATCTTAGAGTATAGGCACGTCTTTACAATCAAGCAGTTCTTATTCAGGCCAGACACTGCCCTTTGGCGGAAATTTGAAGAACAAACCAAAACCAGCTACACAGAAACATTTTGAATATTTATGCGATTTACATGTATTATTATTGTCGCCTTTGGTTTTTTTTCGTATATATCTTGTTCATCCGTTTTATCCTGTACGCTTCCGTTGGGTGTTCGTTTTATGCGGTACTCGTCCGTTGGGTGTACGTTCGACATCCGTTCTGTCCGGTACGTGTCCGTTTCTCGTACGTTGCATATCCGGTGTGTGTCCGTTATGCATCCGTTACACGTCCGTTTTATTCGGTCAGTACATCAACGGACTCCCAACGGATAACAATTTTGTCAACGGACAACTTTTATTTTCATCCGTTAGGCGTCCGTTCGTGTTATCCTGTAAGGTGTGACCGAGGCTTAAACCTTGTACTTATAGATAAACAAACAAAATTGAAAACAACAAAAAAACTAACATGATCAAACCTGAAATTACCACTGAATTCCAATCACCTAAATATCAGTTTGTTTAAAGGCCACATTTATGAACAGTCACTGTTGTACCTTTTTTCAAGTTATTTGAACACAATTTTTTCATTAACTTTAAAAGGGTGTCTTTTTCATGGTAAAGTTACACTACTGTCTAATGGTATGTATGTAAATTCAATAAACCAGATGTATTCATAAGCACATGTCCCAAGTCAGAAGTATGTTGTTTAGTGGTTTTCTTGTTTTGGTGCAGTTCATATTTGTTTTTTGTTTCTGGTTTGAAGTTAAATTATATTTGTTTTTCCTGTTTAAATTGTTTTATAACAGTGTATTGGTGCCCTTAGTAGGATGCTGTCCAATGTGAGCCAAGCCTTTGTGTTGAAGGCTGTATTATAACCTATAACTGCTTACTTTGACTACACTGTGTCTTGGTTGAGAGTTGTCTCATTGTTATTCCTACCACATTTAAAAAGATATTCCCTCTGATATTTGACAAATTCATTAGAATAATCTACATGTATATGTTGAAATTGAACTGAAGTTGTCTTGACAGTTTCTTATATTGACCTATCTTTTTCTCTCTTGCTGGATAGTTTTATACTGTCTGTGTAGCCTACTAATCAGTGAGATGGCTCAAAATCTCCTTACATTATTTTACATTTTCGTACTTAATATATATTAAAACCGAAAATTCATCATCTGATCCTTTTTTAAGAAATTATAATTATTTATTTTTATTTTGACGAACATTTTGAAGAGCCTTAATTACATAAAGTTAGATAATGTGTTCCCTGGCCATAGCTACATTGTATATAATAGATTTTTTTCCTAATCTCTGTCTGCATCTATCATCACTCGGTGTCTATATATAGACATTTGATACCTTATCGTTGACCCTGTTAAGTTAGTCCTATAATATAAGACTCTGGAGGTTCATATCATTTACATTCAACGTTTTTTATCGGATATTTTTTTTTTACTATCAATGTTGAACCCCAGACACTGCATATTGTATAAACATGTATTATTGAGTAAATCCTGGAATTCCAGAAAATTTTGGCAATGGTGAAAATATTTCAATGGAATTTTTATTTCACAACTGATGTCTTCCATAAGGGGGTGGCTTATTTCTGGAATAGCATTGTTTTCTCAATAATAATACAATCACTAATCTGTCATTAATCAATCAGTAATCCATCAGTAATCGGTCTTAAATCGATCAGTAATCTAATCGATCACTAATCGATCAAACTCCCGAGAGAGTTTGATCGATTACTGATCGATGACTTCAAGTCATCAATCGATTACTGATCAAATATGATCGATTAGTGTTCGATTACCGATCTGATCGATTAGTTAAGGCTGGATAATGGAGTTCGTGTTTTTCCCAATATCTGCAGTATACAAAACGTATAGATAATTTGTCATTCGTTGAACATTTCAATCCTGGTTCACATGTACCTATGATATTCACAAATTTTTGATTCCACCGAAAAATTATCAATCCACAGTATTTGCTTTCGCTTGAGTAAACTACATTTTTTGTTAGGACTGCTACATTTAAAAGTTTTAGAGGGGTGATTTTATGGGCACATTGTACGTACAAGTGGTATGTTTCAACGACTAACTTTTCACAGTAACCTACATTGTACAATGTTGCCATGTAAGTGTAATGCATTCATCCATCACTTGCGTTTTGCAGAGTAGCTCAATCATTTTCTATGCTTCATTTTTTTACAATTGGTGACGGATTATACCTTATCAGACGTGAAAAATGGCTTCATCGTTATAACGTCGTAGGAGGCGTCCCATAAAAATTAAATTAAAATAGCCTTGCCAGACGTCATAAAAAAACATGAGCTTATACTTGAGTGTTTATCTTCATATAAATATTTATTATCAATAATTATTTTCTCATTTTCTTATAAATGATACATGGTGATGTGAATATTCTATGTACATAAATGAATTTGTAAAATTATACAAAGTGTTAGGTCGTTAATTTATCTGACTTCGACGGTTTTAAAGTCTTTTCGAGGTTTGTATGCTTTTAAAAGTTTATATATATGTTTTTTAAATCTTTTGTATCAATTGCAAATGCTTGTTTTTCAAGAGTCTCCTTTTGGTAATTTTTATATCTCGAGCTTATCCGTTGAAGGTCATGCCATACAAACGAGTCATTCTCACATAATTTTAAGTATACCCCACGCAAAGTAGTAATAATGTTTTTTGACCCGTCCGTCCGTCAATCCGTCAGTCCTGTTTCTTGTCATCGCAACTCCTCTCAAACAACACAATAGAATTTCATGAAACCATTTTGATGATAAGGACATACTATGTAGATGTGCATATCGACAGGAAATTACGATTCATTTTTTTTCTAGGAGTTACGCCCCTTTGAACTTATTTTCTTCACTATACTACTGCAACAGTTTGTCATCGCAACTCCTCTCAAACCACGCAACAGAATTTTTTGAAACCTTTTTAGATAATGCTCCCAAAATTAATCACCACCTTTCTTTTGTGGTCATAAACCTTGTGTCAAAATTTCATAGATTTCTAATTACTTAAAAAAGTTATAGGGCGAAAACAAAGAAAATGCTTATTTTGGCCCCTAATTCAGAAACTGTTGGGACCAAAACTCCCCAAATCAATCCCAACCTTCCTTTTGTGGTCATAAACCTTGTGTTAAAATTTCATAGATTTCTATTCACTTTTACTAAAGTTTGAGTGCGAAAACTAAAAGTATTCAGACGACGAGACCAACGTGATACCAATAAACGACCAAATTTTTTTTTTATTTTTGCGGTCGTATAAAAACGGACCAGAAAACTGGTTGTTAACGAACTTTTACATGATAATGATTGTTGGGATGTGGTTTCCGTCTGATAATGACCTTTGGGGAGTGGCTTCCGTCTGATAATGACCGTTGGGGCATGATTTCTCTGTTAATGACAGGTGGAGAGTGGTTTCTTTGTTTAGAGAGATGTACTTTTTATAAAACATGTTCCTGTTTTTAATATTATATTTAAGTTGTTAAATTGTTTATTATATGTTTTCCTAAATTATAAAATCAAAGATAACTTAAGTATTTATATATTGAAAAATTGCACTTAAATGAATGGCAGTATTACTAAGACTGGTCTTCACTCTTTGCCATAGAAATCGTACAACTACTCGAGTTTGCTGTAAGCATTTTGAATTAATTAGAATTTTCCAAAACATGGTTTCTCAATGAAACAAACATAATAATTCTTGTAAAACTGGTCATTATCGTGATATATGGACTGCCCGTAGAACAGTGGTATTGACTGCGACAGCAATTATAATGACCTCACCTTCGGCTCAGTCATTATCACTATCTTTGTCAAAACCATTGTCCTGTGGGCAGTCCATATATCCCGATAATGACCAGTTTCAAAAACTATTATATAATCAATGCAAGTACAATGCACAGATAGTGAAGAAGGCAGTAATAAAGTTACCTGGACATCAAAACACAACACAGACTGGTGAATCTACATGAAAAAAGCACCTCACAGAACAAGCTGAAGTGAGACTCACTTGGGAAGAGGGCTCACTTCACAAACATACAAATGAGAGCAAAGAAAACTGTAAATTGGCAGACAACACATTTCAGAGGGAGCTAAAATGTTCAGCAAGCAACATTTAATGTTATACATGCATCTATTTAGACAGCACTGTCCACATGCAAATGTGCAACTACCTGATAGAATGTGCAGCTAGCAAACTTACCATACTCAAATGAAATACAAATATCTGTATAAATAAACTTTATTGTAAAGTAATAATTTAAAAAAAAGTGTTATAAATATTTCAAGAAAACAAAAACATAAAAGTTACAGTGACAGCATTCAAAAGTGAATTATTTCAAAACTTAAAATATCTCATTGTCATAAACATATTTATTTAATATAGCTACTCTATTTTTCCTGATCAAATCTATTCTTGATGAATAATGTATTGCATACTCTTAATTGCTACAATGCCCTACATGTCTTAGAGGATACTACCCACCATTCCCATCAGGCAAATCTATTACATATAGAATTAAATTTGATTATCTCCCCTTAAACATGTTGTATCTGAGTTATAGTAGTGTTAAGCAACTGTGTTAAGTTTCATTGATATCAATTCATCATCCGTTTTAGAAGTTTAAAAAAAGAGCTTCAGTTACAATATATTTAGTAACAACTTCATGTAAATTAATACATTATATATAATATTGCATAATGACAGTATGTAAGAAAACGGTTCACAAATATTGAAACAGTTAAAAATGTTTTAAATAGAGGTTTATACATTAATTGAAACTGAACACAAAATAAATAAAACAAATATTCACAAATTATATATTAAATATAAATACTATAGGAAATTTGAAGGATATGAAATATGGGAGTCAACTCCTGTTCAATGAAAATCAAATATTACAGAACTAAACACATTCACACTTCATCTGACATATGAAACTTAACAACAACCATAAAATGATATGTCTCTTTTCAATTGCATCCTGATTGCATCATACAACCTCTATATTATGCACTACTTTTGTACACAATCATAATGTAATTTTCAATCTTTAAAATTTGTAAAATATTTTACTATGAAAATTAATACTGATATGTTTATGAAAGGAATGTCATATGTGCAAACTATCAAATGTTATTGAATACATAAATAATTAAATCATAATCATGTTAATATTTTAGTTGCAAATTTCTTGAATTCAAAATTCTTTAATTATAACAATACATTGTGTGGAAGAATTCAATTTCTTCAACTACTATCAAATTCACTTCTTTTTAATTGAAAGTTTTTGTCTCATAATAAATAAATGCTATGTACAGCTTCGACAACTCATCATTTGTTCTCTTCAATCTTTCAGTACTAAGGAAAGTTCAGTCGCAAGTTCAATAATCATTTTGATTATAAATGTACATAATTTAAATTTTGATCACAAGCTTTGAACTCTTGGGTCTTTTGGAAAACTGACTGGTAGTACTCCTGCTACTTCTAACAGTTTGTTGATGGGTGTATGACTCGTGGAGTTTTTGTCCAAATGTGAATAAAGTATTTCATTACCTGAAAAAGAAGACATACAATTATTTTAACAAGAGTACATGTACATCATACGTATGAATGGTGATACTAATAAAACAATGTATAAACAGATTGTGTTTCCATAATAAACCATGCATTGTAAGTTCACACTACATTTTTATGTTTGGAGAAATGTTAAATCCACATTTTAAAAGTTCTCATCAAAATGGAGATATTTACAAAGTTAAAGGTTGATCATGATGTGACCAAAATTTCATGACAATCTTGACCACAAAATATAACCTGATGCAGGATTGGAATGTTCCCAAATACCAGAAAATATTATGACCCTTATTACATGCATTATTGCAGGATTTATACAAATAGTTTATTTTGTTGCTGGATTAGAATCTTTTAGTTTTCCAAGGTGAGAAAAAAATCCATAATAAACCAAATAATTTGTATCATTGCAATGCTCTTCATTTGTGTTCATTGATGATACAAGGATGAAGCTCAAGTGGTTGAATGGGTAAAAAGTTCCGAGCCACATGGCATAAAGTAACAACAGAAAAATGGAGAGCTTTAAATAGTGAGCATTTTCAATATTGACTTAATTTGTCAACAAACAAATTATTAAGTATGACCTTCAAGAAAAAAAAGTGCACAATTCAGTTTTTAACTAATGGAATATTGAATTTAACGTCATAAATTTGAACCCTTACTATAGACGAAATTTGTCTTACCTGGTCCAACAACTAAGGCACCACCTTGCTGCTGTACATTTCCTTGGAATTCTTGATATTTCATTGATCTCCATATACTTCTCATTACACCCATAAACATATTTTGTTTAACATGTCTACTATCTGTAAGTGAAGTTCAAAATTTCATAATTTCTAATATAAAACATTTATAACAATTAAATAATAAAGATAATTGTAAATAAGAATGACAGATTACCGGTATTACAATTAGACACTGAGAATCTGTTTTTCATTCAGATTCGAAATATTGTATAAAAATTAAAAAGGCATCCTTCAACTTTTTAAATTTTACAAAACAAATTTGAGAACTCAAGATTTATTTTGTATGGGTAATGTTTTGAAACATAAAACCACCATTCGAAAATCAGCAATAGGTTGACCAATATCACACATTTTTGTACTTCTGTTGAAAGGTACTGTATAACTCAATTGTAGTTGGATTTCAACTGAATGAGCTAGTTTTACAAGTCATGTTTATGTAATACCAAATAACAGGACTTACTATGAAATTTGAAACAAAAAACCTACAAAAAGTAAAAACACAAAAATACTGAACTCAGAGGAAAATTCAAACAGGAAAGTTTAAAATCAAAAGGCAAAAAGTTTATCTTAAAAAATTCACACACCTGAACTTCCATGTTCCAAATGTTCTTTTAAGCCTAATGCTTTATAAAGCACTCTCTCTGGATCAGTATATAATGTGGACTGAAATCCAGTCAACTTTTTAAAATCCTGAAATAAACAAAACATTTATTACAATGCCAATAATATAGACATGTAATCTGGATCATTCTAATATTCCATACCTGAATCCAATTAAGCTTAACAATATCATTAGTAGTACTATTCAAATGATCTTCAATATTGTTAACTCTCCCTCCCCTTCCCACAATCATCCTTTCAATCCAAAATGATTTCTTTTATAATCAATTCAAACCAGATATGCTGTTGCTCCTAAATCAGTCATGTGTCAGTGAAACTGTAAATTCATGTTGCTTTACAATTTATGACAAATCTTGCCAAGAGTTTAATATGAAATGCTTCATGACATTAGACCCTGAAGTTTAATGAGACAGGTACCTTTGAACTTAAAAAAGAAAATAGCTCTCAACAATTCTGACTGTGATGCAAATGTGGAAAATAGTTGTGTCAGTGTAACTGACCATATATATCAAGTATTTTTTTATATATAAATTTCACCTGTAGCCTCAACACAACAATTCTATTAACTAGCAGGAAAGTACCTGTTTTAATTCCTCAAATAAAGTTGAATTAATAAATCAACTAATGTATGTAGTGTGGTTTAAAAATATTCATTTGCATATAAAAAAATCTCTTTAATGTATATTTAGTGTTCTACACCAAGCTAATATAGTTTAATGTAGTCTCCTTTCTTGCATAGAGGGTACCAAAATAATATAGAAACAGAGGTTTTATAATAAGTCAAAAATAATAAACACACTTACTTTAATAAATTTAAAAGGTGCTGGCCCAATCACAACAAGTCGCACATCTGCTTCCTGGAATAGAACAGTAGTAACATTTAATTTTTTAAAGAAGTTGTATATCATTTTTTTAATATCATTGTATTTTTTGTGATAATTTCTGTCAGTCATTAAAAAAACCTGCCGACATACTCTAGCCAAGTTTTTGATCAGAAAAGTCACAAGAATTTTAAACATAACATTTAATTTTAGTCTATCACCAGATATGACATAAAATTGTTTTAAAGCTACAAGTGTGCATATATACAAAAATAATCATTTTACTGGACTAGAATTATTCGATTTTTGTAAGAATATGCAGCACGAATAGAAGCAAAAAATAAATAATAGCTAGACATACCTGTAGATACTCAAAAGGAACCAATGCCAGATCTGAAAAAGAATATTCATAAAAATTAATACATGTAGTCAAAATTAAGACAAATAATGGGACTTTTCATATATTTCCAATGTTAATACTGCTCATGCTGTTGGATCTGGTAAATCAGGTAAAATGATATTGAATTTTCTATTCAGGGAGTAAGTTTTAATAAACCTTCACATCAGAGTTCGCGAGAAGTGTCAGTCCTCAGGATTTTACCACCAAAATTTTGCGTAGGACTGACACAATTTTAGTATTTTTCAATAGAACTAATTGTGAGGACCAGTAGATTTTCTTCAAGGACCAGCAGGGGAAAAAAAGATTTTGCGAACTCTGTCACATAATTTATTGTAGTTATAGTTATAAAAAACATGTCCTTTTTAGTTGTGTTGTAACTTGTGTTGAAAGGTTGCCATCTCACAGTAATTGTCCTATTTCTTCTTTTGCTAAATATAATATGAATTTAGAACAAAATTTCCCAGATTGTTTTCTGTAACACAGTATGTGGTTTATGAATTGCTTCTGATAAGGTTCTTGTCTTTCTGGATTTATCATTTTCAAAACTGGTGAGTCCAAAGATGTGTCGTTCAGGATTGCAATACATGTATTTTGTATACACTGACCATATCATTGAATAACAAAATCTTCAAAATAATCAAAATTTGACTTATTTACCTCCTCCTATTTTCAAAATACAAATGTAGATGTTTATGTATAATAAGTGTTATAATAAACTACAGTACTTACCTTCTACATAGTCTTTACACACAAAACACAGAAAATGCTGAAAAGAGAAGAAGTGATATATATATAATATATGTGGAAATAGCTAGCTGTATCAAATAGGGTATATATAGCAGATGTTTTTCACTTGTTTAGCTGATTGATAGCATCGGATTTTGTCATTCATTTGGAAAAAAGTTTGTTTCCCTTTTTTTGAGAAAAAAATAATTTGTTGCCATTTTTTTGAGAAAGAAATAATTTGTTTCCTTTTTTTTGAGAAAAAAATAATTTGTTTTTGACCCTGAGAAAAAAAATGTTTGTTTCACCCTCAGCTGCCACTATATATAATCATGGTAATGCTAAAATTGAAAGAAAGAAATTGTTTTCGACATGTTGCCAAAAAAATAGATTGTGTTTCCCCGAAGGCGAAAAAAAAATCCATAGCCCCCCCCCAGAAAATCAAATGGTTCCTGCCTTATAAAAACTTGGGATTCATAATTTCAAGTGTATCAAAGAAAAAATGCAGTTGTGTAACTATTCCTGACACTTTTTTAATAATCAGTAATTCGAAATAATAAATGAATGCATTAATTTTCAACACACAGACTCACAGTATTAATTTCATAATTATTTCTCATGTTTCTGCATGTCCATATATATAGTTCATTAGTATTTGTTTAAAAGATTAGGGAAATTTTAAAATACTATTGTGTTATGTCTTTTGAGAAACACTTACAGTAGGCCTATATGGAAAGATGAAAGAGTACACGCAATAAAATTTACCCTAGTAAAGACAATGATTGTTTTTTGTTTCTTATAAATATCTCCAAAACGTATTTTGTTGCCCATTTCATCAAATACAATCATATCTTGAATCTTCTCAAAGTCCACTTCCATTGTCGGCTCATCTGGTTTATCGGTTCTAGTTATCTTTAGATCGTCGACTCCTTTGATTTCTTCTGGAGCATTTAATTCCTCTTTAGTTGACATGTTGTTGGTCACTTTTACATCAAACTGTTTCTTGCTGCAGGGTTCGTTTGGGCTAGCATGTGCCTGTTTTCCTTTGTCGAAGTCATTCAAATGCAATTTAATCAGTACAGAACAGCCTTTGTTTTAAGCGCATGGATGACAATGATTGATTTAAACCGGTAAAGGTGAAGGTTGCAATCAGTTACCACAGTAACAGGTAAACCTTTCCAAACACTATTTTTGGGCGGGGAAATATAAAATTTTAAAATTAAAAAAAAAATTATGAATCGTAAATTTCTTGTTTTAAAAAAATGCCTTTTTTTATACAGGAAATCTAATAATGTTTCACACAGGCACTTGTTTCTGTCAATGTGGGGTTTACTATCCATACCAGTACACAAAAACACAGTGATTTTTTGTGTACTGGTATAAACCCCACATTGACAGAAACAAGTGCCTGTGATGTTTCAGGGTTAAAAAAATATAAATGAATAGCAAGCAACTTTGAAAAGGGTCAAATCATCATCCTTTAATAGTATTTTTAAAATGTGGTTAAAAGGCAAACATCAACTTTTCAATGAGAGCTTTAAAATCTATTTTGAGTTTTTTTTTATTTAGTATTTTGATCCAAATTTTTATACCAAGCTTTCACTTTTGTCATAAATAAAATTAATTTAAGAAATAATTCTATCCTGCCATGCTCTATGCTCATTTTAACATGGGTAGGCATTATATTTGTTAATATCTTAATACCGAGCGTTAGCGAGGTATTAAATGTTTACAAATATAATGCCTACCCATGTTAAAATGAGCATAGAGCATGGCAGGATAGAATTATTTCGATTCTAATAGGAATAGTTGAACTCTTTCACTTCGAAGCGGACCTATAGTAGACGCTCGGAATGTCACCATTTTGATTTCATGAGCCAAAAACGTTATAGGAAATCAGCAGTTTATCAATAAAAAGAGAACAGAAGCATTTAAACTTACTTTTAGAATGTTTTTATTTAATTTCCTAGCGAGCAACACCAACAAAAATGTCCATTTATGATCTCTGGCGTTGTTCAAAATTCATCTGACGTTGCAATTTCAATTGTGGCGTCAATCACGTGCAGCCCATGTTCTATTTGAATTAGAACACGGCTGTGTTTACAAAGCGTAGTAAGGACGTCATATTAGAATTAAATATTTAACCCTTTTTTTCATAGGAAAAACCATTCAACTATGTTTTCAGTTTTCTTTTTACAGATGAAATTATTGTTTGTTTGAAGCAGTCTTTTTCTGAGCATCCCTTATGTGCATATTTCAAAAAAGCTTTTTGGTTTAAAAAATTTAAACATTTTAGATAATCATCCAATCATCAACTGAAATATTTCTACCTTTTATTCAAATTATGAAGTGTATTTAAAATTTATAGAATAAACAAGTCAAGTTTTCCCTTATAGGCCTTATATAACTTATATAAAGCAGAGACATATATATGTCTCTGTATAAAGTAACTGAGATTTTGTTCATTTTTAAGTTTTTTAATGAGAAAACCTGTACCATTACCCAAAGTTTTTATATTGAAATTTGAAAGTAAAAAAAATTCTGAGACAAGTGCCTGTGTATTTTTTCAATCATTTATAACAAAAGGTTAAAATAATATGCATTTTTTTTTCTTATAACAGAAAAATTATAAATTTACAAAATTGACAGCATGGTAAATTTGGCATGAAAAAGCATCAAATTATGATAAAACCTTATTATATTTACACCTACCTATAGTTTTTTAAAGATAAAATTGGTCCACTTCATCATTATACCAGATGCTCCGCAGGGCGCAGCTTTATACGACACAGAGAATGAACCCTGAACGGTTGGGGCAAGTATGGACACAACATTCAAGCTGGATACAGCTCTAAATTTGGATTGTGATTAAATAAATGACACAGCATATGAGAATGAGAAAAATCCCCCCCCCCCCATTTTTTTACACATCCCCCTATCATTTATTCCAAAACTAATCACAATTCAAATTTCTAATGAAGTTTGCAACAATAATTACTCATTTAAATACATCATAAAATATCAAAATGTAAAAATGTGCTTGTTATCACTGAATGGTAAAGATTGTCTTAATTTATCAGTTGGTAGTAATAGTGAATATACATTGTATATTGTATAAAACAATGATTTTAGTTGATTCAACTACCTATTCTTGACAAAGAAAGATAACTCCAATTGAAATTCTTGCTATTGCACAATATTGTGCAATTAGATATTTCTTGCTATTGTGCAATACTGTGCTATTGAAAATACTTGCTATTGCACATATCAATCAAACTTGAAAACTGGGCCCATAATAAAAAATCTAAGTACATGTTTGGATTCAGCATATCAAAGAACCCCAAGAATTCAATTTTTGTTAAAATCAAACTAAGTTTAATTTTGGAAACTTTGGGCCTCTTATTCCTAAACTGTTAGGACCAAAACTCCAAAAACCAATACTAACCTTCCTTTTATGGTCATAAACCTTGTGTTTAAATTTCATAGATTTCTATTTACTTATACTAAAGTTATGGTACGAAAACCCCCAAAAATGCTTATTTGGCCCCCTTTTTGGCCCCTAATTCCTAAACTGGAAGGACCATAACTCTTAAAATCAATACCAATCTTCCTTTTGTGGTCATACACCTTCTGATTAAATTTCATAGATTTCCATTCACTAATACTAAAGTTATGGCGCAAAAAAGTTCATTCAACTACTATTCTATACAAAGAAAGATAACTCCAACTGATTTCTATTTACTTAAAAACCAAAAAAAATGCTTATTTTGACCCCTTTTTGCCCCTAATTTCTAAACTGTTAGGACCAAAACTCCCAAAATCAATCCCAACCTTCCTTTTGTGGTTATAAACCTTGTGTCAAAATTTCATAGATGTCTATTAACTTAAACTAAAGTTACTGTGTGAAAAAAAAAGAATATGCTTATTTTGGCCCCTAATTCCTAAAATGTTGGGATCAAAACTCCCAAAATCAATCCCAACCTTCCTTTTGTGGTCATAAACCTTGTGTTAAAATTTCATAGATTTCTATTTGCTTTTACTAAAGTTAGAGTGCGAAAACTAAAAGTATTCGGATGACGACGACGACGCCAAGGTGATAGTAATATCACGAGTCGTATAAAAAAGTATGAAAAAAAGTTTTATTTTGAAACTGTGTTTTTTCACATTAACAGCCCCAAAATGGGTAAAATTGATGAAAAATGGAAAAATCTTCAAAATTGGGTACTTTCAAAGGGCTGTAGCAAAAAAAAAGGTACACCACCATGTAATTTTTTCTTCACCAATTATCTTTTTTACAGTCATATAAACCCAAAAATCAGGTTAGGAACAAAATTCTAGAAATTCATGGCTCCTCAGAGGAGTATATATGTAACATCCTTAAACACTCATATTATTTTCCTTCTGCTTTTCTTTGAAGTTGTCTAAAAGTCAGTATATTTTTGTAGAGAAAAAACATAACCTCCTAGCTCCCAGGGCTTCTGAAGAGGATTTAAAAGTTATTCTTTACTACATGTGGCTTTCAGTTAAACTGTTTATTAATAAGAATATCATGCTTTTTGCATGAATTAAACCAGATGCTCCACAGGGTGCAGCTTTATACGACCGCAGAGGTTGAACCCTGAACAGTGGGGGCAAGGATGGACACAACATTCAAGCTGGATTCAGCTCTAAATTTGGATTGTGATTAAATAGTTGACACAGCATAGGTTTCTGACACAGAATGAATGTGGTCTAATGAACTTAAAATTTTTGTTTTGCCTTTGAGGAATTCACTATGCTGTTGAATATTAATCCTCTCAAAAAAATGTTTGAAGAAATTTTCTTTTTATTTATGAAATCTGAAATGAAAAAAATTGCCCCCCCCCCCCATTTTTTTTACATCCCCCTTTCCCTTTTTTCAAAACTCAGATCTCAATTCAAATTTCTTATGAAATTTGCAACAATAAATACTCATTTAGATACATCATAAAATATTAAAATGTAAAAAAGTGCTTGTTATCACTGACAATGACTGAATTGTAAAAATTGTTTTAATCTATCTGTTGGTAGTAAAAGTGAATATACATTGTATAACACAATGATTTAAGTTGATTCAACTACTATTCTGGACAAAGAAAGATAACTCCAATTGAAATCCAATTGGAATTTCTTGCTATTACACAATTATGTGCAATTAGATATTTCTTGCTATTGTGCAATACTGTGCAGTTGAAAATATTTGCTATTGCACAATACTGTGCAATTGAAGATTTCTTGCTATTGCTGAATTTATAACTGTGCAATTGAAAATTTCTTGCTATTGCACAATACTTAATATAATAATTTTGGATCCTGATTTGGACCAACTTGAAAACTGGGCCCATAACCAAAAATCTAAGTACATAAAATTGAGAAACATGTTTAGACCCTTTGGGCTTTAATGTAGATCAATTTTAAAACGGGACCAAAAATTAAGAATCTACATACA